>NC_080758.1:14047765-14647765 GCF_020826845.1 Diceros bicornis minor
AATTCGTCCACTGAAAACCATTTATTAAAGCAAAAATAAGAACTTCAATTTTCTGCAATTTTACAATGTTTAAGTTAATTAAATAGTATCCCCTACCACCACCCCCACTCCTACTCATAACAGCAAAAACATTTAAAAAGATAGCAACTTACCACAAGATAAATTTCACTGAATTATAGAAAGAAAATGGTCTGAAGTTTGCAAAGACTCATGATTTAGGTTCTAATTTCAATTATATCACAAACTAGCTATATAACTTTGATAAATCCATTAGTTTTTCTTAAGCCTCTTCCTACACAGGGTTGTAAGAACAAGATGAGACATAAAAACATTTTATTGTTGAATAGCACTCAGACTGGAGATGAGAGGAAAAAAGTAACTGAACATGAACAGATATCAAAATAATCACCCAATCTGAAGAATGGAAAGAGAAAAGAATGAAGAAAAATGAACAGAGCCTTCAGGACATGTGAGAAATATCAAATGGTCTAACAAACATGTAATTGGAGCCCCAGAAGTGAGAATGAAGCAGAAAAAAATACTTGAAGAAATAACGGCCAAAACTTCCCCAAACTTGATGAAAACACCAATTTACAGATTGAAGAAGCTCAGAGAATTCCAAGAGGATAAATACAAAGAAAACCAGACCTAAGTACATCACAAACTATTTAAAATCAAACATAAAAAGAAAATTTGAAAATAGCCGTAAGAAAAAAAAGACCATACATACAGAGGAACAAGGACAAAAATTACCTTTTCAGGAAAAAAACCCACAAGACACTAGAACAACATCTTTAAAGTGCTGTAATAAAAAAGTCGACCCAGAATTTTATATCCAGTGAACCAACCCTTCAAAAATGAATGTAAAATGAAGACATTTTCAGATAAATGAAAGTTGAGACAATTAGTCATAAACATTTCAGAAAATAAAAGGATATCTATCCTTCAGGCCAAGCAGAAAGACCATCAGATAAACACTATCTATAAGGATGAATGTAGAGCACCAGAAATGTCTTACTGCCAAATGGGTAGCTCTGCTTCCCTCTGATGTTTGCCTTGAAGTCTAAGATTCTCATGGAGAAGACTATACAAAGTACCTTTAAATCCTGATATTTTATGAAATAGACTCTGGGTGAGGGACTACAGAACTAAGGTAACTTATAAAATTTTACAACCGTACCAGAGGACTAAGTCAAAGTTTCTAGGTCTCGGTATATACCTAAAGCAGACGACTCCTTCAAAGCAGACTACAGAAAAAGATTAAGCAAAACAGAATTAATTACATAGGAGTGAATAAACTAGTGAAGAAATTTAACCGTAGTTATTTGTTTTAGAATATTATTGTTATTTAATGGTATGTTTTCTGACGGGCATATGAAGAAGCCCTTTTTCTTTCTTCATCTATTTCTAGTCCTCAATTTAATAAATTACGCTTATACAAACTGAACTCATTTTAAGTGGCATCTGATTCTATCTCCTCAAATTTCAGAAAAAAAATAAAAGTAAAAACTGAGTCTACTTTTCATGTCAATAATGTTAACTGCACAGGTTTCGTAAAAATTTATCAACCTATTTACCAAGACAATTGGACAATCAAGGCCATATCATGGATGTCATAATTGAGAATGACGCTCACAGACACGACAAGTCCATCACTAACAAACAAAGACTGCACTTTATATAAGTCAATGTCTATGAGCCTCGTACCTATTCTTGCGTTATAGGAACCAGCCTAAAAGGTAGAAGGAAGGTTACCTCCTGGCAGGCCAGGGACTTGGTAAATTTAGGGAACCTGGAGAAGAGAGAACTTCAGTGAAAGTTACAGGTACTGGTTAAAAAGATTATACACCATGATCAGGTGGGATTTATTCCAGGGATGCAGGGATGGTTCAACATTTGCAAATCAATCAACATGATACACCACATTAATAAAATGAAGGATAAAAATCACATGATCATCTCAATAGATGCAGAGAAAGCATTTGCCAAGATACAGCATCCATTTTATGATTAAAAACTCTGAATAAAATGGGTATAGAAGGAAAGTACCTCAACATAATAAAGGCCATATATGACAAACCCACAGCTAATATCCTCCTCAATGGTGAAAAACTGAAAGCTATCCCTTCTAAGAACAGGAACCAGACAAGAATGCCCACTCTCACCACTCCTATTTAACATAGTATTGGAAGTCCTAGCCAGAGCAATCAGGCAAGAAAAAGAAATAAAAGGGATCCAAATTGGAATGGAAGAAGTGAAACTGTCACTATTTGCAGATAACATGATTTTACACAAAGAAAACCCTACGGAATCCACCAAAAAACTTTTAGAACTAATAAACGAATACGGTAAAGTTGCAGGATACAAAATCAACATAGAAAATCAGTTACATTTCTATACACTAACAACGAAGTAGCAGAAAGACAAATTAAGAATACAATCCCATTTACAACTGCAACAAAAAGAATAAAATACCTAGGAATAAATTTAACCACAGGTGAAAGAGCTGTACACTCAAAACTATAAAACATTGCTGAAACAAACCGAAGAAGACACAAAGAAATGGAAAGATATTCCATGCTCTTGGATTGGAAGAATTAACATAGTTAAGATGTCCATACTTCCTAAAGCAATCAATAGATTCAATGCAATCCCTATCAAAGTTCCAACAACATTTTTCACAGAAATAGAACAAAGAATCCTAAAATTTATATGGAACAACAAAAGACCCCAAATAGCTAAACGAATCCTGAGAAAAAAGAACAAAGCTGGAGGTATCACACTCTCCGATTTTAAAATATACTACATAGCTATAGTAACCAAAACAGCATGGTACTGGCACAAAAACAGACACACAGATCAATGGAACAGAATTGAGAGCCCAGAAATAAACCCACACATCTATGGACAGCTAATCTTCGACAAAGGAGCCAAGAACATACAATGGAGAAAGGAAAGTCTCTTCAACAAACGGTGTTGGGAAAACTGGACAGCCACATGCAAAAAAATGAAAGTAGACCATTACCTTACACCATACACAAAAATTAACTCAAAATGGATTAAAGACTTGAATGTAAGACCTGAAACCATGAAACTTGTAGAAGAAAACATAGGCGGTACACTCTTCGACATCGGTCTTAGCAACATATTTTCAAGCACCATGTCTGACCAGGCAAGAGAAATAACAGAAAAAATAAACAAATGGGACTACATCAAACTAAAAAGCTTCTGCACAGCAAAGTGAACCATCAACAAAACAAAAAGGCAACCTAACAATTGGAAGAAGATATTTGCAAACCATACATCTGATAAGGGGTTAATCTCCAAATATATAAAGAACCCATGCATCTCAACAACAAAAAAACTAACAACCCAATGAAAAAATGGGCAAAAGACCTGAACAGACATTTCTCCAAAGAAAATATACAGATGGCCAACAGGCACACGAAAAGATGTTCAACATCATTAACTATCAGGGAAATGCAAATCAAAACTACCATGAGGGGGTCCACCAGGTGGCACAAGCAGCTAAGTGCACGAGCTCCGCTGCAGCGGCCCGGGGATCGCGGATCGCCGGTTCAGACGACGCACCACTTGTCAAGCCATGCGTGGCGGTGTCCCACATAAAGTAGAGGAAGATGGGCATGGATGTTAGCCCAGGGCCAGTCTTCCTCAGCAAAAAGAGGAGGATTGGCAAATGTTAGCTCAGGGCTGATCTTCCTCACAAAAAAAACAAAAAAAAATCTACAATGAGGTATCATCTCACACCTGTCAGAATGGCTATAATTAACAAGACAGGAAACAACAAGTGTTGGAGAGGATGTGGAGAGAAGGGAACTCGCATACACTGCTGGTGGGAGTGCAAACTGGTGCGGCCACTATGGAAAACAGTATAGAGATTCCTCAAAAAATTAAGGATAGAACTACCATAGGATCCAGCTATTCCACTGCTGGGTATTTATCCAAAGAAGGGGAAAACACCAATGCGTAAAGATACACGCACCCCTGTGTTCACTGCAGCATTATTCACAATAGCCAAGACTTGGAAACAACCTAAGTACCCATCAAGGGACGAATGGATAAAGAAGACGTGGTATATATACACAATGGAATACTACTCAGCCATAAGAAACGATGAAATCCAGCCATTTGTGACAACATGGATGGACATTGAGGGTATTATGCAAAGTGAAATAAGTCAGAGGGAGAAGGTCAAATATCATATGATCTCACTCATTAAGTAGTAGATAATAACAACAACAAACAAACACATAGAGACAGAGATTAGATTGGTGGTTACCAGAGGAGGGAGGAGGGCGAAAGGGATAATTAGGCACATGTGTGTGGTGATGGATTGTAATTAGTATTTGGGTGGTGAACATGAGAACATGATGTAATTGTGGCAGAAACAGAAGTATAATGATGTACACCTGAAATTTATACAATGTTATAAACTAATGTTACCACGATAAACAGACAAAAAAAAAAAATTCTAGAAAACATGTGGCAGAGAGTAGAATGGTAGTTGCCAGGGCTGGGGAGCAGCGGAAATGAGGAGAGGTTGGTAAAAGGTTACAAACATTCAGTTAGAAAATGAATAAGTACTTATGATCTAATGTATAGCATGGTGACTACAGTTGATAATTCTATCTTGTATAATTGAAATTGGCTGAGGTAGATCTTGAGCATTCCTACCCCAAAAAAATAAAAAAGTAAATATGTGAGGTGATGTCTGTAATTAACTGGATTGTGAAAATCCTTTCACAACGTATACATATATCAAATCATCATGTGCACATTAAATATATTACAATTAAAAAAAAAGTTATAGGTACTAGGGGGCCAGCCCAGTGGCCTAGTGGTTAAGTTTGCGTGCTCCACTTCAGTGGCCCAGAGGTCACAGGTACAGATCCCGGGCGTGAACCTACATACTGCTCCTCAAACCAGCTGTGGCGGCATCCCACATACAAAATAGAGGAAGACGGGCACAGATGTTAGCTCAGAGCCACTCTTCCTCAAGCAAAAAGAGGAGGATTGGCCATGGATGTTAGCTCAGGGCCAATCTTCCTCACGAAAAAGAAAAAAGTTATAGGTACTACAAGTGAAATCTGGTGGAGAGAGTTTGTTTGGATTGGTTTCCTAGTTTCAAGATACAAGAATAAATAAAAAAAGGCTTTAAAAGTTCAATCCTATGTGGAGAAACAGGAACCCTCACACACAGCTGGTGGGAATGCAAACTGGTGCAGCCTCTATGGAAAACGGTATGGAGATTCCTCAAAGAATTAAAAATAGAGATGCCCTATGATCCAGCTATCCCACTACTGGGAATCTATCCAACAAACCTGAAATCAACAATCCAAAGAGGCTTATGCACCCCTATGTTCATTGCAGCATTATTCACTATAGCCAAGAAGTGGAAGCAACCTACGTGTCCCTCGACTGACAACTGGATCAAGAAAATGTGGTATATATATACAATGGAATACTACTCAGCCATAAGAAAAGACAAAATCGTCCCATTTGCAACAACATGGATGGTCCTGGAGGGTATTATGTTAATTGAAATAAGCCAAAAAGAGAAAGACAAACACTGTATGATCTCACTCATATGTGGAATATAAACCAACACATGGACAGAGAAAACTGTATTGCGGTTACCAGGGGCAATGGGGGTGGGGGGTGGACACAAGGGGTGAAGGGAGACATATATATGGTAATGGACAAACAAAAATGTACAACCCAAAATTTCACAATGTTAAAAACTATTAAAACATCTATTAAAAAAAAAAAGTTCAATCCTATATTCCTTAGGAAAACTTTCAGACAGAAATTAATCCTCTAGCTTCAGAAGCTGTTCAATAAAATTTGCTCAAAGAAGCTTATACGGTTAATAAAGACATCTTTTTGCACCTATGTAATTTTAAAAAAAAACAGAAAACATGAGAAGAATCTTTCTTTATGAACTCAAGAATCAACTGTGGGCCTTCTACTTGAGATCATTAAAGAGTAACAGGATCCATCCCACCAGGAACAACGGGACAAATTATAAGAACAAACGACATTCAGATATCCGAGAACAGGCCGTGAAAAAAACTCTGGTCCCTAACGTTAGGGAAACGACACAGGCGGAGGGGGCTGCAACAACATGAGCCCTACTAAAAGCTCTCTACCTACCGAGGCTTTCTACCAGGAAGCAATTTCCTGATCACAGCACAGGGATGAGGAATTCAGACAGGGTCTAGCGATCTTGCTGAACTGACAAGATAACGACCAGAATTCAGGATGGCCAAACTGGCTAGATTCTGCAGGACCATTTCTCAGAGTGACTGAGAAGATTCTAGGGATTGACAAACTGACTCTGAAATTTGTATCAAAATGCAAAAGACCTAGATTAGCCAAAGCAATCACAACAAAGAAGAAAAAAGTTAGAAGACTAACAGTACCTACTTTCAAACCTTACCATAAAGCTGCAGTAATCAAGACCACAGACACGAGGATGAGGACTGATATATAAATCAATGGAACAGAATAAAGATCAGAAAGAGATCCTGACATTAAGTTACCAAAGCAATGCAACAGAAAAAGGAGAATCTTTCCAACAAATAGTCCTGGAACTGAATATCCCTATTTTAAAAACTGATCCTCCATCCTTTCTTCACACCACACACAGAAATTACATCAAAATGGACCACAGACCTAAATATAAAGCTAAAACTATAAAACTTCTACAAGAAAACACAGGAGAAAATCTTCATAACCCGAGGGTAAAGATCTCTTAGTACATAAAACAGCACTAAGCATAAAAGAAAAAAACTGACCAACTGTACTTTAAAATTCAAAATGCCTATTATTAAAAAAAAAATTAAGAAAATGTAAAGGGAAGACAAAGATCAGAAGAAAATACTCTCCAAACATATGTGAAAAGGATTTATATCCAGAATATATTTTTTAAAAACTCATACAATAAGAAAACAAATGCAAATTTTAAAAAATGAGCAAATATTTAAACATACACTTCATAAAAGAAGAGATACATGTGGTTAACAAGCACAAGAAACTTTTTCTCAATATCATTAGACATCATGAAAATGCAAACTGAAACCACGATGTGATACCACTACTACCTCACTAGACTAGCTGAAGTCAAAAAGACTGACAGTACCACATAGGAAAGATGTGGAACTTAAACTCTCATATATTGCACGTGGACTATAAAATGGTATAGCCAATTTAGAAAACAGTTACAGTTTTTAATAAAGATAAGCATACACTTAACATAAGATCCTACAATTGCACTCCTGGGTATTTACTCAAGAGGAAAAAAAAAACCACATAAAGACTTGTACTCGGGCCGGCCCCGTGGCTTAGCGGTTAAGTGCTCGCGCTCCACTGCTGGCGAACCGGGTTCGCATCCTGGGCGCGCGCCGACGCGCCGCTTCTCCGGCCATGCTGAGGCCGCGTCCCACATATAGCAGCTGGAAGGATGTGCAGCTATGACATACAACTATCTACTGGCGCTTTGGGGGGAAAAATAAATAAATAAATAAAATTATAAAAAAAAAAAAAAAAAAAAAAGACTTGTACTTGAATGGCATAAGAGCTTTATTTTTAATAGCCAAAAACGAGAAACACAAGTTGTGGTATATTCACACAATGGAATACTACTCAGCAACAAAAAGAAACTACTGATACATGTAGTAACTTTGCTGCATCTAAAAAAACATTATGCAGAGTGAACGAACTTTCACAGTGGGGCTGTGGGGAAAGAGGGTCTCTCATACATTGCTGGCAGGAATCCAAAATAGTATAATCCCTGTGAAGTGTAATTTGACAATGTCTAGAACAAAAACTACATATACTTTTATCCTTCAACACAGCAGTCTCACTTCCAGGAATTTATCCCAAAGTTACACTCCCAACAATACAAAAATATATATTCATAAGGTTATTCACTGCAGCATTACTTTAATTGCAAATATTGGAAACAACCTACATAATACCCATACATAGGAAATTGCTTGAATAAACTATGGTATATGCACATAACGAAAACTACACCTCTGTGAAAAAATAAATGAGACAAGGGCTGGGGGAAGGGGGAATGAGGAATTGTTTAATGGGTACAGAGTTTCAGTCTAGGAAGATGAAAACATTCTGGAGATGAATGGTGGTGATAGTTGAACAACAATGTGAATGTACTTAATGCCACTGAACTGGACGCTAGAAAATGGTTAGAAAATTTGGTAAAATTTTAAAAAATAAAAAACGGTAAATTTTATGTCATGTAAATTTTACACAATTTTTTAAAAATGAATGGGAAAGATCTCTTTGGCATGATATGGCATTATTTCCAGGAGACATTAGCAAGCGAAAAGAGCAAAGTGCAAAACAGTATATATAGTATGCTACCTTTTGTATAAACAAAACGAAAAAATAAAACATACATACATACATCTGTTTGTCATTATTAAAAAAACATAGGGAGGATGAACCAGAAAACATTGGAGTTGGTCACCTATGAGAAATGGGAGAAATGGGGTGGAAGGGATACAGAAAGGAACATGCATCTTTTGTAAAATTTTGACTCTTTAAAACATATTCATATTCTACATATTAAAAAATAAAACCAATCAGAATGGGAAGGGGCATTAAAAAAAACAACTTTGAAACTCAAGAAAACAAATAAATGAACCTAATTTCATTTCAAATTAATACCATAACTACATTATGCAGAAAGTAAAGGCGGTAAGTAAAAGTGGGGAGGGGAAGGAAAGGAAGGAAGAAGGAGGCAGGGCTGATTTCCAGTAATTTAAGAATAGAGTATTTATTTATTTAATTATTCTCAGTCTTGGCAAGGATGGTTGGGGGGAAGTGGAGAACTACATACAAATTCTCCACTCGCTTTAAGTTAGCTTGTTTATTATAGTGAAATGCACAAAACAATTCTGAAATTATTTTAGATGTATTATAGAATAGAGCAAATGAATAAACATACTGACAATGTTGGGAGCCAGGGTTCTCAAGGAATAAAAAAGGACATGAAAATATCAAATGAGGGGTGCAAAGAAGAACCCTGTAGACATGGAGTGAAGTTGGATATACTGATATAAACTAACGATTTCTAAACTATGTATCAGCGTGTTGCTATGAACACATGTATGTGTACGAGTATGTTTATGTGTGTGTATAAATAGACGCATATTTCCTAGCTCTGTCCACTGAAAGAGTCAAGAAGAGAAGACACTCCAGGAGCAATGAGGACACCTACCCACCAGAGATCTTGGTCTCCAAAACTATTCCCCACAAGGACGGGAGCCGGATTAAAAGAGCTCCACTATCCAAGCCTAGGACGATTTGAGCACCAAAATAATTACTAGAGTAACAAATGGTAAACAATTCAAAAAATAGGAAATCATGAGTCCATACAGATAGACAGAGCTCTTGATTACAGAATAACGCCAAGAGCTGACTGGTAAGAGTGAAGGGAATGCTGGAATGAGAAAATGACCATTTTGGAAGCAACACAGTAAAAAATTAGATCAGATAAGAACCATGAATGAATGCTAAATTTAGGGCAAACTGTGATGAGAATCACGGTATTCGCCTTGTCGCCCCACAGACTGCTCATCGCTTGCAAAAGAAAAAGGAAAAAAACTACACAGTGGAGAAATCTGGCAACACCTTGGCCAAGTGATCAAAATTAACATCACAATGAGGAATAGAAGACATCATGTGCCTCCAGACGCTATGCATCTTTCTCAGGGTATCACATCACCTATGCAGTATTCCAGACAAGAATGCATAACCTCAATCCAATTGCAAGGAAACCTCAGACAAACATAATACGAAGAATATTCTATTAAAGGGGGGAAGGGCTGTATTCTTCAAAAATGTCAATGTCATAAAAAACAAAGAAAAGCTGTGGAAATATTCCAGGAAAAAAGAGACTAAAGAGAAATAATAACTAAATGCAGTACCTGACCCCAGACTGGATTCTGTACAGGAAGTGAGGGAAATGCTGTAAGAGATTTTATCAGGTCGACTGACAAAACTGGAAGATGGAAAACAGATTTGTATCGATGTCCATTTATGCAGTTGATAACTGTACAATGAGAATGACCCTATTCTTAGGAAATACAGCAGAGGTGTTAGGGGAAAGAAGCATGCTATATGTAACTTACCCTCAAATAGTTCAGAAAAGAGAGAGAGAGAGAGTGTGTGTGTGTATGTGTGTGTAGAGACAGAAAGAAAGAGAAAGCACACATTAATGCAAATCATAAAACAAAGGGGTGAATCTGGCTACAAGATATCTAGATGCTCTTTTTTTTTTTTTTATAATTTTATTTATTTATTTTTTCCCCCAAAGCCCCAGTAGATAGTTGTATGTCATAGCTGCACATCCCTCTAGCTGCTGTATGTGGGACGCGGCCCCAGCATGCCCGGAGAAGCGGTGCGTCGGTGCACGACCGGGATCCGAACCTGGGCCGCCAGCAGCGGAGCACGTACACTTAACCGCTAAGCCACGGGGCCAGCCCTCTAGATGTTCTTTATACTCTATTTTTCTAACTTTTGTAAATTGAGAATTATTTCCAAATACAAGATTTTTTTTAACAAGTAAACACCATAGAGATAGTTCTCTACTGTGTTCAGAATATAATGGGTCTATACGATAATTAACTGAAGGATTTTACAGGGAAATAGCAAGAGCTGAGGCTGGAGGCTGAGACAGATTCCTAGAGAAAGGACTGTTTCAAATGCCAGAGAACGGAGTTCATACTTTTTTCTGTAAGCCAGGAAACAGTAGCACAAAGCTTAGAGCAGAACAGAAGCTTGATTAAAGGGATATATTTAACAAAATTTTCTAGTAAAATTTCAAGTGGGTGGAAACAGGAGATAAGAAGCCGTAAAGGGACATTTGGCCAAATACAAGCATGAAATTATGGGGTCTTGGACTAGGGAGCTAAGATGAGTAACAGAAAGTGGCACAAACACAAGAGACAAGAAAATAGAAAACCAGATACAGCCTATTTACTAAATGTATCGGGGGGGGGGGGCCTTCAAAGATAACTCAGATTTTTCAAGCCCAGCTAACTAAGAAAATGATGGTATTACTAACAGAAAGAAATTTACCTAGCTAAGCAAAGCATAATTGCTTTCTTGGCTATCAGATAGCTTTTTCTATCTTCATTCTTCCTATTCTGCCACAATAATAAAAGTTAAGAGAGGAGTTAGAGGAAACGTCATATGCCAGCACAAGCAACCTGGGAAACCACTCTTTACAAGGTGAAATAGTAAAAATAGGTGGGGCTGGTTCCGATTTTGACTAAATGCCATGTAAAATAATATAAGGAGAAAGTGGGCAGGAGGGTAGTATCTCATATTAAACTGTAACATACAATTCCTCTCCTCCCCAAAGTTAGGATGGTGTACATATATATACACATACATATATGAATATATACATATACATTCACTCATTCCAAGCCTGTTCATTCATTCCACTAATATTACCATTAAAGAGAAAAACATGAACTATAAAACAAGCTTAAGATTAAATCACAAATCCAAAGAAGAGGGCAGCATCTTCAGAGGGTAAAGTCAGAAAATTACAAAGGATCAAGTCAAAGTAAAACTCAATTACCTGGCTAACCAGTCAAATGATGTTCAAGCAGGAGTTTATTTTTATTGGTCTCTGACTCCACTGTTCAGCAAGTATTTTGATCCTGAGGACAAAAAAAAAAAGTACTGCATTTTATTGCCCTTTCTTAATATAAGTGTTATTATTAGTCACAAATTAACTTTTCCCATTTTTCCCTTCCCTGGACATATGAAACAAACAAAAAAAGCTATCAAGTAAAAGGCCTCTTCCTAGGAATTTGAGCTGATGCCTTATTTTGCCATATATTACTAATTCTGCTTAAAAAGTCAGGCACGACATACACAATATGTTCTGTCACAGTTTGTAAACATGGATAATGCAAAGTGAGGTGGAGGAGACCGGCTCCAAGTCCTGAAAAGTGATCAAACTGGATGAGTAATCTGAACTTGGGATGTCCCCACCTGTCCAAAAGGAATGTTCAACAAATAACAATGAAAAACAATATTAATATCCTGGCAGAAGCTAATGCTTAAATATCCGAGTCCAAAAAAGATAAATACCCACTGGACGGAGGGATAAAACAGGCAAGCAAGGAAGGGGAAAAAAAAAAGGAAAAAAGCCCTGGATGTTTTCTTTCCCTCTAGGAAAGGCTGCATTTGGGTCACCAACAAGAAATATTTTTAAATGAGAAACAGGGAAATGAGGGGCAGTTCTTCAAAATAATCTGCAATAAAATACATGAACATATAAACAGCAGACTTTTGCACCTGAGGAAACGTGGAGCAAGCCCTGGTGCAACAAACAAGGGAGCCAATAAAAGCATTAACCCTCACCTTAGGAATTTCCAAATGTAACAAAGCAACAGTCTGACCACCATCAATTCTCACGGTATCTACAGCAAGACAACAACCATACCTACGCCCCAAAGTTAACAGCATTCATGCTGGAATTGGCAGATTTGTTGGGAAAGGGTGGAAGAAAAAATGATATATTCACAAGTTTCAAGTGATATGTGAACATATTACAGCCATGGCCAATCGCGTGGAGCACAGAGGGGACAACCAACCACAATCTAGCTGCATGATATGAAGGGTCTGTTGCACTTTTAAAACTCAAATTAAAGGTGAGAAAATTGGGGGGTAGGGGGGAAAGCACACCATATGTGGTTCACAAATGGAAAAGAGGAAAATCCAGATAGTGTATCAGTGCCATGCAATTAAAGTTATAGAAACAGCTGATATATCTACTAACGTGTCTATTTATAATCACGTATAGTCTCCAGCTTATAACAGAAATACATGCCAAAGAAAGCTGGTTCTTGGAATAGATCTTCCAATGCACGATAGTATAACTGTTGTTAGCATAATGGTTAAACAGCAGAAGCTATGGAGACCATCAGATCCAACTCAACTTCCAGCTCTTTCACTTACTAGCTAGGTAACCCTGGGTCAACTTAAGACTTCTTCAAGCCTGGGCCGGCCCCGTGGCTTAGCGGTTAAGTGCGTGCGCTCCGCTGCTGGCGGCCCGGGTTCGGATCCCGGGCGCGCACCGAGGCACCGCTTCTCCTGCCATGCTGAGGCCACGCCCCACATACAGCAACTAGAAGGACGTGCAGCTATGACATACAACTATCTACTGGGGCTTTGGGGGGAAAAATAAATAAATAAAATCTTTAAAAAAAAAAAAAAGACTTCTTCAAGCCTTAGATTTCCCATCTTAAAATGGGGATCATACCTCATAAGGCTCTTGTGAAGATTAAGGGAAAATCCTTAAATTGCTTATTAGTACCCAGTACATAAATGCTCGATAAATAAAAACTATTATTAGCCAAACAAAAGACTATTTGACACACAATATAACTTAAGAATTTGCAAGCACACTGAAATAAAAAATTGGAGAAAACACAATCATTATTTTTAGTTTTTAAATGAATTAAATGTTTTATAACTTGAATTTTTATGATAACCAATTTAATTACAAGAAGGTGAAGGGGGATAAAAAAAAAAAAAAAAAAAAGAAGGTGAAGGGGGAAAAGGTAATAGAACTTCTGTAAAGAAAATCCAGAGTTTTCTGGCCCCGGTTTTAAAACAAGTTTCACTTCAGAAACGGTCCTTTTCTTGTTGCTCCTTTTAATGGAGGAGGGCAGGGTCCCGGAGTGGGGTCAGTACCTACATAACAAGAGTGGGCAGGATAAGCACTCTGAGTCAGAATGTATGTAGTACCATAACAACTGACCCAAGAAACGAGTACTGTTGCCTAGTGTGGAAGGTCGGCAAGAGAGCCTATATTAATACTCAAGTATAACTGTACTGCTTGTGAGAACTACCCAAACGAGTGCTGACCCAGCCTATCCATAACCCATAACCGCCAGGATCCAAAGAAACCCCATCTACAAAATTCTCCCCTCCCAGGAAGTGTGCAGTTGGACTAGAGAGGTCCCCAAACAGTCATAGGTCAATGACTGGCTTGCTTATCAGGGAACCTGCAAAGGGGTGAATGGTAGAAAGTACTATACCAGGGTCCTGCCAAGTATAGAAGTTAGGAAAACTGCAGTTAACTTGTCTAGAACCAAGATTCTGCAAAGGCAACAACAGTCCTAGCAGATTTCTTGGGACAGTATTTTTTACCTGTATCAAAAGTATTTTATTTTACCTTATTCTTACCCTTTTTTATAATTTGGACTTTAGTCAATTACACATACAAAAATCAAATCACACTGACATAAAAACTGAATGACACATCCCCAAAATACTAGATATCTGAGGAGGGGGCAGGAGGAGGACCTTAATTTTTCTACTAGAATTAAGAAAAACGTGATTGATGAGATCCACATTTATCAAAACCTGCATCACTAGAAAGCTAATGGGGAGGAAAACATCAAACGGAGCTTTGTTAATAGCTAGTCTGAGAAGATGTGCCTCCAGGCCAGAACAAAGAATCAAACTGGGGGAGGGGAGTTGACAGAGAGGAAAATCCAAACTATATAATGCTGATGCTTGGAAACACCAACTGGACAAAAGAAGGCCACTGAATATTATGAACATGTTTTTCTTTTGCTGTTGAACATGGAAGGCAGCGAGGACTCTACTACCAATCATATTAAACTCATTGTTCTCGCCATGCTGCTGCAGGCAGTGCTCCCAGGGACTCCCTCCTCAGTTCCCTAAAATCACAGAGATGGGGAATCACCATCTTTGGGAAAAGTCGGCTGTTACCTGTTCACCTTCAAAGCACTACAGAATAAGTTTGCGCACCAGTTAAATTTCAGGTTACTTAAAGGTTACATAACATTGGTGT
The DNA here is from genome assembly GCF_020826845.1 of Diceros bicornis minor. Taxonomy (NCBI): domain Eukaryota; kingdom Metazoa; phylum Chordata; class Mammalia; order Perissodactyla; family Rhinocerotidae; genus Diceros; species Diceros bicornis. The sequence goes on from NC_080758.1 coordinate 14,062,662, forward strand.
AAATTACATTTAACCTTCTTTGGCAGTTGAGATTATTCATCAAGTGATAAATACATCCTTTGTCAAAACTGTACCAACAGATTTTACTTGCAACAGTCAACTGCAACCAATCTGTAGCTATACTGAAAGGCAAAAACGGATGTCAGTTAAAAATCATATGAAAATTTAAAATTATATAGAAAAGTGACACTTTTTTTGAAGCCGTATAAACGTAACTCAGTAAAAAGAATTCTTACTATTTATTACTTAGTCCATCACTACATGTTCAAGTAAATAAGTAAAAACATAGTTGGTACCCAAGGGAACACTGGTAATATGTTGATGACAAACTTTTTTAAATACAATAATCTTTTTGACAAGAGGGGAAGGAATTATTTCAAATTACGCCATATGCGTCTCTTAAACTAAGAATAGGGTTTTAAAAAAATGACATGTATTATCACTTATCCTATGATATATACTAGAAAGGACCAAGTTGATTTATACTAACTTATTCTACATAGTCATTTAATAAATTATAATAAATACTTAGTTCTATATGGAGTCAACATGAGAATTTAAATGATGCAGTGAAAACAGAAACCTTGGTTTCAGAAAAATCTAGGTTTTGCAAGTCCAGCTTCTTTAAGTGACCTTGTGTGAGGCACTTAATTCAATTAAACGTTTGCTCTGTACCTATCAGATGCCTGGCGCTGCAGTGACCCTCAGAATTATAAGCAAAATATGGTTCCTGCCATTAATTACGGAAGGAGAAGCAGGTATAAACAGCCACTATAGTTCCCGAAATGAACACTATGTTCATTCAGTAAGCATCTACTGAGCATCAACATGCTACACTGCGCCAGACACCAGGACACAAGGAAGAACCAGAAGTTGAAGACAGAGTCTGATGACAGCGCTCAAGGAGAGAAGAGAAGAACTGCCTGTTTCACAAGACTGTTGTGGTGACTGTAAAGCACAATTTAAATGTGAATGCAAGACAAATCCAATACCATTTACCTCAGCCAAAAAAAAGAGAGAATTATTAATGAAATTCCAATGTGCAGATAATTTCTGCAATTACTTTCCATAGTTATCATAACCAAAGTGCCATTTGAGAGTTTCTTCATAATAAAAGAGAAAGACAAAGAAGAAAAAACTTTCATAAAATGTTAGCCATTTGTGTAAAAATTACATGAGACACTGGAAACATTAATGGGTGTATGAAGGTTGTTGAAAGTGAAAGCTATTTTTAACTCAACATATCCAGGAAATCGTGCCATACATTTTGCTTACACAACGAAACTATCCACTGATGAACAATGGCAGTAAATATAACCATTCTGCATTTTTAAAATTACCTTGAGATTAAGGAGAAAACTAAAAAATCCGGTTGGCAGACCAGTTTATTAACAGGCCCTATATCTTTGGCTGAGTTGTAGTTAGTAATGACATGGTTACTAAAACAGGCACGCAAGCAACCGGCTTGCCGGTGCTTGTTCTGACTCCCTCTCCCCCCTCTCTTGGAAAACTGTATGCAGTGCTGCACGATCACACAAAATAAATACAGGAAAGGGGGTGGGAGCGTTGGGTGGGGAGGTGAGTGAAGCTCTGGGCTCCACCAGTGGAAGGCGTTCCACAAGAATTGCTACAGGGTCAAAAGTTTACAGTGGTTTCAATTTCACCTTTTAGCAGCCAATCAGGAAACAGAGAATGCACGCTGACCCCCTCAGGCTGCAAATGAACATTAACTCATTGGCTACCAGGATTGCATATATTCCATATATTCCTTTTCTTGTAAGGCTTTCCTTTTTTCCTTTTTTTTTTGGGGGGGGGGACATTTTAAGTTCAAGTTGACAATTTTATTTAAGACTGTGTATTGTAAACAGGTATTTGAGGGGAGAAATGATCAAGTAATTATCTTTCTCCTTGACATCAGTTCCTTTATCCTGTAGTATCTAACAAACCAATCATTAACACTAGTATCAAGACAAAGAGTGAACTTAAGCAGGTTAAAGAAATAGATTTATGTTCATGAGGTTGCAATTCTAAGAACAATTTACAATATGATGAAAGATAATGCTAGTTGTGTTTCCAGTAAATGCTTTAAAAATAACCCCCATAATGAAGACATCTAATTAAAGTATTTATCTACACCAATTTTTTTATTTGCATAGATTCCTCACCTCCTCTCTAAATCATTAATATAAACATGCGACATATCTGTCCTTTTCATACTGTACATCTACTGAAATGCAGGCACAGCTCCTAAAGTTTAAGCATTCTTTTCCTATATTTCTCCTCTCAAAGCACTTCAGTACCCAGGAGTGATCCTCTATACAAATAAACTCAAGAGTGAACTCTTTGGCAATGAACACAACTACCCTCTAATTCATTTTTTATGTAAATTTCCTCCAAATGCAGACAACATCAATAAACTAATCCATTAAACACTCTTTTCAATATTCTATATTTAACATTAAGCAAGGTTAAAATGAAAATATGTACTATACACACCTTCACTATCCTACATTTAAAAACCAAATTTCTTTGAAGCATTACATGATAAAAGTAAAATAGCTACATTAACTGCTCTATCAAAATGATCAGGTAAATCCAAATCAGCAGATGTGTGAATCTGTAGTTAGCAATATTTCTCATTAATAAAATAAGTGGTCAAATTTTAGCAGTCTTACTGACTTAAACTTAACGTTATATTTAGAAGCCCTTGTAGGCACTACCACTGCCTAAGAAAATGACTTCATGTAGGATATTCATTTTCTTATCCAAACCAGCAAAATAAGACACCACAGCTATTTCTGAACAACCAGATAACCAATATACAAAAGTGCCTAACTTAATACATCTCAAGGGCCCCAAAATAAATTCACAGGGTATAAAGTTTCCATAGCGATTTAAGGTCAGTCGTTAAGATAGTAAATAAACTTGATGCTGATATATAGGTTTTATAAATTCAGCATTAAAACAATTTTCCAGTAACAACTCCCAAATCTTCACGATTTAAGTTTAGGCATACCTGTCAATAAAAAATTTGTATTTTTAAAATCTAGGGTTTTTTTTAAACACGGTTTGTAGAAGCTTTTTTAATATATTAAATTAGAGGAGTCTTCTGTGTATCTTCTTTACAAGATGGCCTCATTTTGAAAGAAAATGGATGTGATAAAATTTTACATCAAGTCAGCATGTTAGCAAGAAGCTTTTTTGTGTGTTCTGAATTTGATTAATACAAGCCAAGGTCACTTCCTGAAAGATGCCTACCATTGCAGCTGCAGGCAAACCAGGCTCTAGCGTAGAGCTGGGGGAAGGGAATGGGTGATGGCATTTATTAACACTGAGATAGGCTTCCCTCTCCACCAGCAGCTACAGAAAGAGGAGGGGACAGGAAGATCTCAGGATCTGTGGCATATAAAGATTAAAATATTTCTCCTCCTTACTATTTAAAAACAGAAATTTAACTCAGTATATATAATGCTCATGTCAAAATTATATCAAAGATATCCTCAGTGCTACCATACGTTAAAACATTTCACTTAATATCATACAAATCATCTAATACCAGACATTGAAATAAACTTAGCATTCAACACAATACGACCTGTACTTGCTATGCAAAACGCCTACAAAGGAAGATACAGGCCCCTGAAGAAAATAGAATCAGATTCAAATTTATCTTGTCTAAAACCAGGGTGGCCTAAATGTTATGAAAGCAGAAATCCAAAACACAAAAGCCTATACTGCAAAATATTTGCAAATGTTTGGTACTGAAATTCAATTTAATTTCCCTCTTACCAATATTAATATAAATATTATGTCTCTGTGCTCAAAAGACAAACATCATCAAACTATACATTATCAACAACTAGAACAAACCCTCTCTCTGAATAATAATAGCAAGATTTAATTGAGCAGTTACTACGTACAGCCAGGAAACCATACTAAGTACTTGCCTGTCCTCTTTGAGGTTCTATATCCATTTCAACTAATTGGATAAAATATTAGGTAGAGTCAGGAAATCTACATGCTCCTTGTAATTTTCTATATGTCACCTTGGATAAATTAGATTGATTTCGCGTGCCTCATTTTTCCTACCTACCAAATGGGAGTCATGGTTGAACCATAATATTCCACAGAGATATATAATCAGCAAAGCACCTCTGTGTTTTTGTTTTTTTTTATAATTTTATTTATTTTTTTCCCCCAAAGCCCCAGTAGATAGTTGTATGTCATAGCTGCACATCCTTCTAGTTGCTGTATGTGGGACAAGGCCTCAGCATGGCCGGAGAAGCGGTGCGTCGGTGCGCCCCGGGAATCCGAACCCGGGCCGCCAGCAGCGGAGCGCGCGCATTTAACCGCTAAGCCACGGGGCGGCCCAACACCTCCTGTGTTTTTAATGGCTGTATAATAAAAACAAAACCTAGTCTTTTCCTTTTTTAATAGTCAGCGTGTTCAAAGCCATTATATTTCTATTTTCTAAATAAACTGAAAATATAATTCCCTCCCTTATGCTCCCCAACCTTTTGCTCTGATTTAAGTTTGGTTCAATAACTTCAACAACAAAAAAAACGAGCACATATTAGAGGCTCAAGTTCAAGCAAATTGATACTGTTTTTTTTTTCCAAGTCTATTACCTTTCAATGAGTGGCAGGAAAGGGCTATTATTTAATGGGCACAGAGCTTTCTGTTTATGTAAAGCGCTTTTTAAAATCATTTTCAGTAAAGGAAGGCAACCGAGTAAAAAATACTGTGAGAATTCCCTGAATTCAGAGAATCTAGTGGCTGGGCGTGGCAAAGGAAGGCATTCAGAAGAACTCAACAAGACCTAATCACATGCCTTTAAGATGGGACAAAGTCTAAAAATGGACAGAGGACAAAATTAACTTCGTTACCCACACTCCTTCTCCCCAGGACACCTTGTGAGGCACTAAGGGGGGATAAACTTTCCCTCAATTTCTCCTGGCGTCTATATTCTTTCTTTCCATCACATGAATTATTCCAAAAAATAACTGAGAACAAAGCACAGAGTTAAGCAGCAGCTAGCTAGCTTCTTGCCACAGACCAGGCATGGGAGATGCAATCACACCCTCACATCGCCAACTAAATTATTCTTCTCTCCTGGTCTTATCTAAGTACCCAATGCATTCCTCACTTGGCAAACAACACAAACTAAACTGGGGCCACAGCAGCTGGTTGCCTGGTCTTCTTCCTGTACCAATGCAGCTTCTGTGCCAAAAATAGAACCTGAAAGGAAATATTGACTATAAAATAACAGCAAACAAAATATTGGCCTGCATGTCTTCTTGCTCTGTCAGAGTGGTTCACAGACAAAACTCTAAGAATCACTCTTTACGATTCACAGAATAAGTGTTTAAAAAAAAGATTCAAATACTGTCTATGGCATCAAACTGGACACAGTGGCTGTCTTATAATTGAAAAATTCTGTTTAAAAAAATACAAAGTACTATACCACATAAAATGGTATTATTAGTCAGTAACAATGTAGCTATGCCATATGCTTACTCTCTTAAAAGCACATCAGAGGGGCCTGCCTGGTGACATAGTGATAAAGTTCACGCCCTCTGCTGCAGCGTCCTGGGGTTCACGGGTTCAGATCCCGGGTGCCAACACACACAGAGCTCGTCAAGCCATGCTGTGGCAGCCCCACATTCAAAAGAGAGGAAGATTGGCACAAATGTTAGCTCAGGGACAATCTTCCTCAAGCAAAAAGAGGACGACTGCCAACAGATGTTAGCTCAGGGCCACTCTTTCTCACCTAAAAGAGGAAGATTGGCAATGGATGTTAGCTCATGGCCAATCTTCCTCAACAACAAAAAAAAATATATCAAGACAATTCACAGACTGGAAGAAAATATTTGCAAAACACATATTTGATAAAGAACTTGTATCCAAAATATACAAAGAGCTCAAACAATAAGAAATAACCATCAACATAAGAAAACAACCCAATTAAAAAATGGCAAAATATCTAGACACCTCACCAAAGATATATAGATGGCAAATAAGCATATGAAAATATGCTAAACATCATATGACTTCAGGGAATTACAAATTAAAACTAAACTGAGATACCACCACACCTCTATTAGAATGGCTAAAATCTAAAAAACTGACCGTAACAAATGCTGATGAGAATACAGAGCAACAGGAACTCTCATTCATTGCTGGGGGAATGCAAAATGGTAACATCCACTTTAGAAGACAGTCTGGCAGTCTCTCACAAAGCTAAACGTACTCTTACCATATGATCCAACAATCACATTTCTAGGTGTTCACCCAAAAGAGTTGAAAATATGCTCACACAAATGTCTACAGCAGCTTTGTTTATAACTGTCCAAAACTAGAAGCAAACAAGATGTCCTTCAATAAGTAAATGGATAAACTGTGGTACATCCATACAATGGAATATTATTCAACAATAAAAAAGAAATGAGGGCCGGCCCCATGGCTTAGCGGTTAAGTGCGCGTGCTCCGCTACTGGCGGCCCGGGGTTCAGATCCCAGGTGCGCACCGAGGCACCGCTTCTCCGGCCATGCTGAGGCCACGTCCCACATACAGCAACTAGGAGGGTGTGCAACTATGACATACAACTATCTACTGGGGCTTTGGGGGAGAAAAAAAAAAAAAAAGGAGGAGGATTGGCAATAGATGTTAGCTCAGAGCCGGTCTTCCTCAGCAAAAAAAGGAGGATTAGCATGGATGTTAGCTCAAGGCTGATCGTCCTCACAAAAAAAAAAAGAAATGAGTGGTCAAGCCAAGAAAACACAGGGAGGAACCTTAAATGCACATTGCTAAGTGAAAGAAGCCAGTCTGAAAAGGCTACATACTACATGATTCCAACTATATGACATTCTGAAAAAACCAAAACTAGAGGGACAGTATAAAAAGCCAGTGGTTGCCAGGGGTTCAGGGAGAGAGAGGAGGAGGAAGAGGCAAAGCACAGATAACTTTCAGAGAAGTGATAAACTATCTGTTGATACTGTAATGGTGGATACGTAACGTTATGCATTTATCAAAACCCACAGAATTATAAACACAATGAATGAACCTTAACATAAACTATGAGATTTAGTTAATAATATTGTATTAATATTGGTTCATTAATTATAACAAATGTACCACATACCACATTAATGCAAAATGTTAACAGGGGAAACTTGGGGGGGTGAGGGGGTGGGGGTATTTGGGAACTCTGTACTATCTGCTCAATTTTTCTGTAAATCTAAAACTATTGTAAAAAATAAAGTCTACTAATTTCTTTTAAATCATGAGAACTGCAAAGAAATATGCTACTTTATCATGTAGACATCTAACACAAATTAAGTAATAAAGTTTTGTAATGTTTTTTTATAACCGAGTTGTATAAAACTTTCAAAAATAAGGCTGCAGAATTTCTCTTCTTCATTGCAGATTTAATGCAATCTTAATGCAATAATCTCTGGGTCATTAAATATAAACATGTTGGTTATCAATGATAAGTTTAAACTTAATTCAACATGGAAGATTCCCCCCCCCAAAGCCCCAGTAGATAGTTGTATGTCATAGCTGCACATCCTTCTAGTTGCTGTATGCGGGACGCGGCCTCAGCATGGCCAGAGAAGCGGTGCGTCCGTGCGCGCCTGGGGATCCGAACCCGGGCCGCCAGTAACGGAGCGCCCGCACTTAACCGCTAAGCCACGGGGCTGGCCCCATGGAAGATTTTTCTTTAAAATTCTCATACAACTGTCCTAAGTCTTTGCAATATCATCTAAATTTGTGAAGATTTTTTTTCCACCAATTCCAAAACATTTATCAAATGCCTACTATCTACCAAGCTGAACATACTGTAATGATAGTTTTTGCCTTGTCAATGAAATTAATCTGATTTTCCAATGAAAATCTCTTCCAATAAACTTGTTTTGAGGACTGTTGAGTAGTGGAAAAATACAAACTTCAGATGTTACCAAAACATGTTACAGAATTACAGGCTGTTGGTGATTCACACAAAACCGCAGAGCTATCTTACCAAGAAGAAATTTAACTTGTAAAATTACGAAGTATTTTGATATTTCTGGATTAAATACAAAAAGCACAAACATGTAGCTAAAATGAATCAAGGAAGAAAATATTTTAAACCAGTTTCACAGACAGCTCCTTACTCCCATTGATAACCTGACAGTAGCTGGGTAGATTCATACAGAAGGAAAGCAATAAAAAAAACCTAAAAAAAAAAGAATCTGAGGATTTATGGGGCTGGTCCCGTGGCGTAGCGGTTAAGCTCGTGCGCTCCGCTGCTGGCGGCCAGGGTTCAGATCCCGGGCACGCACCGACGCATCACTTGTCAGGCTGTGCTGTGGCGGCGTCCCACATAAAGTGGAGGAAGATGGGCACGGATGTTACCTCAGGGCCAGTCTTCCTCAGCAAAAAGAGCAGGATTGGTGTGGATGTTAGCTCAGGGCTGATCTTCCTCACAAAAAAAAAAAAAAAGGAGGAGGAGGAGGAAAGCAATACTGACCTTGACCATTCCCAATAAAGACAAAGCCTTTAAGTACCAAGTGAGCACTTAAGGTACTGCTGTTTATTACTCGGATATCTTTTCAGATACATGCATAAACAGGAAACACCACTTTTAACACAAGTCTTGGGGAATATAAAAGTCTGCACATACGCAGTTTTTCAAGCACTACAGTAGCAAAGTATGTTCAGGTTTTCAAAAGAAAGGCACTAATAAATCTCATATTAAAACTTAAAATTTCCATCACCAAGAGATTCGTAGAGGTCAAGTAGAAAATATAGCAATAATAGTATTTTTATAGTACTATAAAATTGTTAATTACAGTAATAATACACATTAACTTATCAGAAAATTATCTCATTTCACAGATAAGGAAGGACTCCAGAAGCTGTGACTTGTCCACTCAGATGAAGCACACCCTCAAGTACCCTAAGATTCCGTCTGTGATAACGGGAATGCCTAACACAATAAAAATATTCTAAGTAGATTTCAGCCAATCTGCTTAAGTCATTCTGCTGATATTTGGGTACATCAGAGCCATTAATTAGATTCATTCAGGTAAAAACCCAGCAAAAACTCAATTCTGTAAGTGCTATACTAATATTTTAAATAGAAAAAAAACAGTCACTAAAAACCACTTATAAACAACTTTTTAATCACAATCTTCTTCTTATCCAACATAACCAATCAATGAAAAGCAACAGCAAAATACTCAAAAGACAACCTCAAAGTCAATGATATTGAACAGGTGCAATTACTTACTAATACGTCCCCTAACCCAGAACAGCACAAACTGAACCTGCATCCTTTCAAATCATCTAATATTTGTTTATCCTTATATTAAAAATAGTTTTTGTGATACGTAATGTATTACTCTGCCTAAAATCTGTTCAGCAACCACATCATTTAGCAAAAAGATTAAACCATATATTTAACTAGAACTGTATTTTGTTAGATATCATCTTACAGTTTATGTTCATTAAAAAATATGGGAAACATTACTTGCCCAAAAAGGATTTATTCAGTGTTTCCCTAAATGCCTTAGATTGGAATCTAGATTAAGAAAATCTGGGTAAAAGGGCCAGCCTGGCGGCATAGTGGTTAAGTTTGCACACTCCACTGTGGCGGCCTGGGGTTCACAGCTTCGAATCCTGGGGACGGACTGATGCACCGCTCAGTAGCCATGCTGTAGTGGCATCCCACATACAAAACAGAGGAAGATGGGCACAGATGTTAGCTCAGGGCCAATATTCCTCAGCAAAAACACAAAAAAAACAAACCCAGAAAAGACAAAATTGTCCCATTTGCAACAACATGGATGGACCTGGAGGGTATTATGTTAAGCAAAATAAGCCAGAAAGACAAACACTGTATGATTTCACTCATATGTAGAAGATAACCAACACACGGACAGACAGAACTGTTTAGGTGGTTACCCGGCAAGGGGGGTAAGGGGTGGGCACAAGGGGTGAAGCGATGCATTTATATGGTGACTGACAAACAAAGAATAATGTACAACAAAAATTTCACAATAAAAAAAAAAAGATTTAGTTGAAACAGTATCTCCAAAGTTCAGTCTTCCTGAGGGTTGTTTATTTGGGTCCTACATTGCCCCTATTTCTGAATAGTTTATTCAATTATTAATTTGTGTAATGTTTTCTCTGCTGTAGAAATGTCAAAATGAAAGAAAGAGATTTGCATTTTAAAAAAAAAAGAAAATCTAGGTAGCACCACATATTAACTGATCTTCATTAGATGAAAGATTGTATTTTGTATACAATTAATCCCAAACAACTTTTACCTCTTTTGTCACTCTAATTATTTTCATTCACCATTTTGAACCTAGGGAAACAAATTGTTTATATTACTTTAAACTAAGTCCTACCATAAAAAGAAGGAAAAGAACAAACACTTACTAGAATCCTAGGATGCACAGCATTTCATTGTTTCCACGCATAAGAAAACTAAAGTTGAGGCAGGTTAAAATCACTTACTCAGGGTCTCAACAACTGATGAGGGATCAGGGATCAATCAGAGCTCACAACAGTCTGAATTCAAAGTTCATGCTTTTTGTACTATCGTACTATCTTTCCCCCAAATTTTAATTGTACTAGTCACTGTGATTGTATAAATTTAAATTCTAAAATTACCCAATAACAACTACTTCATAAATAGGTACCCAACAACTACCGAAAACTAAGCTTTTCCAGTAAGTAGTAACCAAGGGATATTAGAAGCATAGGCTAGAGCCAGCCCTGATGCTCTAGTGGTTCAAGTTCGGCGCTCTCACCGCTTCAGCGGCCTGGGTTCGCTTCCTGGTTGTGGAACCACACCACCCGCCTGTCAGCTGCCGTGCTGTGCTGGTGGCTCACATGGAAGAACTAGAAGGACTGGGGCCGGCCCAGTGGCGCAGCGGTTAAGTGCGCACGCTCCGCTGCGGGAGCCCGGGGTTCAGATCCCAGGCACGCACCGACTCACTGCTTGTCAAGCCGTGCTGTGGCAGCGTCCCATATAAAGTGGAGGAAGATGGGCACGGATGTTAGCCCAGGGCCAGTCTTCCTCAGCAAAAAAAGGAGGATTGGCAGATGTTAGCTCAGGGCTGACCTTCCTCACCGGGAAAAAAAAAAAAAAGAACTAGAAGGACTTACAACTAGGATATGCAGACATGCACTGGGGCTTTGGGGGAAAAAAAAGAGGGAGACTGGCAACAGAGGTTAGCTCAGGATGAATCCTTCCCTGCAAAAAAAAAAAAGTCCACTAGTGTATCTTTTTTTAAAAAAACAAGTAGTATAGGCTCATCCCCTATTTTTCATAATTAGGAATCTTGGGTCTAAAAACCCACTACCTAGTGACAAGATCCTGCCAGAATCAGAACCCCATCCCCATTCTACACTTGCTGGACTTCGCTCATCACTCCATCTGTCACAGAGCAGCAGTTATCCAGTTGTGGTCCCCAGACCAGCAGTACCAGCATCACTACCACCAGGGAACTTAGAAATGAAAGTTCTTGAACCTAAGCCAGAATCATAAACTCTGAAGGTGGGGCCCATCAATCTGTGATTTAAGCATCCAGGTGATTCTGGTATACTCTAAAGTTTGAGAACCACTGTTATAGAGAAAATCTGACTTTTTTTAGGACTGCCCTAGGACATATGCTCCCAAACAAGGAGTTAATCATACTCCTAAAAAGAGGAAGTGGATTGAATTAATCCTCCCTTCCTTTATATAGTCTAGAACAGTGCTTCTCAAACTTTAGGGAGCAGAATCACCTAGGGGGTATTGTTAAATTCCTGGGTCCCACCCCCAGAGTTACAACTCAGTAGGCCTGGGGCAGAGCCCAGGAATTTGCACTGCTAACGTCGCCCAAGTGATACAAATACTGCAGGAAAGCAGACAACACTTTTGGGTAGCAGCGCACTAGAGCAAATCCTCTTACAGAGCTCACATATCCCAACCTAAAGAACATTCCCATCCTCCCTTTCTCATCCTTCCCGCTTGCCCAACAAGATTCTCAATCTGTTCCACAACTGTTTCTGAAAGTCACGACCAATTTTGTCAATTCAATCCCATTTCTCAAAATATACCAATGAGGTTAAGTTAGAGTTAAGATTTATTATCTTTAGAACAAAATAACACCAAGTAAAGCATTCAAATGGGCTTGTATGAAATTTTAATATGGTTCAATTAAATGTTATGTGGCCACAAACAAAAAGTATCCTATGCGACACCACGAAGAACACCTGAATTGAGAAGACCTGAATCTATCAGGAGGTCTGCCACTTACGTGACCTTCGGGAAAAATATGAGGAAATAATTTGACAATTTGTCTTTCAACAGCTTTAGACTTACGTTAAAATTTTTCTTTCAATAGACTTATGTGCAAATTCCACCACTACATTCCCATAAGGGCAACAGCCAGATGTCTAAAAACATGCAAAACTGAGAAAAGGAATATGTTAGACTTATAAATTCTGATCATGACCAAAATTACCAATTTTTTCATTTCTTCATTCAACAAATGGTTACTAAATGCTTACTAAAGCAAACCAGGAACTTGGAGACACAAGATGCTCTTAAGAGTTCATGTCCTGGGCCGGCCCCGTGGCTTAGCGGTTAAGTGAGCGAGTTCCGTTACTGGCGGCCAGGGTTCGGATCCCGGGCATGCACCGCCACACCACTTCTCCGGCCATGCTGAGGCTGTGTCCCAGCAACTAGAAGGATGTCCAGCTATGACATACAACTATCTACTGGGGCTTTGGGGGAAAAATAAATAAATAAAATTATTAAAAAAAAAAGAGTTCATGTCCTGCACCTCCGTCATCTCATGGTATCACTAGTTTTTAATCTCTCTCAAATCTACCCATTTCTTTCTAACCCCATTACTACTATCCTTTAGTAGTTCAGGTAGTACATTTTCCCCAGATTACTCCAAAAGTCTACCCTTCATTCTCCACTTAATCCTCAGCTGTATCAGGGCAATCTTTCCACACACCTACTTAAACCCTCCTATGCCTATAAAGTTCAAATTCCTTTCTAAGCTAATTTCTAAAGACCTCTCCATGTACCTAACGGTCCAGCCACACTTATAAATAACTCACCATTTCCCAGAGAACACCCCAACTACTGCAAGTCTTTCTGCACAAGCTGCTCTCAGTAAGAATGCTATCCTACTGACCCACCATCCACCTCCAACTTATACCTTGTAACACTCCCCCTCCTGAAAGCTTACCCAGATGCTTCAGCTTTGCCTCTTGCAGCCTACCCTCCCAATCCCACACTAGGGTACAGATTGCGCCAACGAGCTCGACAACTGACACCTTCATGTTCTTGTTGCGCTTATCACCTGGTACCTGCCTCTCTTCTTGCAGGCCAACTCTAAGTCTCTGCATTGTTTTAGCCACAGTCTCTAACAGACAGTAGGCACAAAAATTTTGCTGATTAAATGAGGGGAGGAAAGGTACACACAGGCGAGTATGTACAAGAATCTCAGAGGTCTTGGAGGAAGAATCATTCCCCATAAAAAGGTCAAAACATCTGGAAGTTGCTTACCACTACATAAGAAGGTTTTACATAAAATCTCGTAACATTTTAGAAATTCTCTGAAGAAGATATTCTACTACTATACATAAGGCTATCTTTTTCGTTACAAGCACAAAGGAAAATAAAGTGAAACACTACTAAAAAATAAGAATACACGGGCCGGCCCAGTGGTGCAAGTGGTTAAGTGCATGCACTCCGCTGCAGCGGCCCGGAGTTCGCGGGTTCAGATCCCAGGCGTGCACCAACGAACCGCTTGGCAAGCCATGCTGTGGCGGAGTCCCATATAAAGTGGAGGAAGATGGGCACGGATGTTAGCCCAGGGCCAGTCCTCCTCAGCAAAAAGAGGAGGACTGTCAGATGTTAGCTCAGGGCTGATCTTCCTCACAAAAAATAAATAAATAAATAAATAAATAAATAAATAAATAAATAAATAAATAAAGTTAAACATCAAAAAAAAAAAAAAAAGAATACGGCTGCCATCAAATAATTTGAGGTATTGATATAAATCTCTTGGACCCAAGAAGTTAAAATATAATTAAAAGATGCCAACACAGCTACTACAGTTTTCTGGAATTTAAAACACATACACACTTATGACTTCATGTCATGCTATAAAATACTGAATGTCTTCAGTTTTCTGTTCCAGAAATGATGTTCGGAATTCTGCCAAACACAGAGGAGACAACCTCTGGCTCCTCCATGCTTTGCAGTATGTGAAGAAACTAGCCTGCCTAGAAAAGATGAAATCATGTATAATATGGTAGAGAAATCTGTCATAAAACGACAAATGTGAAGTAACTAGAAAAGGAAAAGACAGTAAAGATTACAAACTTTGGAAAAAGACAGACTAGTCTGTCCAGTTGAAGGCCTCATCCTAAAATGGACATAAAAATACCTTACGAGGGGCCGGCCCCGTGGCATAGCTGTTAAGTGCACGTGCTCCGCTGCTGGTGGCCCGGGTTCGGATCCCGGACACACTGCTTGTCAGGCCATGCTGTGGCGGCGTCCCGCATAAAGTGGAGGAAGATGGGCACAGACGTTAGCTCAGGGCTGGTCTTCCTCAGCAAAAAGAGGAGGATTGGCATGGATGTTAGCTCAGGGCTGACCTTCCTCACACACACACACACAAAAAAATATCTTATGGGATTGTTGTGAGAATTATATGAGAAAATTACCTAAAGCATTTAATACTCAGATTCTGATATATGTATCAAGTGCTCAGTAAATGGCCACTACTGATATTACTATTGCTTTATGACAGAAGAACCTCAGAAAGCAAAGATCCAAGTAGCAAGCTACATTCTGAGAGTTAAGGCTTTTCCTGTCACTTACTGTTCCTCACTCCCTTAGCTTCTTTTCTAACAATGAATACTTTACTTCTTCTAAACGGCCCCCCTAAAATAATAAATAACAACTTTCTCATTATAAAATTTATTATAATTACTAGGTAAATAAACTATGTTTACACTTAGTAGAACAGAAAATCTGTTAACAGTAACAAGTATTTTCATAATGCTAAATCAAAGTCATTTCAAATGTACAAAGGGCACTTAAAAATCACATGTTCAAACCTTACAAACAAAAAGGTTCCAAAGTCCTTAAAATATGGGAGGCAAAATATAATATGGCCTATGTCATGGACTGAATTCCATCCCTCCAAAATTCATATGTTAAAGTCCTAACCCTGAGTACCTCACAATTTGACTGTATTTGGAGATAGGGGTATTTAAAGACGTAATTGAGTTAAAATGCGTTCATTAGGGTGGGCCCTAATCCATTATGACTAGGGTCCTTATAAGAGGAGGGAATTTGGACACAGACATGTACAGAGGGAAGACCATGGGGGGACACAGAAAGAAGTCAGCCATCTACACGCCAAGGAGAGAAGCCTCAGAAGAAACTAAGCCTGTGGATACCTTGATCTTGCACTTCTAGCCTCCAGAACTGTGAGAAAATAAATTTCTTTGAGCCACTTAGTCTGTGGTACTTCATTATGCAGCCCTAGCCAACTAATACAACCTACTCTTCCCAAAACTAGTTTGGATTTATAAACCAGCAGTGTATTTCTAGTTGTAGTCATTGGTTTCTCAAGCTAACCTCAACACCACTTAGAATTAGATACATTTCCAAAGTCAAAAAATCAAACACCTAAAGCCAGAATCAGGAATTATATATCATGTATATTTTTTTTAAATAAAATACATTATCTGGGCCGGCCCCGTGGCTTAGCGGTTAAGTGTGCGCGCTCTGCTGCTGGCGGCCCGGGTTCGGATCCCGGGCGCACACTGAGGCACCGCTTCTCTGGCCATGCTGAGGCCGCGTCCCACATACAGCAACTAGAAGGATGTGCAACTATGACATACAACTATCTGCTGGGGCTTTGGGGGAAAAATAAATTAATTAATTAATTTAAAAAAATTTTAAGTACATTATCTATACTATTTGGGCTATGGCTGATCTAAAGCACTATTAACATGTTATATATTATGTGACTATATCACTTGTTTTGAACAAAAATACACATATTCTGAATTTTCATGTATATCTATTAAAGATAGTCCTCTCAACATGAGCAATATTAGAGACACTGTTTTTGGATAAAAGAAACACAGACTGTGGATGCAAGAGACACGGAGATTTAAACCCCAGTGTTGCCATTTACTAGTTATGTGGCCTTAAGGAAGTTATTTCACCTCTCTGACCCTCAAATTCCCTAACTGTAAATGGGGATAAAAATAATATCTTACCGGATTATCAGGATTAGAGAGAGCTAAGTTAAGCACCTGGCACAATTGCTAACACAAGATGGGTGCTCAATAAACGGCAGCTATGATTACGACCATCCACAGAAAATGTACATGAGAAGTAGGTGTCAACAAGCAGGACTGTAAACTTTTTAAACCTTTCTGGAAAGCAATTTTGAAATATCTATCGAAACATTAACGACATCCCTCTGACCCAGAACCTTAACTTAGAGGAATGTGTTCCATGGAAACATTTGCACAAGTGGGTAAAGATGGAAGAAAAAGGATGTTCTTTGTGGCACTGTTTTACCAGCCAATCAACAGAGGTCTGGTTTAACATTAGACTATGTTAGATTCATATTTGTCATTATTTTTAAAATGAAGTACATTTCTATGTACTGACAAAAAGATGGCAATGGCATAATGAGCACAGTATAATCCAACAAAGTAAAAACTGTGTTTATATATGCGTGGAAGTGGGTATGAAAAGATACAATACCAAACCACAAATAGCCTTCACTTTTTGCTCATATATTCTATATATTGTAAACTTTTTTAAAACTCATATTAATTTTCTTCTAATAAAAAAAGAAACATGGATGTGCACCATCTTTTGACACTAGTGCTCTCCTGTGCTATGGAATGAGATATGTTAAGGAAAACTTCAAAGAAAAATATATTGTACATTAACTCTCCCTCCTCATTGAAAAAGTCTAGAATTCTATTAAGTCCACGTTCAAGATATTCAAAATCAATTTCTATCTGCTATTTTTCAGTTTCTAGTTCTACAATCAATTCTAACTTTGTGGAGTTGGTCACAAAACATTTTAAAAACTGGGGCTGGCCCAGTGGCGCAAGCGGTTAAGTGTGGTGTGCTCCGCTGCTGTGGTCCAGGGGTTGCCAGGTCAGATCCCGGGCGCACACCAACACACTGCTTGTTGAGCCATGCTGTGGCGACGTCCCATATAAAGTAGAGGAAGATGGGCACGGATGTTAGCTTAGGGCCAGTCTTCCTCAGCAAAAAAGAGGATTGGCAGATGTTAGCTCAGGGCTGGTCTTCCTCACAAAAAAACAAAAAAAAAGAAAGAAAAAAAACTTTTTAAAAACTGCTAATTATTTGCCACATAACCAGTCATTCTCAAACTCTTCCTCCTCTCCTTTCAAAGTGATCTAGTTAAATATGCGTCTAGAATACAAAATTACTTTAATGTTATCTAAGGAAACATAAAATAAATCTGCACCCAAAATCAGACAAATTAGTTGGAAAAAGTGCATTTTGGATTAGTACGAACTACAATTCTCCTCCATTTCTGAAGATAATCCAAATTTAAGACACAGAACACTACTGAGACTGGAATCATGGAGGGTCACAATGGAAATGGAACCACCTTGTTTTACAGATGAGGAAAATGAAGCACAAAAAGTGACTTGACCGAGTTCACACAGCAAGACAGATGGAGGATCAGTGCAGGACCCTGACTTCTCAGTCTAATATTCTTTTTCCTAGATCACACTGCCTCACATCATAGCTTAAACAGTTTTAAATCAATTCTCTTTTCCAAATAAACCAGCAAAAACAGCATCAGATAATATATTTGGTTTCATACATATGCATAAATGAAACAAACGACAGCTGGCATATACTACCTGGCACACTTGCAACACTATCTATGGAGCTCTGCATTCACTGAAATTTCAAGCATGTAAAATATCTTGATCAGACACTGCAAAGGTGTCTGTTCTGCAGAAGCAGAGAGGAAAATGCTTTATGAGAACCAATTCAGCTAATTCCCCTGGAGGTAGAGCAACTAGATTCTAATTAGCTGAAAGACCACAATTTTCTAGCCATATATGTTTGAATAGCAATTTTGTTTGTTTGTTTCAGTGGCCCTTTCCTTTTTACAGTAATGTTGCTCATCTCTGATTTCAAAGTCACCTTCCAGCCTAATGGAGGCACAGAGCGCTGCTTCTTCTCTCCTTAGAACAGATTCATAAGAAAATAGAGAATAATGCCAAGAGGCATTTCTTTTCATAGCTTCCTTCATTGAAAACCAGTTTGATAACAATATATGAAAACCTCTGAGGGTATGGCATCTATATTTAACTAAAAGATAAAATCCAGAAAGTAAGGACAAGGGAAACTAGCAGCAGCATGAGACAATGAATACGTGAAATAGCAGCCAGGCACAACAGATGTCTGAAACCCAGTTTGGTGAAAATAAAACAACCATCCCAATATGAACAAAGGCGGATGCAACTGGAGACCTCAAGCTCAGTTTCCCAAAAAGAAAAAGAATGTTAAGGAATCTATGCCCTTGTCTCATATCAAAAAGACAATTCCTGAGGCAGGTACATTTAGACATTCTCAAATATAAGCGTAATAAAATAAAGTTGCTATGTTAAAGAAAAAAAGGTCACAAATGGAATAAAAATCAAATTATTACAATATATGGCTGTGGATATACCATTAGCCTTCTAATCTGGCAGGTTCAAATTCAATATTCAAAGAAAATATAGCTTGTCAATACCGTCAACACAAAATACTGTTTATAAATATATTTTGCTAGATTTGATTAAAGCAATGTGATAATCAACTTCATTTTATCCTCTGAGTGTTGATATTTTTCTTTAACAAAATCCAAGTATTCAGGGCTATGAGTGATGAGTGACCTTGAGGCAGCACTTGGAAGGCAGTCACCATGGCAACACTACCACAAAAGTGCCTCATCCTCAGCAAAAGGACCAACCTGGTGCATGAGGATTTAAAAACCTACGGAAATAGAGCTTCCTTCAAGCCAAAAAAATGAAAAAATTAGTTTTAAAAAATGTTTGCATTAATCTTTCTATTTTAGCCTTCCTATTTATTCTTCATGGAGAGGAAGACACACATTAAATTATCTCAATGATGAAATACTAAGCCATGCAAAAATTCTTCTTTTCCTTTATTATTTGTTTCCTATATGGGCAGAGTAAATTGCTAAGATATGAACAAATAATGATTTTCAGTTTTTTTAAATGCTTGTTTAAAATTTTTCAACAGAATCACTATTCTAATCTTTTAATAACTGTCAAAAAAATTCATCTTATTAAGAACACTTATTTTCCTTCCTGCACTTTGACAAAGAAAACACAAGAGAGGGAGGGTTGACTTAAAATTCCAAATATAGGGGCCGACCCCATGGCGCAGCAGTTAAGAGCGCGCGCTCTGCTGCTGTTGGCCCAGGTTTGGATTCCGGGCGTGCACCAATGCACCACTTGTCAGGCCATGCTGTGGTGGCGTCCCACATAAAGTGGAGGAAGATCAGCACGGATGCTAGCTCAGGGCCAGTCTTCCTCAGCAAAAAAAAAAGGAGGATTGGCATGGATGTTAGCTCAGGGCTGATCTTCCTCACAAAAAAAATAAATAAATAATAAAATTCCAAATATAAAATATGTTATTTGTAATTCTGATTATACACACTACAGAGCCAGCTGCTTCTCTGCCAAGAATGGAAAGGGGGGTAACACAAGCTTCTTTACATTTCGTGTTTTTATAAACTTACGTGTATGCTTCAGACATAGATGTAGTATATTTTTCTAGAGAATCTATTCCTTGAAAGCCAGGAATGTAACACTTTAGTCATTTTATCACCAACACAGTCAGCACAGAGCCTGACATCAAGTGTGTACTAAAGGACGTCAAACTTTTTGCTCACATACCTACCAAAACAATCTTGAAAAATGATGTAATCTGGAACATTTGTAAGCTGACATTTAAGTTTTTCATCAACTTAACTAGTTACAAAGCAGTAGTTTCCAAGATATTACAAGTATTAGCATTTTTAATAAACTGTTACATCCCTCTTAAGTACTCAAAGGAAACTGGATCATCATCCCTCTCTCACAGCCAGAAATTTTACAACTGTTCCTTTCTCCTGAAATACAAATTCCTGTTCCTCTTCTCCCACAGTATTTGATCATATGGATTATCATTTTATGCTTGAAAGTACTTTATTGATCATCCCATCTCTGCAACAAAAGAGTATATAAATTGAAATTATAATTAAATTCCACTGATCATAGGCTCTAAGTGTTGAAAACATTTTATTCTGACTTATTACTACAATTGTTATTAGGATGTAATTGTTCAAAACATAAGTGTATTACAAATTTTGATAAAGTACATGTAAAAAGTACATTTTTCATTGTAAGTGAATCTGTTAAGATACACAGCAGGGGTTCCTGTCCCGCCTGCCCATCCCCATGCATTCAGGTTCCACAACAAATAATACTGCTAAAATGCAATAGTGTTCATCAATTTATAAACTTTTTTTGTTAAAATTATAAATAAAACTTGCTGACATAAGTAGATAATTACGTGGAAAGAGTTATGTGAAAGCCATGTCACTCAATTCTTTCAATGCAGTCTTAGTTACATGACAAAAATCTCAGTGAACTATCATCAAAAATTATTTTTCATTGCTCAGAGAGCAGAGAGCAATTTGATTAACTCTCCCTTCAATTTTGATTTTGATGAAAACACAGACTTAGAAGCACCTGACTGACAGACCTTCGTTACCCAGCCATTAGACTCATTCACTTTTTAAACCCTGACACCAATATCTGTAACTGTCCAACTGTTTCAAACCCCAGATTTTTTTTTTTAACACCCAGTGTCAACGAAACACAGTAAACAAGAGTTACTCCTTTCTTTCCACACTTGGAAGAACAATCGTGAAAGGAGACATCTGGAGAATAAGACTCTGCAAAGCTTTCTCAGACCAACTTAAGGATTTAAGAGAACAAAAGTTTATGAATCCAGAAATTGGTTCTCTAAATCATTTGTGTTAAAGCCTCTAGATCCAACCACCAACTTATAGAAAATACAGAGAACAGAACAATGTGCTAAATGACACCACTCAGATGCAAATCCAGACTACGGAAAATTTTGTAGGACATAACCCCATTTTTTTCCCAACAAATAAATTGCAAGGAAAACAGAGATAGAAGCAATAGGAACCTAAATTAAAGGAGACACAAAAGGGGCCGGCCCCGTGGCATAGCAGTTAAGAGCACGCGCTCCAAAGCGGCAGCCAGGGGTTTGGATCCCGGGCGTGCACCGACGCAACCGCTTGTCAAGCCATGCTGTTGCAGCGTCCCATATAAAGTGGAGGAAGATGGACACAGATGTTAGCCCAGGGCCAGTCTTCCTCAGCAAAAAGAGGAGGATTGGTAGATGTTAGCTCAGGGCTGATCTTCCTCACAAAAAAAAAACAAAAACAAAAAGAGAGAGACACAAAAGACACAAGAACAAATTGTAATTTGTGCATCTGATTCATAACTATAAAACACAGTTACATCTCAAGCAACTGAAAAACTGAACATGCCTGGATATTTGATATTAAGAAAAATTTTTCATAGACCTATTGTTTAAAGTTACTAAAACTTTTACAGATAAAACAGTATGTCATCTGGGACTTGCTTCAAGATAATACAGTGAAAAGAGGAGTACGAATAAAAATAAGATTGGCCATGAGTTAGTAATTGTTGAAGCTGGGAGATAGTTTCATGAGAATTCATTATAGTATTCTCTCTAGTTTTTTGTGTTTGAAATTTCATAATGAAAAGTTTTTAAAAACTATTTGTGCTTATATACCCCTTGGTAAATCTTTATGGCCCTCAAATGAGATCCAAATCCGTGTCAAGACACCATGTGCCAGTGAATTTTAACAGCTCCGACGGCCAAACAGAAGCCAGGAGATCAATGTGCAGAGAAGCATCCTGATGCTCTGAGCATTTATGACTTGTCTCTTCCTTTACAAATTTTCAGCATTAATTCTGAAGCTCAGATCTCAAGAAGACAAACAAATACTTTCTCCAGGGCCAATCTTCCTCACAAAAAATAAATAAAGGATGGTGCATACATAGGGAAAAAAGATTTCAAATGCATAGCAGAAACCATAAAAATAACACTGCTTTCAACTTATTAACCTGGAAAGATGTCCATCATATAAGACGAAATAAAAGATTACAGAACAGCATGCACAAATCCCTTATTTCTAACATATGTTAAAGTCTACATAGAGAAATGTAGAAAGACATACAAAAATATTAGCACTAGCTATCTCTAGATACACTTTTCTGTATTGCTTAAACTTCTTTTTTAAATGTGCATCTATCATTTTAATAAACATACTACTTTTTATAAAATCAGAAAAGAACAAATCACTTGCTTAACTGTGTTTAATAAATAAATATGTAAATAAAACTGAGTGGAAGCTTTTGAATCTCTCAAAAAATAAACTTCTATAATATTATTTAAATTATTTTAAAACAAAAATAATAAGTTCTTTATGGTTCCACACAAGAATCTTGAAATATATATGTATAAGAGGCAGGACACACAGTACTAATTCTTGCCTAAATTAACAATGCATTAGGGGGAAGTTATGGTAGGCTTCTTCTATTACACTTCTTAATATAAATAGCTATTCAAGCACTTAAAAAAAAACCAACTCTGTAGTTGGTTGAAGGCATGTTGGTTATTCACCTAAAACAACCTTCATTCCAATATTTTACTTAGCAAAAAAGGAAACCACAGTGAGAACTCATAATTGTAAATGGTAAATTAAACTTCTAAAGAATTTTACCTTAACTAGTGTCAATAAGTTAAATGACTCTGAATTCTGTCCTCTTTTTATTAAGGTTGCCATAAAAATTTAATTTTATGTACAATTTTAAAATAATTTGAGGGCTGGCCCCGTAGTTTAGCGGTTAAGTGCGCACACTCCACTACTGGCAGCCCGGGTTCGGATCCTGGGCGCATACTGAGGCACCGCTTCTCTGGCCATGCTGAGGCCGCGTCCCACATACAGCAACTAGAAGGATGTGCAACTATGACGTACAACTATCTACTGGGGCTTTGGGGAAAAGAAAAAAAGGAGGAGGATTGGCAATAGATGTTAGCTCAGAGCCGGTCTTCCTCAGCAAAAGAAAGAGGAGGATTAGCACGGATGTTAGCTCAGGGCTGATCTTCCTCACAAAAAACAAATAAAAAAATAAAATAAAATAATTTGAAAAAGAAATACAAATTTCTTAAAGATAATTATTTAAACATCCATAGAGATTTCAATTAAACTGAATAAGATATCAAGTAATGAAAGACTTTCACTGCAATGTTACTTTATACTAGCAAAAAAAAAAAAAGACAACCTAAATGCACAGAGAATTGAATAAATTATGATATATCCATAATGAAATACTATACAGCCTCTAAAAATGTTCACAATATATTGTAATATATAATATGATCCCATTTCCATTTCTTATGTACTGTGTATATGTACTTATACATAGATAAAGACTGAAAAGGTATACACCAAAATGATCTTTTCTGGGTTTTTTTAACATTTTAATTTTCTTTTTTTTTTTTTTTAGTTTTATTTATTTATTTATTTGTTTTTGTGTGTGAGGAAGATCAGCCCTGAGCTAACATCCATGCTAATCCTCCTCTTTTTGCTGAGGAAGCCCGGCTCTGAGCTAACATCTATTGCCAATCCTCCTTTTTTTTTTTTTTTTCCCCTCAAAGCCCCAGTAGATAGTTGTATGTCATAGCTGCACATCCTTCTAGTTGCTGTATGTGGGACGCGGCCTCAGCACGGCCAGAGAAGCGGTGCGTCGGTGCGTGCCCGGGATCCGAACCCGGGCCGCCAGCAGCGGAGCACGCGCACTTAACTGCTAAGACACGGGGCCGGCCGTTAACATTTTAATTTTCTATCACCTATAGAGAACATGTATTAACTTTGTAATAAGAAAAGTTTTTACAACACCTTTGAAGTTTTTATGCATTACATTTAATCCAAAGTTACAAATTTAACAAATGTTCTCAATAATTTTTAAAAATCTCACTTTATGGTATTTTTTTGAGACCCTTGATAACATTAATTGATTTTATCATGTTCTTCAATTGAAGGCCTCACTGCCATATCCCACGTCTTGTTACCTGAGAGCAGTATGCAATAGAGTAGCCCTTCTGGGGGAAACTACTCAATAAACTGTCATGACACAATCTTTTCTGGACTACTGCAACTCTCTTAATTTGCTGAAACAGAATTACAGAAACACTGGGAAGACATAATATGTACATATATATTTTTTCCAAACAATTTTCAATTGCATGTTAATTAATACCTATACCTACCATCCCCTCTCCTCAAATTGCCATTGAAAATTCAGTAAAAGAAAGGAACCTTTTGGGGCCGACCTCGTGGCATAGCAGTTAAGTGCTCGCGCTCCACTGCTGGCAGCCTAGTGTTCAGATCCCGGGCACACACCGATGCACAGCTTGTCAGGCCATGCTGTGGCGGCGTCCCATATAAAAGTAGAGGAAGATGGGCACAGATGTTAGCCCAGGGCCAGTCTTCCTCAGCAAAAAGAGGAGGTTTGGCATGGATGTTAGCTCAGAGCTGATCTTCCTCACAAAAACAAAGATAAGAAAATTAAAAAAAGAATTCCTTTGTATATATAATAAATGATTAACTACTACTCAGTTTCTTCATATTAACAGACCACCCTATCTTTAACCAATTTCAGAGTCAACTTCCATCTTGACTGGATTTCTAGAAAGAGTTCCAGCCTAAAGAGACCAGGAGCTAAAAGAAAACCAACAGAGACCAGGGACTTCCCTAGCGCAGTTCCACGGAGTCTGAGATGAAAGTCAGACTACCCCCCAGAAAACACCTTCACGCCACAGACAGCAGTGGGGGAACAGTGTGAGAAGGACACCTTCCTTTCAAGGAAATACAGGGTATATTTATTCACTCAACAAATAAGTAAGGAACGCCTATCATATGCCAGGCACTCATCTAGGTATTTGAGACATATCAGTGAGCAAGAGGGACTAAGATCTCTGTCCTCGTGGCGCTTATCTTATCAGAAAAAATCACGCAACCATTAAACACAACACAGAAGTAAATTATACGGTCTGTCAGAGAATTAGTGCTTTGAGGGGAGAAGTTCCAGTATTAAATACGGTGGCAAGAATGGGCCTCATTAAGAGGGTGAGATCTGAGACATTAAAAGAGATAAGGAAGTTAGTCAAACAGATATCTGATGAAAAAAGCATTCCGAATACACAGAAGACACACTCAAAGGCAGGAGTGTGCCCGTATTAGATGAACAGCAGCGGTGGATCAAGAGTGAGGAAGAGAGAAAGAGGAACGAAAGGTAAAATCAAAGATGTAGCAGAGGCAAGTCACACAGGGCCTACATCACCTTAAGGACCTTCACTTTTTACCCTTAATGGAATGGAGAAGCCTCTGCAGATTCTTGAGAGGAATGACAAAGTGGTTTAGGATTTTAAAAGATCCCTCCAGCTGTTTGTTATGTTATTAACAGACTGTAAGGAGGCAAGGGTAAAAAGCAGGGAGACATGTTAGGATGTTATTACAGTAACACAAACAACAGAAAATGTTGGCTCAGTGGAAGTATTGAGATGTGGCCAGATTTTAGATCCTTTTTTTTTTTTTATTTGTTTGTTTGTTTAGATGAGGAACATTGGCCCTGAGCTAATATCTATGCCCATCTTCCTCTAATGTGTATGTGGGACACTGACATAGCACGGCTTGATGAGTGGTGTAGGTCTGCACCCAGGATCCGAACCCACGAACCCCAGGCCGCCGAAGCAGAGCATGCAAACTTAACCACTAGACCACCGGGCCAGCCACTAGATCCACTTTAAAGATACAGACATGGAGGTGAGAGATAAGAAGAGTCCAGGTTTTTAGCGTGCACAACTGGAAGAATCAAGTTACCAACAAATGAGACACGGAAGGCTTCTTGAGGAAGATTTAGCAGGGAAGATCAGGAGGTCAGTTTTAGTCACATTGACTCTGAGAGGTCTACTTGAGAGGTCTGTCCAATCCAAATGGACAGACTGAGAAAACAGTGAGATATACAAGTCTGGAAATGGTAGAGAGGTTTATGTCACATAAACAATATACAAAGATCCAACACATGCAGAGAATACATGTGTCCCAAAGAAGAACAGGTATAGTCATATGTATAATCCCAAAGAATGGAACAACAAAAACATAAAGCAAGCAAACAAACAAAAAAACCCTACAAGTCAAGAAAACCATCCTAATGTTGAGAGAAAGAGAAAGTTGGTGGCTAGGGGAAGACTTGAAACTACATACTGAAAGGACTTACTACACGCCTGAGGAAAAATGAGTCAGAATGACGAACACCAACACATAAAACTACTATGAAAAAAATCCTTTGGACATTCAGGCAGACAAAAAAAAGCTAAGTCTTTTATAAAAAATAAAACAACAGACTGACATCAGACTGTAACAGCAATGCTCTATGCCAGAAGACAATGGAATGAAAAGAAACTCTAGAAAAGAATTTTATAAAATCAGCCAAACCAGCCTTCGAGTATTAAAGCTGCAGACAAACCTTTAAACATACTGGAACTCAAGAAACATTGTTCCCATAAGCTCTTCCTGAGGAATTTATTTTATTTATTTATTTTTTATTTGGTTGAGTAAGATTAGCCCTAAGCTAACATCTGTTACAATCCTCCTCCTTTTGCTGAGGAAGACTGGCCCTGGGCTAACACCTGTGCCCATCTTCCTCTACTTTATATGCGGGATGCCTGCCACAGCATGACTTGATAAGTGTTGCATAGGTCTGTCCATGCCCGGGATCCAAACCTGTGAACCCTGGGCCACCAAAGCAGAGTGCGTGAATTTAGCCACTATGCCACCAGGCCGGCCTCCCGAGGAATTTATTAGAGAATGAATTTCAGACAACCCAAATAACTGGAAAGTCCACATCGACATAAAAATACTGGTGGGGGGCCGGCCTCATGGCTTAGCAGTTAAGTGCGTGCACTCCGCTGCTGGTGGCCCGGGTTCGGATCCCGGATGTGCACTGACGAACCACTTCTCCGGCCATGCTGAGGCCACGTCCCACATACAGCAACTAAAAGGATGTGCAGCTATGACATACAACTAACTACTGGGGCTGTGGGGGGAAAATAAATAAAATCTTAAAAAAAAAAAATTGTGGTGGGAATTAAATATATATTTACCTACAAAAAAAACTGAATGATGATTATAAGGAACATGTTATAATACATAACAGTTATATACTTTGATAATGTAGACACAATATAAGTACCAAAAAATAAAGGGAAACTAAGGAGAGATAAAAATTAGAATAAACTTGCTGATTGCCTTATAGATATTAATTGGAAGTAACAAAATATTATTTTAAATCAAATGCTGGAGAAGAGAAAAGACGTTACTAGGTAATTTCAATAGTACTTAAAGTAAGAAATCAACAGAGAAAAACCAAAAAAAGTGAGGGGTGGGTAGAGATTAAATGTATTATTAATATAAAGGCATAGCTAGAACAAAAGCACAAATCTCATAATTTTTTTTAAAACCTAAAACAAACAAGACTGAACATTACATAAAAAGCAAAGACATATTCTCATACACTCCATACCCAACTCAAAAAACTAGAAAAAGAACAAAATTTAAAAAAAGCAAAAAGGAGAAATTTTAATAAAGATAAGTATAGGATTCGATCCTGGAACAGAAAAAAAGACAATAGTGGGAAATGCGGGTGACATCTGCTATTTAATTAGCAGTACTGTATCAATGTTAACATCTAGTTTTGATCACTGTACCATGGTTATGCAGTTATTAACATTAAGGGAACCTGTATGATGAGTACACAGAAACATTCTAGTGTTTTTGCCACATTTCTGTAAGTCTAAAATTATTTCAAAGTAAAAAAAAAGTTTTTCAAAGTTTGAGAAACAACATTTTTCACCACTGGAGAATGCTAGTAAACCAACTGGTTATTTAAAAAACTAGTAAATAGGGACAGCCCCAATGGCCTAGTGGTTAAGTTCAGCGTGCTCCGCTTCAGCAGCCTGGGTTCAGTTCCCGGGCACAGACCTACACCACTCTGTTAGCAGCCATGCTGTGCTGGCGGCCCACATACTGAAAAATAGAGAGACTGGCATGGATGTTAGCACAGGGCAAATCTTCCTCAGAAAAAAAAAAAAAAACTAGTAAATAAAGAGAAAGAGCCAAATATTTATAATTTTATTTATTTATTTTTTCCCCCCAAAGCCCCAGTAAATAGTTGTAAGTCATAGTTGCACACCCTTCTAGTTGCCGTATGTGGGACGCAGCCTCAGCATGGCCAGAGAAGCGGTGCATCGGTGCGCGCCCGGGATCCGAACCCAGGCCGCCAGCAGCGGTTGAGCGCGTGCACTTAACCGCTAAGCCACGGGGCCGGCCCAGAGCCAAATATTTATCCTGCCTTCCTATGTGAACTGTACCCACACTGGGTGACCAAATAGTTGATTAGAAGACGTTTCTCTTTATAGAAATATTACAGCTATTAAATGAAAAGGTTATGACAGAATTAGAATATCAGCATTTGCTACCCCTAATAAATTAACAGATGAAGGATACTCATCATCAACAGCTGCTAATATCACAAAGAGGAAGAGAAGCAAATGTCATGTGTCTCCTGATAAACCACACCACATAGGAAGTAACCTCACTGTGGTAGGCAGCCTCCCCAATGGCCCCTAATGAACATCATCTCCCAGAATTCATACCCTTAAGTAGCCCCCACCCACACAGTATCAGGGTTGGTCCATATGACCAAAAGAACAGAGTAGAAATAATGTCACTTCTGGGGTCACAAAAGGCATTGCAGCTTTCCTCCTCTCTATCTCTGATCACCTGCTCTGGCAGAGTGCCTTGCAGATACTAAGGCAAGAAACTGAGACCTGCAATATCCACGTGAGTGAGCCACCTTGAAAACAGATCTTCCAGCCCCTGTCAAACCTTCAGATGACTGCAGCCCATGAAAAAACTTGAGCCAGAACCACCCAGCTAGGCCACTCCCAAATTCCTAACCTTCAGAAACTGTGGAAGATAAACGTTTTAAGCCACTAAATTTTGGGACAATTTGTTACATAGCAAGAGATAACCAATGCATTTATAAATTATTATTAAAAATAATAACTGAACTTTCATCTGAATAAGCGTTAAGAGCCAACTAGCAACTTATAAAAAAAAAAAAAACAGAGGACAGCGGTCAGCCCAGTGGTGTAGTGGTTAAGCTTGCACGCTCCACTTTGGCTGCCTGGGGTTCACAAGTTTGGATCCCACATGTGGACCTACGCACCACTTATCAAGCCACGCTGTGGCAGGCGTCCCTCATATAAAGTAGAGAAAGATGGGCAAGGATGTTAGCCCAGGGCCAATCTTACTCAGCAAAAAGAGGAGGATTGGCAACAGATGTTAGCTCAGGGCTAATCTTGCTCACCAAAAAAGAAAAAAATAAATAAAGGACCAATTTAAACATCATCAGGGCCCGGCCCCATGGGCTTAGCGGCTAAGAGCGTGTGCTCCACTACCGGCAGCCCGGGTTCAGATCCCGGTCGCGCACCAACGCACCGCTTCTCTGGCCATGCTGAGGCGGTATCCCACATACAGCAACTAGAAGGATGTGCAACTATGACATACAACTATCTACTGGGACTTTGGGGAGAAAAAGGGGAAAAGAAAAAAAAAAAGGAGGAGGATTGGCAATAGATGTTAGCTCAGAGCCAGTCTTCTTCAGCAAAAAAAAAAAAAAGAGAGAGAGAGAGGAGGATTGGCATGCATGTTAGCTCAGAGCTGATCTTCCTCACAAAAAAAAATAAATAAATAAACATCATCATAAGGATATAGTCAACAAAATCTAGACAATAAGAAACTCTACAGGAAAAAAACAAATTCAAAGGAAAAAAGAGATGGAGGTGTAACCTATATTGAAAATGACAAGATACATAACAACCAAATTGCAATGTGTGAATCTGGTCTGGACCTGATTCAAACAAAGTTAAAAAAAAAAAGAAAGAAAGAAAGAAAAGAAAAAGAAGAAGCAAGAAAGAGCTGGAAAACTGAATACCGACTGTATTTGGCGCTACTAAGGAATTATTGTAATTTTTCTAGATGTAATACTGATATTATGGTTACATTTTTTTTTTTAAACAGTCTTTATCTTTTAGAGATACTTAAGGAAATCATATGATGTCTTTTATTTGCCACGAAATAATATAAGAGAAGGAAGTAAACGGAGATATAGATGAAACAAGACTGGCTACCATCATAACCTCATAACTGGTGAACCTGAGTCATGATTACATGGGGCTCAATATACTATTCTACCTTTTTATGTTGGAAATTTTCCAAAATATAAAGAAGAAAAAAAGTAGTATTGCTGAAAGAGCATGAAGAAAATGATAATCTAAATTGGAGATAAGCATCAGAGAATTCTCAGAGTACAGGAGACTTTTACCCAATTATAGCTGTGTCTCTTTCTCAAAACCTCTTCTCCAAGGAAAGATACAGAGTTTTGTGTCTCTAGGTTGAAAAAGAGCTCACACGTATCCTTTTAAACATGAGAGGTAGTTACCAAGCCATAAATTGAAATTGCTACATAAAAACATATTAGGTCTGTTTGGAATGTTTAAAAGTTCTGGAAATGCATAGTGATGACAGTTGCACAACACTGTGAATATACTTAATGCCACTGACCCGTACACTTAAAAATGGTAAACACAGTAAATTTTATGTATATTCTACCACAATAAAAAAATTTTTAAGCATGTTAGGCATATTACATACAAAATGTATTATTAAAAAGCATAATTTCATCTTGTATAAAAATGTACAAGATGAGCCACAAAGAACTTAATGAATAATACTGGAAAAGTGGGCATTTTAATGTTAAAATTAAGCAATATTTAGCTATCAAAAAATACAATTTAATTATTATTTTAAAAGGCATAGAAGTATGTTCAACAGTATTTTTCAAAGGCACAGGCCTTTTTTAAATATATAAAGTTTATCTTATATGAAAATAATCAGTAAGAAAAAGATCAGTAACCCAAAAGAAAAGTGGACAAGAAATATAAAGAGTTTACTGAATAAAGAAATACAAATGTCCTTTCAACATTTGGGGGGAAAAGAATGTTTAATCCTATTCCTAATACTAGAGATGCAAATTAAAACTACAATAAAATGTATACAAGAAAATTTACTACAGCACTCTCTGTTGTTATAGGGCAACATATTGGAAACAAACTATCAATGATATGTTGGTTAAATAAATTATGGTACATTAATAAAATGACAATCTGCTAAAAAAAGAATTAGATCTGTATGTACTGATACAGAACCATTTTCAAAATATAACAAGGTGTAAAACAATGTTTTTATAATTTTATTTATTTATTTATTTTTCCCCCAAAGCCCCAGTAGATAGTTGTATGTCATAGCTGCACATCCTTCTAGTTGCTGTATGTGGGACGCAGCCTCAGCACGGCCGGAGAAGCGGTGCGTCGGTGTGCACCCGGGATCCGAACCCAGGCCGCCAGCAGCGTAGCACGTGCCCCTAACCGCTAAGCCACGGAGCCAGCCCCAACAATGTTTTTAATATGCTACAATCTATGCTTATAAAGAAGGGAGTAGATATATAGATTATAAAGACATACAGATGTGTTTGTAAATATACAAAGGAAAATGGTAACAGTGATTGCCACTGAGGAAGGAACTAGGAAACAAAAGAAAGTAGGAGGGAAACCTAACTTCATAGCCTTTTATAGAGTTTGAATTTTTGTTAGCCATGTATATGTAATATCGATTTTTTAAAAAATAAGAAAGAAAAAACATTTAGAAAAAATACAGAAAGAACCGTAGGTGTGATCTAAGTCAGATGTCTCCAGAAGGTTAAATAAAACGCCCAAGATTATCCAACAAGGTCCAAAATGCAGTTCTCTTGCTTTCCAAGCCTTTACTATTTTGCATTTGACTGGTCTGTAAAACAAGTAACACACTTTACAACCCAATGTTGACTGTCAGATTCAGGAATGTAGTCTGCAACACTGTGAATCATACCCTCCTGAAACACAGTACACTATTCTTTGTTTGTAAGACACCCTAATTCAAAATACAGAAAACACTGTTAACATAAAGAGGTTTAACGCCTGCTTCAACCTTTAGAGATTCATCATGAACTCTACGAGTCATAGAAAGCAACCCTGGCAATGTTGGAAAAGTAGCTGATTGTAAATGTGGCAACAGTGGTACTCAAGGCGTTTAGGAAGGGGAGTTCCCTTCTTTTTCACCCAAATGTCTTTCTTCTAAAAGTGAGTCCAATCCCCATCTACTTGATACCACATGATTTCTTCTACTTTTCTATGGCAGGAAGCTCCTCTGCTCTCACACAGAGAGAAAAAACTTAATGTACCAAAGTTCTTCATAGTCAACAGTTTGTAATTCCATTTGTAACAAACATCAACACAATTTTAAAGTAAGTAAATAATCTCACTGATTGAAACTATCTCCCAGGAATTCACTTAAATCCTTCCCTGGATTTCTCCAGCCTCAAGCGCCGTCTCCAACTCCAAAAGAAATTATTTGTACAATTTACTTGGTGATTAATCCTGCATTGCCTTGTTAAACCTTTTTCATTATTCTCTGAAATGTTATTTAAATCTTCTTTCGTTATCTAACTTTTGTGTTTATTTCTCATCTTCCCAAATAGACTGTAAATTCCTTGAGAGGAAGAGATAAGGCCTTATATTGTTTTGTATACACATAACAACACAGAATGGCTGGCACATAGTAAATACAAAGATATTTGTTGACTAAAAAAAAAGAAAGAAAGAAAAATAAATAAATATAAGTCCAAAATGGGGGGGGGGGGGAGAAGCTACATTAAGAAAACGTTTAAAGCCATGCCAACTAAGAATCTTCAAGACAGAGCTGATAGACCAATGTACTGTTTTGTTTCCATAACTCCTGAAGCAATACGGAATGGTAAAAAGCACATGGCCTCCGAAATCTAAGAGGCTTCAAGTTGGATCCTCTACCTTGACAACTTATGAACTTAACCCATAAACTTTAATTTCTTCATCTCTAAAATGAAAGTAATAACACCTACCTATAGAAAGCTTTGTGACCGTTAAATGAGAAAGTTTATTAAAACTACTGGTATTCCTTTTCTTTTTCCCCTCCCCAAAGCCCCAGTACATACTGTATATTCTAGTTGTAAGTCCTTCTAATTCTTGTATGTGAGCCACTGCCACACCATGGCTACTGACAGATGAGTGGTGTGGTTCTGCGCCTGGGAACTGAACCTGGGCTGCTGAAGAGGAGTGTGCCGAACTTTAACCACCAGGCCATCAGGGCTGGCTCTGGTATTCCTTATTTTAGAGATTCTTAGCTTTTTTTTTTTATGTTTTTACATCTTGGAAATCAGAATGTGTCATGCTACTGACAGTATCCCATAGTTTAAATGGCAGTTTTACATTTTCTTTCCTAGTGGTACATATAATAGTGTGTTGTATAACTGATGGCATCTTAAACTTGATTAAATTTGGTAATAGCTGGCAGCATCCTCAACAAATGCTAGCTTCATCTCCTCCTTCCTCCCTCATACTCATTCATACACTGTCATGGATAGGAAACAACTTGGCTGTAAAATGAAAATACCACCAAACTCATTCAAAGTGCTTAGCACTTTCACATGTAGTATATGCTCAATAAATAGGAACTGTTGCTACTACTCTGAATTCATTCATTCAACAAATATTTGAGTACTTACTATGTGCCTGCCACCATTCTGGGCACTAAGAATATAGTAGTAAACAAAATAAATAACTCTCAGCCCTCAGAGTTTATATTCTATTAGCACATACACTTTCCATGGCACAAGAAAGGAAAAGTCAAAAATCACAACTGAGTTAAAAGATTGTCCCAAAGGTTGAAAAGCTAAGCAACCCAAAAAAGATATTAAAACACAACACTACCTAGGCAACACTACATAGATTTTCTGTAAAGAAAATCTAACCAAAACGCAAAGGAAAGTCCTGGAAGCAAAGCAGGGAATCCAAGCTTTTTTTGGTCTAAGTAAAGGTTTAGGAAAAAGTAAAACAGCCACAACAGATGCTGAAAGTTAAAAAAAAAAGGAGAATATAACATCGTCTCTAGTTTCTGAAAATAAAATATATATTAGATTCATTTGAAAGACAGGAATAATAATTTTGGTTATTTATGAAACACAACTCAGCAGACAGAGCAAATTATATCTTTAGAAATCATCTTATGCTTTGTGTCAGCAAATCATTTTTCCAAGCAAATTATATTTTAAAAAATCATCTTAACAATATGTGTCAACAAATCATTTTTCCAAAGCTTATAGCTGAAGATTTGTGGTTGACTGTAGTTGAAGATTTGAACAACAGACTCTCTTGGATAAAATGTTAAGGTTTAAGTTCACAATTACTCTCCAACCCAAATAAATTACTATTACATATTTTCTTTGTTTCTAAAGACAACCCTAAAAATCACATCATGAATTATTATACAGCATTCCCAGACCCAAAGACTTGTATCAAATCAACTAAAGGTCACCTAAATAGGACATCCGAATCCTTTTGGTTTTTATAGGTAATCACTTGTTGAACCAACTAGATTATCATTAAAATCTGCGTGAGTGGGCCGGCCCCGTGGTTTAGCGGTTAAGTGTGTGCGCTCCACTACTGGTGGCCCAGGTTCGGATCCCGGGCACGCACCGATGCACCGCTTCTCCGGCCATGCTGAGGCCACGTCCTACATACAGCAACTAGAAGCATGTGCAACTATGACATACAACTATCTACTGGGGCTTTGGGGAAAAAAAAGGAGGAGGATTGGCAATAGATGTTAGCTCAGAGCCGGTCTTCCTCAGCAAAAAGAGAAGGATTAGCATGGATGTTAGCTCAGGGCTGATCTTCCTCACAAAATAAATAAATAAAGACGACTCCAATGCTTTAAAAAAAAAAAAAAATCTGCATGAGTTTCATTCTACAATCTTTCTAAAGAAAAACATTCCATTACCAAGTAGCAATGATGATCACAGGCAAAACTAAGTTCATGGCCACAACTCAAGTAAAGAATGAAAAGCACTGCTTTTACCAACTTTCCTATCCTTCTCCCTTTCTAAAAGATTTAATCCCTTCCAAACCAGGGAATTTAAGGGAATTCAGTTGTAGATAGCACAAGCCCTAGCCCAGACAACATCTAAGAAGTGAGGACCATTTGAAGAATTTATTCTGGGCCGGCCTGGTGGCGCAGCGGTGAGGTGCTCTCGCTCCGCTTTGGCAGCCCGGGGTTCGTGGGTTCGGATCCCCGGCGTGCACCGATGCACGGCCTGTCAAGCCATGCTGTGGCCGCATCCCATATAAAATAGAAGACGGACACAGATTAGCCCAGGGCCAATCTTCCTCAGCAAAAAAGAGGAAGATTGGCATCAGATGTTAGCTCAGGGCTGATCTTCCCCACAAAAAAAAAAAAAAAAACTTATTCTTATCTTAAAATAGAACAACATTTCTATGTGAAAATCCCCTGAAGATCTTGATATGTTCTGGAATCCTGAATATATGTTAAAAGTAGAAAGGTTAAGAACCGAAGAGATAAAAGCAAAGTTAGAAGAGTGAGGAAAGCACTCTTGTATAAGCACTCCTACACAAGACAATAAAAGGATACATAGCATATGAGAAAGAAAAGGAGGTTTAAAAAAAGAAAAAAGAAACAATATTAAGGTAAAATAAGGCTCCAAGGAAATCTCATGCAAATAAAAGCAAAGGTGGGGGGGCCAGCCCGGTGGCATAGTGGTTAAGTTCCCACACTCTGCTTCGGCGGCCCGGGGTTCACAGGAATAGATCCCGGGCACAGACCTACGTACGCACCACTCATCCAGCCATGCTGTGGTGGCGTCCCACATACAAAATAGAGGAAGATGGGCACAGATGTTAGCTCAGGGCCACTCTTCCTCAACCAAAAAACAAATAAATAAATAAAAGCAAAGGGTGAGGGCTAAGCACATTTAACATCAAGCAAGTAGCAACAGTTTGGAGTAAGTCTGAAAAACTATTCTAAAAAATAATAAGAACCCAAAGCACAGAAGTCTAGCACCATTTAATAAAGAGGCAAAGAACTCCTACAATCCTTAGAACGCCAAAGGCATCATAACAATTTGTTTTGCATTAAATCATTTTACAATGTTGTGTTCATAAAGGAGACATGTATGTGCATATATGCCATGTTGTCTGCACCAAAGCATAAGCACCTTTCTGGGCAGGGACCTTTTCTCACTCATCTTTGTATCTCGTAGGATGCTTTACATGTATCAAGCAAGCAATAAATACTCATTATTAAAAAGTCTTCATACTGTTGCAGAATTCAAGTAAACACATGACATTTTACGGAAATAGAAAGTATTTAATGGTGTTTTATACTCAAAATAACTGAGGAAAATAACTGTCCAAAACAATTCATTCTCAAACAATGCTAGTAAGCCAAAATGAAGCTAAAGGAAGTATTTATTTTAAGGTTTTCTCACATCTTGTTCTCAAGCTTGAGGAGTGTACAACTAATCAACATTTACTGAATGTCCACAATGTGCACAGAAAGTTATTCGTCCCTGGGTAGATTCATAAATTCAGCATGATCCAGTAACAGGATCCTTACTACCCAGTTAAGGAGACCAATATTGGCAAAACAATTTGTTATATATAGCAGCTTGGCGTGGGTACCCAAGTGCCAAGCTGGACAGAATAGACTAGAAGCCTGGTGAAAGAAATAATCACGAGTTCAAATGAGCAGGAAAACACATAGTAAAAGAGCCAGAACTGAACCCTGGATGGGCAGTTTGAGAAGAAAGAAAATGAAACCAAAAGGTTTCTAGTTGCTCAAGCCAAAAACTTTTGCGTCACCCTTGTTTCTTCCCCCCTTCTCTCTCACCTCAGCCCACCCCACCCCACTACCCAGCCCCATACTGAACCCATCACAAAATTCTGTTGGCTCTACCTTCAAAATATGTACAGAATCTGACCACTTCTTATCACCTCTGCTGCCACCACCACAGTCTAAACCAACATTACCTCGTACCTGGATTACTGTAACAGCCTTCTACTAGGTCTTGCTTTGTGCCCTCTTATAGGCTACTTTTCACAAAGAAGCTGGAGGGATCTCTTTAAAGTCCAAGTCAGTTTATTTGCTCTCTGCCAAAACCCCACAGTGTAGGAGGCAGCTGTGTGTGTATATATACATACAAGCACAAAGGAAAATGAGTGAGGAGATATACACACAAAATCTTCAATAATGGATGATGAGGTTACTGGTAATCTTTATTTGCTCTTTGATTTATTTTCTCCTCTGTACTTTTCTGTATTTTCCACATGAACATGAATTACGTTTATAATAAAAAATGAAATGCTTTAATTAGAGGGGGGAAAAAAATCAATGATCATAAGGTCTTTTTTGAATAATCAAAAATAAAAAACCATGGGGCCGGCCCCGTGGCTTAGCAGTTAAGTGCGCGCGCTCCGCTGCTGGCGGCCCAGGTTCAGATCCCGGGTGCGCACCGATGCACCGCTTCTCCAGCCATGCTGAGGCCACGTCCCACAAACAGCAACTAGAAGGATGTGCAGCTCTGACATACAACTATCGACTAGTGCTTTGGGGGGAAAAAATAAATAAATAAATAAATAATTGAAAAAAATAAAAATAAAAAAAAATAGAAAACCTGCCATGGTTCCCCACTTTGCTCAAAGTAAAAGCTGAAGACACTACAACTGCCTACAAGGCCCCACTGTTCTCCCTCCGATTGCTTCTCGTACTGCTTACTCCTTTGCTCAGTGCGCCCCGGCACACTGGCCACCTTGCTGTTCCTCAAACACACCAAGAATGCTCGTACCAAGGGGATTTTGCACGGGCTGTTCCCTCTGCACAGAACACTCCCCACTCCCAAATATTCACAAGGCTTACTTCCTGGACTCTTTGCGCAAATGTTACTTTCTCAGAGAAGGTTACCATGACTACCCATCTAAAATGGAAACTCCACAACACACAAACACACATACATACACACCAGTTTCCAGTCGCCTTATGCAGCTTTATTTTTTCTCACAGCCATTCTGGTCACTGGTATATCCCTACCATCTAGAGAACAGCCTGACACATGGCTAGCAACCAACAGATCTCTGTAGAATAAATTAAAACATGGAGGCAGAAATAAGAGTTAAAGGATTTGGGAGGGTGTAAGGATCTGTGTGTTTGAGGAGGTCGAAGACTGAAAGAAAATCAGACAGGAGCACAGAACACTTGGAGCAAAGAGGCCTTCCACAGATAAAAAAGAGACTTGGTTAACAGTGAGCAACTAGAAAAAGTGAGAGACTTGAAGGATGGAAAGTTGACAAGGAAAAAAAAAGCTACAGGCCAGAAGAAAATTTAGGTTGAGAGGAAAGGGATAAAATAACTGGAGATAGAAAGAGGGCTGAGAAGAGGAAGTAGTACATGAAGGGGACAGGAGAAGAGTTACAGATACAGGAGAGGTCAGGAGGAAGGATGAAACTGTACAAGGGAGGAGGAGGAGATCCTGGAGAAGGGGTGGAGGCCACTGTTATGCCACAAGGCTGTTCTTGTTCAAATCTAAGACTTCGCAGTCCTGAAAAAGATTACATTATATGCCTTTATTTCCAAACTATAAGTGACTTACAAGTGCTAAAATAAACAAAGATATGTATGTACATCTGTTGTATCACTTTGAACACTCAAATTCCTCACTGCACAAATGCATAAGAGTTTAAAGGTTGATTCATAAAACCTGAATTTTTCAGTTTCATTCTCTAATACCACAGTTAGGCATTTGCCATGAAAGAGATGAAACAAGGTAGAAGTGGGCGAGTACAGTATGTTTGCAATCCACTCTTCATCATTCTGCTCTGCTACTTTACAGAACTGGACAACCTGGATTTCCCTCATTAGGAAAACAGTATACTGCTTGCCTTTACATTTGAAACAGCCAGACTAATACACAATTGCCAGTTTTAATATAAAGTCTATTGACCCTCTGAAAGATTAACAGGAATCTGAAATAGAGGTTAAAATGTTTCTTGAATCACACCAAATTAATATTGAGCCTATGCAAATCTTTTAAAAACTTTGTTTTAATTTTCTGAGCATTCTTCAATACAGTATAAAATTTTATAAAATAAAAATTTATTTACACAGCACCGTCACTAAAAGAATGATTTTATATATCTATATTCTCAGATGTGTAATAAATCTGCTGGGGGCCGGCCCAGTGGCGCAAGTGGTTAAGTGCGCACGCTCCGCTGCGGCGGCCCAGGGTTCGCCGGTTCGGATCCCCGGCGCGCACCGACACACCGCTTGGCAAGCCATGCTGTGGCGGCGCCCATATAAAGTGGAGGAAGATGGGCATGGATGTTAGCCCAGGGCCAGTCTTCCTTAGCAAAAAAAGAGGAGGATTGGCAGATGTTAGCACAGGGCTGATCTCCCCACAAAAAAAAAAAAAATTAAAAAAGTAATAAATCTACTGAAATGAAACAAAATTCTTTTAAAATTAAAGATTTTTAAATAATTTGCAAGTTCAGTGTTATGGTCACACTATTCAGGCAGAGATGAAACAAACATACAGTACCTTCCATGTGCGAATTTCTGCACTGCTCACCAAAAGCTGGCCAGATGCCATTTTATCATTGATAGAGTAGCTTCAAATTCCACTGTGAGCACAACTGCAGTGCACTGAATCTAGTAGGATAAGCATGCCTGCATGTTATTATGGGAAATAGTGGAAAATTTCACAGGCTGACATCCAGAACGTCTGCGGTTCTTTTTCATATTTCTTTCTTCCTGCAAAGCAGTTATTAGACCAGTAGTTGGATTTTTTTTTTTAAGCTGGAAATTTCCACTGGTTTTTAAACTAGCCTTCTTAAATGTAAATTGCTACATGTTCCAAAATTCCAGTATAACAGAAAGAATAATTCAGACAGAAAAGAATTAAAATACATTATCTTCAAATGAGGGTGAGGGGACTGGTAAGTAAACTGAGGTGAGTGTCACTCTTTTCCAGTAAGGAAAAAAAAGTATCCAGTGAGATAGGCAATTTAAGGTTACAACAATTTAATATAAATACTGAATGTGACAAATAGCACATTGTGAAGCTGATATTTTTTCATTAGCTTATAATGGAGACATTCAAAAGCTAATACAATCAGTAGAACAGTTAAGCATAGAAACCATGAAAAGAGACGACAGTAAAATATAACTTGGTAAGAAAGGAATACATTCAGGCTGGCCCCATGGCATAGCGGTTAAGTGCACGCACTCTGCTGCTGGCAGCCCGGGTTCAGATCCTGGGCACGCACCGCCACACCGCTTGTCAAGCCATGCTGTGGTGGCGTCCCATATAAAGTGGAGGAAGATGGGCACAGATGCTGGCTCAGGGCCAGTCTTCCTCAGCAAAAAGAGGAGGATTGGCATGGATGTTAGCTCAGGGCTGATCTTCCTCACCAAAAAAAAAAAAAAAGGAAAAGAAAAGAAAGGAATACATTCTATACTAATAGAGGTAAGCCATAAAGATTGTTTTCTCTTTAATCTTTACTGAAAAAAACCAATGACAAAACCTCAGAGGTAAGATTCAGAGTTTTTACATACATCTTTTCATTAGGATTATATCAGACCGACATTTGATGTTTTCAATCTTAATTTATAGGGCCA
Organism: Diceros bicornis minor; assembly: GCF_020826845.1. Taxonomy (NCBI): domain Eukaryota; kingdom Metazoa; phylum Chordata; class Mammalia; order Perissodactyla; family Rhinocerotidae; genus Diceros; species Diceros bicornis. The sequence continues at coordinate 14,103,584 of NC_080758.1, forward strand.
GCCCCATGGCTTAGCGGTTAAGTGCTTGTGCCCCGCTACTGGCGGCCTGCCTTGGGATCCCGGGCACCCACCGACGCACTGCTTCTCCGGCCATGCGTCCCATATACAGCAACTAGAAGGATGTGCAACTATGACATACAACTATCTACCGGGGCTTTGGGGGGAAAAAAAAAAAGGAGGAGGATTGGCAATAGATGTTAGCTCAGAGCCGGTCTTCCTCAGCAAAAAGAGGAGGATTAGCATGGATGTTAGCTCAGGGCTGATCTTCCTCACAAAAAAATAAATTAATAAATAAATAAAACTGTTTAAAAAAAAAAGTTGCAATCAATCTTAATTTATAATAATAAATGAGGAAATAGACAAAGACTTACTGTTTCATTTTTGTTAAAGAGATAAAAAGGTCAAGTTTCAGACTATTTAAAATGAAAAATGACTGTTAACAGTAGAATACAGTAGAAAATAATTTACTCTGTTTAAGAACTGGTATGTTCCAGGTTAACCATTTTAGTTTTTCTTTCCATTTGTATGAATTAAGGAGTGGGATCTATAATACATGTTTTGATAACTGTTATTCAAGCTTTAAAACACTTGTTATTCCCCAAAATATACATATGATCAAGAACTTGAGTATTAGTACAAAGACATCATTGATCACCAATAAAGATCTGTACCACCAAAGACTGGGTGCAAGTATCTGCAAATTATATCTGATAAAAAAATGTGGGGCCGGCCCGGTGGCATAGCGGTTAAGTGCGAGCGCTCCACTGCGGCAGCCGGGGGTTCTGATCCCGGGCGTGCACCAACACACCGCTTGTCAAACCATGCTGTGGCGGCGTCCCATGTTAAGCGGAGGAAGATGGGCACGGGTGTTAGCCCAGGGCCAGTCTTCCTCAGCAAAAAGAGGAGGATTGGCGACAGATGTTAGCTCAGGGCTGATATTCCTCACACACACACAAAAAAAGATGTATATCCAGAATATACACTTTTAAAAAAAACTTTTAAAACTCTATAACAAAAAGGGGGGGGCGTTATATTGATACAAAGCAGAACAACAGACCTATAACATTTATTAACGGCAAAAAATTGAAAGCTTAACCTCTAAGATTTGAGAACAAGACAAAGGTATCTCCCTCCCCAAATTGATCCACTGATTCAATGCAATCACAATCAAAATCCCAACACTGTACTGGAAGCACTAGCCATTACAAAAAAGCAAAAAGAAAAGGTATACTAATTGGAAAGAAAGAAATAAAATTGTCTTTATTCACAAACAACATGATCACCTATGTATACAATCCTAAGCAAACTACATAAAAGCTACTAAAATAAATGAGTTTATTAGCAAGGTTAAAGATACTAAGTGAATATACAAAAATCAACTGTATTTATATATACTAATAAGAAATTATTGGAAACTGAAATTTTAAATATACTATTTAAGGTCACATTTTAAAAATACAGATCTAAGTGATAAATTTGACAAAAGCTTTATAAGATCTGTACACTGATAACTACAAAACTCCGCTAAGAGAAATTAAAGACCCAAATAAATGGAGATATATAACATGTTCATGGGATAGAAGATACAATATTTTTAAGAAACCAATTCTTCCCAAACTGACCAACTGATTCAATGCAATCACAATCAAAATCACAAGAGAGACTTCACAGAAATCAACAAGATAATTCTAACAATTACATGGAAATGCAAAGGACCCAGAATAGCCAAAACAATTTGGGGGAAAAAAAGTTGGAGGACTTACCCTATCTGATTTCAAGACTAGGGTAAAGACAGATATAGATATACACAGATATATATAGACATGTGGATCAATGGAACAGAAGAGACTCCAAAAACTGACCTACACATATTTGGTTATTTGATTTTCAACAAAGGTGCCAAGTCAATTCAATGGGGAATGTATAATCTTTTCAACAAATGGTGCTGGAAAAACTCAATAGCCATATACCAAAATATGAACCTCAACCCTATCTCACATCACATACAAAAATTAACTCAAATGGGCCACAAACCTAAATTTAAGAGCTACAACTATAAAAATTCCAGAAGAAAACATAAGAGAAAATCTCAATGACCCTGTTTGGCAAAGATTTCTTTTTTTTTTTTTTTTTTTTTTTTTTGTGAGGAGATCAGCCCTGTGCTAACATCTGCCAATCCTCCTCTTTTTTTTTTTGCTGAGGAAGACTGGCCCGGGGCTAACATCCGTCCCCATCTTCCTCCACTTTATATGAGACGCTGCCACAGTATGTCTTGCCAAGCGCCCAGGATCCGAACCGGCAAACCCCAGGCCGCCGCAGCAGAGCATGCGCACTTAACCGCTTGCGCCACCGGGCCGGCCCCTGGCAAAGATTTAAGTGCAACACAAAAAGCATGAACTCTAAAAGAAAACACAAAAATCAATCAATTGAATTCCAATAACATCAAAAACTTTTGCTCTTCCAAAAACACTGTTATGAAAATGAAAAGGCAGGTCACAAACTCAAAGTAAATATTTCTAAAACATACATCCAAAAAAGGTTTTGTATCTAGAATAAAGAACCATTACATCTCAGTAAGATAAACAACCCAACTTAAAAATGGGCAAAAGATATGAACAGACACTTCACCAAAAAAGATATACCAATGGCAAATAAGCACATGAAAATATGCTCCACATCATTAGTCATTAGAGAAACTCAAATTAAAGCCGTGAGATACCACTATATACCCACTAGAATGGCTAACATTAAAAAGACTGACCATACCAACAGTTGGTGAGGATGTGGAATAACCAAAACTATCATACATTGCTGGGAGAAATGTAAAATGGTACAACTACTATCAGAAGCAGGTGGCAGCTTCTTAAAAGTTTTAAATGTTGAATATATACTTAGCATATAACCCAGCCATCCCATTCCTGGGTATTGACTCAAGAGAAATAAAAGCATATGTCCAGACAAAGCCTTGTACAAAAATGTCACAGAAGCTCTATTTTTGATAACCAAAAACTGGACACAACCCAAATGTTCATCAACAGCTGAATGGATAAATTGTGACATACCTATACAATGCAATACTACTAAGCATGAAAAGAAATAAAACTATGGATATATGCAACAACATGGATGAATCTCTAACTACACAAAGTGAAAGAAGCCAGCTTCCCTCAAAAAAAGTACATATTGTACAATTAATTCCATTTCTATAAAGTTCTCAAAAATACAAACTAATCTTCAGTGAAACAAGGTAGGTCAGTAATTGCCTGAAGGGGCCGGCCCCGTGGCTTAGCGGTTAAGTGCACGCGCTCCGCTACTGGCGGCCCGGGTTCGGATCCCTAGGGCGCAAGGACGCACCGCTTCTCCGGCCATGCTGAGGCCACATCCCACATACAGCAACTGGAAGGATGTGCAACTATGACGTACAACTATCTACTGGGGCTTTGGGGAAAAAAAAGGAGGAGGATTGGAAACAGATGTTAGCTCAGAGCCGGTATTCCTCAGCAAAAAGAGGAGGATTAGCATGGATGTTAGCTCAGGGCTGATCATCCTCACAAAAAAAAGAAAAAAAAGAGTAATTGCCTGAAGATGCAGAGGGGATGGATTATAAAGGGATACAAGGAAAGTTTTGGAGGTAATAGGTATTTCCATTATTGTAATTGTGGTGACAAATTCATGGGCAGACATATGTACGTCAAAACTCAAACTGTACAATTTAAATATACGCAATGAATTGAATGTCAATTATACCTCAATAAAGTTGGAAAAAAAAAAAGTAAGGAAAAAAGCAAACCATAGTGATAGTAAGCAGAACAGTGGCTGACTGAATACAAAACCCAGAAGGGGACTGAATGCAAATAGGCAAGAAAAGAACTTTCTGTGGTGATGGAAATATTCTGTATCTTGATTGTGATGGTGGTAACAACTGTTTACATTTGTCAAAACCCAAACTGCACACTTAATGTTGAATTTTATTATAAGTAAATTATACCTCAATAAAACAGATTTTTAAAAATCAAAAAAAAAACATACCCAAATGTTACATAGGTACATTTTAAACAACTTTTAAACACACTAAAAGGAACAAACATATACAGTCACAACATACTGTAGTCTACCACATCATTAACCTATGTTACCAGTTTGATATCCTAACTGGTTGTTTGTGTTTTGGTTTTTTTTTTCCCTTTGGTGCGGAAGATCGGCCCTGAGCTAACATCTGTGCCCATCTTCCTCTATTTTGTATCTGGGACGCCTGCCACAGCATGGCTTGATGAGCAGCGTGTCGGTGTGCGCCAGGATCCGAAACGGAACCCTGGACCACTGAAGCAGACTGTGCAAACCCAACCACTATGCCACTCGGCCGGCTCCCGAACTGGTATTTTTTTATTTTACATTTTTAATTTTTATATTTTATGTTCAAAAAGAAAAAGAAACCATAAAAGCACTAGAAGAAACATATGAAAGGGCTTTTTAAATTTATCAGATCAAAAACTTTTTTTTTCTTGGGGGAGGGAGATCAGCCCTGAGCTAACATCCGATGCCAATCCTCCTCTTTTTTGCTCAGGAAAATTGGCCCTGGGCTAACATCCGTGCCCATCTTCCTCCACTTTATATGGGATGCGGCCACAGCATGGCTTGACAAGCGGTGTGTTGGTGCGCTCGGGGGATCCGAACATGCGAACTCCGGGCCGCCTAAGCGGAGCGCGCGCGCTTTAATCTTGGCACCACTGGCCAGCCCTATCAGATCAAAAACTTTGATACCACAACATATTACTCAGAGATGAGAGAAATAGGCATTTCCATACACTGAGGGTGGATTTGTAAATTGATACGACCTCTACGGAGAGCAAGATGTGCTATCTGTGAAAATTTTAAATCCATACTCTTTAACCTAGCATCCTACTTCCAGAAATTTTTATATACTTTATAACAAAACATGAGAAAAAGAAATATGTATGAGGATACACTTACAGCATTGTTTGTGTAATATGAAACTGGATAAATTGTGATATGTCCTTCAGTGGAATACTTTGTAATCATTAGAAAAACTCAGTAGCTATAAATATAGATATGAAACCTCTCCAAGATCATTTAAAAAGTATACATAGTTCAGAGCAGGGTTCCCGAGTGCCAGTTACATAGGTGTGTTCATTTTATGCAAATTTATCAGACTGTACTTGCCCACTTTTCTAAATGTATGTTACACTTCAATACAAAGTTTACCCAAAAATGTGAGAGAAATTCGTTAAACTTAAAAGCTTTTTAGGGCCGACCCCGTGGCTTAGCGGTTGCGTGCACACGCTCCGCTGCTGGCGGCCCAGGTTCGGATCCCGGGCTCGCACCAATGCACCACTTCTCCGGTCATGCTGAGGCCACGTCCCACATACGGCAACTAGAAGGATGTGCAGCTATGACACACAACTATCTACTGGGGCTTTGGGGGAAAAATAAATAAATAAAAATTATAAAAAAAAAAAAAGCTTTTTAAGTATATGCATTTATATGCCTAAACTAGAGTAACAATGGTTACCTCTGGGCAGGGGATAGGGAGGCAGCTGGGAAACAGCTGAGGAAAGGTGCCTTACCTTTCACTGTATACCCTTCCGCACCTTTTTTGAATTTGTCCCATGTGCACCTGTTATATATTTCAAAAAACATTTTTGAACTGAGACCATTTGCAACTATATCTCTGTATGAATCGGGATTTTCTTAATATAGAAATAAACTAGAGGCAGACATAGATTTAAGTTCATAATAGTTCTTCATAACCAAACTTCAAATTTTATATTCACCACAATAGTCTCATTTTCACTGCCTTTATAGCCAGTAAACAGTTTAAATTTCAACTTAGAAAATAAATTTTAATAGAATCATCTTTGCTATTCTGAAAAGGGTTTTGTATAAAACTTCATTTGAAGGGGAAAAAAGGGGCTCTACAGTGAAAAATTCAGACCATCAAATGAGATAATGTACTTTAAGCACACAACACTGTCCAGGCACACAGGCACTCGATAAATGGCAGCTTTTATCTTTTATATCTAAGAATATGAATCAGAACACAGGGAAGAGAATTGGGGGGTAAGTGGGGGAAGAGAGAGCAAAGGAGACTTAATAGCAACTAAAGTATACGATATATAGATAGAATTAAGAAGAAGATGGTGGGGCCGGCCCTCTGGCTTAGCGGTTAAGTGCGCGCACTCTGCTACTGGCGGCCCAGGTTCGGATCCCGAGCGTGCACCGACGCACCGCTTCTCAGGCCATGCTGAGGCCGTGTCCCACGTACAGCGACTAGAAGGATGTGCAGCTATGACATACAACTATCTACTGGGGCTTTGGGGAAAAAATAAATAAATAAAATTATTAAAAAAAGAAAAAAAAGAAGATGATGGTGGAAATATAGATTAGGGCCAGATTACGAAAGGCTTTGGGAACTCCATGGGAAGGAGTTTAGTTTCAAACTGTTAGACAGTAAACAACAGAAGATTTCATGCCTTCAAGCAGTCAAGCAACACGAAGGGATAAGTTTTTGAAAGATAAATAAGGAAGGAGAAACAGGCACTCTCATGAACAAGAGGTGAGAGCATACCTATTTGGAGGCAACTGGGAAAAAGCCACTAAAGCTTTAAATGTACATTTCCTTTGATTCAGAAACTTCACTTCCAAGATTTCTGTACTAAGATATATTCATGCCAGCACACAGATCTACATATAGTTCACTGCAGCATCATTCAAAATAGTAAAAGATTGGAAACAGTAATGAGGAACTGGTTAAAATAAATTATATCAAATCCCTTTGTACAATGGAATATTATACCGCCTTTTAAAAATATGAGGTATAGAAGGCTAAGTTCTTTTGTTAAATGAAAACAGTGGGAGCCCACTGTCTTCTCATTTGTTAATTAAAAATAAAGGGAATGGGAGAGAATAGAAAAAAAGAAACTGAGAAGACAAGCATAATTATATGTATAGAATATCCTCGAACAGTAGTAGCCTTTGGGGGCGGGGGTAACTATAAAGACTAAAGACCTGAGGGTCCCAGGAGCACTTTTTCATGGTATAGCTTTTTGTACTGCTTCGACTCTACCATGTTTATGCTTTCTTTTCGATTTAAAAAACACTATTTTTTTGTTTGTTTTTTGTGTGTGTGTGAGGAAAATCAGCCCTGAGTTAACATCCATGCCAATCCTTTTTTTTTTTTTTTGCGCTGAGGAAGACTGGCCCTGAGCTAACATCCGTGCCCATCTTCCTCCACTTTACATGGGGCGCCACCACAGCATGGAGTGACAAGCAGTGCATCGGTGCACGCCCAGGATCCGAACCTGGGCCGCCAGCAGCGGAGCACGCGCACTTAACCGCTACGCTATGGGGCCAGCCCTCAACGTTATTTTTTTTTTTTTACTACAACTAAGCACTACAGAATAAAAGATGTAAGAGAGAGAAGTTTAGAAGCAGCAACTAATTCCTTTTAGATCTATTCCATCTCCTCCATGAAGTCCCTAACAATCCCAGTTGAAAGCGACCTTTTCTTCCTCTGAACCTCTGAGCCACTTATTTACGGTGCTGCAACTGCGTCTTTTCAATTACACTTATTTCTCAACTAGATTATAAGCTCCTAGATCACAGAGAGATTCTAATGCCCACAATGCGTGGCACAATTCTTTGAAGAATAGTGGTACTAAATAAAAACATCTGAACAATTTACAGAACTGTCCAGTCCTACGTCAATGGGGAAATATATTCTAAGGCTCAGACACGATTTATCTGGGACAACTCTATGAGGGAGACATAGGTCCCAAGCAAAGTCTTAGGACTCTAATTTTATCTCAATCTCCACGTAGAAAAAAATCACTTGAGAGTTGAACTCCAGAAACTTTCACATCCAAACACCAAGCATTTGAGGGCACCTAAAATGAATATAATTGGAAAACTAGAGGATTTTAAAAGCTTATAAAAGGAATGGTCTCTACCTCAAAGAATAGACAATTTGACTAAATCTGCCCTACTAATCAATAAATACTGACTCATGCATGTTAAGAGACAACTAAGATTCATATCAAGAAATAAGAATTACAGTTTCAGGTGCCGTGGTCTGGAAAATTTACTTAAATGAGACAGGATATGAGCTGGACCTTAATGACTAGACTAGACAGCAAGGGAGAAGAGGCAGAAAAAATTAGCATGACTGAAACAAGGGGCTACAAAAGTGGGAAAGACTCATAAAGACTGTGATAAGCACTGAATAGTGGGTTAAGGAATTTGGATTGTACTCTGCAGATCTTTAAGCAAAAAATGTGATCAAAATGGTGTTTAATAGAATTAAGCTGACAGAAGCAGAAAGAGCACTAGAGAAAGAGTAGACACTAATTGAAAGTTATTACAATAATCTAGAAATAAATGGCCTGAATGAGAGTTTTAGGAATTGGAATGAAAATATATTTAAGAAAAATTTATCAATAGGATTTTGCAAAAACAAAACCAGTTTATTCAATACCATCACTCAACATTCATTGAATTTTTAAACAATCAAATCTTAAAATGTCTTACCTCTGCACTCTAGCTAATGATTTCCCACCAACGGGAACTGTGCTCTCTCCATATTAAAATCTTATTCTTTCAAGTCCTGCATCCTGATCACCTGGTCAGAGGTAGTCCCTTTCCTCCCCTGAACTTCTCCACAATCTTTCTAGGCAAAACAGATTGCCTTGTACTGAAGTGATGTACCTGACTGACTGTGTGCACTTGGAGGTCAAAACCTTTTTAATTCTCACAGTGCCTTAAACGGTACAAGCTTAACAAACACTGATTAAGTATGTGTGCGTATGGGGAAGTCAGCAGCAGATAAGCTGTAACAAACTACAGAGGGTTGAAGCTTAAGGTCTCATGGCTAAGAGAATGGTGGTATGAAAAGTCAGTTTAAAACGTCACACGTTGGGCCGGCCCCGTGGCTTAGCGGTTAAGTGCACACGCTCCACTGCTGGCGGCCTGGGTTCGGATCCCCGGCGCGCACCGACGCACCGCTTCTCAAGCCATGCTGAGGCTGCATCCCACATACAGCAACTAGAAGGCTGTGCAACTATGACATACAACTATCTACTGGGGCTTTGGGGGAAAAAAATAAATAAAAATTTAAAAAAAAAGAAAAAAGAAAACATCACACGTGGGCCAGCCCCGTGGCTTAGCGGGTAAGTGCGCGTGCTCCGCTACTGGTGGCCTGGGTTCAGATCCCGGGCGCGCACCGACGCACCACTTCTCCGGCCATGCTGAGGCCGCGTCCCACATATAGCAACTAGAAGGATGTACAACTACAACATACAACTATCTACTGGGGCTTTGGGGGAGGGGGGGGAAGGGAGGAGGATTGGTAATAGATGTTAGCTCAGAGCCAGTCTCCCTCAGCAAAAAGAGGAGGATTAGGAGGGATGTTAGCTCAGGGTTGATCTTCCTCACAAAAAAAAAAAGTCACACGTGAGGGCCAGCGCCGGTGGCCTAGTGGTTAAGTTCCACGTGCTCCACTTCCCAGGCCAGGGTTTGGTTCCCAGGCATGGACCTACATAGCTCTGTTAGCGACCATGCTGTGCTGGCAGCCCATATACCTAAAAACAGAGGAAGACTGGCATGGATGTTAGCTGAGAGGGCATCTTCCTCAGCAAAAAAAAAAAAAAAAAAAAAAAAAAAGAAGTCACATGTGAGATTCCTGATGAAATTATATTTATACACTTTTTTTTTCTTTTTGCTGGGAAAGATTCGCCCTGAGCTAACATCTGTTGCCAATCTCCCTCTTTTTTTTTCCCCCTGCCCCAAAGCCCCAGTACATAGTTGTATATAGTAGTTGTGAGTCCTTCTAGTTCTTCCATGTGAGCCACTGCCACAGCATGGCTACTGACAGACAAGTTGTGTGGCTCCACACCCGGGAGCTGAACCTGGGCCAATGAAGCAGGGCGTGCTGAACTTTCACCACGAGGCCATCAGGGCTGGCTCTGAAATTATTTTTAAAACTTAATATAGTGATACTCCTGTCTTATTATCTGAAGAAGATACCACTGATCCTCCAATGGATGCAACATACGCATGGAGTAATTTTTCTCATTAGTGAAGATAGTTGCAGCAATGAAGCCAACTACCTTGGCTGGGATGAAAATACTGTCATAAAACACAACCACCACCAGGCAGGTAAAAGAGGAAAGAGATGAGCTTGGATGGAGCAGAGGGTGTATAGACTAAAGCCACAATCTGTTGAAGAGAATATTGGGTAATCCTTAAAACATTTTCAGATAAAGTTGCCAAATTTCAATCTGGAAACACAATCAAACTGATATAGCTACTCTACAGAGTGACTTAAATTCAATAATCCATTTCACTGATGACAGCTTTACTGAGAGTAAAGAAAATATGACTTCATTTTCTTACACCAGAAGGAGGGGATTGAAAATGCTTTCGATCTCGATCTCCCTCTCCCTCACGTTTTGCCGCTTGTAGCATATACTACGGTGAAGTCAGGAGCTCAAAGTCATCCTGTCCCCAAACTCATGAGTCAGCACAGAAACCTGCATCTTCACAGCATTATCTGGTATAAAGAGCTTAATCCATTTAATGTTTGAACAACAAAATTTAAATAAAAGGCCATTCTACATACATGATGCTTTAAGTTTATACAATTTTCTAATGTAAGGAACCTTGGAGGATCATATACTCCACCCCTTCGTGTTATACATTTAAAAACCGATCTACAGAGAGTGATTTGCACAGAGCCTGCAGTACAAACTTGCTAATTATTCTCAACTCTTCACTGGTAAGTACCCTTTTCAAAGTGACAAGCTAACAAATGATACTGATCAGGTAATGAAGAGGGGAAATATTTAAAGGCTTTCATATATAGATTTCTTTTGATTAAAGTTCTGTTTTAAAGCTGAGCATATGATCATGCTGCTCTTTGCACAAATAACAATTAACTCTCATTTATAAAAATGTCAGTTTAGGACATTTAGATTATGATAAACATTTCCTCTCAAAGTAAAATAATTTGGTTTTAGATTTCACTTAAACAGAAAAGCAAAGAATATTGACTCTAAAAGTACCCCCCCACCTTTTCTTCTTTTTTGTTAAAACCCTTTCTTCCCCTCCCCATGCTTTCTGCTCTTTTGTACTCAAGTTCTCAAATGCATAAGATGGAGGAACAATACCACAATACAACTGCAGGCTTCCTGCCTACTAGTCAGTCATTATTCTTAAGACGAGAACTTTCAAAACACTGCTTGGGTTGCTTTGAAATTCCTTCTTTCAGATTTTCCCTCCTTCATGCAACATCTATTTAAAAGAATGACTTCAAAAATATCTTGCTGCACCCAATCAAAACTCTCTAAGCAAACGAAAGATGCTAGCCTTAGATATGAAGGTGGGATGTAAATGCCTGAAGTTTGGTAAACGTCTAAAAGTACAGAACAGAAAGAAAAAAGTGTACTTCTGGCCAAGCATAAGAATAGTATTTTTCTCATATGTATATTAATCCTGTTTCTGAAAAATTCCATATGTATATGGAATTATCTTAAAGACTACAATTATTACCATCACTTTTTTTTTTTTAACAGTACCACATAGAGATGTAAAAGTCTCAAACTACATTGGGCTGAATAGTAAAGGGTTACCTTAATTATTACTGACAAAGAAAAATTCACACTAAAATGAAGTATATTAATTTATTTAAAAAGTTGTCAGGGGCAGAAAAAATTACCAGCAGCAGTCACCCGGAAACCTGGGGAATTCCCCATTTCCTCTGACCACACTCTGATGATGGCAGTAGTACTTACTAATAAACTTATTTGGTTAAGATAAAGCTATGGAGTTACTCTAGACCGAGACGTGGTGGGTAGATGGAAGGGGAATAAATTATCTGTCCAGTTCACCATGGGTTCTTTCCTTTTTAAAGGGAAAAGCATTAAAAATAAAGGTGAAACACACTGGTTCATGAATAACAACTTGTCAAATTGTTACATTAAACAATTTTCCCAGCACCGATAACAAAAACAAAAAGATTAATTTATTTCAAACAATCTTCAATAAAGCTCAATTCCAGTACAACAAAATAATTTCGCTAGTTCCCTGGAGTTTGTTATAATGGGATATAACCTGTACACTCAACATTCAATTAACCGTGAGGCTTATCCTAATTGAGGATTATGCTGACTTCTGCGGTCCTTTCCCATCTATCCATCCACCACTCTTACTCAGCTGCCATAGCTACCAAAAGCAAAGCCCCAGGGAGCAGTAGATTACCCATAACTATGTGATACCCAGGCCAATATTCCCTTTTCATCATTGTGTGGATGATGAAGAGCTAAATTTAGTAATCTAGTCAGCCTAGTTTCCAAAAAATGAATCTTCATAACCTTCACTCATAGCCTCTAAGCAAGGAAATTAAAACATTTCAGAAGCATACCTTCCTAGGTGAACATCAGACAAAAAAAGTCACACTCTTTCCTAAAACATATCAATAAAAAAAATTAAACAAAATAAAAATAGGACAAAGATGTTCCTAATGAAAAATACGAAAAAGGACAAACAGAAAAGACTAGTCCAATTGCTCTTAGAATATTCTTTGAAACAGGTAAAGCTTTGTTTGCCAGTTAGGTCAGACTTCTTCCCTTTGCCTCTAGGCCACAAAGTTTACTACACAGTTAGTTAAATAAACCTTTACTACTGCCCCCCCCCCCCCGCCCCGTAAATTGACCTAGGCCAGCAGAACCTACCAAACTAAGTTAATGCTGACAAAGTTGGGAACTGGCAGTATGCAGGTCTAAGAAGATTGGATAAATCGGCCTTCCAGACACTGCAGGTCTTCCTTTCAACTCCTGCTGTGTATCTTCTGGCCATTTTCCTGTTCATTTAACAACTCTCCACCAGAAGGTAGGAAAGGGAAAGGCGATTAAATTCAAGTCAATTCCATCATTTGTTAGGGGGGGGCTAAAAATAAGGTTAGGCTTTGGATAAACTGCCTTCTTAACCCAAAATAATCTTCTCCCAGAAATCCTGTTAGAAAACCAATGGGCCAAATGAATTTACCTGGCAAACATTAACAAAGTGAGGGAATGAGCCTCATTACAGCAGAGCCTCTCCTCCACATCAACTGTGAAACGTTCATTTTGGAATCCCCTCCCCCACCCCAAAAAGCACTCATAAAATGGAAGAAAATGCCTACTTTTTACTGCAGCACTCAATCTCAAGGCTATCCCTGAGGATCTAAGCTAACACAGTCTCCTATTTTGTTAATCTGTTGAACTACGAGGAAAAAGAAAAGTTAACATATATTTCCAATACTAATTTTCAGCTCTTAGAGCTTTAACCACCCAATAATGAGAATATTCTACACTACAGAGTAAATTCAAATCAAACTGGGACAGGTAATTTCTAGTTTAACCTAGGAGAAACTACAGTACCTCGTCAATCACAATCAACGACTCTTCTTTTCCTAGTCCTAGGTAGCATCAAAAGAGGAACAAGTACGTTAACTAGTAGTCGCTTTGCTGTGTAGACAAACAGCCACTGGAGGCTAGACTCATTCTGAACTTGAAACAAATTAAAAGTTTTCAAAAGTAGGTCTACATCCTCTGGCCAAGGCTTGAAATTATATAGTCTAAAAAAATGCAAAAAGAAACCCTAAAGCCATTTATTTTAACAACAATTAGGGACAGCACAATTGTAGCTTGGTTTTTTTATCTTACCCTATTGTCCAAACTAAAAGAAGATATTTTTAAATGATTCTTTTAAAAGACTTCTCAAAAACATAGTAGTCTTCAAGTTAAAAGAAATTATTCTAGAATCATACTGCTAATGCATAAGACTGAACTAAAAAAAAAAACTTTTTATCTTTAATATGTCCCTGACATAGAAAGGAAGTTTATTTCAAAAGACAAGTCAAGAAGGCATTAGTAAGCAGAGAACAATTTTTTATTTACACGTCTCCCAGAAAAAAGGTCCAGGGTCCAACAGCATACTCACTCCTTTCAAAATGAATTCTAACTTATTTGCTTAGGGGATATGGGGCGATTTACAGAAATAATTCTTATACAGGGGGAAATATGCACAGTATATACACGTTCAAAATATAGTGAAATTATTTAATATAATTCCCTAATACTCTAAACTCTAATTTCACTGAATTTTCTTAATGAATTGTTAGTGTTGGTAAATTTAAAACCACCTTCTAAAACTTATAAAAACAGAAATCCTGTTAATCATGCTGGGGTTATTTTGCACTTTCAAAACCTCTGTAGTTAAGGAATATTTTATATTTTACGGCAGAAACATTTTCTATAACTGCTCTAGAAACATTCCCACTTAGTCTACAATTCTCATGACCAAAATGTACTTCTATATGCCAGCCTCTGGTATCCGGTTTTTTTTTTTTTTTTTTTAATGCTGATTGGACAATTAAGTCATTTCTATCCATACATAAAATACCCCTATAATTTAGGATCACAGGCAATCTAGATTACTGCTCATTTAAATGCAGAACCTGAAGCAATCTCCAGTGACAGGAGCTATAGTGTTCAATACCATTTTACATGTTACAAACAGAGGCTTCATCTTACATACAAACAATGAACCTTTAAGCCCCCCAGACTGTCATTTCTTTAAGGGTGTCACTGGATAAGGCAACATAAGCAATAAGCTCAGAGGAGCTTTTCTAATAACTATCAACATTTAAGACAGTTAAAAAAAAAAAAGTATTCCCACCACATTTTCTTTTTTTCTGTTCATGTTACTTCCCTACTTTTGGTATCCAACAGGGGTACGTTTCAAGTGAAAAATCTTAATTATTCCAAAGACCAAGATTATCCTAGAAACCAACTGCCTTGTAGGAGGAGGAACTGGAGAGTTCAGAGTAGAAGAGAGACCCATTTTTCAATGTTTTTGTACCTTTCCAGTTGGGTATCATAGGTATAACCTATTCTAAATAAACAAGCAATAATTTAAATTTTTTTCATGAACAAACGTTTCACGAACTTACAGATTTCCATTTAACATTTTCGTTTATGCGGCATTCACAAGGCCTCTTTTTCCTGTTTTTCCATCATCCTCTACACAACCTGCTGCAACAAATTCTGAGGCTTTCTTGCAGCCAGGGACCAGTTAGGCGGATCCGAGACCGGGCATTTAAACCAAGGAGACGCAGCAACCTCACTCGATACTAGACCCCTCGCACTCATCTCATTCAGCTCCATCTCAAACCTCCGCAGCAAGACAGCTGGTACTCGCCTTCCTGTTTCCTTACCGTACAGGCTTCAATAACAAAAACAGGTTGGCTTTGAAGCGCTGCTCGAAAACTGCAAAAAGGAAGTCTTCACATTCGGGAGGGGGAAAAAAAAAAGTTTCGACTTGGAGAGAATTTCATCCCTTTCGTTGTCATTCCACTGGGGAATCGCGAACAACTCCTGCTAGGGAGACTTCACGACGACGCTCGCTCCCTCTCACAACTGCTCTCGGGTTCACTTTCCACCCCGAGTGCCCTCCAACAGCCTGGGAAGCAACTCAGCCTCCCCACGACTCGTGGGCTGCTTTTTTTAAGGCATGTGCAAGACAAATAGTTGATTTAAATCGTTACACACTGAATCGATATACATCAGGACAGATGGGGCAGGGGAAAAAAACAGTAATCATAAAGACGGCCAAACCCCAAATTCAATCCACTAACTTCCCACTTGCCATTTCCCAGCCTTCAGACCAGAGGCAGCAAAATGCCTTTTTACCGAGAAAACTGCTGAGAACCTACCCGTGCCCAAAATGGAAATTCCGCAGATAATGTGTTAAAATATTAAAAATGCCCCAGTGCCGGAGGAAACACAGCCGCAAAATCCAACCCGATTCTGAGCGCGACTCGGAGGCTGGGGTGGGGGTCCTGGGGGTCCGCGCGGCTCCCCTCGCCCCCCGCTTCTTCCCACTAACTGGAAGGAGCCCAGGCAGCGGGAGGAGGACGCGGGGGCTCTCAAAGCAGCCCCGAGGGCTGGGGAGAGAAAACTTTAGGGACAGCAGGGGAAGTGGGCCCCCGCGGAGCCCCCCAAACTCCTCGGGGTGACCCCTCAGCGCGGGGACCCCTCGGACCCCCGAGCCGGCGGCCGCCCAGCCTCGACCCACCTCGTCCGGCCGCGGGCCGCCCCAGGCTGCGGGGAGGCGGCGCGGCCCCGACACCCCGAAAGTCCCTCCGCGCGGCCCCCGCTCGGCGCGCCCCACAGCGCCGCCGCCGAGCCCGAGCCGCCGAGCCCGAGCCGCCGGCTCGCGGCAGCCCGGGGACTCGCCCTCCGCCCGCCGCCGCGCACTCCACCCGCTCGCCCGCCGCCGCTCCTCCTTTATCTCCACTCACCGCCCGCCGCCATTTTCCTCGCAGCTCAGCTTTAAGTCGGAAACTCGCCGCTCAGCCCGCAGCCGCCGGCGCCGCCACCGACTCAGCCGCCGCGGCCGCCGCCGTCGCTGTGGAGGGGCTGAGGCGGCAGCCGCCGAGCCGGGCGCACGGACCGCCGGGATATGTAGTCCCGCGGCCACGCCCAGCACTACCGGTCCCAGGGGGCCTTGCGCGGCCGGGGCGCTGGGTGCCCCCGCCCGGCCCGGCATCCGCGGCGCGAGGGCGTGGCCGCGTGGACCCTCGGGCCGCCTTCGCTCGCTTACCGCCTGGAACCTGCGGCGGGGTCCGGAGAACTGGCATGGAATCCTAGCCCTGTCCTTAATTTTTTCGTACTTGTCTTCGTCCAGTAATATCTAACGTTTATAGAGCGTTTATTGTATGCCAAGCACTGATCCTCAAAACAAGCATCCCTTAGGGACCACTATGATCCTCATTGTTGAGATGAGCAAACTGAGGCACAAGGTCAGCAGCCGCGGGGCTCTTCGTTAGATGCTGAAGTCACTGGGTGAAAGGTTGTTGGGCAATAGTATATTGACAATATATTCATTCCCAAATATCCCACGGAGTACTTACCACTTACAACAAGGAACAGCTTGCCTCACGCTGGAGAGATCTGGCAGACACCACCTGTACCAAGTGACGGAACTTAGCATCACAGTAATGGGTCGAACTGACATTATGTGTCCCCTGATGTGAGGCAATGGGGAAGACATAATGCCACCTCTGTAGTATCTTTCCCCAAAAAATTGCTAACCTGAATATAACTGTGTAAAAACAGACATCCGGAATGTGAGACATGCTACAAAACACCTAGCCTAGATTCTTAAAAATATCAAAGCATGAAGGGGCCAAAACCAAATGCAATAGGTGAGACTTGATTGGATCCAGGATTTAATTTTTTAATGTAAAAAGGACTTTGGGGGGAAATTTTTAAATGGACTATATATTAGAGAATAGTATTGAATCAGTATTACACGTCTTGCATGTGAATAGAATAAAATAAATAACCGCTTCTAGCTCCATCACCATCATTTCCCATCCGGACGGTTGCAGTAGCTTCTTCACTGTTCTCCCTGCATCAGTTCCACCCTTTCCCCCTGCAGTGTATTCTCAACATAGTAGCCACGGGGATCTAGTAAAAACCAAGTCACTTTAGGTCTGTCCTCCAAAATCTTCGCAGTTACCTGCAAAGTCCCACACAACCTGTCTCTCCCCTCCCCACCCCTTTCTAAGCTCATCACCCACTTCTTGTCTGCTCACTACTGTACTCCAGGTACGCTGGACTCCTTGGGGTCCCTCCAATGTGCCTAGCACATTCTGGCCTCAAAGACCTTGCATTTGCTATTTCCTCTGCCTAGTTCCCTTTTCTCCAGAAAATCCAAATCATTCACTCCCTCATCTCCCTCATGTCAAGAAGTCCCCACATGTCACATCTTTTTTTTTTTTTGAGGAAGATTAGCTAACATCTGTTGCCAATCTTCTTTTTTTTGTTGAGGATGATTGGCTCTGGGCTAACATCTGTGCCCACCTTCCTCTACTTTATATGGGACGCCGCCACAGCATGGCTTGACAAGCAGTGCATCTGTCCCCGCCTGGGATCCAAACCTGTGATCCTGGGCCACCGAAACAGAGCGCCAGACCTTAACCACTACGCCACCCGGCTGGCCCCCTGAATGCCATTTCTTCAGTGAAGCCTTTCCTAATTTTTCTACTTTAAGTTCCTGCCCACTTCAATCCCAGCCTTCCCTACCCCTCTTTCCTGCTTCATTTTTCTTCATAGCACTTTTTATCATTGGAAACACCGTCTATTTTTGTTTGCTTATGGTATTTATTATCTCTTTTCCTCACTAGAATGAAAGCTCCATGAAGGCAGGGCTTTTGTCTCTCTTGTCCTCTGATTTATTTTCAGCACCCACGACAGAACTTAGCAATAGTATGTGTGCAGTCGGTCTTTGCTGTGTGGATGAACTCACCCCCTCAGCCAACAACAGATGATAGACACTATGTTAGATGATGAGAATCCAGAGATGAAATACCAAGACCCCACATGACCTTTCACCTGAACAACTGTAGCCAACCCCCAGCTGCTCTCCTGGCTTCTGCATTAGGTGTCTTACTAGCCACTCCCCACACAGTAGCCAGAGGGATCTTTGAAAAATCATGTATTAAATTATGTCTCTGCCAATCTGAACGTGTGCCAATGGCATACCATTGCATTTGGGATAAAACCCAGACCCTAATTGATTTGCTCTCTGCTTCTCTCTCTGATCTCAAGTAATATATTCCTTCTCATTTCTTACCCCATGCCGGCCCCCACAGTCATGATGTTTCTGGAATATACCTAGCATGCTCCTGCCTCAGGGCCTTTCCCTTGCTATTCCCTTTGTGGTCTAGAATTTTCTTTCCTCCTGGCTAGCTCCCTATTGTCATTCAGATCTCTGCTGTAATGTCTCCTCCTAGGTAGATCTTCTAAAGCGATACACACACACACACACACAGTCACATCATCCTGCTTTATTTTCTTCACAGTGATTACCACTATCTGTTTTTTTTTTTTTTTAATTGTCTGTCTCCCTCTCTAGACTATAAGTTCGAAGAGGTCAGGGAATTTGTCTATTTATTCACTGCAGCGTCTCTGGCACCTACATTAGTGTCTATCCTATAGCAGGCACTTAATAAATTTTTGTGGAAGAAAAGAAAGAAGGAAGGAAAGAGGGAGGGAGAAAAGGAGGGAAAAAAGAAGGAAAGAAAGAAGGAAGAAAGGAAATCAATCTATTAATTCTATTAATATTAATAAATATATATTTATGTTCACAGAAAGTATAACTGATATTAACAATTAAAAAATATGTACAAGTTGTTTGAGAACCCAAAGACCGACCTCTAACTCAAGGGGTGCTGGAGAAAGCTTCCAGGAGGAGGCAACTTTTGTGCTGACTTTGGCAGAATTTGGTGGAACCTGTACATGTTCCCGTACTGAGTGACGTCCGGAAAACACGATTCTAGACTTAAAATCTGAGCCAAATGAGTGACACACTCTAGTAAATAGTCTGCGAAAGACGCCTGCCACCGTTCCTTCCTCCTTGTTTGCACAAGCCACTCTTCCGTTGAGAGGTAAACTTCATTTCCTCTTCCTTGAACTGGAGTTGCTCTGTGACTGTCTGACCAATAGAAATGGTGGAAGTTATATGGTGGGTCTTTCAAGTCCATGCCTTAAGATGACTGGCAGCTTCCACTTCCTCTTAGAAACCAGCTGCCATGCTCTGGGAAGCCCAAGCCAAATGGAGAGGCTGCATGAAGGTAAACTGAGTCACTCCAGTCGACAGTCCCAGCTGAGATCCCAGGCAAGAGCCAGCCTTCTTACACATTCCAGTCCCTAGAGGCCCCGGGTGACTAGAGCCCCCACCAACACCATCTGGAACAGAAGAAGCACCCACTGAGCCCTATAACCTACAACATCATGAGCGATACTAAAATGGTAGTTCTTTAAGCCACTAAATTTTGCAGTGATTTGTTATGCAGCAATTGATGACTGCAGCACTCTACAAGAGTGGACTTTTGTTGAACTGTGGTTGAGAACTTTCAACAGGCAAGAAGAGTAGTCTGAAATTACCCCAATAAAATTGGCTTGGCCTAGGGGACATGGAAGTATACTCTGTGAGGATGGGATTAGAAGGTCACCTAGCTAAAGCCCTCCAAAAATTAAGAGATCTGCTTACGACATTTCTGATTGCACAAAGCCTGTGCTTGCATGCTTCCAGGACAGTCCTCACTTCCTCGAGGGCAGCTGTGCCAGTCGAGATTCTTAGGTTGGAAGCAACAACAATAGACTCTGAAGTAGAGTAAAATGAGATGCAGGAACTCACAGAATCAAAGGCAAAGCTAGAGGACGAGGCCCAGGAATGTCAGAAACCAGGGGAGGGCCAGCCCCTTGGCTTAGCGGTTAAGTGCGTGTGCTCCGCTACTGGCTGCCCGGGTTCGGATCCCGGGCGCGCCCCGACGCACTGCTTCTCCGGCCATGCTGAGGCCACGTCCCACATACAGCAACTAGAAGGATGTGCAACTATGACATACAACTATTTACTGGGGCTTTGCGGAAAAAAAAAAAAAAAAAAGGAGGAGGGTTGGCAATAGATGTTAGCTCAGGGCTGGTCTTCCTCAGCAAAAAGAGGCAGATTAACATGGATGTTAGCTCAGGGCTGATCTTCCTCACAAAAAAAAAAAAAAGGAAACCAGAGGAAAAGAACATCTTATCTGAGACTGTCACCCAGAGAAGTCCCTGCAAACGTTTTCCATGTCTAATGCTTTGTTTTTAAGTTGTGCTTGCTTACAGGAACCAAGGCAGAACAATGCAAAGTGGCCAAACCGCAGAACCAGTCCAAACCAGAAAGGTCCAAGATGGCGATGGGGTGCTGTGCACAAAAGGAAACGTGTGCAAAAGGTGCCGTGCGCAAGAAGGGAAGACCTGCAATGCCCCACATGCCCCTGCCCCAAGCGATGACATGGAGCCCCCACCCCTTTCACATCCCATAAGAACCCTGCTCACCTTCTCTCCCAGAGAGGGTGTTTTAGAGCACGAGCTCTGCCTCCTCCATTCATTGATCAATGAATAACGTCTCTGCTCTGCTGTTCTGAAGCCCATCTCGTTCGATTGGCACAGGCAGCTCCAAGCAAAAGGACCCACTTGCGGGTCACCAGTCCCTTGGGGCTCAGTAACAGGACAAGCAGTAGGTCTAGAGAAGACAAATCATTTCATCCTATCTTCTCGTCATCCTATTCCAAGATTCAAAGTCAAAAGAGAAATTTGTCAATTGGTCTAGCTTGGGTACATGAGATATATGCAAGTAATAGGCTACCAGACCAATAATAATACTAACTAGCCTGCCTATAACTTACTCTCCAATGATTCAAGGGGAAAAATATACACACACACACACACACACACACACACAGAGGTTGCATGTGGGCAAATGTAGCAAAATTTTATCAGTCAGTAAATCGACATTCAGGGTGCACAGGTATTGATTGTATTAGTCTTGCAAGTTTTCTGTAGAATTGAGATTTTCCAAAATAAAAAGTTTCAGGGGAAAAGGTTACAGCAGAATAAAGCTAGTACTAGCCAGGATTCATAGAGACCTTATACTCACCAGGCACTCTTTGAAGTCCTTTGCATATATTAGTTCATTTAACCCTCACAAAACCCTAAGCAGTGGGTCTTGCGTTATCTCCCTTTTACAGATGAGTCAACGCAGGCATTGAACAAGAAGTAAGTTGCCCAAGAGTATAAACTGCTAAGTGCTAGAGTCAGGGTATAAATCCAGGCTCACAAGCTCATATTCTTAACTACTATGCTTTACTGCCTCTCCAGAGATGCATAAACAGGAAAGACATTTAATTGTTGCACATAACACGTCTAGAGGTAGACGGTTCCAGAGTGTGTTCGTCCAGGACCAGGATGTTACAGTCCTTCTGCTCCACCGTCCTCAACATATTGGTATTCTGTCCTTAGCTTACAGCCTCACGGACACAAGATGGCTACCACAGCTGAAGCATCACATCAACTCACAATCAAGTTCAAATGCAGGAAGCAGAAGAGTGAGTAGGTGTCGAGAGGCATTGTATCTCTCTTTTTTTCCCCAGATGTAAAACTCTTTCCCAAAATTTCCCCCTTCCCCCTTGCTGCCTCTCACCCCCAAAGCAAATATCCCCTTACATCTCATTATAGTGGAGATATGGGCCACATGGACACCCCTAGCTGCAAGGGAATCTGGGAACCCATGCGTCCACTATCTCAGCCTTGGGCTTTAACTGAGTGGATTCGTGACTGCTTCTCAGTTGTCTGGTCCAGCCCAGAGGCTCTGTTTCTATCCCTGCCCGTCTCACAGTCCCCTGCCTTCTTCCTTCTTTTACTATGTGACAATACAGCCTAGTGGTTAAGAGTGTAGGCTTTGGCACTCAATAACTGACTTGCTCAGCTGGTTCTGCTACTTATAAACCTGTGTGATAATGGTTGGTTACTTGAACTTTCTATGCCTCCGTTTCCTAAAATGGGAACTACAAGAATAATGATACCTATTTCCTAGGGCTATTATGAGGATTAAATAAACAATACAGTGAAAGCCCTAAGAATAGTGTCAAGCACAAAGTACACCCTCAATAAATGTTAATAATGATTATGTACGGCAGTTCCAAACTTGAGGTTTGCAGGGATTAATATCCAAGGGTTAGTAACCATTTCCTCCTTTTCCCCCCATTTTGCCTCATTATAGTTATTACAGTTTGAAATTTCCCTGCAAGTGAAAATAGATTGCTTGGGCGGATACCTAAACCTTGCACATGCCTAAAACTCTGTTTCAAAATACCTAATCTGAAAATGAGCTGGCACTGGTCCAGGCTCCACCCCCAGGCTGTACTCTGAACCACTCTACTCCCTGGGTAGGACACACAGCTGAGGGAAAGTGAGACAGACAGAAGAGATTTAAAGCCAATGAATGTCGTTTTGCTTAACAGGGGGGAAACACGTCTGCAGAAAATTACATTGAAGGCAAATTTTTGGTAGAAAAGAGAAGCCAGAGCCTTTCAATCTAGAGTAAAGTTGTTCATGCCTCTTGCTTTAAACCTAGATTAGGGGCTGGCGACCTGTGATTTTTGTGCCAGAAGTGGCTGGTACAGGAGCCAGTTGAAATTGGCACCTGGGCTGGCTGCAACAGACTAGCCCCTCCCCACAACCTGCAAATGACTTTCCACAGCTGGAAGAATTTTAAGCTCAGTTTATTTTTCGTTTTTTTTTTTCCTCTCTGAGACTTACTTATTAAATGCATTTGCTTTGGGAAAAAATAATTTGCTACCAAATGTTTAAAAAGTACCCATTGTAGGAGGGCTAAAATTTTAAGAAAGTGTTGGTGAGGATGAGGAGAAATTGGAACTTTCATACATTGCTGATAGGACTGTAAAATGGTGCAGCCATTCTGGAAATCAGTTTGGCAGTTCTCCAAAATGTTACATATAGAGTTGCCATATGACCCAGCAATTCCACTCCTAGGTATATACCCAAGAGAATCTGAAACATATGTCCACACAAAAACCTGTACAGAAATGTTCATAGCAACATTAGTCACAATAGCCAAAAGTGGAAACAACCCAAGTGACCATCAACTGATGAATGGTATATCCATTCCATAGCAGTGTGTGTATATCCATACATATAGTAGTATACCCATATGATGAGATATTAATAGGCGATAAAAAAGAGTGAAGTACTGATACATGCTATGAGTGAAACTTGAAGACATCATGCTCAGTGAAAGAAGCCAGTCATGTTATGATTCCATTTACATGAAATGTTCAAAATAGGCAAATCTATAGAAACAGAAAGTAGATTAGTGGTTGCTAGGGATGGGAGGAAGAGGGACTGCGGGACAGCAGCTAAGGATGGTGCAGGGTTTCTTTTTGGGGTGATGAAAATATTCTGAAATTAGATATTGGTGATGGTTGTACGACCCTGGATATGCTGAAAAACACTGAAGTGTATGCATCAAAAGTGTAAATTTTGGCATGTGAATTAGATCTCAATAAAGCTATTATTTTTTTAAAGTGCCCATTGTGGTTAATGCAATTGTGAAATTAGTCATTTGCATATCTTGTTCAGAGATATGAAAAGGAAAAATGTTTAAATGGTAGAAATTCAAGGGGCCAGGCCAGTGGCATAGTCGTTAAGTTCGCACACTCTGCTTCTGAGGCCCAGGGTTCACAGGTTCGGATCCTAGGTGCAGACATACGTGCTGCTTGTCAAGCCATGCTGTGGCAGGTGTCCCACATATAAAGTAGAGGAAGATGGGCACAGATGTTAGCCCAGGGCCAGTCTTCCTCAGAAAAAGAGGAGGATTGGCAGTGGATGTTAGCTCAGGGCTAATCTTCCTCACAAAAAAAAAAAAGAAGAAAGGAAGGAAAAAAAAGAAATTCAAAAGGTATAAAAAGATAAACAGTGAAAAGTAAGTCTCTCCCCACCCCTGTTCCCTGATCCTCCCGTTTCCAGGGACACCACTGTCACCATTTTTCTTACTTGTCTTTCCAGGGATATTTTATGCCTACACAACCTGATATGTGTGTTGCTTCTTATACAAACAAGGACATTCCGTCCAGAATATTTTGCTTCTTGTTTCATCACTTAATTGTGTATCATGGAAATTGCCCACAAGGACCTTATAACAACGTTCATAGAAAGCTGTTCTGCTTTTTTTTAACAACTGTTATAAGTACGGTGGATGTCATTAGTAGACATTCAGGATATTTCCTTTTTTTTACTGTTACAGTGAATTTCCTTATATCTTTCTTTTAAGCAACATTTTAACAAGTACTAGTAATCACAAAATAGAAAGAAGGAAGTCGAGATCTCATTAATGAACTCTTGCTAAACGAGCTCGTGATGTCAAGCTTAGGATCCTCCAACATTAGCAGCGGAATGGGACCAGAGGGGGGTCCTGGGGAGGAGACAGAGCAGTTCTCTAGCAATGGCAGTGTTTTGGATCAAGTAACTCAGAGTCTCAAAATGGAAGAATCATCAAGGCTGGAGCTCTGTGGTTCAGATGTGAAAGGACATCCTTGAAGCCGGCCAAATCAGTGTCCCCAAAAGGCAACACTGGAGTTGGCTTCACGAGACAATATCGTGTTTTCTGCTTGATGGGTCAACATCCATTCCTGGGTTTGGAAATCAACGTCATGAGATTTGCCACTATTTTTAAAAACTGTAATGGAATTTTACCAAATATCAGAGCGAATCTCACATAGTATGTATTGTTTCTTAAAATTTTTATCTCCAGTATATATGGAAGTGTGAATACTGAATCACAGTGTGAAATATATTTGTCACTGTGTTTCACGGTGAAATGCTTAAAGACCCGGAGCCAGCAGGGCGACTTTTTGGCCTCCACATTCTTTTCCACACCCTCAGACTTTTTTGCCAGGCTTAGTATATAGAACTGAGAACCAAATACACACCACCCCACCAAGTGAAATTCAGGTGAGAAGTGAGCCTGCTGCCAGGGGGAAGCAATTTAATCCTCACCCCTTCTCCTCTAGAGAGAGAAATTTGAGGACTAGCCACTCTTCAGCAAAATCTCCCTACCTTGGCTTGGGGGCTTTTACTACATTTTCCCTCCCTTCATCCTCTTTTCCTTCCTTCTTTCCTTTTCTCTTGCTTTTTAAACTCTACAAAGGAGGGGCCGGCCCGGTGGCGCAAGCAGTTAAGTGCGCGCGCTCTGCTGCGGCGGCCTAGGGTTCGTGGGTTCGGATCCCGGGAGCGCACAGATGCACCGCTTGTCAAGCCATGCTGTGGCAGCGTCCCATATAAAGTGGAGGAAGATGGGTATGGATGTTAGCCCAGGGCCGGTCTTCCTCAGCAAAAAGAGGATTGGCAGCTGTTAGCTCAGGGCCGATCTTCCTCACAAAAAAGAAAATAAAAATAAACTCTACAAAGGAGATGCAGGGTGAAGACCCTCAGCCACCCAATTCCTCTCCCAGAGGCACCACTATTACCAAGTTCTTAGGTGTTAAGAGATGCATTTACAAATATATATATATATACACATACATACATTTTTGGAACACAAATAATGGCATACTGTACACTCTGCTTTGCCCCTGACTTTTTTCACTTACGGTGTCTGGGAGATCTTTTCATCCAGGTACACGTTGAGCAGCTTCATTATGTTTTATCGGCTGCACGGCATCCCATCGTATGGAATCTCAGGGCTTTTACAGGTTGGCTGACTCCAGCCCTGGAATGACAGTTTCTTTTTTTAAAATGAAGTTGGGTTTTAAAGTGATGACAGTGAGCTTATTTAAAGGATAAACCCTCTTCTAATTATTTAGTAATTATAGAGTAGGAACATTGGAGGACTGGATGTGTTGGGGCATGAAAACAATATCTATGCCAGGGGTGAATGTAAAAGCCAAGTTAAGATTCTAGCTACAAAAAAAACCCCACCCTCTGGCAATTATCAATCAACTGGATTGCAGAGCCTGTTAAGGATAAATTACTGTACACACCACTCACGATGCCTACCCCACCCACAGGCCCTTCTAAAGGAAGGACAGAAGTCACTGTCTTTGTTACCATGTGACTGGCCACTTCTGCTCACACCACAGCTAATGGGACCAGATTTGGGCATCAGCCCCAAGAGCAGCCAATGCACGGACTGGTTAGTGATTTCTGAGGTGTCTGAACACAAAAATATTTGGTCAAACAGGGAACAGATTGACTTCCTGGAATTCCATTTGGGGTGAATTTAAATTTGAAACTATAGAGTGAATCAGCTAGTTAATAAAAGGATTTGAAGCTGAAGAGATAAAGGACATATGAGATAGGAGGGACCAGGACAGGACACAAAGAACAGAAACTCTGAATATTCAGAGCTAGGAGGTGGAGAAAAGATACTAAAAAAGAAGAGTAAAGGCAGTTCACGCCCAGCAATATAGCAGATTTAGATAACCTGAAACACCCTAGCCCTACTTCGAAAACATCTGGAAATTCTGGGTAAAAGATAACTAATACTCTTTTATATGAATAACTGAGTTCACAAGAAAGTAAGGGAAATCCCCAGATGCCAAAAAAATAAAAATGAAATCAAAAACCAAACCAGTAAGTGCGAACCGATACTGCGACTGCCAGAAGAGGGAGGTGTGTGGGTCTCAGAAAGCAAGGGTCTTGGGTTGACATGCAAATGCATGGACAGGCATCGGGGCCTTGGGCTCAGACAATCCCAAATTACAACACACAGAAGGCTTCCTCCTTCAGCTAGGAATCAGCAGACCAAGAAAAGGTGGATTTAGACCCCTGGAACTTCAGCAGATAGGATGTTAGGATAGAAACCACAGAAGACATGGGATCGAATTATCAAAGACACAAAAGAAGGGGAAATATGAGGAAAAAAACCCGGTATATTTCATTAGTATATATGTAAAGACGAAGCAAGTTTGACCAAGAACTAAACAGAGTAGACGGTGAGAGAAGCTGAGCTGACAGGAAGCTGGTGGCAGGAAGGGAAACAAGACAGAGAAAGAGACCCAAAAACCAAAGAGACCAGAGAGACCCAAAAACCAAAAATAGAGAAAGTAACTGAGCTGGGTTGAGGGCAGAGCTCGAACGTTGCTGAGAGGCAGAGTGGTGTGCTGGCACCGTTGTCAAGGCCCCTAGAGCTCTCTGTAGGGCTTCAGAGTGCCTGTGAGACCTTCTTCATTCTCTCATCTTTTTCCCAAGTGCTTACTGAGTGCTGTATTTATTTCCTTTTGTTGCTGTAACAAATTGTCACAAATGTAGTGGCTTAAAACAACACATATTTATTATCTAATAGTTTTGGATGTCCAAAGTCTGGAATGAGTCTGTGACTAAAATTGAAGACTGGGCTCGTTCTGGAGGCTCCTGGGAAGAATCCGTTTCCTTGCCTTTCCAGCTTCTAGAGGCTGCCCACATTCCTTGGCACGGAGCCTCCTTCTGTCTTCAAAGCCAGTGCTCTTATCATTCCAACTTCTGCTTCCATCATCACATCTTCTCTGACTCTGACCCTCTTGCTTCCCTCTTATAAGGATCCGTGTGGTTACATTGGGCCCACTCAGATAATTCCAGATAATCTCTCCACCTCAAAATTCTTAATGTAATCACACCTACAAAGTCCCTTCTATCAGGTAAGGTAACATACTCATAGGCACTTACTCTAGGGTAGGAGTGGAAGTGCAAACAAGACAGACCTGTTCTCATGGAGCTCAAGTTCTGGAGGGTGGAGAGACACAGACGGGGAATGGATAATCCCGAAGTAAACACAAATAAACAAAACAATATCAGAAAGTAATCAATGCTAGGAAAGAAATAATACAGGGTGTTAGAACAGAGACTGGAGGCCAGTGAGACTGCTTTAGGATGTCAAGTGAGGCTCCAGAAAGCAGATGACATTTGAGGTGACACACAAATGATGACAAGACAGGAGACCTCAAAATATCTGAGGAGAGGGAATTGCCGTCAGAGGGAACAAAGTGGGGGACTCACTTGGGGCACCCCAGGAGCAGCAGGCAGGCAGTGCGGCTGGTGGGGAGGACAATTCTGTTCCTCCTCGAGGCCTCTTTGTCTGGCTCTTGTAGAGGAGGAAGATTATCCTCTACCCACACTGGGTCCTTTCCAGATGGGCTACAAATTAAATTGACATGAGACAGAATAGCAGGAGAAAATCAAACAACACTTTTTTTTTTTGGGAGGAAGATCAGCCCTGAGCTAACATCCACACCGATCCTCCTCTTTTTGCTGAGGAAGACTGGCCCTGGGCTAACATTCGTGCCCATCTTCCTCCATTTTATATGGAACACCACCAAAGCATGACCTGACAAGTGGTGCCTCAGTGTGCAACTGGGATCCGAACCCCAGCTGCCAGCAGCAGAGCATGCACTTAACCACTACGCCACCACGGGGCCGGCCCCTAAATAAAGATTTATGACATGTATACCTGGGAGAGACCCAGAAAAACTGGGTAACTCGACAAAATGGTGGAGGTTCTCATCTTATATAGCATATTCAGGTAAAGACAAAGGAGGATGCTGGGGGTGGGGAGAGTCAGTTATGGGAGATTACCAGAAAAGCACAGTAAATAAGAGTAAGGTTATTAAGCAGATTTAAGGCCTCTCCTTCCGCATTGATAAGTTTCTAGAGATGAGGTCATCCCCCCTTCTTCCCTGTACAGAGAGGGAGATACCTTTACAAATGGAGATTTCCCTTACAAATGTAAAGGGAAAACTTTGATAAGAATGGGCTTAGCAAGGACCCTCCCAGTCTATTGATGCCCAGAGTTATCTATGGTGATGGCCTGTCCTGGGAACAGCCCTCTTACCTTAAATTCTTTTAGGCAGTTTGGGGGAAGGTCATATGTCCTTCATGATTCTTCTGAGCCTTTATTGTCTTCAGCTCAAAATAATCCACATACCAGAGTGGCACATCTTGGGGCGGCCAGCCCTGAACCACCCCATCACTCTCAATAAGGATGATGCCACAGGTAAGATTCCTATGAATATCCTTACCACCAGCTC
Source organism: Diceros bicornis minor (assembly GCF_020826845.1). NCBI lineage: Eukaryota > Metazoa > Chordata > Mammalia > Perissodactyla > Rhinocerotidae > Diceros > Diceros bicornis. The sequence continues at coordinate 14,133,045 of NC_080758.1, forward strand.
ACCCTTTCCTGAAGAAGATTGAATGAGTCTTTGTATCTTGCAGCCAAAAGCTCCAAACTAACAGAGGGCACAAAACATTATGAGATGCCATGCAAAAAGGTGCAGCCTCTTTGGAAAACAATCTAGCAGGTCCTAAAAAGGTGAAACCTAGAGTTACCACCTGACCCAGCAATTCCACTCTTAGGTAGATACCCAAGAGAACTGAAAACATGTCTACACAAAAACTTGTACATGAGTGTTCATGGCAGCACACTTCATAAGAGCCAAAAAGTGGAAACAAACCAAATATCCATCAACTGATGAATGGATAAACAAAATGTGGTGTTTCCATCAATGACATAGTATTATCCAGTCACAAAAAGGAATGAAGTACGTGCTACACGGGTGAACCTTGAAACATTATTCTAAGTGAAAGAAGCCAGTCACATATTGTATGACTCCATTTACATGAAATTTCCAGAATAGGCAAATGCATAGAGACAGAAAGTAGGTTAGTGTTTACCAAGGGCTGGGGGGAGAGAGGGATGGAGAGTGACTGCTAATGCGTACAGGGTTTCTTTCTGGGGTGATGAAAATTTTGTAACACTGATTATGATGATGGTTGCACAACTATGTGAATACACTAAAAACCATTGAATTGTACACTTCATTTTTTAACATAGGTTTTATTTGAATTGTACACTTTAAACGGGTGAATTGTATGGTATGTGAACTATTATCTCAAAAAAACCTGTTGTTTAAAATATGTGTTATGAGATACAGTCCCTGCCCTCCTCAGGAACTGAGATGTCAGGTAAGGATGAAAAAGGTCAAATGTCAATTACCCCCATTAAGATAAGTTACATAGAATAGATGATGACTATATAAGAGAAATGTTAGCCATCAGGTTAGGACACATTTCTTCAGTGACACTATGTGCCAGACCCTGTCCCAGGCACATGTGTATACAGCTCCTACTATCAAAGCTTACAGTCCAAAGGACTTGATAAATCCCTAAATGTGTGTCCTGGGGAAATTCCAGTCCCCATTCTGGGCCTCAGTTTCCCTATTTGTGAAATGAGCTGTTTGAACTCAATGTTTCCTCAGAGGCAGGTGAGATGATTTTTGGCAAAATATTCAGACAACACTAAAGAGCACTGTAAAAAAAATCACCCCTTTTTCAATTCCAATTCTTCTACCTTTATTAATTAATTTATTTTTTATTATTATTTGGTTTTTTTTGCAGGAGAAGGTTCACCCTGAGCTAACATCTGTTGCCAATCTTCCTCCCTTTTTCTTCCTTCTCCCCTCCAAAGCCCCAGTACATAGCCGTGTATGGTTGTAGGTTCTTCTGGTTCTTCTATGTGAGCTGCTACCACAGCACGGCTACCGATGGACAAGTGGTATGGTTCTGCGCCTGGGAACTGAACCCAGGCTGCAGAAGCAGAGCACACCAAACTTTGACTGCTGGCCATCAGGGCTAGCTCTCTTCTGTCTTTAGTAGGAAATCTCAGTATGGTGCAGTTTCCTTTTTGAACAAAGGACAAGCCATCTGATATCCTTTTTTTTTTTTTTTTCAGCAAGGAAGATTGACCCTGAGCTAACATCTGGTGCCAATCTTCCTCTTTTCGCTTGAGGAAGATTGTTGCTGAGCTAACATCTGTGCCCATCTTCCTCTATTTCGTATATGGGACACCGCCACAGCATGGCTTGATGAGTAATGAGTCTTGTGTAGGTCTGCGCCCGGGATCTGAACCTGCGAACCCTGGGCCACCAAAGCAGAATGTGTGAACTTAACCGCTACACCACCAGGCAGGCCCCCCATCTGAAATCCTAAAGCTTCCAGCAGGCAATAGCATCTAGCCAAAATGTAATCACATTGTGTTGTTTCACTGTCTTTATTTTTATTCTACCTTCCATTTATGTCAAGGGATACAGGTTTCTGCTTACATATTCATATAATGTTTCCTTTTGAAATAAAACCTAAATAACTAAAAATAAGTGAATTGATTTCAAGAGAGGTACTAACTAAATCAATAATGTAGGTGGTACAAGGATATGGCAAAAATCATAAAGAGAACAGGAATGAGGGAAGCCAACTGTAGTTCACTCCACCCATTTTGCAGGCAGGAAAGCTGAGGCCTAAGGTGGCTAACGTAATCCCAGCATTATTTTACTGACTCTGACATGTTCAAGCAGCCACAACCTCTTGGCACCGGAGTTGCAGACGATGCCCAGGAGGTCAAAAGGAATTACACAGTAATGAACCCCCAGGGGTTCCATTCCAGCAGGTCTGGGGTTCAGGGATGCAGTTTCTGAATCACCAGGTGATTTTATTGTACACTCCTCCCCACCTTGTCCCCACTGTGCAAGATTCATTCGATCAACAAATATTTATTGAGTTACTACCACTTACCAGGTACTCTGCTAGCGCCTGGGAATGAGCCACAGAGAGCAACATGCTCTGCTCCCAGGGAGTTTGTAATCTAGTGATGAGGGGGAGGGGCAGAAAATAAAAGTTAAATACAGAAGCAAGACAACAACAGATTGTGATCAGTGCTATGAAAGAAATAAATAGCTTATTATGATAGGCTAGAGGGCAACCATAGAACTACTTACTTAGTTTTGATTGTATTTATTTGTTTATTTACTTTGAAGAGATAACATTAATGAGGTTCAAAATTCAAAAGTTACAAAAGGCTTAGAGGGAAAATCTCCTTCCTTCTGCTCTCCTCCAGACGCCCAGTTTCCCTCTCTAGAAGCAACCAGAGTTACCTGTTTCTTCAAGCCGATGGCTTGGTGTGTGCAGGACCTGGAAGATTCCAGTGCACCTGGAGTATAATGAGCAGAGCGCAAGAAGTCAGCAATAACGCTGGGCAGGGAGGTAGGGGCTGGGGCATGCAGCTTCTTGTCCGTCTAAGAAGTTTGCAATTTATTCTAGTAGCAATAGCCACTGGATGTGTTTTCAGCAGAGTGACTTGATCTGACTTGCATTTTTCAAAGATCATTCAGGCAATGAGGGGGGTTGGGGGGCAGAGTGGGAGAGGACACCAGATAGGAAGTGGCTGCGGTGTTCAGGTGAGAGGGGATGTGAGCTTGAACTACGATGGTCTAGGAGAAAAGGACGGATTGGGGGGATATATTGAAGCTACAACAGAGAAAACGTCAAGAGGGATTAGACGGGAGAAACAAGGGAAAGTAGAGGTTTGAGCCCTGGAAAGAGGGGTTTGCCAGGTTTTGTGGGTGTTATAATGCCTGTAATTTAACAGACTTCAGTATAATCAGTTTGGTATTATATAAATGCTAGCCTAAGCCAGTGATTCTCAAAGTGTAGCCCATGGACCAGCAACACTGGAATCACTTGGAACAGGTTAGAAATGCAGATCCGTGGCCCCTCCCAAGAGCTACTGAATCAGAAATTCTGGAAGTGAGGCCCAGCAATTAGTGATTTAACAAGTCCTCTGAGTGATTCCAATGCATGTTCAAGTTTTAGAATCTCTGGTTTAAGTCGTGATTCTGGGGACGGTCAGCTAACTGGCTATCAAGAATGCACAACACAGGGATAATTAACTAGCACCCTAACACACTGTCAAACTAAAATAGAAGTGAATTTCAGAATGCTGTGGAGACAGGTAAGAGACAAAGAGAGTGTACTCAGAAAAGGAACCTTATCAGAGAAATGGAAACAATGCTAGACGTGCCTGGAACAGCTCATGTAGGTGTGGTTCCCTGAGCCCTGGGAAAAAACAGGCCTTATCTTGAAAAGAGGAAGGATTGGATGCAAAGAAGTTTGCAGCAAACAATGGCAGTTCAGGCCTTGCTGGAGAGAACCGAGTGCGTGCAAAAGTAATGAGGAAAGATTTTTTTTTTTAGCTGAAAAAAGCATGCTATGGGGAAAAGAAGTCCATTTCTAAGAACATAAGACAGACGAACTACATAGGTGCAGAGGGACACAGAGACCAGGATTAGAGGCTGAGTTCACCAACTAAGAAACAGATATGACCTTGGGCAAGGTCTTTCTTTCAGTGATTTCAATATTTTTCCTTTTAAGGGGTTGGATTGTCAACCGTTATCAACTTAAAAATTATTCCCTGGGCTGGCCCCGTGGCTTAGCAGTTAAGTGCCTGCGCTCTGCTGCTGGTGGCCCGCGTTCGGATCCCAGGCACGCACATACGCACTGCTTCTCCTGCCATGCTGAGGCCGTGTCCCACATACAGCAACTAGAAGGATGTGCAGCTATGACATACAACTATCTACTGGAGTTTTGGGGGAAAAATAAATAAATAAAAATTTTAAAACATTTTTAAAAAAGTTTCTTTCAAAATAAATAAATAAATAAATAAAAATTATTCCCTGTGGGCCGGCCCCGTGGCTTAGTGGTTAGGTGTCCGCACTCCGCTACTGGCGGCCCAGGTTCGGATCCTGGGCGCGCACCGACGCACGGCTTCTCTGGTCATGCTGAGGCCGCGTCCCACATATAGCAACTAGCAGGATGTGCAACTATGACATACAACTATCTACTGGGGCTTTGGGGAAAAAAAAAGGAGGAGGGTTGGCAATAGATGTTAGTTCAGAGCCGGTCTTCCTCAGCAAAAAGAGGAGGATTAGCATGGTTGTTAGCTCAGGGCTGATCATACTCACAATAAAAAAAAGAGTCACAATGGAGACATGACAATAAAATTCAATGTGCGATCCTGGAATCCTGAAGTTTTTTAAAAAGCAGCTATAAGGAACTTTATTGGGTCAGTTGGGGAAATTTGAGCATGAGGAGGTGTAATAGAAAATAGTTTTGGGGCCGGCCCAGTGGCACAAGAGGTTAAGTGCCCTCGCTTGGCTTTGACGGCCCCCGGGTTTGCAGGTTCGGATCCCGGGCACACATCAATGCACCACCTGTCAAAGCCATGCTGTGGCGGCGTCCTGTATAAAGTGGAGGAGGTTGGGCACGGATGTTAGCTCAGGGCTGATCTTCCTTACAAACAAACAAACAAACAAAAGAGACAATAGTTTCATGTTCATGATAGTGTCAATGCAAAATAACCAATAACCATTCTATAGATAAGAGAGATAAGATGAGTGTTATTTGAGCCAAACTGAGGATTATAACCCCAGAAGGCCTTGTCCAGAAAGAAAGAAAGCCTTCAGGAGAAGCATGCTTTCAGTACAGTCTTATATCTTTTTAGAACAAAGAACATACATTAAACACGCCCAGGATACAGATTCATCAACATTTCAAAGAGGTATTCAGTTGCAAATTAGCAGGGCAACTGACCCTGAGGTTGGAAATGGACTAATATGGGCATTACCAATAGAGTGGAGGGAGAGAAGCATGCATTCGTATCTTAAAAGAGTGCATTCTTTACTTCAATGGTTAAAGCAGATGTACAATGTATGTTTGATAGGCCATAAGTCAGGCTTTTTAGTTCAAGCTGAATTAGTTTTGAACTCGAATAGTTAACCCATATATCTCAATATGTGAAACTCTCTTGTGATAAATAAATGAAAAGCAATAGGTTATATTGGAGGTATGAGGAAGCCATTTGGTTTAAAACTAATTCAGCCTGACCTTGTTTTTCCAAAAGGGCCTGACGTGGCCTGTTGAGCATGCATTGTACACCTGCTTTAAATATTTAGTATGTCCCAAAGACAAGAATGATGCTCTTAAAGATAGGGATGTAACCTCCCCCATATCAGCATTTCTTTAGGATAAGCATCTCTCCCTAAACTAAGGATTCATTACTGACCTACTGTGCTCACCTTGTGACCACCGACCTGCTGACCGCAGATCTGCTGTGCCAGCTAAGTGTCTCATGACAATTGTACAAGGGACATTTCTATCATATGTGATATATGCTCTTTGTCCCAAGATGGTATATAACCACTCTGTACACCCCACTTCTTTGGTGCCCTTCCTTCCTTGAGGAAGGAAGGCCCTGGGCTAGTCCTCCAATCTGGCTCGTAATAAAATCACCCCAATTTTGATTTGTAAATTGACTATGGATTACTTGCGTCAACACTTGTCAATAGATTTCCTGAACATCATGAAGACTGTACTTGGTTAGGTAGGATAGGACCCTTGTTCTCAGGAGGTAGATGTTGGGTTACTTACAGGTGAAGAGCTGCTCTGCCTGCACGGAGCTTTCAAATTGTCTAGGAAAATAGAACAAACCAAAAGCATCTGGAAGAATCGAAACGTTGCTGCTTTTTTTTTCCAGTGAGGAAGATTAGCCCTGAGCTAACATCTGTCGCCAATCCTCCTCTTTTTGCTGCAGAAAATGGGCCCTGGGCTAACATCCGTGCCCATCTTCCTCTACTTTATATACGGGATGCCTGCCACAGCAGGGCTTGATAAGTGGTGCGCAGATCCACGCCCAAGATCCGAACCTGAGAACCCTGGGCCTCCGAAGTGGCGTGCAAGAACTTTACCACTACACCACGGGGCCAGCCCCAAAATGCTGCTTCTTTTAATCTTTGTCTTTTGAAATCCACCTTCCCCCTCCAAATCTGGGCTGGGACTAGGGTGACCGACTCATCCTGTTTGCCCCGGATTTTCCTGGTTTTAGCACTTGAAGTGCTGCATCCCAGAAACCTGGCTCAATCCTGGGAAAATCAAGAGAGTTGATCACCCTAAAGGGAGACCCAAATCTTCTCAGCTGGACATAAGTCTTCCCATCGAAAATGAGGAAAGGAAAGTATTTTGTTTAAAAGCCACCATTTAGCCTCCCCCGGTCCAAAAAGGTTTCTCTTGGATCAGGTCCCTACTTATCTGAAAATCCTTGGGAGATAAGCAAAGACAACAGTGGCTGTGCTCATTTTCCAGCTGCCAACGTAGCTATGGAAACCAGGTGACCAGGACCCGGGCCTGAGCCTTAGTTAAATCTTGGAAAAATGTAAGAAGCCCATATTGAATTAAGTTCAAATTAGGGAGAAGTTTTAGCTCTGTTCCAAGCATTATTCTCATAAGAGAGCAAATGACCGCGGGCTAAATCTTATTATCCCTTCAGCCCTCCAAGAACCCCTGTAGCTCAGCTGCTGCTTCTCTTCGTGCCTTTCCTCTTGGAGTTCCCCTCTCCTGAGTTAATGGAGAGCAGGGTTGGCCGGGGCAGCCCCTGCAGCCAGACTGCCTGAGTTCAAAACCTGGCTCCGCTGTGCGACCTTGAGCAAATTACCTAATTTCTCCCTGCCTCGGTTTCTACCTTTGTAAAATGAGGATAATGATCATAACAATAGCCTAGGAATGTTGTAATAGTTAAATAGATTAATGTAGTTAAGTGCTTAGAATAGGAGTTGGCAAACTTTTTCTATAAAGGGCCAGATAGTAAATACTTTAGGCTGTGGGTCATATGGTCCATGGTGCAACTATTCTACTCTGGAAAGCAGCTACAGACAGCATGTAAACAAATGGGCACAGCTGTGTTCCAATAAAACTTTACAAAAACAGGAGGTGAAGCCAAAGACTGGAATCTGCCCAGATGTGCTTCAATAGATAAACCGTGGTACATCCCTGCCATGGAATACCACTCACAATAAAAAGGAACAAATTATTGATACACACAACAATCTGGATGAATCTCCAGGGAATTACGCTGAGCAGAGAAAAAAACACCAAATCGCTTCTATTTTGTGTGTGTGTGTGTGTGAGAGAGGAAGATCAGCCCTGAGCTAACATCCAATGCCAATCCTCCTCTTTTTTTGCTGAGGAAGATTGGCCCTGGGCTAACATCCATGCCCATCTACTTTATATGGGACGCCGCCATAGCATGGCTTGACAAACGATGTGTCAGCGCGCGCCGGGGGTATGAACCTCCAAACCTGTAGGCAGCTGTGGCAGAGCCCTCACACTTTGCTAGCACCACCGGGCCAGCCCCCACCTAGGCCAGGCCCCACCCAATATCTCCAAGTTACATACTGTGTGGTTCCAATTGTCTAACATTATTGAAATGACAACATTTTAGAAATGGAGAAGAGATTAGTGGTTGCCAGGGGTTAGAGATGAAGATTAGGGGTGTAACCTGGGAGAGAAGTGGGTGTGGTTACAAAAGGGCAAAATGAGGGAGCTCTGTGGTATTGAAACTGTTCAGTATCTTGACTTTGGCAGGAGATACACAAACTACAGGTGATAAAAATGTGTAGAACTTGGACCGGCCTGGTGGCGCAGCGGTTAAGTGCGCGCGCTCTGCTGCCGGTGGCCCGGGGTTCGGATCCCGGGCGCGCACTGGCGCACCACTTGTCAGGCCATGCTGTGGTGGCATCCCCTATAAAGTGGAGGAAGATGGGCGCAGATGTTAGCCCAGGGCCAGTCTTCCTCAGCAAAAAGAGGAGAATTGGCATGGATGTTAGTTCAGGGTTAATCTTCCTCACAAAAACAAAACAAACCCTGGTGGTGGGCTGGATTTGGCCTGTGGGCTGCAGCACTAAAATCAGGAAAGTCTTGGGCAAACTGAGATGCATTGGACACCTCTGAATATAAGGCTCACGTTCCGGGAAACCTTTCATTTCCGCAGAAACCAGGATGGCACATCACCCCACATATAAGTGTTACTATTATTACTACTGTTGTTATTATTTTAACAAGAATCACACATCTGCAACATGTAAATGAACTCAGCGCTCTGCCAGCATCTTTGGTACTAACTCCAGTAGAACCAGCAAAGACCTAACACTTCCCCAGGCAGTCAGAGCCAGCAGGTGGAAACAGCAAACAGGAGCTGTTGTCTTTAAACAAAAGGTTTGACTGGGGCCCTGAATAACTCATTTGTGTGTTTGTTTTTCCCACATATAACAATAAGCCCCTAATTATTGAGCACCTGCCATATACAGTACAGTACTAGGCCCCAGTGCAAAACTATTTACATATCTTATCTCATTTAATCCTTGAACAACTCAACAAGCTAAGGCCTATATATTATCTCCATTTTGCAGCTGGGGAAAGGGAGCCTCTGGTTAAGCAAATTGCCAAAGGACACACAGCTAGAAAACACCAGGCCTTGATTAGAATTCAGGTCCCTAAGAGCTCCTGATCACGCATGTAGAGCAGAGGTTCTCAGGACTGGGTTGCACATTAGAATTACCTGGAGCACTGGAAACCTTCCAGTGCCCAGACACCATGCTCAGACAGTCTGATTTAATTCACTGGGGTAGTGTCCCCACATTATTATTTTTTTTAAGTTCTTCAGTTAATTGATTTTTGTTTGCAGCCAGTGTCGAGAACCAATGCTACTCGAGTATGTTGTGACTCAGTTTTCCATATTTCACCCAGTAATCCATTAACGGGTCTTGAAAGCAATTGAATCTCTCCAATCCAGTCTTTTATTTTATATTTGTTGAGCAAGATTGGCCCTGAGCTAACATCTGTGCCCATCTTCCTCTACTTTGTATGTGGGTCGATGCCACAGCATGGCTGATGAGTGATGTAGGTCCTCGCCTAGGATCTGAACCCACGAACCTGGGCAGCCGAAGCAGAGTGCACTGAACTTAACCACTATGCCACAGGGCCAGCCCCCAAGAACGCATGTTTTGATTAATTAAAAATATCTTTATTCTACAACATGGCTGCTAAATCTGGTTAACAGTGACATAACAGTGACTCTCTGCCTTGAGAACCCCCTCTGAAATGAATATTTGATGCTCCAACGAAACGAAAAATAAATTCAAGGTGATGTGAGCCACAGTTCCTTGGAACTAGGTGTTTATAATTGTATGAGGTAAAAGAAGAGGAAACAAGGACACACACAGAATCTTTCCACCACTGAGCAGGGTTTGAGTGGGCCGGGTCAGCAAAGGCACACTTTCTGTAAATAAACAGGCTGGGAGCTTTCAAGGCCTTGGATTCTGGATGCCACTCTGGGGTCTGGCCTGGGCTGCCAACTTTTATAAGTCTGTTTTGCAAGACCTCAAAGCCAGACGCCCTGGCCTCTTGGTTCTTGCAACTAGCAATTAGTATACACGATATTTCCTCTCCCCAAAATGAAGGCCCCATTTTGAAAAAATTGCCCCCAGGTTTAAAAAGGTCATGAAAAAAGGCTGTTTGGGTTTTGAAGGTAGCAGCAGCTGTCTTTCCTTTGAAAGATTTCTCTAGCACCAGTTTTCATGCAAGAAATTTTTGTCCAGCTTGGTTCAGCCAAATAAAGTCTAGAAGAGATCCTGGGTCTTCCCGGGTTCCCCAAAATTCAGTCACTCACATAATGCCTCTGCAAGTTTTGCCGCAGCCACAAACTACCTTATTATTATTTGTTTGATATTTTTCCTTTAAGTTGACTCACCTTTTAATTTAAATTTGTTTAAAAAGGAAAGTTTATATGATCTGCTTTTCTTCCTAACTCAACTGTGGTTCCTTCTGGGAGGCTGACATAATATCCAGGAAGCACTCAGACCCCTTACTACTTGAAGGGTGGTCCGTGGAAATGCAGACTCTCAGGCCCCAACTCAAACCTGCTAAATCAGCAAGGACTCATAGGCACATAAGTTTTCGAGAAGTGCTGGCCTGAGGGACTTAAGTACAGAGAGAACAAGTCTCAACCACAGGTAGGAATCAGTGAAAGGACCAGAGAAAGTCTGAGGAACTTTGGGACTCTGCTGCCTGGGTGCAAAGCATGCTGCGACTTCTCATACTCAGAGTCCAATTTGGCAGCATTTGGGTTTCTTTTCCCACATTGTTAATCTGTTTAGATATGGTGATGACTCATTTTCTGGTTTGAGAGGTGGGCAAAAGATTTAGGCTTGGCCAATGAAAGCTTTCCATTACTCTGGGAAACAGATCCCAGTGATCTGTTCAAGGATGAAGTTATGATCCAAGCCAAGTCATTGAGGCTCAATTCTTAAACTTTTGTTGGAAGAGTTGCCTAAGAGATACCTATTCCTCTGGAGTTGCTAAGTAGGGAGTCAGCCTGTAGCTTCTGGGGCCACCACTTAAGCTTCTGCCTAAGAATAAATCCAGCACTCAGGAAAGCAGAGACAAAAGCTGGAAAGAGTGACCAAATATTGATGACATTGCTGCCTGGATCCACCCATGCCTGAAGCTGGTGCCCCTGAACTTTTGAGATGTTCAAGCCAATAAATTTCTCCCTAACATTTTTTTTCTTTTTGGTTTTCTATTACTTACAATTGACTGATATACCATATATACAAAGATCTATAATAAATGGCTGGATATATTGCAGACACTATTGTTGGTCTACTCAAGAAATATTCTCCCCTTTTAATCAACTGGAATTTAATCAGAATTCCAGTTGTGACCAGCTTTTTACTTTCCTCCCAGTGGCCATGTACTTCCAGGGAGATGGGTCCCTGTCCCAGATTCAGCCAGAGGAAGAGAATCTTTTTATTTATTTATTTTTTTGGTGAGGAAGATCAGCCCTGAGCTAACATCCATGCCAATCCTCCTCTTTTTGCTGAGGAAGACTGGCCCTGGGCTAACATCCATGCCCATCTTCCTCCACTTTATATGGGACGCCGCCACAGCATGGCCTGACAAGTGGTGCGTCGGTGAGTGCCGGGGATCCGAACCCGGGCAGCCAGCAGTGGAGCTCAAGCACTTAACCGATACACCACGGGCCAGCCCCCGGAGGAAGAGAATCTTGATGGACAAGGCCCATCATGGCAGTCTAGACACTTTCCAATGATTGGTTTGGGCATTGTCATGTAATGCCCTCTGGAGGGACAAGACAAGAGGAAAAATCTGCTGAGTGCTTCTGGGAAAGGTTTTTTCTCATTAACAGAGATATATGACATTGTGACCTGAATGTCTGGAATTGTGGGTGTTATTTTGCCACCACGAGTAAGCAAAGCTAACATGCTGAGACAGGCAGAGAAGAAATGCGGAAAGATCTTAGGTCCTTTTTTTTTTTTTTTGGTGACGAAGATTGGCCCTGAGCTAACATCTGTTGCCAATCTCCCTCTTTTTGCTTGAGAAACATTGTTGCTGAGCTGACATCTGTGCCAATCTTCCTCTCTTTTGTATGTGAGAGGCCGCCACAGCATGGCTTGATGAGCAGTGTGCAGGTCCGTGCCCGGGATCTGAACCCATGAACCCCAGGCTACCGAAGCAGAGTGTTCGAACTTAACCACTACACCACTGGGACCTAGATCTTAGGTCCTTACACCGCTCAAGCGCCTAGGAACCATCTCTACCTGTGGCTCCTTAGCCGCTCCAAGCTTGCCCTCTTGTTAGCAAAGTGACCACAGTAGCTGGAAGCTTCACAAACCCACACCACCACCCGGGAGAAGAGAGAGTATATTTAGGGCTCTCTCTTGAAAGAGAAGGAATGGCTTCCCTTCAGAAGCCCCAGCTAATATCTTATGTCTCCTTGGCTCTGACTTGGTGATCTGCTCATCTGTGATCCGAGCACTGGGACTAGGGAAAAGCAAATACATTGATTGACGGAAGCCAATCAGAACCCAACTCTGGAGCACTGGGTAAGAGAAACCCTACCCCAAAACACACGGGATGAGAGCGTGGGAGTCGGTGTTTTGCGGTCCAGTAAAGAATGCCTTGGAAAGACTACAAAAGGACACTTAAGTTCCTCTTCTAATCCACAGAGCCATATGACTTTGGGAAAAAAAGAAACATGGTGCTTAGCGTTATGGAGGATTAAGAAAATGTGTCCCATATGATCCTTCCTCTCAGAGAATTTACAAGTGAGATTAACTGTCCCTTAATAGATCAGCTTGGAAGATCTACCCTTCAGAGACCATATTTTTTGTTGAAAACTCTGTTAAAGTAACACTAGCCACTGTAGCAAATAAACCCCAGTATTTCGGAGTTTGCAGAACAGAAGTTTTTCTGCTGTTCACGTTGCTATTCAGTGCTGTGTTGCCAGTTGATTGACAGCTCTCCATCGCTGTCTGCATCCAGTGGTGGCAGTGGGAAGAGAGCGGAGAAGGCACACGTGTTTCTCGACTGCCTTCCCCTGAGCTAACAAACATTGCTTTTCCTCACATTCTGTTTGCAAGAACCAATCACACGGCTGTACCCAGAGGCAAATGGGGTCAGGAAATGTTATCCCTCTCGGGGCAGCTGCTTTCCAGTGACAATTGTATCCTAACAGTAACTAGAGGCCAGCCCCGTGGTGTAGCAATTAAGTTCACGTGCTCCACTTCTGTGGCCCAGATTCATGGGTTTGGATCCTGGGTGTGGACCTACACCACTCATCAGCCATGCTGTGGCGGCGACCCACATACAAAATAGAGGAAGATTCGCACAGATGTTAGCTCAGGGCTAATCTTCCTCAAGCAAAAAAAGAAGAAGATTGACAACACATGTTAGTTCAGGGTGAATCTTCCTCAGCAAAAAAATAAAATAAAAAACAGTGACTAGCCATCTCTGCCACACAGATTTTGCCTGTAATAGTGGCAAGTATCCACAAAGATGCAGAAATTTCTTGATCATGTTTAAGCGATTTAAACCACATACCAAAGTTTCTCATCTCAGCACTATTGACATTTGGGGCCAGATCATTCTCTGTGGCAGGAGCGGTCCTGAGCACTGTAGGATGTTTAGCAGCATCTCTGGCCTCTACCCACCAGATGCCAGTAGAACTCATCTTCTCTGCCAGTTGTGACAACCAACCATGTCTCCAGACATTGCCACATGTCCCCTGGGGCACAAAACATTTCCATCCCCCCGACAGTTCCCTCCTGCCCCTTCCCATACCCAGTTCTTCACTGTCCTGACCTCCGTCACCATTAGTTTTTCCTGTTCTTGGGTTTCCTATAAATGGAATCACACAGAATGAACTCTTTCGTATCCGGCTTCTTGCACTCAAATAATGTTTTCCAGATTCGGTCATGTGGGTTGTTGGATACGGCAGTAGTTCCTTCCTTTTTACTGTTGAGTATTCCATTGTCTGACTATACCACCATTTATTTATGTATCTGTCTTCTTGTTAATGGACATTTGGTTGTTTCCAGTTTGGACTATTATTTAAAAAAAAAGCTATTATGAACATTCTCAAACAAGTCTTTTTTGTGGCCATGTGCCCTCATTTCTCTTAACATGAGAGTGGAATTACTGGGTCATAGGGTAGGTATATGTCCAACTTTACTAGACATCATAGTTGGCCTTTTAAAAGAACTAATTTATTATTTTTATTATTTTATTTAATTAATTAAATTTATTTATTTTTTATTTTTTGGTTGGGAAGCTTGGCCCTGAGCTAACAGCCGTGCCAATCTTCCTCTAATTTGTATGTGCGATGCCGCCATAGCATGGCTTGATGAGCAGTGTGTCGGTCCGCACCCGGGATCTGAACCTGTGAACCTGGGCCGGCAAAGCGGAGGGAGTTGAACTTAACCACTACGTCACCAGGCCAGGCCTTATTTTTATTATTTTACTTTATTTATTTATTTTGTGTGTGTGTGAGGAAGGCTAGCCCTGAGCTAACATCTGTTGTCAATCCTCCTCTTTTTGCCGAGGAAGACTGGCCCTGGGCTAACATCCATGCCCATCTTCCTCTACTTTATATGGGACACCGCCACAGCATGGCTTGACAAGCGGTGTATCGGCATGCCGGAGATCCAAACCCTTGAACTCTCGGGCTGCTGAAGTGGAGCACATACACTAAACCACTACACCACCGGGCCAGGCCCTATTTTCATTATTTTATTTTAAAAGTAATACATATTCATGGAAAAATGTCAATAATACTCATCATAATAATAGATAAAATTTGTTTGGTATTTACCATGTGACAGGGCACTGTTCTAAATGTTTTAGGAATATATTAACTCATTTAATTCTCACAGCAAGCCTATGAAGTAGGCATTATAACATTATCATCTTCACCGGAACAGTGAGAAAACTGAGTTGCAGAGTGGCGCAGTCACTTACCCAAAGTCACACAGCCAGTAAGTGGCCCAGCTGCATTTGAACTATGGCCACCTGGCTCCTGAGTTTGTGCTCTAAGTCACAGCTTAGCTATATCACCTGTCTGGCCAAAGTATTAGGTAGAAAATAAAAGCTTCCTTGTACCCTTCCTCTCACCCTTCTGCCCAGCCCAGGCTCAATCCCCAGAAGTAACCACTGTGAACTCTTTTTTCTGCTGTCCTTCTAGAATATTCTTTGTGTTTAGGCAGCTGGTTTATAGTGGTCGAGAGATTGAGGTTCAAAGGCAGCCCACACTTAGCAGCGTGACCTTGGCCACATCTCTGAACTCTCTGCATCTTCCTCATCCCTAATATGGGCATAGTCATAGTACCCATCCCCCAGGGTGTTGCAAACACAAAGGAGTTTTTCAGTATAAAGCAGAGTGTCTGGCTCAAGGTGAACACTCCCAAGACGTTACCTTCCAGTGTCTCCAAGCCCCTGGGAGGTAAAAAGGGATTTCTCTCTCCTTGTCACACCTCCTTCCCTCCCCACCTCAGTCCAGAATGATAATTCGTGAAATTGGGGCCTGGGGAGACACTCTGCATTAGCAAGAGAAAGAGGTGTGTGTCTTACCTACATTCCACTGGAGAACTTCACAGGACTGGAGTCTCCTGCTAAGACAGTTCCAAAGGGGTCAAGAGTGTTGCCAGTTCAAACCACAAAATCGGGGAACCCTGAGATGGCAGGGCCCGTCCATGCCTGAGCTGGAGTCGGGGGGAAAGCAGACAGAAGAGAGACCCACCTCCCTGATCCCACCCACAGCACACCCGGGAGGGACTGCAGAATCAGTGAGGAAAACCACGTTTTCCACCGCCACTGACTGTGTGTTTGCTTGTGTGGCAGTAAGCTTGCTTGCTTTCTGGGCTGGGCCCGTCGCTTAGCGGTTAAGTGCGCGCGCTCCACTACTGGCGGCCCGGGTTCAGATCCCGGGCGCGCACCGACACACCACTTCTCCGGCCATGCTGAGGCCGCGTCCCACATATAGCAACTAGAAGGATGTGCAACTATGACGTACAACTATCTACTGGGGCTTTGGGGTAAAAAAAGGAGGAGGATT
Source organism: Diceros bicornis minor (assembly GCF_020826845.1). Lineage (NCBI taxonomy): Eukaryota > Metazoa > Chordata > Mammalia > Perissodactyla > Rhinocerotidae > Diceros > Diceros bicornis. The sequence continues at coordinate 14,148,941 of NC_080758.1, forward strand.
GGCAATAGATGTTAGCTCAGAGCCGGTCTTCCTCAGCAAAAAGAGGAGGATTAGCATGGATGTTAGCTCAGGGTTGATCCTCCTCACCAAAAAAAAAAAAAAAGAGAGAGAGATGTTAAAAAAAAAAAAGCTGGCTTGCTTTCTGGGAAGGGACTGTCCCTGCCTGCTCGTCCAGGCTCTGCAAGAATAAATGACAAGGTTACAAATATGTGCTGGCAAATACATTGTTTGTATACCTAATGGAAGGAATGTATGGACTGTTTTGCAACTTGTTTTTTTTTCCACTCAATTTTCGCTCTCTCTCTTTCTTTTATTCTTTTTTTTTTTTTTTGATGAGGAAGATTGGCCCTGAGCTAACATCTGTTGCCAATCTTCCTCTATTTTGTACGTGGGATGCCACCACTGCATGGCTTGATGAGCAGTGTGCAGGTCCACACCCTGGATGCGAACCCGTGAGCCCCGGGCCGTGGAAGCAGAGTGTGTAAACTTAACCACTATGCCACTGGGCCGGCCCCTCACTGGATTTTCTTAAACTTCTTTCCCATAACAGTATACCTTTTTCTTTTTGAAGTCTGCAGTATGCCATTTTATAGACAGATCGTCGTATATTTGACTAGGCATTTCTCAAACCACCAGATGATGGATTCAGGGGTTGATTATACTATTTTCTCTCCTTTTGAATATGTTTGAAATTTTCCAGAATAACATAAAAATAATACATTAAAGGAAAGCTCCATGCTGTAGTATAATTTTTCTATTTAAGCCTGTAAAGTTGACTTCTCTATCAAAGGCATCTTCATTGATACTAATAGAAAACCAAAGTTAAAAAACCTAAACACTATATCTGAAATTAGAAATTGGTGAATTAAAGCTACCCACCCAGGAACTGGGCAATGTTGCTTTCGCTCTTGCTCAGAGCTCATCTCGATGGCTTATTGATTCTCTGAAGACCATTGGGTGAGGCAGAGAACAACAGCTGTCAAAAGTCTATGTAGTAACTTAAGAAAGTGACTCATTAGAAGTCAGGCCCTGTAAGCCACTTATAACAACAGTTAACTCTTATATAACAGTGACTGCAGGCCAACTCCTCTTGTTAATACTTTACACAAGTATTAACCCATTTGATTCTTTCAGAATCTAAACAGAGAGTTTAAGTGACTCGTCCAAGGGGCCGGCCCCATGGCGCAGCGGGTAAGTGCGCGTGCTCCACTGTGGCGGCCTGGGGTTCAACGGTTCGGATCTCGGGCGCACACGGACATACTGCTTGGTGGGCCATCCTGTGGTGGCCTCCCATATAAAGTGGAGGAAGATGGGCACAGATGTTAGCCCAGGGCCAGCCTTCCTCAGCAAAAAAAAAAGGAGGATTGGCATGGATGTTAGCACAGGGCTGATCTCCTCACAAAAAAATAAATAAATAAAAATAAATGACTCGCCCGAGGTCCCATAGCTAATAAGAGGTGGGGCCGCGCATTGAGCTCCATGACCACACTCTTCAGCCTTATCTTCTACTGCTACGAATTTGGTAATACATCTCTGACAATTTACTGAGTATCAGATAACAGGCAATCGAGGGCAGGTTGAGAAGAACAGTGAAGATCATTCTGTGCTCACACTTGGAAATCCAAGGTGTCCCTAGAAATAACAGATCATCTATATTATTTATCTCCTCTGGGAAAGCTTTAAAATGATAACCACCATTTAGGGAACTTCTCCTATGTAGAAGCCACTGCGCTAGGAGAAAAATACACTGTGATAATCTCAGTCATGTCAACAAATATTCTATGTACCAGGCTCTGGTCTAGGCACTGGGGATACAGGTATGAAAAGACCAATGTGGTTTAAACCTAAATGAAGCTTATTGGAATTTGCTTTGACCAACATAATGAGGTAGTAGGGACAGTGCACAGGCTCTATAGGCCAGACCTTAAAAGGCCTTGCAGCTTCCTTTTTCATTCTCTTGGAACTCTGCCCTGACTCCACCATGCCAGAAAAAAACTCCAAATGAAAGACCACAGGGTGAGAGAGACCCAGCCATCTGGCTGTCCCAGCTGACCCTCCAGCTGAACACAGCTGCGTGAGCAAACCCAGGTATAACTAACAGAAGGACCACACACCAACCCAAAGACTCATAGGAAATAATAAATGATTGTTTTAGGCAACTATGTTTTGGAGTAGTTTGTTACACAGCAATAGGTAACTGTTACAATGTAATACAATAATGAAATTTATTTATTTATTTATTTTTTTGTGAGGAAGATCAGCCCTGAGCTAACATCTGTGCCAATCCTCCTCTTTTTGCTGAGGAAGATTGGCCCTGGGCTAACATCCGTGCCCATCTTCCTCTACTTTATATGGGACACCGCCACAAACCGCCACAGCATGGCTTGACAAGCGGTATGTCAGTGTGCTCCTGGGATCCAAACCTGGGAACCCTGGGCTGCCAAAGCCAAGTGTGCGCACTTAACCGCTGCGCCACCGGGCTGGCCCCTCATCAAACTTACCTTGATAAATGAGTGATAAATGAGACACCGTGACACAAAATAGGCATTCAGTAAATGGTGGCCATTTCTTTTATAAAACAAATCCCAACACACCATGCAGTATCTACTTTGGGGGACAGGGGGTGGGGATCTGATTTATCTCAGATCATAGAGATTGAAGCAAGGACCAAAAGAGTTGGGTTTTTGGGTTTATTTGTTTTGTTTTGTTTTGCTAATTCATAGTTAAAGCCTCCAAAGTTAACAGATGCAATATGGTTTAAAAGCCAGCTTTGTGTTTCCTGGTGCATTAGGAAAGAAAACAAAGAAGAAAAAAATTGCATTTCGTCACTTGTGTGGTTTAAGAAGAAAGAGACCAAACAAATCAATTAACTTGTGAGTGTGCCCTCCTGCCAGGCACAATCACTGACAGAAGAGTGGAGTCAATACCAGTGAAGGATTTCCCCTGATCATTGTCAAAATGTTTAAATACACCATTACAGCTGCAAACAGGACTTTATCTTTTGCCACTCATCAAAACCTCTGGTTTAATTCCAGCAGTTTAAGCTTCCAAAGGAATGTTGAGCGAAGGCGGGGGAGGGAGGAGCTGGTATCTATACCTTCCCCCAGGCAGGGCTGGTCCTCAGCAAGCAGTTTCCCTGGACTGGTTCCTCCTTCCCAATCCTGTGGACAAAATCTCTAACACTCCCAGTGTCACGAAAAGCAAACTTGTTTTAGGACCGGAGATGGATCCAGGTTTAGCGGGACCTGAAGTTTATAGAACCTTGGGGAGCCTGCTTTAAAAAAAATAACAAAAGTGGCTGGCCTGGTGGCGTAGTGGTTAAGTTCCCGAGCTCCGCTTCAGCAGCCTGGAGTTCGAGGGTTCAGATCCCCGGCCAGACCTGACCTAGGCACCGCCCATCAAGCCATGCTGTGGCAGCGTCTCACAAATAAAAAAAAAAGTAGAGCAAGATGGGCACGGATGTTAGCCCAGGGCCAATCATCCTCAGCAAAAAGAGGAGGGTTGGCAACAGATGTTAGCTCAGGGCTAATCTTCCTCACCAAAATAAATAATAATACTAATAATGAGTACAAAATTAAATATAAAGATGAATATTGATTTAAAATGAGAGAAGAAATCACAAAAAATGTGGAAGTTTTGGTAGCTGGACTCCAAAATGGCCCTCAATGATCCTTTGCCCCCTGGCCATCATACCTCCGTGTAGCCCCCCTACATGGCACCAGGGTGGTCTGTATGACCAAGAGAATTCGGCAGACGTGATGACACGGAAGCTTCTGTCTTGGTTGCTCTCTCTCTCTTTCTCTTTCTTAAACCACTTGCTTAGGGGGAAGCTGGCTGCCTTGTCACGAGCAGCCCCATGGAGAGGCCCACGTGGCAAGGGACCGAAACTTCCTGCCAACAACCACGTGTGTAAGCTCAGAAACGGATCTCCAGTCCTCACTGAGCCTTCAGCTGACTGCAGCCCCAGCGACGGCGTGGCTGCAAGCAGCTGAGAGATCCTGAGCCAGAACCACCCAGGCAAGACTTCCTGGGTTCCTGACCCACAGAAACTTTGAGATCAATGTTTGTTGTTTCAAGCTGCTAACTTTGAGGCAATTTGTTACATAGCAATAGACAACTAATACAGTGGCCTTAGGAGATTCATGTCTTGTCTTCTGAGCTCTGTTTAGGTAATATATCAGAAATGCTCACATACAAATTGTATGTGAGCTTCCATCCCCGTCGAAAACCCTCCACAGCTCCCAGCACTGTTGTGTGTGCCTTCTTCCTAGAGGAGTATGGGGCACAGAGCAGAGACTCAAACTTTATTTGTTGACTAAAGGAGTAAATAAGGGGCCGGCCCCGTGGCGCAGCGGTTAAGTGTGCAGGCTCTGCTTTGGCGGCCCCGGGTTCTCAGGCCAAGATCCCGGGCGCGCACCGACGCACCACTTGCCAAGCCATGCTGTGGCGGCGTCCCATATAAAGTGGAGGAAGATGGGCACGGATGTTAACCCAGGGCCAGTCTTCCTCAGCAAAAAAGAGGAGGATTGGCAACAGATGTCAGCTCAGGATTGATCTTCCTCACAAAAAAAAAAAAAGGAGTAAATAAGACCCTTGTAAGAGCGATATTTCATCCTTATTTTACAGATCAGGAAACAGAAGCTCAGGGAAGTTAAGTAGCTATCTTAAGATCACACAGCTATAGACTGAGTCTTGATTTCTTTTTTTTTTTTTTTTGAGTCTTGATTTCTTAATGGACAGCCTGTAGGGTCCATTTGTTTGATGTTTCCCACAAGTACATACTAAGTGCTTAATAAATGCAGATTGACTGAAAGAGTTAATGATGTGGCACATCTTTATCTAATTCAGGTAAACGTCTCTTTAATATAGAAACAGGAACAATGTGAGGTGGAAGGGGCAGAGAAATTCAGGTTCCCTTCTTTAGTAATGGAACAATGCAGTACTTAGCAAAGAGAAACCTAAAAACTAACAAAACCACTTCAAAAGTGTCCAGAGACTAAAAATTAGAATAAAGCGGGTTTGTCTTTCCGTTCTTGTGTTATATTAAAAAGTCAGTTTTGTTGGCTTTAAAAGGCTCTGTAAAAACAAATTTTTGAAGGCTATGTAAAAACAATGAATTAATTTATGGTTTGTGTCCCACTCTTTTGAACAATTACAAAATCTCCTGATTGACACACACAGTTTGGGGTCCAGCTACTCAAGAGGAACCACGGGCAATTCTGGGTGAGCACTTTCTGCCCTTTAAGTGGTCACCATAGTCAGTCAAGTTCAAAAGTTAGCCATGTGTCCTGGGAGCCTGGGGGTCGTAGAGAGTTATGTGACCGCTCTGGCTTCTTCTGAACCCTCAAATTCTCTGAAATTACAATGATTTAGAAGGATTATGGATATTCTAATTAGGCCACATGTAATTTAATTTTGGGATGGTGAAACTTGCACAGTCTTCTAAACGTTCGCTGAATAAACATTAAGCCTTTGAAAGTTACTGGACTTGTCCACTGAGGTATTATTCAGTAAAGTCTCTTCAGCTCCAAGCACGGGATCTGGCCCATATTTGGTGCACCATAAACTAATAAAGTTGTTGACTTGAATGGGAGTTAATTAGACACCTAAAAGAGGATGCGTCACTCAGTCTGTCCACAAGCTCCATCTCTTTTCTCACCTCCAGGTCTCTGGACTCTGCTCTGCTTGATTACAGGATCGGATTCTCTTCTTTGCCTGGGATAATCAATGTCCCCATATCCATTCTCCTGTTCTCAGGAAACAAGCACTTATCCTCTTTCCGGGGTTCCATACCTCCCACCCCCATTCCATGTGCTTTTGGAGAGCTGATTCCACTCCAGGCTCCAGAGAAGGTATGCATCTAGGCCGGACCAACCAGCACGCTCAGTTCTCCCAACTACACCCATTGCACCCGAGAGAGACACGTGACCCAAGTTGATCCAGTCAGGGCCAATGTTTCTTTTTTTGATAGACTATTTTTTAGAGCAGTTTTAGATTCGCAGTAAAATTGAGTGGAAAGTACAGAGAGTTCCCATATTAACACTCCCCTCAACACACACACACATGCACACACACACGCACCATGCACTTCCCTCACCATCAACATCCCCCGCCAGAATGGTACATTTGTTATAATCAATGAACGCACATTGACGCATTATTATCAACCTAAGTCCATAGCTTACATTAGAGTTCACTCTTGGGCCGGGCCGGTGGCTTAGCGGTTAAGTGCACGTGCTCCGCTGGTGGTGGCCCGGGTTCGGATCCCGGGCGCGCACCGACGCACCGTTTCTCCAGCCGTCCTGAGGCTGCGTCCCACATACAGCAACTAGAAGGATGTGCAGCTATGACATACAACTATCTACTGGGGCTTTGGGGGAAAAAATAAATAAACAAAATCTTTAAAAAAAAAAAAGAGTTCACTCTTGGTGTTGTACATTCTATACGTTTGGACAATGCATAATGACATGTATCCACCATTATAGTATCAAACAAAATCGTTTCACTGCCCTAAAAATCCCCTGTACTTCATCTATTTATCCCGCCCTCCCCTCTAACCCCTGGCAACCACTGATCTTTTTACTGTCTCCATAGTCTTACCTTTTCCACAATGTCGTATAGTTGGAATCATACCATATGTAGCCTTTTCAGCTTGGCTTTTTATTTTTAATCGAGGTCCCATTGATTTATAATATTGTATAAATTTCAGGTGTACATCATTATATTTTGACTTCTGTGTAGACTGCATTGTGTTCACCACCAAAAGTCTAGTTGCCGTCCATCACTGTCACACGTGCCCCTTTACCCCTGTCACCCTCCCCCCACCCCCTTCTCCCATGGTAACCACCGATCCAGTCTCCATATCTATGTGTTTGTTTGTTTGTTTATCTTGCACATGTGAGAGAAGTCAAACAGTAATTGTCTTTCTCCATCTGATCTATTTCTCTTAGCCTAATACCCTCAAGGTCCATCCATGTTGTTGCAAATGGCAAGATTTCATCTTTTTTTATGGCTGCGTAGTATTATATTATATATATACATACACCACATCTTCTTCATCCGTTCATCCGATGATGGACAGTTAGGTTGCTTCCGTGTCTTGGCTATTGTGAATAATGCTGCAATGAACATAGGGGTGCACATATCTTTTTGAATTAGTGTTTTCATGCTTCTTGGATAAATATCCAAAAGTGGAATAGCTAAATCATATGGGGGTTTTTTTTTTCTTTTCTTGTTTTTATTGAGGTAATATTGGTTTATAACATTATATAAGTTTCAGGTGTACGTCTTTATACTTCAATTTCTGTGTAGAATACATCATGTTCACCACCCAAAGACTAATTACCATCTATCACCGTACACATTGGTAGTTCCATTTTTAATTTTTTGAGGAATCTCCATACTTTTTCCATAGTGGCTGCACCAGTTTACATTCCTACCAGCAGTGTTCCTTTTTCTCCACATCCTCTCCAATACTTGTTATTTCTTGTCTTTTTGATTACAACCTTTCTGACAGGTGTGAAGTGATAGCTCATTGTAGTTTTGATTCGCATTTCCCTAATAATTAGTGATGCTGAACATCTTTTCATATACCTGTTGCCCACCTGTATATCCTCTTTGGAAAAATGTCTGTTCATATCCTCTGCCCATTTTTTGATGGGGTTTTTTGTTTCTTTGTTGTTGAGTTGTACGAGTTATTTATATATTTTGGATATTAACCCCTTCTCGGATATATGATTTGCAATACAAATTGGCTTCTTCACTTAGTAATATGCATTTAAGTTTTCTCCATGTCTTTTTGTGACTTGGTAACCCATTTCATTTTAGCACTGAACAATATTCCACTGGATGAACATACCTCAGGTTTTTTATCCGTTCACCTACTAAAGAACATCTTGGTTGCTTCCAAGTTTGGCAATTATGAGTAAAGCTGCTATAAATATTTGTGGGGAGGCTTTTGTGTAGATGTAAGTTTTCAACTATTGGGTTTAACCAAGGAGGGCAATTGCTGTATTATATGATCAGAGTACGTTTAGTTTTGTAAGAAATTGCCAAACTCTCATCCAAGGTGGCTTCCTACGGGCAGTGAATGAGAGTTCCTGTTGCTCTGCATCCTCGCCAGCATTTGGTGCTGTCAGTGCTCTGGATTTTAGCCATTCTAATGAGTATGTAGTGGTTTTTACTTATGGTTTTAGTTTGCATTTCTCTGATGACATGTGATGTGAAGCATCTTTTCGTATGCCTGTTTGCCATCTGTATTTCTTTGGTGAGGTGTCTGTTCAGATCTTTTGCCCATTTTTTAAATCGGATTGTTAGTTTTCTTATTGTTGAGTTTTGAAGGTTCTTTGTATATTTTGGATAACAGTCTTTTATCAGGTACGTCCTTTGCAAATGTTTTCTCCCGGTCTGTGGCTTGTCTTCTCGTTCCCTTGACAACCCCTGAGCTTTTGTTGGATCATCCAGGAAAATGGTGTTGTCCCTGCTGAGGTCTCTGAGAAGATGGGATAGAAGCCATGAGCTGCTGGCAGCCTTCTTACCACCATGGGGAAGAGGCCGCTTGAGACTGGAGTCAAGAAAGAAATGAGAACAGACAATTCACAAGACAAAAAAAAAGACAAATGGCTCATAAAAATATAAAAATAAGATCATGAGAAATGAATTTAAAGTTATAAAGTGGCATTGTTTTTTTCACCTATCAGATTGGCAAAATGAAAAAATTGATAATACAGGGTGCTGCTGAGAGTTGGAAAAATGGCACCCTCAGTTAGACTCAGGTTTGGATACAAGTAACAGAGACGTGACAAGTTGGTGGCTTACGTTTGATACAAGTTTATTTCTTTTATCATGTAAAAGAGGTCTGCAGGTCATCTGTATGTAGGGCTGGTACAGTGGGTCCCTTTTCCTCAGGGACCTGGACTCTGTCTGTGCACCTACTTTAGCTAGTACTCCATTCTTAAAGTCACGTGATTCACGACAGTGGCTGGAATGCCATCTGTCATATCTGCATACCAGGAAGCAGGAAGCAGGGAGAGAAAGAGATGGGTACATCCTTCCCTTTCTGGAAGCCCCTACTTACTTGTACTTATATCTCACTGGCCAGAACTTAATCATGTGACTGTACCAAACTGCAAGGGAAGCTGGGAAATTTAATCATTATTCTAGGTAGTAATATGCTGAAATAGAAATTGGAATTCTGTTAATATGAAGAAAGGCAAAAAAATGGATGTTGGGAAGTAACTAGGCATTCTCATACACTATTGGCAGTAGTATAAATTGGTATAACCTTTATATTCTTCCCAGTTGCTTTTTTTTGTGTGTGTGAGGGAGATCAGCCCTGAGCTAACATCCATGCCAATCCTCCTCTTTTTGCTGAGGAAGATTGGCCCTGGGCTAACATCTGTGCCCATCTTCCTCCACTTTATATGGGACGCCGCCACAGCATGGCCTGACAAGCGTTGTATCAGTGCACGCCCGGGATCCGAACCCGGGCCGCCAGCAGAGGAGCACACGCACTTAACCACTATGCCATGGGGCCGGCCCTTATCAGGATTCTTGAGAGCAAGTGACAGAAACCCAAATCAAATTGGTTTATGAAATGAGAATTCACAGGCTCACCTGATTGCAAAGGTCACAGGTAGTACCAGCTTCAGGTATAGATGGATCCAGAGGCTCAAACAGTGAGATCAGGACTCTCTCCTCATCTCTTGGTCCATTTCCTTTGTGTTGGCTTCATTCTTAGACTTTCCCCATATGGTGGCCCACAGCAGATACAACCCTATATGCCATCACTTCGTGGTAGAAAAAGAGCCCTTCTTTTCCATTATTTCTAGTAAACATCTCAGAACTGACTCTCACTGGATGGCCTTTGGTCACATGCCCATCTCTGAGCTGATCACTGGGGCCAGAGATGAGCTATGCTGGTATCTAGGCAGACCTGGGTCACTTGCTTATTCCTGGAGCCCAGGGGTGGGAGTCAGCCCCATCAGAACCACAGAGGCCAAATGAGGGGGGGAGATTCCCCCAGGAAACCTGGAGTGAAGTTTCCAGAGAAGGAGGAAGAGTTGCCAGGTAGATGAACTAGACATCTACTACAGTCCTGCAGTGTGTTTGGCAGGGCCGCACCAGGAGCCCAGTTTCCTGATTCCTAGTTCACTGTGCACCACAACTGCCCCAGTTCTTCTCGTTGCCTAGAAACTCACTTTTAAGAAATCACAAAATGTAAACACAGACTAAAGGAGAAGTAATCAGAGGAGGATCGGTCACGGAGGAGAGAGCTTCAGAAGGCCCTGGGAAAACGCTCAACTTTTGGACTTTGTTACCATCTTCACCTCGTCAAAAGGTTTTTAAACCTGATGAATTACATTCCAAAAGACTGAAATAATTTACAGATGTGATGGAGGAAACGCTGTCAGTCATCTTTGAGAAATCATGGAGAGTGGGAACTGCAGGAAGGTTGGAATTGGGCAAATGTCCACTGTTTTTAAAAGCTGAATCCCAAATCCTGCAGATTGATTGGCTGAATGCTGATTCTTCATCCTCCTCTCTTTCCTCCAGTTTCCTTTCCTTCTTTTTTTTTGTTTTTTTTTTTTTGACAGTTTTATTGCGGTATAATTTACATACCATAAAATTCACCCCTTTTACGGGTACAATTGGATGATTTTAGTAATTTTTAATAGAATGCAGTTTTTTCATCATCCCAGTAAAACCCCTCAGGCCTACTCATCCTTAATCCCCATTCCCACCCCCAGCCCCAGGCAACCATGAATCTACTTTCTGCCTTTATAGATTGGCCTTTTCTAGACATTTCTCCTTCTTTTCTTTAGATGGAAATATTTTCATTGTTATTATTGGTTGTAAAAGCAAGACACAAGTGGTAAAAGATGCAAATGATACAGAAGCATATAAACTAAAGTGAGGTGCTGGCCCCGTGGCTTAGCAGTTAAGTGCGCGAGCTCCGATACTGGCGGCTCGGGTTCGGATCCCGGGCGCGCACCGAGGCACCGCTTCTCCGGCCATGCTGAGGCCGTGTCCCACATACAGCAACTAGAAAGATGTGCAACTACGACATACAACTATCTACTGGGGCTTTGGGGAAAAACAGGAGGAGGATTGGCAATAGATGTTAGCTCAGAGCTGGTCTTCCTCAGCAAAAAGAGGAGGATTAGCATGGGTGTTAGCTCAGGGCTGATCTTCCTCACAAACAAATAAATAAATAAATAAATAAAGTAAAGTGAAATTCTTCTGGCAACCCTGCCCTACAGATAGCTAGCATTGTTAACAATTCACTATATATATCTTCTTCCTGATATTTTTGCCTATGTTATTTTAAACGTCAGATCATGTGCATGCTTATATTGTGCCTTACGTAGCACTGGTTTCTCCTTCTCTAGGTGTTACTACCCATGTTTTTCCTGTGTAAGTGTCTCTCACTCACCTTCAGTCTTTTTTTTTTTTTTTGTGAGGAAGATCAGCCCTGAGCTAACATCTATGCCAATCCTCCTCTTTTTTGGCTGAGGAAGACTGGCCCTGGGCTAACATCTGTACCCATCTTCCTCCACTTTATGTGGGATGCGGCCTCAGCATGGCCCGACAAGCAGTGCGTGGGTGCGCGCCCGGGATCAGAACCTGGGCCTCCAGCAGCAGAGCGCACGCACTTAACCGCCTGGCCACCAGGCCGGGCCCTCACCTTCAGCCTTGACAAAGATTGACTCCAGGAGAAGGACCTGCGGCTCAGCACTGCCAATCATTTCCTTTTTGCTGAAGCCACGGGAAATTGGGATGGGTGTGTGTGCGTGTGTATGGTCACCAACAACCAAAAGAATCCTACCTGATGCTGTGCTGGTTACAACCTGTTTTTTAAATCTGCAAACATATTTTGGGGACAACTTTCCATATCAGTCCTTAGACCTTATCCACATTTATTTACTTTTATTTTTATTTATCTTTATTTTTTGAGGAAGATCAGCCCTGAGCTAACATCCAATGCCAATCCTCCCCTTTTTTGCTGAGGAAGAGTGGCCCTGGGCTAACATCGGTGCCCATCTTCCTCCACTTTATATGGGACGCCGCCACAGCATGGCTTGACAAGCGGTGCAGCGGTTCGTGCCCAGGATCCAAACCCAGGCCGCCAGCAGCAGAGCGCACGCACTTAACCGCTACACCATGGGGCCGGCCCCCATCCACATTTATTTTAATGATTACAGAGCTGTGCTGTACATTTGTATCATATTTCATTTAAACAATTTCCTTGTACCACTCTCCTTGACCATGATCCTAAAGAGTATAGAGCCGTGTTGTTCAAACCTCAGGTCTCAATCCATTAGTAGGTTGTGAAATTAATTTTCTGGGTTATGACCAATATTTTACTTATAAGCAAACTAGACTAGACCAAAATGGAGTCGAAAATAATGGAATGAGGGCCGACCCCGTGGCTTAGCATGCGCTCCGCTGCTGGCGGCCCGGGTTCGGATCCCGGGCGCGCACAGACGCACCGCTTCTCCGGCCATGCTGAGGCCGCGTCCCACATACAGCAACTAGAAGGATGTGCAGCTATGACATACAACTATCTACTGGGGCTTTGGGGGGAAAATAAATAAATAAATCTTTAAAAAAAAAAAAGAAAAGAAAATAATGGAATGAAATAGAAAACATCAGGGGCGGTTGAGTGCATGTGCTCCGCTGCTGGCAGCCCGGGTTCGGGTCCTGGGCGCGCACCGACGCGCCACTTCTCTGGCCATGCTGAGACCCAGTCCCACATACAGCAACTGGAGGGATGTGCAGCTATGGCGTGCAACTATCTATTGGGGCTTTGGGGGGAAAAAATAAATAAATAAAAATCTTTATTAAAAAAAAAAATAGAAAACATCAGAGTGCACTAAAGGACATATACTGAAACGAACACTTCTATTTCAGTATGTGTACACACGTGTATACTGGGTCATAGCATAAAATTTATATTTTACTGTGGATTATTGTCCAAAAGATTGAAAAATACAGCTGTTGACTGTCTTATGATTACCTAAGTTTTTATACAGGTTCGTTTTCTCTCATAAACCAAGAACTAAACTTTCAGAGGGTCGAGTATCCTTTTATATTTGTTTTATTGGTGAATAAGTTCTGTTCCAATCACCAAAACAAAACAACAAAAACAAAAGCTTTGATTCAGTCTTCGTAAAAGTTAAAAGAAATTCTAGGTCATCTTGGTTTTTTTGTTAACATCAAATACTTTGAATTTCCAGTAAGATGAAGGAAAGGGGGATAAGATATTTTTTCATTCTGAGGACCTCACCAGCTTTGAGAACAGGGAGACCCAGACAGGGGGGTAAGGGTCTTATTTAGGTTCACAGAGATCCTGACCTTTCCAACGTTTTCTAAGAAGAACCAAGCAAGTTCCCAATTTCTTTTGAGTTCTTCATGAGCCATTTAATTTTCAAAAATCCTCATGGGATGGTCATTCAATATTAAACAAGAACTTTCTATTTCTAGAAGCATGCAAAAGATCGTTTTGTCCCTGAATCTAGAACAGGGATCTACAAACTGTTAATATAATGGGACAGGTAATAAATATTTTATGCTTTGTGAGCCCTCTGCCTCAACACCTAAACTCTGCCATTATAAGCCCAAAACAGCCACAGACAAAACATAAATGTCCATTTATTTATATATTGTGTATGACTGCTTTTGAGCTACAGCTGCAGAGTTGAGAAGTTGCACCAGAGACCTCTTGGCCTGCAAAGCCTAGAATATTTACCATCTAGCTCTTTACAGAAAGAATTTGCTGTGTCCTAGCATAGGTGTTCTATGGTTTGTTTGACCATCACTTGATGGTGAATATTTAGTGTATTTCCAAACTTTTATGCTTACAAATAATACTGCAGTGCTTAACCTGCCAATGTGTAATTTTCCGTGCACATTTCTCACACAGAGGATCAATCCTAGAAGTGGAATTGCTGGGTCAAAAGTTACGTGCAGGGCCGGCCCCGTGGCTTAGCTGTTCAGTGCGCACGCTCCGCTACTGGCGCCCGGGTTCTGACTCGGAGCGTGCACTGACACACCACTTCTCCCGCCATGCTGGGGCCGCATCCCACATACAGCAACTAGAAGGATGTGCAACTATGACGTACAACTATCTACTGGGGCTTTGGGGGAAAAAAAGGAGGAGGATTGGCAATAGATGTTAGCTCAGAGCCGGTCTTCCTCAGCAAAAAGAGGAGGATTAGCACGTATGTTAGCTCAGGGCTGATCTTCCTCACCAAAAAAAAAAAAAAAAAAAAGGTACGTGCATTTGTAATTTTGATAGAAATTGCCAAATCATCACCAAAGAGATTATGTCAATTTACATATGCTCCCACCAGCAATAAATGAAAGCAATAAATTTCCCAACATACTTGCCGACTTAGTATGTTATCAGACTTTTGATCTTTGTCAAACTGGCAGTTTAAAAATGGCACGTCATGGGCCAGCCGCGTGGCTTATCAGTTAAGTGCGCTCGAGCTCGGCTACTGGCGGCCCAGGTTCGGATCCTGGGCGTGCACCGACACACTGCTTCTCCAGCCATGCTGAGGCCGTGTCCCACATACAGCAACTAGAAGGATGTGCAGCTATGATATACAACTATCTACTGGGGCTTTGGGGGAAAAAAAAGGAAGAGGATTGGCTATAGATGTTAGCTCAGACCCAGTCTTCCTCAGCAAAAAGAGGAAGATTAGCACGGATGTTAGCTCAGGGCTGATCTTCCTCACAAAAAAAAAAAAAAAAGGCATGTCAGCATAATTTTAATTTTAATTTCTCTCGTTGTGAGTGTGAGTTTCCCAGGGCTGCAACGACAAATTACCACAAACTGGGTGGCTTTAAGCAACAGAAATTTATTCTTTCACAGTTCTGGAGGCTAGAAGACCAAAATCAAGGTGTTGGCAGGGCTGCACTCCCTTCAAAGGCTCTGTGGAAGAATTTTTCCTTGCTGCTTCTAGCTGCTAGTGGATGCTGGCGATCCTTGTTGATCCTTGGCTTGTAGCTGCATTACTCCCATCTTTGCCTGTCTTCACGTGGCCTTCTCCTCTGTGTGTCTGTGTCTCTACGTCCAAATTTCTCTCTTCCTATAAATCCATCAGTCATCTGGTGTTTTTTCTTTTTTTTAAAGATTTTATTTATTTATTTATTTATTTTCCCCCCCAAAGCCCCAGTAGATAGTTGTATGTCATAGCTGCACATCCTTCTAGTTGCTGTATGTGGGACGCGGCCTCAGCATGGCCGGAGAAGCGGTGCGTCGGTGCGCGCCCAGGATACGAACCCGGGCCTCCAGCAGTGGAGCGTGCGCACCCAACCACTAAGCCATGGGGCCGGCCCAGTCATCTGGTATTTAGGGCCCAGTTTAATCCAGTGTCACCTCATTTTAACTTGATCACATCTGCAAAGACCTTACTTCCAAACAAGATCACATTCACACGTTCCAGGTGGACATGAATTTTTTTTTGAGGGACGCTGTCCAATCCAGTAAAGTAGTGACTTTGGAATCTGCTCATGTTTTACGTTGCAAATGAACCATGTTAAGCAGACCCTTCACTGTTTAGATACCACAGATTCAGCTGATCATTAGAAGCCTTCGTCCTCCATGTCTCTCCTAGCCCAACGTGCAACTCAAATAAAGATGGCCACTCCAGCAGATTTGATCCCAAGCACAGTGTGTAGCCTGATGTTAGCCACAACTGACTCTCCCCCAGTGGAAAGCAAATGTGGGCACCTAGAAAGGACTAAACCAATATTTGATGAATTGAATTGATGTGTGAGGAAAAGACGTTTCCCTCTAAAACAATAATAGCTAAAATTATTACTATTTATTACTATAATCATATATTTTTTAAAGATTTATTTATTTATTTTGTTCCCCCCAAAGCCCCAGTAGATAGTTGTATGTCATAGCTGCACATCCTTCTAGTTGCTGTATGTGGGACGCAGCCTCAGCATGGCCGGAGAAGCGGTGCGTCGGTGCGCGCCCGGGATCTGAACCTGGGCCGCCAACAGCGGAGCACACACACTTAACCACTAAGCCACGGGGCGGGCCCAATCATATTATTATTATATAACATTTATGAGTGTTTACTAAGAGCCATGCTCTTTTCTAAGCCCTTTATATGTACTAATTCAGTTAACACTTTACAGATAAATGGAACACAAGGAGATCCAACCAGGAAGTGGCAGAAGCAGGATTTGGACCCGGGTGGTCTGACTCCAGGCCACTCTGCTCAGTTTCTTGAATAAACCTACAAGGGAGGGCGGAAATTTTCAATCTTAGTACTAAGAGTTGGGTTTGTTTTTTTCCCTTCCTCTGTTAGATTTTAAGATATCAGACATCAAATACGATCAATTACTCAGCCTAACATGATTTTGAACCGTTTCTTCCTACAAAGGATATCTAGGCTGGTTATCACTCTGAACTTTCTTTTTTTTTTTCCTATGCTCCACTTCCTCAACACTCTTCCTTTACCCTAAGTTGCTATTTCAGATCAGGAAGATTAAGAAACCGTAAATAACTTTTCTGTGAATTTTTCTCCAGGAAGTTCAGCCTGATCAGATCCTGCTCGTGAGCGGTAAAGCAAAAACAAACCAATACAAGACCCAAGTCAGGGATTCTTAGCACAAAGATGAGCGACAAAGCCAGTCCCAGCTCTCTGGACACTCCTTCGACAGAGAGAGACTGTGCAGCAAGGGCTGAGACCGCTGAGTGATTGATCGACTCCTCTCCTTCTGGCGTATAGTGCACGGCTGCAAACAAAGGGGGCCGCTTGAAGGAGCAGACGTCGAATAACGCACTTACGCGTTACAAGGGCTTCCAGTTTCAGTGCTTGAAAATATATCACCAATCCATAACTATATTTTCCTTTCAGATAGAATGGACAGTGATACATTATCAGCATTTATACGTGTTTCTTAATTGAACCTAGTTAACCAGCTTCAATGGACCAGTTTAAGACAAAGACCATCCAATTTGTTTACATTCAATTTTTTTAGAGCACCTACTATATGCTGCGAGGGAGGGAGGGAGACAGATTTATCAATCTCTTCCTAATAAATGGATTCAACTGAATAAATATGCTCTGAGTTGGAACTACAGCTCCTGAAAATTCAGAGCAGGCATGCAGGCTGGAGCGGCTTTGCCATCTACTAGCTGTGTGACTTTCAGCAAGTTACTGAGCTTCTCTGTGCCTCAGATTCCTCATCAGTAAGTAGCAAAATAATAATACCTCTCTCAAAGGTAGATGATATATAATATGTTATATTGTATGTTATATAAATATCACATATATGTAAAATACACCCTAACATAATATAGTATATTTTTTATAATATACAAATATATATAATATATAAATATATAATACGTGAGTATATATAAAGAATGTAGTGCCTGGCATACAGCAATGGTTCAATTAATGCTTATTATTATGATTATATATTCTATAATTATTATAATAATGTATGTTATTATTATTATTTATTGGTATAGTAAGAGTGCTCATGCCAGACCCTGGCACCCTGACCTCCCTAGCTGTCCCATGCTGTTAGAAATGGACCATCACGCTGAGGAATGACCGTGTCCCAACCACGATCTTATATAGACGTTTTATCTCACATCCACATTTTTATCCAAAGAAAAAAGTTTTCTGAACAGAAGGCCTTTATGCAGCTGGGTTAAATACTTGTAGTTGAAATGTGCGCATGTTTGGACTTGCTGCCCGTCAACTAGTCAGTTGAGCTGGCAGACAAGCCCGTCTGTAAGGTATGTAGCTTAGGAACCAGAAAGAAAGGAATGGAGTCTCCACCATCAGGTTTCACATTCTGTGCACTTTTCTTGTGCTCCTTCAATGACAGAAACACACATGTGGTGGGCATGGGGATGGAAAATCAGAGCTCACTGAGTTGCATTGTCAGCAGAGCCCAATAATAAGAAGGCCGTGAAATTTAATGCTTATGAGAGCCATTTTTGGAGTAAGGAGACAGGTTAGTCTTAGCTCACGTCTGACCCGCTGTGGGAACTTTGATAAGTCACTTAACCCCTCTGAGCCTTGATCTTGGTCTTGGATCAGTTGTCCTGGGGAACAGACTCTGGGAGGGAGATTTGCACATTGAATATTATTGGGGAGAGCTCTGGAAAACAACACCTATGAAGGAGAGAGGGAAGCAGGATTGGGCAGTGGGAGAAATTGAACTACTATCAATTGCAGTGAAGGCCTAGCCAGTCCCTCACGGAATTCTGAGGCAGGAACGGCCCTCAGAGACGTTCTGAATTGAGGCTGGGGGCCGGGCCTTTGCAAGCTGGCATCACCATTGGATACAGCACTGGTTCTTAATGCAGGGCGGGGGAGGAATTTTGCCTCCAGGGGACTCTTGGCAATGTCTGGAGACATTTTTGGTTGTCGAAACTGGAGGAGGGGTGTTCCTGGTATTTAGTGGGTAGAGCCAGGGATGCTGCTACACGTCCTTCAATGCACAGGACAGCCACACCCCCCGCTACAAAAAAGTATCGTCTTTGTGTCAAAAGTGCTGAGGTTTCTCAAGGATAAAGGCTGCCCTTGGAGAGGACTCTTAACCTCGGACAAGGCAGCTTCCTTCAGCCAAGGGCAGCTTCTGAAGACGGACTCATCAGAAATGTGAGCCAACACTCCTGGCCTCTCGGGGAACAAGTGACGGGGTCCTGAAGAGGAGATGTGGACAGCATAGAGCATCCACTTTAGCCTTTAAAAAAATCACTTTTTAACTGTGCTAGTAACACTTGAATCCTATCTCCTTATAAAAATTCAAATGTTCTAAATCAAGGTTTCTCAGTCTCAGCATTATTGGCTTGTTGGACTAGATAACTCTTGTTCTGCGCATTGTAGGAAGTTTACAGCATCCCTGGCCTCCACCCCTTAGATGTCAGTAGCACCTCTCCCCTCCCCCAAGTTGTGACATCCAAAAATATCTGGAGACATTGCCTAATGTCCCCTGAAGGGCAGAATTGCCCTCATTGAGGACCGCACTTCCAGGTAAATCTAAAATAGCCTTTGACTTCAATTCCCAGTCTGACGTCCCTCCCCAGAAGTAATCACTATTATAGGTTTTCGGTGGATCCTTCCAGAATTCTTAATATGCATTTACATAGACATCTATGCAATCATAGAAACATATATTATTTTTTCACATAAATGTAAAAATTTAACCCTAGAAATGTAACCATAGAAAATAGATTATATTTTTGTTCTATTTTCTTTGGAAAATGCTTCAATTTTCATTCTGATCATCACACCTCTCCTGCACAGCCTGTATATCTTGAGGAAAGCTGAGTGCACACCCAGCTCTAGGGTTGGACATGTAGCATAGACCCAAATTAATCCACATAAGCCAATCTCTTGGCTACAGTTCTTAGGTTGAGTGTGGGCACATGGCTCAATTTAAGCCAATGAGAGGCCAGATTTTCTGGGGCATCTGGGGGAGGTACTCTCTCTTTCTGTCTCTGAACGTGACTGAGGAATCATGTAACTGCTGGAGCTTTGGCAGCCATCTTGTGATCCTGAGGTTGGCAGCCAGCTTTTGTTTCTAGCTGCTGCCACAGGAGGCAGACCAGGAAAAATGAAAGAAACCTTGTCCTTGAAAACATCATCAAGCCACGGAGGCCCACGTTTCTATCGACTCTCCAGGTTAGTGAGCAATTGCCTCCAGTGATCCCTTCAGCCAGTCTGAATTAGATTTTCTGTTACGTTCAACCTAACATATTCTAAATGAGGCCATAACCCATAACATAGGTATGCCATAATTTATATAACCATTCCCCTGTTAATGGACATTTAAGTTGTTTCCAATTTTTCACTCTAACAATGTACTTTTGAATTCAGACTTTTTCTTTAAATTGCTGTGACTTCAAATGATAAATAGATCACTCACTCATTCACTCCAAAAACGTATTATGAATACTCACTGTACACTCATACAGACACTGGGGATACAGAGGTGAACAATACCAAACCTCTCAGGCAGTTTTAATTCTTGTGAGGGAGATAACAAACAAATAAATAAAATACAATATAAAACAACATTACGAAACATAACAAGATGATGTAATCTAATATAACATAGTAATACAACAATACGTATTACATGATGATGCGACTATGAAGTCTATGGGCAAAGTGGCTCGTTTTGCCAGTCTTGGTTTTCTGAGGCTTGAAGCCTTATTTTCTAGAGGGAATGCAGTTGAGAAATCTGAGTATACATGGCCCTCCTTACATGGGGAAGATCAAACACCCCATTGCTTGGAGCAGCCTCTGGGCTGATGTTCCAGGCCATGACTGCAGGTGGAGAGCTCCCAAGGAGGTGAGATCTCCACGTCAAGCCATGAGTGCTTGTTAGCACTCTCCCTTTTTACGAACGTGGCCAGGGAATGGCTTACTAATTACCTCTTTCGTTAAGTCGGATCATCATCATTAATTAACACAGCTGCTGTGGAAATATAATCAGGGCATTTCTGAACCAGATAGATTGAAACGAGTTTAAGGAAAGGCTTTCAAATCGGAAGCCCTGGTGGCTATGCATGTGCAGCCGTTGTTCTGTTCAGGATGACAGGAAAACATTAAGTCGGTGAGGGTTAACGTGTGGAAGTGTGGAATGTTAAGCCAGGACTGTTATGTTGAAAGGAATCAACGTTTGTCTAGGGCTGTTGCTTATTGCTTATAATAGATCACATTTTTCTCCAGGCTATTTAGCTCTTGACGGTAAAAAATAGTTCAATTTGCTCTTTTGTGTGGAAAACAATTGTGCAATAACATCAATGTCCTTTGATGTTTCGGAACCTGTTCCTCCTTTCTCTCCATCAATACCACCAGTGGCATTCTTCAGGCCTTAACTGTTGTTGGGATTGTAGGGGTCCTAATAAGCAACACCCTCTTCCCTCACCCAAATTCAGAATAAATTGAAAGATAAATGCTGGTGTCAGAGGGAGAACAAATGAACACCATTATCCCTGAGAAAGCTGATTGGAGAACATCAATGTGTGGACAAGTGGACTTGCTAACATTTCACCCCTGAATGTGAGTACCTCGTGTATTAGTTAGGGGACTACCCGGGTCATTGATAGATAAGCCTCAGATCCTGGTGGTTTGGCACAACAGAAGCTTAATTCTTCCATAAATTCCTAATCAGTGGAGCGTCTCCTGCAAGCAAAGATTCGGGAATCCATGTTCCTGAATCCCCATTTTGTGGCTCCACGGTCTTTAACACTTAGCTTCCAAGGACGCTCATCTGCACTAAGCCAGAAGGCCTGGGAGCCACAGGGAGCTTTGGAGGGAGAGTGTTCTTGGTAGACAGAGGGGAGCACAAGTGCAAAGGTACTGGGGTGTGTGCAAGCCTGGTGTGCTGGAAGAGCCACAATGAGACAGCGTGGGTTTGGAGTGGAGGTGAGCAGGAGAGTGGTAGGAAGCGTTAGGAAGTTTTAGGGGTGTAAGACAGACATGGTACTGAACTCATAAACATAAAGGAGCGGAATGGGCCACGTGGGGACTGGGGTGAGAGCGTGACTGCATCCAAAGGAGGCAGTCACTTAGCCCAACCAAGAGTTGCGAGGCAGGAATGTGCACCCAGAAACTAGCTAGTTCATCTGATTCTTAAAAGAATGGATACTGGGAGGGGCTGGGTCTCAGCAAGTCAAGTGTGTAATATGCTCATGGGCGTGTGCTTCATCCTATAACAGCTGGAGCGGTGGAAGGGACGGCATTTGGTGCAGCCGGCTCTCTGCCACCCGGGCTCAGGTGGGTGGGGCCGTGGGAGTCCTTCTGGCCCATGAGTTGTGAGCAGGAGAGATGTGTCACCTTAAATTATGGAGCATTTAATTCCAATTCAGGACTCTCCAGAACAGTTTTCTTTCCCTCTGGTTGGGTCATCAGCAGCGTTCAAGATGGTGGCTGCCTCATGACTCGGGGTCCATGAGTGACTGCAATTTCCAGAGCCCCCCTAAAAACTGGAGATGGACTTGGAGCATGAGCCACCAAGTTTTGGGGGTTTCTACTGCAAGCAGCTGTGATTCTCCACCTGAGAATGTTCCCTGGCTCTCGTGGACCTCTCTCGGGGCAGGCAGGTGTGCTGGGGAGCCGTCCCAGGATCCGCCTTCAGCGACAATGGTGGCGGTCACCCCTAGGGTGGGGTGAATCTGAGATGGGTTGTTCTACGTGCCTCGGAACCTCCCAGAAGCCTTCAGAGGGCTTGCACCGCACCACTCACGGAGGTCACCTGTTCATTAGCACGCCTGCGGTGGCTCTCTCCCCTCCCCTGCCTTACTTCCTCACTCCTCAACGGGGGCCTCCTGGGACCACCTCCCAAATGGACTACCGCCGGGGAATCTTTGTCTTTGGTCGGCTTCTGGAGGAACCCAACCCAAGACACCATCTTTCTGAAGGTCCCACCTCTGATCTCGCTGCAGGGCTGACACCTGGAGAGTGAGGCTGCCGAGTAGGAAGTAGGCCAGACCCTTCCAGCTAAAACCCAGATGCTTGTGGCTCACAGGGCCTCTCGGAGGCTGAGAGAAGCCCAAGCCACTTCACTTTTTTTGAGGCTCTCCAATTATGAAAAAGAAATAGAAAAAGGAAACACCCACACCGGCTTACCAGCCCTGTGGTTGATTTTCAGTGCTCAGGCTGGCCGAGGTGAGTGGAGTCTCAGTGGGAGGCCTGGGCCCGGGGCAGCCTCGCCCAAAAGTTCATATTTCTAGTCTCTGTGTGGAGGAGTTGGTCTGAATGTGGAGAGGGAGGAGGGACAGGGAAGACAAGCTGCACGGGGCTGCCTGGGAATCAGGCCTCCTGCCCGAGCTCCTGGGCCCCTCTAGGGAAGCATTTTAACCTGATGTCTGCAGGCTGCTGGAGATGGGGCGTCCCTCTCCTCCTGCCTCCCGTCTCCCAGTGCACCTGTTCCCCCGCAGTAGACAGGAAGGAAGCAGCAGCCTGTCACACAGCAGCCACACGCACAGTGGTGGTTCTACGCGGACAAGCAAAGCCATCTGTCTTGAGTGGCCTCCTTGGTCAGGAACTCCCCCTCCCTACACCTCATAATGTGAGGGGACATTTCAACCTGCCTTGAACTCTCTTTTGGGAAACCCAGCTTACCCCTGCGTCCCGGCCGTCCCTGGTTTGCCCCGCTCTCCGGGTGATAATACTGAGCAGTAGTTTGGTTTTATGGCTCTGGGTTCAGAACTGCCGAAATGGATGTCTGCTCCTTCCCCCAGCACTGCCTTCTTCTCGAGCCCCAAGTACGTGGGTATAAGTCACACATTAAAAAATAAAGAAAAAGAAAGAAAGAAAGAAATAGCTGCTAGCATTTCCCAGTGCCAGAGCTGGGGGCCCTTGAGAGAGGAATCTGGGAAAAAAGGAGGGAGGGGGTTCTTTGTCCTGTCTGGATGTCCTTAGGACCAAGGGGCGAGGGCGCCAGGAATTGGATGGAAAGTCACTGAGATCTCGGGAGAAAAGAGCATCTTGAATCAGAAACATTTTGTTTCTGGATTTTCATATCAAGTGTGCATTACAAAAAATCTGGATGATTATTCTTGCTGTTAAAAGAACTGAGCTCGGCCCGTGGCTTAGCGGTTACACGCGCACCGCTCTGCTGCTGGCGGCCCGGGGTTCGGATCCCGGCCACGCACCCACGCACCGCTTCTCCGGCCATGCTGAGGCCGCGTCCCACATACAGCAACTAGAAGGATGTGCAGCTATGACATACAACTATCTCCTAGGGCTTTGGGGAGAAAAAAAAAGGAGGAGGATTGGCAATAGATGTTAGCTCATAGCCGGTCTTCCTCAGCAAAAAAAAAAAAGAGGAGGATTAGCACGGATGTTAGCTCAGGGCTGAACTTCCTCAAAAAAATAAAAGAACTGAGTTCACAATCAGACGAGGCCAACCTGCCTCTTTAACCTCCACAAATACAGTCATCAATAATGGTGGGGACATTCCGTTTTTTCTAATCTTGTATCTATCTTTCCTGGGGGCATGAAATAAGGCAAGGCTGGGATGAAGCACTGTACATGGCAATGTTACTGCGCCGGGAACAAGAAGGATCTGGTTTTTTATTGGAGAGGTGGTCATTGTAGCGGAAATCATCATGCTGGGACTTTCTAGCTTTTACCTAATATTCTGGGAGTCTATTTCATGCTTTTCCAAACGTCTGCATCCATTTTCCTATTTGATCCCTCCCGCCAACAGGGGAAGAATCTTTGACCTTGTGTAATAACTTTTGACCTCAGCTCTAGGTAATACCACTATCCTAGTGACCAGGGCTTTTGGTATTAAAAGTGGCGAGCACCGCATGTAATTAAGAATCTCCACCCTCAGAGTGCCCTGGTTTTACTTCTAAGGGTTTATGCTTTGGGAGAAAAGTCAGCCAGCTGCCCAGACCTAAATCCCTCCCCTGAGCAACAAGTTCCTCCATTTGGGCCAAACCCTGTTCTGATTTCTTGAATTGGCCATGCTTTCTGACTCCAGACCTTTGGGGCCCTTCAGACTCGTCTTTGGCAGTGGTGTGCTGGTAACAAGCTTTCCAGGTGGGAAAAAAACACCCTGATTTGTAGCATTTGCCAATTCCCGTAGTGTAAATATTTCTGCCCATGGCTGATTTCTAGCTAACTACAGTTTAACAAATGGCTCTTAAGATTCGTGGATTTTGAACAACTGGCTCCCTAGAGGAGGCACAAGCCTGTTCTGGCATGCCATTGCCTACGTCTGAAGCATGAGAAAGGATATTCACCACATTCACTATAGCGCTGTTTGTAGTAGTAAAAAGTTGGATCCAACCTAAACGTCCATTAATAGGGAATGCGCTAAGTAAGAGATACAAGGGGACACTGTGTAGCCATTTAAAAGATGAGGAAAATCTACATGTAGGACAATCTCTAAGAGATATGATCGAATAAAGAAAGCAAGAAGTAGGATGGTATAGCAGGGATCACAAACCAAACACCTCCTATAGGAGTCAAGAAGGTAAAGTAAATGAGTGAACCCAGCTAGATGGATACAATAGGGCATGGTGGGGACTGTGGAAAAATGGTAACCATATACTTCACCCACTGGCAGCAGCATTTCGTTGCCATGTAGAAATGAAGAGCTATCATTTCCAAGTCTTATTTTTTTTAAAAGAAAAAGGAAATTTAGATTTTTATGTGACATTTTTCTATGCATCAAAATACTGCATGGACCAAACCATATGTGTCCACAGGCTGGACTTTGCTCATAGACTACAACCCGTGGTGAGCTCCCACTTTGAGAGGAAAACAAAGAATGTTGAGTTTATACATATTTTTCAGGCCACCTCCCCCAGCCTGTGGAGGGGAAGGGGAATCTTTATGCAAGTTTTTAAAAGCTCACCTCTGAGAGCCAAATTAGAAAAAAGTTCCTCCTTGACCAGAGCAAAAGCTGGATTTTAGCCCCCCCCGGCCAAAGGCTTTTGTGCAGTGCGCAATCTGCACAGCTCTTTGTGTTGACCCTGAATGTAAGCTGTGTGGCTGGGTCACCAAAGGATTGACACTATAGTCAGATGAGTAACTAAGCTGATTGGAGTCCCAACCCTAGCAAGAAGCAGGCAGGGAAAAGAGAATGGTGGCCCAGACTGGTTCTTTACACCAGTGGTCCTCTCTCCTGGCTGCATACTGGAATCCCCCGGGGAGTCTTGGAGACTTCCATGTCAAGACTGCACCCAGAGCAACAAAATAAGAACCCCTGAGTGCGGGGCCCAAGCACGGGCGTTCTGTTGAGCCCCCCACCCCCACCCCGGGTGATGCCGTTCTCCAGCCTTGGCAGAGAACCACCGCTTTAAACAGTCTATCTGGGCAAGTCAGGCTTTGCTTGGAGGACTCGAGTGAACACTCAGCCCTTTAGAGCCCAGCATCCTCCCGAGCTGTCTCAGTCTGCTCGGGCTGCTGTAACAAAACACCTTAGAGGGGGTGACTTGAACAAGACATTTATTTCCTACAGTTCTGGAGGCTGGGAAGTCCAAGACCAAGGTGCTGGGCAAGTCAGTGCCCGAGGAGAGCTCTCTTCCTGGCTTGCAGATGGCCACTTTTTCTGCTGTGTCCTCATATGGCAGTGAGGTGGGACAGCAGGGGAGAGCAAGCTCTCTGGTCTCTTCTTATAAGGACGCTAATCCCACCATGAGGACCTCCCAAAGGCCTCATCTCCAAACCCGTCACATTGGGGGTTAGGGTTTCAACATATGAATTTGGGGGGGTGGGGAGAGAAACAATTCAGTCCACAGCACAAACCCTCTCTAAGATGTTCAGAGAATGTGTAGCTTATGGGTTGTGGCACCAGGGACAAAAGGGCCCCTTGGCCTCTGCGGTCTTTAGCTGGGGACTGATGGGTATCTTCCAAGGAGTGTCTGGTGGGGACCCATCCCAGACTTTCTCTGGGCATTTGCTGCCCAAGTCTGCGCTGTGGGCTTGGCCCCGCCTTGCCCCTGCTGGGGACCTCCCTAAGTTTCTGCTACAACCTCCACCCAGGCCCTGCTAAGGCTGCCCATCCCCACAGCCTTACTGCAGGGCCACCTCGAGCCCAGCCACAACCTACCCACGGCAGGGAGCATGCAGGAATGTCCTGGGAGGGCTAACTGGGCCTGGCCTCTGCCTGTCCACGCGGCTGTGCCGTCTTTCATCAGCAGGAGCGGCTTTACAGAGCCCCCTGCACTCAGAGTCTGCGTCAGGCGTGGGCTGGCTCTCCCCCGCTGCGCTCCCCTCCACTGCACACTCTCTCCGCTCCAGGTCCTCAGCCCTCCGATTGCCTGGTCCCCCCATCACATCCACGAAGCCGGAAAACAGGGCCTTCAGGCCTCCTCGTCCCCTCTCTTACCTGTTTCACGTTTTTTGGTCACTTGTTTTCTCAAGGCATTTTCAAAACCTATGTAGATACTTGCACATTTTTTAAAAATCAAATTTTTAAAATAGCTGAAAAGGATGTAATGTTCGCATACTATAAATATTGACGTCTCAAAACA
Source organism: Diceros bicornis minor (assembly GCF_020826845.1). Classification (NCBI taxonomy): domain Eukaryota; kingdom Metazoa; phylum Chordata; class Mammalia; order Perissodactyla; family Rhinocerotidae; genus Diceros; species Diceros bicornis. The sequence continues at coordinate 14,175,933 of NC_080758.1, forward strand.
GTTTCATCCCCTGAAATTATCCCAAAAGTGTATGAATACCATAATCATTTGATTTCCACTCTCATCCTTTAAAAAGAAGCTCTGAACAGCAGAACACACATTTACTTTGCCCTCTTTGGCCATTTAGTTTACATTCCACTCTCCTGACAAAATTTTATCCTGATGTAGTACATGTTTATGTTTTAAAGTCTTTTAGTAATCACTCTTTTGTACTTTTTGGAAATAATCATATATTTAAGAATTGAAATCAAATTAATTTTTTTAATTTCCTGTGACCATAATGTGTCTTTTTGTTTTTTTTTTTTGTTTTTTTTTGGCAAGGAAGATCAGCCCTGAGCTAACATCCAATGCCAATCCTCCTCTTTTTGCTGAGGAAGACTGGCCCTGGGCTAACATCCGTGCCCATCTTCCTCCACTTTACATGGGACACCGCCACAGCATGGCCTGACAAGTGGTGCGTCAGTGCATGCCCAGATCTGAACCTGCGCACCCCGGGCCGCCGCATCAGAGTGCACGCACTTAACTGCTACACCACCAGGCTGGCCCCCATAAGGTGTTAACAATGAGATGGTTTTAAACTTTTTCTTCTGGACTGACCTGCCCTTCTGTGTGGTGCCCCGGAAGGTTTTACACCTTGGACAGTGAACCACAATAACAGGCAGGAATGGGGAGAAGTCTGACTGTCCTTTGTGAAGGGAGAGAAAGCCCTTGTGCGAGGAGCAGTGGGAAAGAAAAGCTGACGAGAGAGGTGCAAAGGGAAGTTGAGGACCTGTGAACTGACTCCCTCAAACGTTCTCCATGGCTCCTTACAGCTGCCTGCACCCTGGTTTGAAGCCTTTCCCAGGACAGCTCTGAGCCTCATGCACGACCCTGCTATCAGAGGAGGAAGGAGAAGGCCTTCTACACTTTGCAAGGCACGCTATGACCTATGCCCTCCTGGCTCTGGACCTTGAGTCTGTGGAATGTCTTGTTCTAGGACCAGTGCATTTTTACACATTGGTTTACAATCCCCCCAAATCCTTTGTGTAACAAGACACAGTTGCACTTGTTCATGCATAACATATTTCAAAAGGACACATGAGAAACCAGGAAAAAACCGTGAATGACTCCGGTCAGAGAGTCTAGGACTTTTATTTCTAATTCTATGACTTTTTGTTACAGTTTGAATATTTTCCATACATATGCATAACTTTTTCGTGATAAAAGAAAAACAAGCTTATAGACATATCATGCAAAGAAAATGTGAGCTTCCTTTTTTGTTTTGCTTTTGTACTAACATAATACACGTACAATGTGATGGTCAATTTTATGTGTCAACTTGACTGGGCCACGGGGTACCCAGACAGTTGGTCAAACATTATTCCAGGTGTTTCTGTGAAGGTGTTTTTGGATGAAATTAACATTTAAATTGGTGGACTGAGTAAAGCAGATTGCCCTCCATAATGTGGGTGGGCCTCATGCAATCAGCTGAAGACCTGAATAGAATAAAAGGCTGATTCTCTCGGAGTAAGAGAGAACTCTTCTGCCTGACAGCCTTTGAACTGGCTCTTTCTGGTTCTACAACAACCTGCTGGCCTTCAGACTTGAACTGGGATATCAGCTCTGCAGATTTTGGCCTTGCCAGCCGCATAATCACATGAACCAATTCCTTATAATAAATCATATATATCTACATTTTTACATACATACATATATATAGGAGATATGTATATCTTCTATTGGCTCTGTTTCTTTGGAGAAGCTTGACTAATACATGTAGATTTTTTTTTGTTATATTTTTTAAATATTCTTTTTTTTTTCTTTTTCTCTCCAAGTTTATTTGAGATGTAATTTACACACAACAAAATTTACCCATTTTAGGGGCTGGCCCAGTGGCATAGTGGTTAAGTTCAAGTGCTCTGCTTCGGTGGCCCAGGGTTCGCAGGTTCAGATCCCGGGCACAGGCATACACACCGCTCATCAAGCCATGCTGAGGCAGTGTCCCACATAAAATAGAGGGAGATTGGCACAGATGTTAGCTCAGGGACAACCTTCCTCACCTATTAAAAAAATAATAATAATTTACTCATTTTAGATATACAGTTCTGGGGCCGGCCCCGTGGCGTAGCGGTTAAATACGCACGCTCCATGACTGGCAGCCCGGGTTCAGATCCCAGGTGCGCACCGATGCACCGCTTGTCAGGTCATGCTGTGGCAGCGTCCCATATAAAGTGGAGGAAGATGGGCGCAGATGTTAGCCCAGGGCCGGTCTTCCTCAGCAAAAAGAGGAGGATTGGCATGGATGTTAGCTCAGGGCTGATCTTCCTCGCAAAAAGAAAAAAAAAAAAGTGGTAGATATACAGTTCTATGAGTTAGGGCAATTTTACCCAGGTGTGTAACCACCACCACTATCAATAAAATATGTATTTTTCACATGCATATATTTTAAGAAATCCAACCGAGCTATGTGTCAGTTTTGATTCACTTGGCTATGAGTGACAGGCAATGCAAAATTACAGAGGCTTAAATAACAGGGGAAGGAGTGAACTGATACTGGGGACAATTCACAGTGTCTACCCTGGAAGGTCGATGTTTCAAACAAAAAATGTAATCACTCAGGCTACCTGCTCCTAAAGCTCATTTTGGCAAAATTTTCTTATCTTAGGGGCTTGGAAATTTAATTGTCTTGAAGTATAATAAATTTCATCAAACTCTAGAGAAGATGTCCTACGATGATCCTGGAAAGCACACTTACTGTGTGACAATGAGCACAGCTATTTTAAGAATGTTTTACTTTGGAATGTCCCCCCTCATGTCTTACAAAAGGTTTTCAGATGCACCCACATCCTGCCTTAATATAATTTCGTTTTGTTGTAGAAAATTTTGACATTATTTTTGTAATTTAAATTATTAGATTGTTATTCATTGCATTTGCTATGGGCCATGGCTTCTTGGCAATTACCACACATCACTTTGCATTCTTGCAAAGTGAGATAATCTAACCAACAAATTGCTTTCCAAATATAGGAGCATTTTTATGACGACTGAATTTCACAATTAATAAAGCTGATATGAAATTATGTTTTATAGTCATATTAATTTCTACTTTATGTTTTCCTTTATTTTGGAGTCATTTTTCTTGCCTTTGTCATTATTTGCCTTTTTTTTAAAACAGGGTCTGAAAAGACTGTAGGCCCTGAACACGGTGTACACTTATTAGGAATACATTAGGTTGCAAGTAACAGGCAGCCTAACGTAGAGTGGCCTAAACAAAAGAAGGTTATTTTTCTCCCAAGACAAGCAATCAGGAGGGGGCTGTCCAAGGCTGGAGTAGTGACTTGACGAGGCCATCAGGGTTTCAGGCTCCTGCTGCACCATCTGTAGCACATGCGTTTTCATCTCCTGGTGCAAGGTGGCTGCGCACCTACCAGCATCACATCCGTGTTCCAGCCAAGAACAGTGGGAAAGGAAAAAAGGCCTTGCTAGTTGCATTTGTCCCTATTTACGTTGGGGAAGGAGAACCAAAACTTCTCCAGGACACCTCAGCAGGCTTCCTCTTACATAGCCACCCCTAGCTTCAAGGGGGAAAGTGGCTGGAAAATCTCATTTTTAGCCTTCTGGCCTCTAGGTAGGGGAGAAGAGTCTTGAGAATGGATGTTGAGAGCCCACCTGCAGTGGCTGCCACAGAAGCTACGGGAGCAACGGCACAAAACAACCTGAATGGCTAAGGTCAGCTCCAGAAGCGTGACTGTAGCTTTTGTAACTAATGAGCAACTTGCTCCTATTCAAATTCCAAGCCTCTAAGAAAATGGTTTCTGACGCTAAAATACCCAATAGCTTTCTACTGTAAGATTACACATTAATACTCTAACCCGGTGCTTCTCAAACCTAAGCGTGCATCAGCATCATGTGGAGGCCGTGCTAGAACAGAGACTGCTGGGCCTGCCCAGGAGAGCGAGGGTGGGGCCTGGGAATCTGCATTTCTAACAAACTCCCGGGGGCTACTGCTGATCTTAGAACCACATTTTGAAAACCACTCTTCTTGGCAATCCCTTATTTTAATGGACATTTGTGCCATTTTCAATCTTTTGTCTCTTCTACCGAAGCTGTGAAGAATAACCTTGTTGTTATAGTGAGAAGTGGGGAAGGGTGTTGCAGGCAGAGGGGACAACACGTATAAAGGGCCACCACAGACAACGATGGTTGTTGCTCCCCAGCAGCTGTTTTCTGTCTTCGGGTAATAGCACCTCAGTTTCCATTTGTGGAGATCCCAGGTGGCAAAGGGGGCAGATTCCTCCTCCGGTGCTGGTGGGAGGGTGGGAGGCAAGAGACCCAGGACTGCCTAATCAGAGTGTCCTATCCTGCTGGTCACACCAGGGATGGTCACTTGACCCCCGCTGATTCAACAAGTGTTATCCCCAGGCCCTTTTCTAGAACAATTGGGAGGAAGTGAGAGTACTCTTTCCACGAGGGTACAAGCTTAGAGACATCTTCCCATCCCTTTGGGAGAGACTGAGAGTGGGGATAATACAGCAGAGCCTGGAGGCAACCAGTGTTGACGAGAGCAGTCCCCTCCGGAACCCAGCCTTCTCTGGGCCTATTCCGTTGCACGAGCCCATGCACTCTCCTTCAGGCTCAAGACCGTTTGAATTGGGTTTCTGTCCCTTGTGACTGAAAGCATTCTGACTAACCAAGGACGAGACCGGAAAGGGCTTGGTGCAACTTTGAGGAAGTGAAAGAGACAGAGAGGGAGGCGGCCCAAGAGGCGCAGCTGAGGCCCAGGTCACAGAGGGCCTTTAGGCCACAAGAGCGTTTCAGATGTTCAACTCTGAACTGGGGAGCCACTGGACGCTCTGAAGCACAAGAGTCACATGAAAAAGTCACATGTCCCTGGCCTCTTCAGGGACACAGGGCATTGAAACAGGAGGTTATTAGCTTCTCAGAGCCAACCAATACTCTAGGTTTCAACGTGTCAAGTTGAAATTCTGCTTTTAAGGGCACCAGCTGCTAGGATTTTTGGGTCTAAACACCTGCAATGATCTCTTTGGACATGAGCCATCAAAAAGAAGGCAGAATAATACAAAAGTATTGCAGGGATAACAGCTACAGGAATACAGCGATCTCATTCTTGCTTTAAAAAAAAAGAAGGAAGGAACTGTGTGTGTGTCTGCATTGATTGTATTGACTGGAACTGCTATGCCAAACTGATAACTGTGATCGCGTGGAGGAGTGGGTTTTCTTCTTTAGACATTTTGGTATTTTTTCTTTCTTTTTTTTTTTTTTTTTTGGTGAGGAAGATCAGCCCTGAGCTAACATCTATGTCAATCCTCCTCTTTTTGCTGAGGAAGATTGGCCCTGGGCTAACATCCGTGCCCAGCTTCCTCTACTTTATATGGGACACCACCACAGCATGACCTGACAAGCAGTGCATTGGTGCGCGCCCAGGATCCGAACCTGCGAACCCTGGGCCTCTGAAGCAGAGTGCACACACTTAACCACTGCACCACTGGGCCGGCCCAACATTTCGGTATTTAATTTTGTTTTTACAACAAGCATGTACAACTTTAAAAATTAAAAAATAGGGCCGGCCCCGTGGCTTAGCGGTTAAGTGCGCGCCCTCCACTGCTGGCGGCCCAGGTTCGGATCCCGGGCGCTCACCGACCCTCTCCTTCTCCGGCCATGCTGAGGCCGCGTCCCACATACAGCAACTAGAAGGATGTGCAGCTATGACAGACAACTATCTACTGGAGCTTTGGGGGAAAAATAAATAAAAAAATCTTTAAAAAAAAATTAAAAAATAATGAATATTCTAACTGGTGGGAAATAATTATGTCAATATCTATTAAAATCTTAAAAACTCATACCCTTTCCTTCTAACCAGCATTTCCGCAGTGAGGATTCTATCTTATGGAAGAGGGGCTAGCAAACTTTCTCTGTAAAGGGCCAGAGAGTAAATATTTTAGGCTTTGAGGGCCGTCTAGTTTCTGTTTCAGTGACTCAGTTCTGCCAAGATAGTGGGAAAGTGGCTATAGACATTACGTAAAGGAGTGAGTTTGGCTGCATTCCAATAAAACTTTATTTACAAAAACACGTGCTTGGCTGGATTCAGTCTGTGGAACTTGGTTTGCCAACCCCTGCTAGAGAAAAAAGAACGTAGAAGGATATACGTGCCAGGATGTTTATTGCAGAATGTTTGAAGCAAAAACAAAAAAAAGGCAAAACACCTAATATAACAAACATCCATCATTAGAGCATTAGTGGAATGGTTGATAAATTGTGGTATTTTATACTACGGAATTTCATGCAAATACTAAAAAGAACCAGTTAGATCTATAGCTACTGACCTGAACGAACGTCCTTAAGGTTTAAGCGAACAAAGAGATTTGTAGAATAACACAAACAATGTGTATAGCAGCTTTTCACTAACCTGTGACGACCAAGTACCTTTCGAGGCCTCCCGCTGGGGGTGGAACTTCCCTGTCCCCATGCTGAGGTTGGCCACGTGACTTGCTTTGGCCAACGGAACGTTAGCAAACGTCCTGGGAGCAGAGCCTTCCACGTGCTTGTACAGTTTGCCTTGGCCTCGGGAGCTCCTGGGGCCGCCTTGAGAAGAACGTGTCCCAAGTAGCCACTGGTTCAGGGAGGATGAGGAACATGTGGAGCAGACCCGGCCCAGTGCACTGCAGTCTGAAGCAGAACTGCCCCGCTGAGCCCAGCCGAGACCTGCAGACTGATGAGCATGAGGACAAGGCTTATTATTGTAAGATTTTGAGGTCATTTCTTCTTTAGCATTAAGGCTGCAAATGTGAGCTCATACAGTGTGATTGATGGACATCTGTTGTTTTTGCCATTCCAATGTCTGTTCACTCTTATCCTCATAACGGCTCCCTGATTTTCCTTTAAGGAGCTACCCCTTTCCCCTCTCAGGCCACATGGAATGCGTGGGGTGACTAAAGGGGAGGCATGCGAGCCAAGGGTGTGCTCGAGCTGGCTCAAACAGGCTCACAGAGCTGATGGTGAAATTATGGGAGTGTTGTAAGCCAGTTGACAACACGTTGGTAATTTGAATTGGGTATGGTGGGAGTATTTACACCACGAAAATTGGCGTACGCTACAAATCAAAGCCTTTATTTTCCTGAAAAGCCTGTTGTTAGACAGGTGAGCTGATGCTCACCACCACACGGGATACAGGTCTGCTTCATCAGAGGGCCACGGCTTCCTGGCCACAGAGCAGAGCTGGGCATGGAACTCAAGTCAGGCCACAAGAGTCAGCTCAGGTATGAGAAAAGAGGCGTTCTGACCTACTGGCGTTCCGGACAGGCAGGATAAAGCCTGGAACTACCAGGAGCCACCTGTGGAGAATAAAGCCAACACAATGTGAGAAGAATTCAAGGCTAGTGTAAACCCAACTCCTGTTGGCATTCTTCGAGGCCCTTGATCCAGCACTGCCTGAAGCTAGAATTTCCCCTGTACTCCCAGTTCTACGAACCAATAAATGTAATCTCTTTATAGCCGATGCTCTTGGTGTCACGTCCCAAATCCCCTTGGCCTGCCTCTGAGGTCAGCTACAATTATGGTGGACCGTGCTGACATGCCCTCAGCCTCCCCCCTCACACACCTGTGTGTCTTAGCCTGAGGACTGTCTCCAGCACAGGCTGCAGGACAGCCCAGAAAAAGTGCCAGGGACTCGATGCCACCAGGGGTCATGTCCAACAGATGGGATACGGGAGTCAGTGGATAAGGACCCCCCAACTTGTCAGTCCCCCAGAGGAACAATTCTGAGGAGGGTTTTTTTCCCCCTACCTGCATCAAAAAAGGAATGCAGGAAATACACTCATCATGCCCTACCCTTTGCAGTTCAGGGTTTTTTAGACTGGATGATGTGCTCTAACCCTGATGCACACCAGGTTTTAAAGCTCAGATCTTAGTGAGACTAAGCTTCTGTTCCACAAAACCCCAGTGCATCATGCAAGAAATGTCCAACCTGGGGAGGATGCTCTGTCCGGGGTTGATTTGCCCAGGAAAAAATTCAGGCTGAAAATAGCAAACTAAAGTTAGCCGAGATGTTCTGCCTCGTGGCCCCCTTCAGGAACATCCTGTCCAGAGGAAAGGATATTTAAGGAGAAAGGAAACAGCATGAGTTCACCTCAGCCAAGTAACAGAGGAAGAACATCGCAAACACAGAGTGTGGTTCTGGTCCGTGTTCCAGAGACAGGGCGGGTGGGACAACCGTGAAATGCCTACTGCTTGCCTGTATTTTGTATGTCATTCTCTTGTTTAACTTTCTCCTTATGTTTTTAATTTTCCTGTTGCTTATTTTTCTCTCCTTTCATTTTCATTTTATTTTAATTTTTATTTATTTATTTTTTTGAGGAAGATTAGCCCTGAGCTAACATCCGTTGCCAATCCTCCTCATTTTTGCTGAGGAAGATTGGCCCTGGGCTAAGATCTGTGTCCATCTTCCTCTACTTTACATGGGATGCCACCACAGCTTGGCTTGATGAGCAGTGCGTAGGTCCATGCCCAGGATCCAAACCTGCAAACCCCGGGCCGTCACCGGGAGCACTCGAATTTAACTGCCGCGCCACCAGGCCCGCCCTCATTTTCATTTTAAAGTAGGTTTTCTCATCCCCCTTGACTGAAACTTAGCCTCAGAGGCTTAAGCCACTTGACCAAGACTAAGGAGGGGCAGAGCTGGGATTTGAACCCAAGCCCCCTTTCCTCCAGGTTGACAGGCACATAGTGGGCGATCAATAATTATTGTGTATGAATAAATGAAGAAAGCCCCAACTTATAGAAAGAGAATCTAAATCTACAAGGATTCTTGACCACATGGAATTTTCAACTTCTATCTACAGCAAAAAGCAGTAATAACAAGATAGTAATATTTAATATAGAAACATTGAGAATCAGGTACTACGTTTATACCCATTTTACAGATGAAGAAACTGAGATTCAGAAAAGTTAATCCCCCTACTAGTCTACAGGCATGGCAATATTTTTTCTTGCTCATGTCTCTACACCTTGAGCCTGATACATAGTAGGTACTCGATAAACACTTGTGTATGCTTGATCAAACTTCCCCAAATTCATCCAGCTAGTAAACAGTGGCAATATAATTTGAACCTAGTTCTCTCTGATTCCAGAGACTGCTTCCAGGCTGTTAATCACCAAACAAAAACAAAATGATGATGGAGATAATATAGGTAAACTGATCATTTCTTAAAAGCACAGTTGCTTCTAGAGCATCTTGCTATAGTGATTTGGGGTCTGTATTAGTCAGGAGTCTCGTTTGCACACAATATGAGCCCAACCCAAACTAGCTTAAACAAGAAGTTGGGGGGGACATCAGATATAGTTGAATCCAGGGGCTCAAAGCTGTCAGTGTGCAGTGTCTCCATCATCTCCTCCATGTTGGTTTCACTCTTCTAAAACGTTCTCTACATGCTGGTTCCAGGATTAGTTCTCACCAGCAGAGCAACCCCAATGGAAAGAGAAAATCCCTTTGGCAATACTTCCAAGAGAGGTTCTGAGGAGGGCTCCCACTGGCTCAGCCTGAATCACTCCCAGCCAATCACTTTGGCCAGCCAGACATGATGCTCTCATTGATCAAGCCTGGGTCACACGCCCACTCCTGAATCCTGGTGAGAGGGTCTTCCCAAACCACACAGACTAAGAGTGGAGAAGAGTTGGCTCCTCAACAGAAAACCAGGGTGTTATTACCAGGCGAGGACAAAATAGATGCTGGGCAGGCAAAACCAACAAAGAAGGATTTGGTTTCTGGTAGCCGACTTCTGAGTTATTGTCATTAATCACAAAAATGGCTGTAAGGAGAACCTGTCAATGAGATTGGTGCAGAGCTAGTCTGTCGATTGGAAAGAAGATTAACAAACTCATTGAAAGAAAGGCCTGGAGAGTGCCTGGAAGCCATTTTACAGATGAGAAAACTGAGGCCCAACATCCTTGCTTAAATGTCACCTTCTAGAGGCCTTCCCCTCCACCTTGTCTAAAATAGCTCCCACATGCCTGTCCATCCCTGTCTGCCTCTCGCCTGCTTTATTTTTCTTCATTGCACTCACCTCTGTTAAAAGATAACTTTTGAAAAGGTAAAATCATGACTTTCATCCAAATATAAAGCAAATACCTGTCAAACATTTTATTTAACTCATGAATTAGTAAAAAACCCAGTAAGATGTTAATCCTGAATCAAAGGAGACTCCAAAGACGAATTCCATTTAGGCATTTAGGAGTGCTGAAATGAAATTGCTAATAGATGCAAAACAGGCCAACGTCCACAGGGCAGCATGGAATGTTTGGAAGCATCTCTTCCGTAGGGTGGAAATCAATTGGCTTTCCACTGGACAAAATCCATTTGCATCTCTATGGGCAAGAATTATTTGCATTGTTATCACTTTTATACAATTTGTAGAGTTGCAAAATAGCTCAAAGACAAAGAAAAGCACGGAACCCTGTAGAACAGATAGCCTGGAAGACTCCCCTAAACAAAAGCCAGCTTTCCAGGGCCAGCCCTGTGGCTTAGCGGTTAAGTGCACACGCTGCGCTGCTGGCGGCCCGGGTTCGGATCCCGGGCGCGCACCGACGCACCACTTCTCCAGCCATGCTGAGGCGACGTCCCACACACAGCAACTGGAAGGATGTGCAGCTATGACATACAACTATCTACTGGGGCTTTGGGGGAAAAAATAAATAAAATTTAAAAAAAAAAGCCAGCTTTCCAAAAGACATCCAGTGGGTTTTTGCCTGCTTCAAAGTCTTTTGCAATTTTTCCTGACACTACTAATATTATTTGATAGATTTATTTATTAATCGTCTAGAATATGAGCTCCATGAAGGCAGAGATTTTATTTCACTGGTTCACCACTGTATCCTTGGTGCCTAGAACAGCACCTGATAAATAAACAGTAGTATGATAATTGAAAACCAAGTCTCTTTATAGTTCGTGCCAAGTTCCTTCCAATCCATTAATCTGTGTCCAGCTCTTTTTAAGTGAAAGGAATTTCCTTTTCCATACTTCACTAGCATACTGTCTCTTCTCATCCACCTTCAAGACATAAACTGGAAATCAAAGGAAACTGAGGAATATTTGGTTAGTTGGGACTCTTTTAGTTGCAAATAACAGAAACCCAGTTCAAACTAACTTAAACATAAAAGAGAGTTCTTTGGCTTATCCTTAGGTAGTACAGATAAAAGATTGAGTTCAGGTATTGCTGGATCCAGGAGCCCAAACAATGTCATTAGGAATCTGCCTCCTCCATCTCTTGGCCCTGATTCCCTTTGTTTTGTTTTGTTTTTTGGTGAAGGAGATTGGCCATGAGCTAACATCTGTGCCCATCTTCCTCTATTTTGTATATGGGACGCCGCCACAGCATGGCTTCATAAGCGGTGCGTATGTCTGCACCCGGGATCCGAACCCACGAACCCCAGGCTGCTGAAGCAGAGCGCACGAACTTAACCGCTATGCCGCTGGGCCGGGCCCTGATTCCCTCTGTTTTGACTTCATACTCAGGGAGACTCTCCCCTTGGGAGCCCCTTGGAGCTCCAGCTTTATATTCAGTTTGGTAACCCCTGCAAAGGGGGACTCAGAGCCAGTGGCTCCAGGAAAAGCCCAGGACTGAATCTCAATGGATCTGACAGGCTCAATTTGGATCATGGGCTCATCTCCTAAACCAAACACCATGGTCAGGATGACGGAATGTTCTGATTGGCCAGGCCTGGTCATATGCCCTCTCTAGAACCACAGAGTGAGGTCTGCTCCTCCCAACCGCATGGATTCAGTGAAGAGGGGGGTTGTACCCAGAGGAAAATCAGGGGGTGCTGATCTGACACAATTGCATTGTAGATGCTGTCTACTCAAGTTTTAGAATCAACAGCCGTCACCACATCATCTGATTGAGCCCCCTGCCAGGTGTCAGGCAGGCAACGATTTTTGGTTCTAGGGGAAAGAACTGGATTTTCTAGAATTCACTAACATATCCCTTCACCTCTGCCCCTCCATCCATACACACACATACCATGGAGCAGAAACTAGAATTTTAGGAAAATGGAATGCATATTAATACTGTCACACCCAGTGCTGGGGTTGAACAGTGTCCCCCCAAATTGATGTCCACCCAGAACCTCAGAATGTGACCTTCTTTGGAAATAGAGTCTTTGCTGATATAATCAAGTTAATGGAGGGAAGGAAAAATATCTTTCATTCTACCCTTCTAAGTTTTCAGCTGGGGCCCCTGTAACAAAACACAGATTAACAAGAGAAAAACGTACAAATGTATTTAATATAAGTTTTACGTGACATGGAAGCCTTTATAAGGAAATGAAGACCCAAAGAACCAGTTAAACTTGAATGTTTTTGTACTAGGTTTGATGATGCATAGAGAGTCATGGAAAATATGATAGGACAAAAAGGGGAAGAGCTGAGAGTAGTTAACTGGGGGAAATTTAGCACAGCCTGTTCGTTCAGACTCCTCCTTCCTCAGAGATAACAATGCTTCTTTCCTCCCGGTATAACAGGGCACCTGTCACATGAGGGTCATATGACCTGCTTCAGGGCAAAGTCAGAAAGTCCTTCCTGCACCTGCTGTTTCTCAAATCCCTTTAGCTAAAAACGTTCAACACGCCAAAGGGCCATATTTTGGGGCAGCGTGTCTTGAGTCCCATGATTAAGTTGAGGTGATACTGGGGGCCGGCCTGGTGGCGTAGTGGTTAAGTTCGCGCATTCCGCTTCAGCGGCCCGGGCTTCGCCAGTTAGGATCCTGGGCGTGGACCTAGTCACCGCTCAACAGGCCATGCAGAGGCGGCGTCCCATATAGAAGAGCTACAACTCCACAACTATGATACACAACTATGTACTGGGGCTTTGGGGAGAAAAAGGAAAAAAGAGGAAGATTGGCAACAGATGTTAGCACAGGGCCAATCTTCCTAAAAACAAAGATGAGGTCATACTGGATTAGAGTGGGCCCTAATCCAGTGACTGGTGTGCTTATAAGAGGAGAGGCACAGACACACAGGGAGACGGCCATGTGACAATGGAGGCAGAGATTGGAGCGATGCAGCTATAAGCCAAGAAACACCAAGCATTGCTGGCCACCACCAGGAGCTGGGACAGAGGAACGGATTCTCCCTCTGAGCCTCCAGAAGGAAACAAATCTGCAGACACCTTAATTTTGGACTTCTCATCTCCAAAAGTGTGAAAGAATAAACTTCTGTGGTGTTAAGCCACCAAGTTTCGGGGGGGGGGGTGGTATTCTTACAGCAGCCCCAGGAAATTGATACACACCTGTTACAGTTTCTAAAGAGGAAGCAATGAATTCAGTCACTTTTTTTTAAGTTCAGGAAAATATATTTTCTTCCCAAAGCTTTTTTGAATTGGTTTTTTGAATATCAATTCAAACTGAAGTTGAGTCCAGATCAGTCACATTTTTTTTTTTTAATGCCTACCTTGGAAGCATCTTGTCTTAATCAGCCGTTATTATTGCAGTTTTGCTGCCTGGTCCAAACGACAAGCTTTTGAGTGCAGAATCCACCCCTCTCTGCTCTCTTTGCTTTGGTTAGAAATATTACCTATAAAATATAAAGTGGAATCTACCCTTCGATGACAGTTATACAGCAATTATATATTCATTTAGGCACAGACAGGGTGGGGACACAGGAAAATGGAAATAAAATATAAATAGGGAAGCGGAATGTGGGTTTTGTTAAATGTTAACTGCGTAGTCAGCCTAGTGGTTAACAGCAAAGATCTCGGGGCTGGCCCAGTGGCGTAGTGGTTAAGTTCCCTCGTTCCGCTTTGGCAGCCCAGGGTTCGCCAGTTCAGCTCCTGGGCGCGGACCTACTCACCGCTCATAAAGTCATGATGAGGCGGTGTCCCACATAGAAAAGCTACAACTCTACAACTATGATACACAACTGTGTACTGGGGCTTTGGGGAGAAAAAAGAAAAAGAGTAAGATTGGCAACAGACGTCAGCACAGGGCCAATCTTCCGCAAAAAAAAAAAAAAAACAGCAAAGATCTCGAGTTCAAAATCACAGAGACTCGTGTTCAAATCACAGAGTCACAATTTACCAGTGTAACTTAACTTCTCTGAGCATCACTCTCCTCCTCTGTAAACTGGGGTTTTTACTCCTGCTTCTCAGCTTGAGGTTTAAACGAGATGATATATGAAAAGCCCTCAGCATAGAACCTGGCATGTAATGTGATCAATATATTTTGGCTTTTAAATTTTACTATTTAATTTTTTAATAGAAAATACCTTCATAAGTTTCAAAAAGCAAAGTGTTATAAAAAGGAACACACCGAGAAAACTGACTTCCACCCATCCCTGTCCACTCAGTTCCTCCCTCTCCCCTCACCACTGGTAAACACTTTTGTTAGTTTCCTGTGAATACTTCCTGTATTTCTTTAAGCAAATATAAATATTTAGCCCTCTTATACAAAAGGTGGCATCCTATACAAACTTTTTATGCATCTTGCTTTTTTCGTTTAACAATACATCCTGGAGATCATTCCGTATCAGTAAAAAGAGAGCTTCCTCATTCTTTCTTTATTTTTTTATTAATTTTTTTTTTTGTAAGGAAGATCAGTCCTGAGCTAACATCCATGCTAACTCTCCTCTTTTTGCTGAGGAAGACTGGCCCTGGGCTAACATCCATGCCCATTTTCCTCCACTTTATATGGGATGCTGCCACAGCATGGCTTGACAAGCGGTGCCTCCGTGCGCGCCCGGATCTGAACCCGGGCCGCCAGCAGCGGAGCACGCACTCTTAACCGCTCTGCCACAGGGCCGACCTCCCTCATTCTTTCTTTATCACACATACTATTCCACGTGTGGCTATGCGATTCCAGGTAGACGGAAACTTTGGTTGTTTGCACACTTGCAATGACCAATAATGCTACAACAAAAACTTTGCACTCACTTTCTTCTGTATATATGCAGGTGTATCTGTAATATAAACATCTGAAAGTGGAACTGCTAGGTCAAAGGGAAAATGCCAGTGTACTTTTTTTGTGTGTGTGAGGATGGTCAGCCCTGAGCTAACATCTGCCAATCCTCCTCTTTTTGCTGAGGAAGACTGGCCCTGGGCTAACATCCATGCCCATCTTCCTCCACTTTATATGGGACGCGGCCACAGCACGGCCTGACAAGTGGTGCGTCGGTGCCCGCCCAGGATCCGAACCCGGGCTGCCAGCAGCGGAGCTCGGAGCTCGCACATTTAACTGCTACGCCATGGGGCTGGCTCCGTCGGTGTACTTTTGATACAAGTTAGCAAATTATCCCCATAGAGGCTGTATCATTTTGTGCTACCATGTGTTTTTGTACAGCCTCAGCAACACAGCACGTCTGAAAGATGGTTATTATTTTGGTTATTGTTGTTGCAATGTTGTTTGTGCAAAAAACTCTTCTTTGTCGTATTTTTCGTATAGATACAAGCATAGTCGTCTCTAACTTTATTTAAAGAAGGCACCTCAGAACAAGAGCAGCCTGTCATGAAGGAGAAGCAGTCAGACAACAAGAAATGGTTCCTATCACCCAGGCCCAGATTGTCTATCTGTGGTCCTTGTTCACATAAGATAGATATAAATTTCTATTTTTTTTTTTTTCTTTGTGAGGAGGATCAGCCCTGAGCTAACATCCGTGCTAATCCTCCTCTTTTTGCTGAGGAAGACCGGCTCTGAGCTAACATCTATTGCCAATCCTCCTCCTTTTTTTTTTCCCCAAAGCCCCAGTAGATAGTTGTATGTCATAGTTGCACATCCTTCTAGTTGCTGTATGTGGGACGCGGCCGTGAGGCCGGAGAAGTGATGCAACGCTGCGCACCCGGGATCTGAACCTGGGCCGCCAGTAGCAGAACGCGCGCACTTAACCGCTAAGCCAGGGGGCCGGCCCTATTTTGTTGTTTTAAAAAAATGGTTCTTGATGGGGCTGGCCCTGTGGCCTAGTGGTTAAGTTCAGCGCACTCCACTTCAGCAGCCAGGGTTTGGTTCCTGGGTGTGGACTTACACCACTCATCGGTGGCCGTGCTGTGGCAGCCACCCACATACAAAATAGAGGAAGATTGGCACAGATATTAGCTCAGGACGAATCTTCCTCAAGCAAAAACAGGAAGATTGGCAATAGGTATTAGCTCAGGGCATATCTTTCTCAGCAAAAAATAAAAATTTTTTAAAAATCAATAAAATAAAGCAGGGCTGGCCTCATGGCTTAGCAGTTAAGTGCGCGCTCCGCTGCTGGCGGCCCGGGTTCGGATCCCGGGCATGCACCGACACACCACTTCTCCAGCCATGCTGAGGTCGCATCCCACATACACCAACTAGAAGGATGTGCAACTATGACATACAACTATCTACTGGGGCTTTGGGGAAATAAATAAATAAATAAATAAAATTATTAAAAAAAATAAAATAAAGTAAATGGTTCTTGAAAATTAAAAATATCATTACTGAAAAAAATTTAGTATCAATGAATATGCTGGAAAATAGAATAAACATGGCCGAAGACCAAATTAGTGTTTGGGACTATCAGGGCAAGGAAATCCTTCACAAAATGGAGCTAAAATTTTTGAGCAAAAAGTGCTTTAGACCTATATTTCCATATCAAACAAGCATAATCCTTCTAATAAAAATGAATTCAAGATGTATGCCAGAAAAATGAAAATGGAAACAAAAACAAGCAGAAGATATGGTATGCAAGAGATGGTGGAATTAACCTAAGAACGCATGGTATATGGGCAGCAGGCCCAGGAGGACATAAGAACAAGGAATTAGAACATGAAGTCAACAGGCTCTATAAAAAATGCCATCAAGAAGAAAGTAGATTTGTTTTCACACTAATGATGTTACAAAAGACCTAGGTGTTCTAAAAGCAAAAGGTAAAGAAATGCAGCTCTTCTGTCAACAAGTTTAGTGTCTCCTTAGTGAAGGCAGAAACCACTGTGAGTATTTAAAATACTTTAAAATTTGATGCAAGGTGATGCACAGGTGATGGAAGATCTGAGAAGCCAACAGGAGACCAACAGGCAGCCAGGGATTAGCAACAGCAGCGAGCAACGCTGTGCTGGTAAATGTTCAACAGCGGGCTCTTGGAGAGAGCCCTGATTTGTCGTGTTTACAAATTTTGGGATGTAGATACTCCTACCACGGCCAATTTTGAGCTAGCAACATTATATCACTGAGCAGGGAGTCGGGAAGAGACATGTACGATCAGTTTCTATGAGTTGGTACGTGCCAGCTCCAGCACACCATTGGCGGAAAGGTGCCACCACACTTTGGGACAATGGGAGAAGGTGTTACTGGCACCCTGAGACCAGGGCCACTTGGTGGAAAATGGAACCGTAGAGGAAGTTCCATTTCTCTTTCTGTTGGTCCAATAACATTGTTGTTCTGCAGTGGAAAGTATTTACATAGTCATGTTATTATAGATGCTGTTTATTCAAGTTTTAGAATCAACGACCATCACAACATAATCCTATTAAGCACCCTACAATGAACTGGGCAGGCAACTATTCTAGGTACTAAAGATATAGAAGTGAACAAAATAAAGTCCCTATGTTAATATACCACATTTGTTAATCCATTCACCAACTGATGGACACTTAGGTTGTTTCCAGTTTTGGGTTGTGATGAAAGAGTTGCTGTGAACATTGTTGTACAAGCCTGTGTGGACATCTGCACTCATTTATCTTGGGTACATCTTTAGGAGCGGAATTGCTGTGTCATATGTTAGATGTATGTTTAACTTTATAGGAAATCACCAAAGAGTTTTCCAAAGTGGTTGTACCATTTTACACCTCCACCAACAATATGGGAGGATTCTAGTTGATCCACATCCTCACCATCACTTGTTATTGTCAGTTGTTTTTTGTTGTTGTTGTTTGTTTTATTTATTTATTTATTTATTTATTTGTGAGGAGGATCAGCCCTGAGCTAACATCCATGCTAATCCTCCTCTTTTTGCTGAGGAAGACCTGCCCTGAGCTAACATCTGTTGCCAATCCTCCTCCTTTTTTTTTTTTCCCCCAAAGCCCCAATAGATAGTTGTATGTCATAGTTGCACATCCTTCTAGTGTCTGTATGTGGGACGTGGCCTCAGCGTGGCTGGAGAAGCGGTGCGTCGGTGCGCACCCGGGATCCGAACCCGGGCCGCCAGCAGCACAGCACGCACACTTAACTGCTAAGCCACCGGGCCGGCCCCAGTTGTTGTTTGTTTTAAAGTCATCAGGTTTATTGAGGTTTTATGTATAGTAAAACCCATCCTTTTTAGTTCTATGAGTTTTCACAAATGTATATAGTCATGTAACCACCATCTCAATGAAGATACAGAATATCTAGGTAGGATGTTGAGTCATACGATAACTGTATGTTTCACTTGATAAGAAAATGCCCAACTCTTTTTTCCAAAGTGGCTGTACCATTTTGTATTCCCACCAGCAATGAATGAGAGTTCCAGGTGGTCCACATCCTTGATACCACTTAGTATTGTCCATTTTTTTAAAAAGTCATTCTAATAGCTGTGTAATGGTATTTACTTATGGTTTTACTTTGCATTTCTCTATCATTTTACTTTGCATAATGATGCTGAGTATTTTTTCATGTGCTTATTGGAAATTCATGTATCTTTTTCTGTGAAGTGTCTGTTCAAATCTTTTAGCTAATTTTTTTGTTGGGTTTTTATCACTGTGTTATTGGATTGTAAGAGTTCTTTTTTGTGTGTGTGTGAGGAAGATTGGCCCTGGGCTAACATCCGTGCCCATCTTCCTCCACTTTATATGGAACGCTGCCACAGCATGGCTTGACAAACGGTGCCTCGGTCTGCGCCCGGGATCCGAACCTGCGAATCCGGGGCCACCGAAGTGGAGCACACACTTCTTAAGTGCTACGCCGCCAGGCCAGCCCTGTAAGAGTTCTTTATATATTCCAGACACAATTCCTCTGTCAGATGTATGTATTATGAATATTTTCTCTGTCTGTGACTCGCCTTTTCATTTTTTCTTTCTTTTTTTAAGTGATTCATTTTTATTTTGTTTCCTAGTTGTCTTGACAGTAATGCAATTTATAGTATTCTATGCACTTGAGAATCCTAAAGTTTTGAAATCAAGCAATATACGGCTTATTAAATTTTTTATTGGCATAAAATTCATATAACATAAAATTCATCATTGTAACCATTTTAAAGTATACAATTCAGTGGTATTTTCATTTTCTTAACAGTGAATTTTAAAGAGCAAAATTTCGGGCTAGCGCCATGGTATAGAGGTTAAGTGCGTGTGCTCCACTTTGGTGGCCCGGACGGAGTTCGTGGGTTTGGACCCCGGGCACGCACTGATACACCACTTGTCAAGCTGTGCTGTGGTGGTGTCCCATATAAAGTAGAGAAAAGATGGGCGCAGATGTTAGCCCAGGGCCAATCTTCCTTACAATAAAAATGAAAAAAAAATAAAGAGCAGAATTTCTTAATTTTGATAAAGTCCAATTTATAAATTTTTCATTTTATGGTTACTGCTTATGGTGTCCTGTCTAAGAAATTCTTTCCCATCCCAAGTGGTTCCTATATTTTCTTCTAGAAGTGTATAATTTTAGCTTTTATGTTTAGAGCTATGATCTATCTTGAATATTTTTCATGTATGATGTGAGGAAGGAGTCGAGTTCCTTTTTTCAGTATAAATATCTGATTGTTCTGGCAACATTTGTTGAAAAACAAAACTTTTTTCCTTCTCTGAGTTACCCTTGTGCCTTTGCTGAAAAAAAGTTGGCCATAACAGACAGTCTAAGCTGTCTGCTCTATCCTCTTCCATTGATCTAATTGTCTATTCTTCCTTCTTTTATCTTTTGAAACATGCAAATTGGCCCAGGCTACTCTATTATCCAAACAAAATAGGCCTTGTTCATGCGGCAAGTTTTTTCTGTGTCAGTCACTGGGAATATAACAGTGCTCAACACCCAACACCTTCCCTTCCTCCTTGGAGTCTGGGGGAGTGGACATTTGCTGGTTTCATCTGTTCATAATCCTCTCCCCTTCTTCAAGCGATAGCGTCTCAATTCTCCACTGGGGAGCCACTGCCCGTGCACTCTCATCCCACGTGGTTCAGATGAGGTGACCTCAACATCCCCTTCCGAAGGTGGACACATAACCCAGGCTTGGCCAATGAACATCAGCACTGAGACATTTTTCTAGAACTACTGGGAAGATGTAGTTTTCTTTCTCTGTGGTTTTTGAAGTTGGGGAGCTGAAGGGGGCCACTATTGCCTGAGATTGACACCAACATGGAGGGCATCAGAGTTTATAAGTGGAGACTGACAGACACCCATCATTAGAGCAACTGATTCCAGCTGTGCCTGAAGCTCATGAAACTCCTGGGCTTTCCAATCCTGTGAGTCATCACATTCCTTTTTTTTTAACTTAAGACCATTTGAGTTGAGCCTACTTCCCCCTGCTAAACATAAAGGAATTAATACAGGCAATAAGGAAAAAGGCAGGGTCAACACGGGCACCTTAGGGATTTCCCTAGTCAAGTTCTGAGACAATTCTAATTGAATTCCCTCTTCTGGGATATCTCTGTCCTGCCTGTCTATCCAGTCAATCAACAAGTCCCTAGAGAGCAGGTTTTTCACACTGAGGATTATGACCCACTTGTGAGTCATGAAACAAATGTAATGGGTTATGGCCAGGACTTTTAAAATATGAAATAATAGAATAGAATCAAGGAATAGAAAATATCAAAGTGCAATGCGTGTTGTAAGGCTAAGTATTGTTTTATAATTTTATTTATTTTTTTCCCCCAAAGCCCCAGTAGATAGTTGTACGTCATAGCTGCACAGCCTTCTAGTTGCTGTATGTGGGACGCGGCCTCAGCATGGCCGGAGAAGCAGTGCGTCGGTGCACGCCCGGGATCCGAACCCGGGCCACCAGCAGTGGAGCGTGCGCACTTAACCGCTAAGCCACGGGGCCGGCCCCAAGTATTGTTTTATCAACTTTTCTTTCTGTTGTGTGCATGTCTGTAGTGTATGTAAAAAGTATTTCTTCCTGTGAGATACAGTCAAGTTAAGTTTGAAAATAACCACTACGGAGCAATTTGTGGCAAACACTGTGGACCGCCTACCCAGTAGTGACTCCTCTCCTTCCTCCTTGCTAAGGGAATTGTGATTTTGGTCAGAAATGGAAGCAGCCATGAATTCATAGGGAGGTTGCGCTGTGTGAGTTAGGGGTGGGGACTAAACCCTTCGTAGCCCAAGGGGTGAGTTTTGATGGATCTAGGCCAGTGGTTTTCCAAGTGTGGTCCAGGTACCCCCGAGGATCCCTGAGACGCTTCCAGGTGGTCCACAAGACCCTCCTTTTTGCAACAACGTATCTGTGTGAGGCTGGGATTTCTTCACATATTTCAAGCAAACAACATGCCACAATGGATGGAATGCAGAAGCGGGAAGGACAATCCAGTTTCTTCTGTCAAGCCAGACATTAAAGAGATAAAGAAAAATGTAAAAAAATGCCACTCTCTTCACTAATGTTATTCTTATTTTGGAAAATATACCTATTTTTCATTAAAAATTTTTATTTACAGTAACATGTAAAGGGTAATTTTAAATGAACTAATGAATACATAGATTTTAAATTTTCAGTTTTAACTTCTAATACAGCAATTATCAATCAATATAACCCCATAAACCAAAGCTCTTTGAGGTCACTAATAATTTCTAAGGATGTAAAGGGGTCCTGAAACAAAAGAGTTTGAGAACCACTGATCTAAGCCACTCATGGTTATTTCTTTCCCTTTGCTGGTGATTTTATCAGAAATATGATACAATTCTAGAAAATGAGACTTGAAGTGTGCTGAGGACTTCTGAGAAAGTTTTCCTGCTATGAAAAAAAAGAAGAAGAGCTGCATGGGAGGAAACAGTCTTTGTTCTGCTCCACTGGGTTAATGTGCATGCAATGTGATGCCTGGAGCAGTGGCAACTGTCTTACAACTATGAGGTTACAAGGCTGAGGACAAAGTCTACACACTGAGGAGGGCAGAGTGAAGAGATGGAAAGAATATGGGTCCTTGAAGATAGTGTCGAACCTCTGTGTCCACCAGCCCAAGACCACCTACCTCTGGATTTCTTGTTTTGTGAGATAATAAATCTCTCTCCACTAGATCAGAAGATCCACGAGGGCAGAGTTTTGTTTTGATTTTTGTTTTTTTGATTTGCTTTATTCACTGGCCTATCACCAGCACCTAGGACAGTTCCTGGAACATAGTAGGTGATAGGTAAATGTTTTTTGAATAAATAATGATGGGCCGGCCCTGTGGCTTAGCGGTTCAGTGCGCGCGCTCTGCTACGGGCAGCCCGGGTTCAGATCCCGGGCGCGCGCCGACGCACCGCTTCTCCGGCCATGCTGAGGCCGCATCCCACATACAGCAGCTAGACGGATGTGTAACTATGACATACAACTATCTACTGGGGCTTTGGGGAAAAAAAAAAAAGGAGGAGGATTGGCAATAGATGTTAGCTCAGAGCTGGTCTTCCTCAGCAAAAAGAGGAGGATTAGCATGGATGTTAGCTCAGGGCTGATTTTCCTCACAAAAAATAAATAAATAAATAAATAAATAAGTGACTCCTTAAAGATGGTCCTTGTTGGATTTTGTTGTTGTTGTTACTTATAGCCAAAGCATCCTAATTGATTCAGGTGTCCATCCCTACTCCAATTTCCATCTGTGGGGATTCTTTTCACAGATCCTCCTCAATAAGCTTTCCATCAACTGGTGTCCCAGCCTACCCTCAGCATGCCTTAATTTGTAGCCCCCAACACCATGGGGTTATTTCTTTTTTTTTTTTTTTTTTAAATAAAGAAGATTTTATTTTTTATTTATTTTTTAATTTTTTTCCCCCAAAGCCCCAGTAAATAGTTGTATGTCATAGTTGCACAGCCTTCTAGTTGCTGTATGTGGGACATGGCCTCAGCATGGCCGGAGAAGCAGTGCGTCTGTGCACGCCCAGGATCCAAACCTGGGCCGCCAGCAGCGGAGCACGTGCACTTAACCGCTAAGCCACGGGGCCGGCCCCCATGGGGTTATTTCTATTTCAGCACTTGTCACTCTTTGTGTATGTCTGTGACTGTCTCTTTTGTCTCCTTTGCTAGAGGTGGAGGTCAGAGACTCATTAGTCTGGGTACAGTCTAGGCTGCTACAATCAGCTCAAACAAAATCAAGTGTATTTCTCTCTCACTTGCCAATCCAGACGTAGATGGTTCTAGGGCAGTGGGGAGGCACTGACAACCTCAACACACAGCTTCAATCTCTGGGTGCAAGGTAGCTGCTCCAGCTCCTGTCATCACATCTGCATCCCAGCCAGTGGGAAAAGGCAGAAGAAAGCACAATGGGTAAACATATCCATTCCTTTTAATGGCATGACCTGGAAGGAGCATGCATCATTTCTGCTCACATCTCAGGTGAACTCACATGAACATCTCAGAACTTAGTCACGTAAACACTTAGATCCAAAAGAGGCTCAGAAATGTAGTCATCAATAGGACAATCCTGTACCAGCTAAAACTCATGAGTTCTATTATTAAAGAAAGAAAAGAAGAAAAGATATTAGTGGTCAACCAGTTGTCTGTGCCATAGTACTTGATGTAATTTGTCTTTGAATCCTCAGAGCCCGAAACAGGGCTCGGCACATAGTAAAGGTTGAGGACACGTTTAATGAAAGAAAGAACAAAAGGGGAAAACAGAGCCCAAGGTTCCTGCCCTTGATGGATGTACTATTGATGTGGAGAGACAAAGAGCACCCGGATGAAGGGCTAACGTACCGCAAACAACACAAAACAACACTTGGTGACGTGTTAAATCAGTTAACATTGTCTCTTTCATCTGGCTCCACAAGATCCCTCAACCACCTCATTTTCCCAGGAGCTAAACCTCTAGACTGTGACCCATTCTACCGGGCTCTTCAGACGAAAGGTTCTCAAAGTGTGGTCCAGGGATCAGCAGTGTTAGCATTATCTGGGAGCTTGTTAGAAATGTAAATTCCGGGGGCCTGGCTGGTGGTGTAGCAGTTAAGTGCTCGCGCTCCGCTTCGCTGGCCCTGGGTTCACAGGTTCAGATCCTGAGTGCACACCGACGCACTGCTTGTCAAGCCATGCTGTGGCGGCGTCCCACATAAAGTGGAGGAAGATGGGCATGGATGTTAGCCCAGGGCCAGTCTTCCTCAGCAAAAAGAGGAGGATTGGCATTGGATGTTAGCTCAGGGCTGGTCTTCCTCACACACACACAAAAAAAGAAATGTAAATTCTTGGGCTCCACCTAGACCTATTCAGTGGGAATCTCTGAAGTGGGGCCAAGGTGATCCTCGTGGACACTAAGGTTTAAGCAGCACCTGACTTGGGTCAGTGATTCTCAGCTTTAAAAGCATCTTGGGAGTTTAGAAAAATCTGGATGCCCAGGCCACACTGCAGGCCAGTGAAGTCAGAATATACGGTTGAAGTGCCCAGGCTTGGGTATTATGCAGCCGGGTTTGAAAGCTACCCATCTAGGTCTTAGTCTTGCAGCCTTTCTTCGTTAAGATCCTTTCCCAGAACCATGAACGAATCCAACTCGAACTGGCTAAAGAAAAAAAAAGTTGGGGAGAAAATTGATGACTTGCAGAACTGAAATAAAATGTCCAAAGTAGTTCTATCTCCCAACACTGACGGCTCCAGGTGCGCAAAGACGCCGTCAGAACCTTTCACGCCTTCACGCCCGGGGCCTCTCTCGGTGGGGCTCCCGCCCTCCAGCGGCGGCAGAGCCCGCCGGCCGCAGTGCAGAGAGAGCAGTGTCTCCGTCCGTTTCAGAGTCTAGGGTAGGAAGCAGATCCTCTGGTTGGTCCAGCTTGGGTCATGGGCCCAGCTTTGACCCAATCACAGTGGCCAGAAGAATGGTAGCCTCTGATTGGCTAGGCCCGGAGCACCTGTTCCCTCCAGGAGTTGAGGGACCCAGATGTGGACTAGAGGAACCAGATAGGATGGAGATGAAGGTGGGATCTTCCTCCAGAGGAATGCTCAGCCGGTAAACATACAGACAGACGGCTGCTCCACCGCTCCCCCAGTCGCGCAGTTCATTCTCCGCATCCCAAAGGTCCAGGGGAGCTATTGGTCAAAGGCAGTCTCTGAGGGCCTCAGTCGCTGAGCAGGCAAAGATGGAATGCTCTTTTCTTTGGGAGTAGGGGTGCTGTAAGCACTTACATTAATTATTTAATCACAGAAATTAGTATGGGGAATCTGAATATATTTTAGGGGAGATTCTGAATAATTCATATTTGAATTATAATGTATACATATTCTAATACCAGAGAAGTGGAAAATTATACACCAGAAATACTGTTCATGCAAATATGCATCTTTACATGCTGCATAAAGAAGGCACCACAGCCGCCAGCCTGGCGGTGCGAGCGGTTAAGTGCACACGCTCGGCTTCTGCGGCCCTGGGTTTGCAGGTTCGGATCCCGGGCGCCCACTGACGCACCGCTTGTCAGGCCATGCTGTGGTGGCGTCCCATATAAAGTGGAGGAAGATGGGCACGGATGTTAGCCCAGGGCCAGTCTTCCTCAGCAAAAAAGAGGAGGATTGGCATCAGATGTTAGCTCAGGGCCGGTCTTCCTCTCAAAAAAACAAAGCACCACTGCTTTGTATCAGCTTAACTGATAATAATGAAGCCATTATAATTTTAATTTTAATTCTGTATTACATTCTATTTAATTGATTATAATGCATTAAAAGTGAGTTTATGATTTAAAGTTTTTATACGTGTATAAGCACATGTATGTAATTTTATGTAAAATCATAAAGGTGACCATATCATGTGCCTATATTGGGGGTTTTCCTTTTCTAGTGAAATCTTTTTGGGTTTTTTCTTCCTTTTTCTGGCTGGCTTGTCTCTCCTCTTTTCTCCTTTTCCTTCCCTTCCTCACCTCTAGTTGATATGCTCCCATCTTTTTCTCCACGTCTCCATATACACATATGTATTTGAATACATACAGATATACAAATACACATATATACACACATAGATATACCGGATACACAGGAGTTTATATAAATAGGATCATGTTATCCCCATTTTTCTGCATGCTGCTTTTCTCATTTAACAGTATCACCTGGAAATCCCTCCAGGTCTCCTGGCAGAGAGGATTTTATGGCTGTGTGATATTCCGTGGTGTGGCTCTACCACGATCTATTCAACCACTCCCTATGGATGGATATTTACTTTGTTTGCCATGTTGGCCTCTATGAACAAGACTGCATGAATCTTCTGCACATACATCGTCACACATTGGTTCCTAAGAGTGGAACCTATTTCGTAAAAATGTTAAGATATTGCTCGAAGGCCATAACAATATACAAAGGTATAAGGATTTTCTCCATATGACTACCAGCAATAACTGTTATGGCTCTTTCTTCTTTCTTTCCCCTGCTCCTCCTCATTCTAAATTGAGATGAAATTCACATAACATAAAATTGACCATCAGTGGTATTTAGTACAGCCACAATGTTGTGTAACCATCATCTCGATCTAGTTCTAAAACATTTTCATCACCTTAAAAGGAAGCCCTATACCCATTAACAGTCACTCCCTCATCCCCCTGCCCCAGTCCCTGCCAACCATTAATCTGCTCTCTGTCTCTGTGGATTTACCTATTCTGGACATTTCATATAAATGGAATCATACAATATGTGGCCTTTCACGTGTGACTTCTTTCACTTAGCATAATTATTTCCAAGGTTCATCCATGTTGTAACATGTATCAGTACTTCATTCCTTTTTATGCCTGGATAATATTCCATTGTATGGATACACCACGTTTTGTTTATCCATCCATCAGTTGATGGACATTTGGGTTGTTTCTACTTTTTTGGCTTTTGTGAATAGTGCTGTTATAAACATTCATGTACAAGTATTTGAATACCTGTTTTCAATTATTTTGGGTATACACCTTGGAGTGGAATTGCTCAGTCATAAGGTAATTTTATGTGTAACTTTTTGAGGAACTGCTGAACTGTTTTCCACAGTGGCTGCACCATTTTACATCCCACCAACAGCACGAAGGTCTGTTTTCTCTTCTTGTAAGGATTCCAGTCATTGGATTAGGACCCACCCTTATCCAGGATGACCTCATTTTAATTTGATTACATCTGCAGTGACCTTGTTTCCAACTAAGATCACATTTATAAGTGAGGGGGTTAGGATTTAACATATCCTTTAGTAAAACACAATTCGACTCCCAGTAGGGTGTACTATCTTTTTGTATACAGGAAATAGAAGCAGCTATTGAGAACCATAACTAATTCAAGATAACACTGATAACAAAGTGTCTTTTCCTTAAATTGTAGGAATTTCAGCTGTTTGTGCAAAGGCAAAGCCATCAAGCATTGAGTGGCAGCCAGATGGACTTGGCAGAACACCAGCGTGGATAAGTTGGCTAATTTTAGTTTATGAATACCGCATTTTAATAACCCTTAGTAACTCATGTAGTCAATTACTACTAAGTCTTCTGTGGCTGTATGTAGGCATGAAAAATCACAACAGTGTCCCTCATTCAGGTGCAAAAACTGAAAGACGGACAAAAGATTTCAATATTCCAAAACACTATGGCTTTTCTGATGTTCTTGTGGCAGATAGAGCCAGTTGCCTGAGCCAGCTACTATTCCCAACTTCTGACTCTCCTTCCTCCTATTTTATTTTATTTTATTTTTTATTATTATTTTTTTGTGTGTGAGGAAGATCAGCCCTGAGCTAACATCTGATGCCAATCCTCCTCTTTTTTGCTGAGGAAGACTGGCCCTGGGCTAACATCCGTGCCCATCTTCCTCCACTTTATATGGGACGCTGCCACAGCATGGCTTGATGAGAGGTGTGTCAGTGCGTGCCCGGGGTCCGAACCTGCGAACCCTTGGGCCACTGAAGTGGAGCTCATGCACTTAACCACTGCGCCACTGGGCAAGCCCCTTCCTCCTATTTTAGGGGCCAGCCCCTTCCTTCTATTTTAGGGGCCAGCCCCTTCCTCCTATTTTAGAAGCTGGAAATCTCCTTTGCAGTTATGGTTGCCAACTATGCTGTTGGATTTCCAGGAATATGTTCCCTGATAAAAGGGACAGACGCAACTGGCTCCCGTCCTTCCCCTGCCTTGAACACTGATGCGATGCCTGGAACTGCAGCAGCCATCTTGCTGCACCACAAGGGAGAGGCCAAGATGTTCACAGAGTAGCTGGCTTGTGTATCACTCAAGCAGCAAAAGCAGCTATCCCTACTTCCAGATTCCTTGTTTTGGGAGAAAATGTAAGCCACTCTTAATTAGATTTTCTGCTGTTTCTAGCCCAAAATATTCCTAACTGATTCATTTCTTGTGCTACTTAGATGCAACAGTGCGATGCCATAATTATATTTGTGATTTCATTTTGCTTAGCAATTCAAAAGCCCATTCCCTAAAGTCAAATCTTAATGGTCTCCTTGAGAGTTGGTACCCTCAGGATTTCTTTTTTAATGAACTGGAAATTCAAGGCTTAAAAATAGAAATAAAAACAAATCAGACCCCCCATCACAGAGGCTGATCTTTAAAAGGATCACCCAGGTGCCATGAGGGGCCAAATATTGTATTACCCAGGTGACTTTCTTCTCCTCTTATCCAGGACCATAAAGGGACCCTGAGTTCTGGAGGGATTTAGACAGCCCCGCTAACACTTGTCAGGTACTTCTAACCTCTTTGACAATGCTGCAGAGGATGCAAAAAGTCATCCACTATTGGCTCAAAATCTTATTCTTTATGCCCTTTTGGCATCTTTGGGGTAACATAAATTCTTCTGGACTGTTATTAGAAGCGTAGACTGAAACAATCTCTTGGTGGGGCTGGCCCAGTGGCGTAGTGGTTGAGTTCACACGTTCCACTTCGGCGGCCCGGGGTTCGCAAATTCGGATCCCTGGCGTGGACCTACACACCACTTATCAAGCCATGCTGTGGGGGCGTCCCACATATAAAGCAGAGGAAGATGGACATGGATGTTAGCGCAGGGCTAATCTTCCTCAAGAAAAAAAAAAAGGAGGATTGGCAGCAGATATTAGTTCAGGGCGAATCTTCCTCAGCAAAAAACAAAAAGAAAGAAACAATCTCTTGGAAGGAAATTTAGCAAGATTTCTCAAAATCACAAATAAAGAGACTCTTCTCTCTACCACCTGGCCAGGTAGGCACATACCTGGGCAATCAGATGCTACTGCCCAGGAGTGTCAGTTCATGAGCCAATGATGCCAAAGTAAGTATATGGTGAGCATGGGTCCCCCTGCACGCGGTGGTCAGGGATCAGCAGCGGGGTGCCCAGGCAGGGGTAGGGTCCGGCTGTAGATGTGTCCAGTGGTGGCAGCAACATTCAACTGGACAGAATTTTCCATGCTTAGCCTCTCGCATTTACTGCCAGTTTTTATCTTTCCTACTGATTCTGTAAGCTCCCCATAGCCTTCCAGTAAATCCCTCCACAGTGTAGGTTAGCCCGCCTAGCTCTCTGTTGCCCGCAGTCGCGATCTTCACTGACAGCGTTTGTACACGCAGAGACTCTCTAGAAAGTGACGAGAGAAGCTGGTAATGTGGTTGCCTCTGGAGAAGGCAGCTGGGGCGTGGGTCGGAGGTGAAAAGGACACTGGCCTGTCATATGTGCCCTTCTGTTCTGCTTGAACTGCGGTAATTTAAAAATCAAATACAGGGCCGGCCCCGTGGCTTAGCAGTTAAGTGTGCGCGCTCCGCTACTGGCGGCCCGGTTTTGATCCCGGGCGCACACCGACACACCGCTTCTCCAGCCATGCTGAGGCCGCGTCCCACATACAGCAACTAGAAGGCTGTGCAGCTATGACATACAACTATCTACTGGGGCTTTGGGGGGGAAAAACATCGAATACACATATTACTTTTTTATGAATTAAAAATTCGAAGACAAAAAAAATCAAATTTGATTTTTAGTTCTAATCATTGTCAGATGGATGGCACTCATACGCTCACTCTTAGGATTTCTCAGCACCCACGTCGATGCACTTTTCATAAAAATAAGCACAAAGGAAAATGTGCCTGGAAAGGTGCAGAAGAGCAGGTCTGGTGCTTGCTTGTCTGGTCTCTCTCCCTCTCGGGGGACTCTGGCTGGGTGTTGAGTTACCTTCCTGGTTTAATGAAGATTCCCCAATTGTCTGAGGGCAAAAGGATCAAGACTGCAGTGAATGACCTTACGTATGTCTTGTTTAGCTTTAGAATTTAAGTTTAGCAAAAGGAATTTATTTTAAAGCCCATGTTCTTACTTATGGGCCTTCCCAGAAGTACTACTTCATCTGAACTCTCGGAGAGCTCTCTGCGGTATTTATACCTCGTGTGTTTCTCATGTCTCGTTTATTCCCACACATGGACTCATTCGTTCAACAGACGTTTGACCTACTGTGTGCTTGACTGCAGGATGGGTGGGGCAAGGGCTGTGAGTAGTGTGAATTCTTTCGGCTGTCAGTAACCTAAGCCCAACTCAAACTGGCTTCAGCAGAGAAGCAATTTATTGGCTGATGTAACTGTAAGCTTCAGTGCACATCAGCTTCAGGCATGGTTGGTTCCAGGGACACAAGTGACTACACCAGGATTTAGTCTTCATCTCTCAGCTACGCTTTCTCCTGTGAAGTCTTCACCCTCAAGCAGCTTCTCCCCTGAGATAGTAGCAAAGATGGCCTCCAGCAGCTCCAGATTTAACAGCTTAGCCACCCCCAGGGAAAGAAAGAGCCTTGTCCCCAGTAGTTGCAGTAAAAGTCCTGGGTTGGCTCTAATTTGTTCCAGCTTGAGTCAAGTGCCTTCACTTGATTGATTGGGAGATGCGAGATGCTGCTTGGGCAGTGTCAGTCACCTGGTCAAACCAGGAAGTGAGAGAGTGAGATCTGACTCTCATGGACTGAAAACGAAGGACAGGTATTTCCCCAAAAGAGCTCTAGGGTGCAGTGACTAGAAAAGGAAGAATGGATGTGGCTGTGCAAAAACAACAGATATCCAGCTATCTGTTAATCCAGGCATAACAAAGATGAAAAAAATGCCTTTTGGGGACTATAGAAACCCCCATGGCTGCTGGTGGGAGTACAGGTGGGGAGCAGCCTGGCTGTACTCACCACCCGTGTACCCTATGACCTGGCATCTCCTCTCCTGGGTGTAAATCCCACAGAACTGCTCACTCAGTCCACAGGGGATGTGCACAAAGATGCCCACTGCAGTGACGGGTGTGGAGGCAAGGATGGGGGCCCATCACTAGGAGAGTGCATTGGTGAAATATGTTGGATGCACAGAGTCCAGGGAAGGAATGGACTAGATGTTCACAGAGACATGAGTGGATCTTAAAAATGGAGTGAGAGAAGAAACCAAATCAACTCTACAACACAAGACCAATGGTGTAAGTGTCAAGTGTATGTCTGCACCATTAGTAATCGGGATAGACTCACCCTTGTGGAGGTGACTAGAAGGAAGCACACGGCTGCCCAGTTAAAGATTACATCTCCCAGCTTTCCTTGCAGCTAGGCGTGGCTGTGTGACCAGGTTCTAGCCAATGGGATGGGAGCAGAAGTGATGTGTGCAACTTCCTGGATTAAGACCTTAAAAGGAGAGCACCTTCCCTCTGTCCCCATGTGGGAGCTGAAGCAGTCATCTTGGTCCATGAGGTGGAAGCCACATGCTAAGGATACTGAGCCACAAGATAGAGCCCAGGGGCCGGCGCAGTGGCGCAAGCAGTTGGGTGTGCATGCTCTGGCGGCCCGAGTTCGCCGGTTCGGATCCTGAGCACGCACCGATGCACCGCTTGGCAAGCCATGCTGTGGTGGCGTCCCATATAAAGTGGAGGAGAATGGGCATGGATGTTAGCCCAGGGCCAGTCTTCCTCAGCAAAAAGAGGAGGATTGGCAGATGTTAGCTCAGGGCTGATCTTCCTCACAAAAAAAAAAAAAAAACATAGAGCCCCGGGGCTCAGCCTGATAACACAGAGCCACTCAAACAGCCCTTGATCCTTATGTCTGGACCCTTAGAAAAAGAAAAATCTATCTTGTTTAGTCTGTCGTTCTCCTTTGGTCTTTGTACAGCTATAGAACCTAACTAATACTAACTTATACAGTGCTCAATAAGTGTTATTAATTTACTATTATCATTATTATTCTCTCCTCAATTATCATTATGATTATTGTTATTTTTATGGCCTAAAGCATTTCTCAGGTACAGTTCAGCAAATTCTCTTCGTACCCTAACAGTGGAGGCAGTCACCCTTAGAATTCTTTGGTTACAAGTGATGGAAACCACCTCTGGCTAAATTAAGCAAAAAAGGAATTTATTGGTAGGCTGTGGGGTAGCTTATTGACTCAAAGGAGAGGCTGAAAAGACAGGCTTCTGGAAGGCTGGGATCTGGGGCTAGTCCTGGAATCCAGGTGGCAGGAGCTAATGAGCACGAGAGTGGTGGAGAGTAATTGTGGCTGTGGCACAGGGTGGGCAGGGAGGCCGTGTCTGCGCGAAAGCATCCAGCTGGAAGGCCACTTTAGAAGGGGCATCAAGGTAGGCCTCTCAAGGAGGTGACATTTAAGCTGAGAATGGAGGATGAGAAGGAGCCGGCCCTGTGAAGACGCTGGAAGACAGTATCTCAAGCAAAATTCCTTTGGAAAGGAATCTTTATGTGTTTGAGAAACACCAGGGGGCTGGCCAGACTGGCTGGAGCATAATGGAGGAGGCAGAGAATGTAGGAGATGATCAGAGGCCAGGTTGAGATCTGGGAGGATCTAGGAGGCCATGGAAAAGAGTTTGGGTTTTATTCTGGTTGTTATGGGAAACCAGTGGAGGATTTTCAGTTGGAGTCTGGCATGATTTGATTTCCTTTTTCAGATCTACCTGACCACTAGGCAGAAAGCTGATTGCAGTGGGGCAAGGGTGGAGGCAGGGAGACCAAGAGATGGTGGGTGGTGGAGAAGGGCATGAGAGCTGGAGCCCACAGGCTTGCTACTCCTGGATATGGAGAGGGAGGAAAAGAGAGCAAGGACCACTCCTCACTTTTGCGCTTATCAAAGCCATATGGGGGGCCGGCCCTGTGGCCAGGTGGTTAAGTTCGGCACACTCCACTTCAGCGGCCTGGGATCGGTTCCTGGGCGCAGACCTACACCACACGTCTATCAGTGGCCATGCTGTTGTGGCAACCCACATACAAAATAGAGGAAGACTGGCAACAGATGTTAGCTCAGCGCAATTCTTCCTCATCAAAAAAAAAAAAAAAAAGCCGTATGGAAGGGGTCAGATTTGGGTGGGGCAAGAGGCAATCAAGAATTCTGTCCTAGACGATCAATAATGGCTGGAGATAGTAGTCTGTAGATTTGGACACGCCTAGAGGACAGGAGACATAAATGGGGAAGTCATCAGCATCGAGATGCCATTTAAAATCTTGGCACTGAGCAGGATCGTCCAGAAAGAGGGCAGATCCAGGACCGCAATCCTGGGGCATCCGAGGTCAACGTGCACATGAGTCTCATCCACCTGGACCCCTCCAGGCGTGTCATTCCTAGGGACTGCCCCATTTCTCTGCTGCCTTTTTAAGTAAAATTTCTAAAGGCTTGTTTATAGCTGCTGTCTCCCCTTTCTCACTTCCTGTTTCCTCAAACCACCCTGATCAGGCTGAAATAAGTATTTAAGTTTTTGAAAGTGAGTTAATTTAGTGTAATTAATAACAGAGCAAGTGGTCTTGGATAATATATATATTATAATTGGATAAATATATATATATATAAAAATATATATATCCCACCCTGTTATCAAGAACCTAGTCCAAGTCCTCAAACAAATGTGCCAGACAGGCATGACCCTGCCCCAGGGCCTTTGCTCTCACCATTCTCTCTTCCTGGAACATTCTTCCCCCAGATATCTGTCTCTCTCTTTCCCTCTCCTCTCTCAGGTTTTTGCTTAAATGTCATCTTCTCAGTGAGGTCCCTGCCCCCCTTCCTCATTGATCTCCATGTGTTCTTTTTTTTTTTTTTGTGAGGAAGATCAGCCCTGAGCTAACATCCATGCCAATCCTCCTCTTTTTGCTGAAGAAGACTGGCCCTGAGCTAACATCAGTGCCCATCTTCCTCCACTTTGTGTGGGACGCCGCCACAGTATGGCCTGACAAGTGGTGCCAGGGTGCACACCGGGATCTGGCCCGGGGCCGCCAGCAGCGCAGCGCACCGCACCCACTTAACTGCTGTGCCATAGGGCCAGCCCGATCTCCATGTGTTCTATCCATGCATCCATCCATCCATCCATCCATCATTCTTGGGTGGGCGGGCATCCATGAAGGCAGGGATTCTGTCTGTTCTGTTTATTTCTGTATCCCCAGCACCTAAAATAATATCAGCACATAGTAGGCTCTCAAAAAATATCTACTGAGTGAACAAGTGAAAAAACAAATGGAGCAGATCAGGAAGCGGGCACTGGCATTCAGAGGACGCGCTGGACTTCCATAACAACCCTGTGAGGTTTATCTTGGAAATTCCTCAGCAGGAGTCTTGGGGAACTTGGGGAAGGTCAAAAGGTGAAGTCCGGATTGTTCTCAGCTGTGGTTCACCATCTTTACCCTCTTACCCCAGCCCCTGAGATCCCCAGGGCCCGGTCCACCGCCCTTCCCTTACATTCCTCCGCTCTGAAGTCCCCGCCCCCTTTCAACACCGTGAGTTCTTTCTGCGGATGCAATGGACTGAATAATATTTTCCATGTTAGCAATGGGGCCGAAGAATGCCGGTGACTCATCAGACCAGAGCGCCCAGCCAGGGGAGCGGAACGCTGCTCTCCAGACCGCCACCAGGGGGCGCCATTCCTCCACGGAGTTGAACGAAGGCCGCTCTGCAAAGAGCTCAGGTTCTCCCAGTGGGAGGCAGAGGGCTGTTGCCTGTGGCAGCCTTGGGGGTGCCGCGCGGTTTAGGATGTGAGCTGGAGCAGGTGGTGGGAGAGCTTGCTTTGATGCCTGGAAAGAAGTATGCACAGGGTCTCTCCTGCCTTTAGTAGACAGACCAGCGTTCAAATCCCGACTGGCAACTTCCTGGCTGTGCAACCCTGAACAAGCCCTTTCACATGTGGGGGCCTAGGTTATCTTTGCCATAGAGTGACGATAATAATGGGACCCGCTGCTGTGAGGCTGCGGTGAGTGCACCTCGCAGGCACCAAGGATTGATCTGAAATGAGACGTGGCGAACCTGATGGGGGTTGTTAATTATTATAATCAACTCACAGCAGTGGTTCCGGAAGTGTGTTCCCCGGACCAGCAGCAGCACCTGGGAACTTGCTGGACATGCAGATTCTCAGCCCCACCCCAGACCTTTTGATTAAGCCCTGGGGTAGGTCCCTCAATCCGTGTTTAACAAACCCTTTAGGTGATGCTGATGGGGCTCGAGTGGGCTTAGAGAGGTGAAGAGATTTCCCCTAAATCAGAGCTGTTGAGTGGAGCTGGGATTGGAAAAAAAAAACATCTTCCTGACTGCAAAGCTACAACTTGAGCCGGTGCCTACGTGTGTGCGCGCGCGTGCACACATCTCATTAGTGGCTGAAATTGAGACAGGCCCCTTTGAGTTCTCTTTAAACTTTATTTATTTATTTTTTCCCCCAAAGCCCCAGTAGATAGTTGTATGTCATAGTTGCACATCGTTCTAGTTGCTGTCTGTGGGAGGCGGCCTCAGCATGGCCAGAACCGGGGTGCATCGTGAGCGCCCGGAATCCGGCCACGGGCCGCCAGTGGCGGAGCGCAGGCACTTACTGCTAAGCCACGGGGCCAGCCCTCCATGCCTACTTCTGTCCCCAGACCAATTAATCCAGAATTTCTGGAAGCATCTGTGCTTTTAAAAACTCCTCAGGTGATATTGATGCCCAGTGAGGGTTGAAAACCGCCAGACTGGAAGCACCATCCTGCTATTTATAGTAAAGCCTCCAGTGCTGGGTAGAGAGGGAAGTGCTGGGGTCAGAGCGACCTGGGCTCAGAGCCTGCCTCTGCTGCTCTCCCAGCCTAAGCAGAATTGCAACACATGCTTCTCTTGTGTCTGTGAGCAAGAAATGAGATAAACTACAGAAAGCACCTGGCCTGGGGCGTGGCCCTGGGAAGAAATGGTACAGGGGCAGCGAAGTGTTAAGCGTTTGCAGTATGCACTGTGCACAGTGCAGTTCCCTTCACAAGCACGACAAGCACGGGCTCGGCTAATCCTCACCGAGATCCCCACTTCATAGCTGAAGACCCTGAGACTCTGGCACATTAAGTGTCATTGGGCCTGGCCACCTCCTGGTCAGTCACAGAGCCAGGACTCATGGGCCCAGGGCTGAAAAGCAGAGCTAGGACCTGGAGGGGGCCAGAGCCGGCATTTAAGGAGGCACTCACGCTCAGGGTCCTGCGAGTGCAGAGCGGGCACCTGAGAGCAAGCGCCTCCTTAAATGTGGGGCCCTGGGCCTCGCTGGCCTCCCCCAGTCCCAGCCTGTTCAAGAGGCTGCAGTCTGAGCGGCTAGAATGAAGGAGGGGCCGGCCCAGGCAGGCCTGTTGAAAAGCTTACATTTTGTTACAGCAACAGAATCTTCTTCCCTTTAAGCAGAGAACAAATTAATATATAAAAATATAAGTGCAAGCCAGGGAGGTGAGTGAATGATTAATGAGCAACTTACAGTGGCCTTGTAGTGTAGCCACTGGAAGAAGTTTAAATTCTGGGCCTTCAAGGCAAACTTTTCAAAGTTTCCACCCTATGGCCCCTAGAATGAATGAACAAATAAAGGACCAGTTTACTAAGTACCTAGCTTCGAGCTTCAGGGGGACCATGGAGAAAACAAAGGAACCATAGGGCCGGCCCGGTGGCTTAGCGGTTAACTGCGTGTGCTCTGCTGCTGGCGGCCCGGGTCCGGATTACAGGCGCGCACCGACGCACCGCTTCTCCGGCTATGCTGAGGCCGTGTCCCACATACAGCAACTAGAAGGATGTGGAACTATGACATACAACTATCTACTGCGGCTTTAGGGGAAAAAAAAAAGGAGGAGGATTGGCAATAGATGTTGGCTCAGAGCCGGTCTTCCTCAGCAAAAGGAGGAGGATTAGCGTGGATGTTAGCTCAGGGCTGATCTTCCTCACAAAAAAAAAAAAAAAGGAACCATAGCTGATGTCTACACTCAAGGAATGCAGAACCTCTGGAAAGAAAAGCAGGTTAACTGGAGAACTCACATGCAGGTTGAGTGTAATCATGGAGACAAAAGTCGTGAATCTTCATTCCAAGTCCCCTTAACTCACCCAAACACATAGATCTGCACGTTTGCAAAGAAACCTGCGTGTTAACATTTTATTTCTCAGTGGGTGTATTTTCTTGAATAGGGCAATATGTTTGCATAGTACAGAATCAGAGGGCTCAAAAGCGCAAATAGTGAAGTCTCCCTTCTTCCCCTGAAACCCGTGACCCAGCCTCTCATCCCCAGAAGCAGCCTCAGGTGCCAGTTTCTTGTGCATCTTTCGAGGAAGAGTCTGCCCAGTCTACAGTAATTTAAATTTTGTAGCTGAGTCTGTCTGCCAACCCACTCGAGCTTGAGCTTGTGGCTCTGAGGAAGAGAGCGATGAGCACTTGTCCCCACTGGTCCTTGGGTCAGCCTTGGTCCCCATGTGCCTCTCCCTGGGCAGCTCTCCAGATGCAAGATTTTCAGGGGTTTATTTGGTGAGGAAGACCAGCCCTGAGCTAACATCTGTTGCCAATCCTCCTCTTTTTTGCTGAGGAAGATTGGCCGTGGGCTAACATCTGCTCCCATCTTCCTCTATATGTGGGACGCCTGCCACAGCGTGGTTTGATGAGTGGTGCGCAGGTCTGCTCCCGGGATCCGAACCTGCGAACCCCGGGCTGGCGAAGTGGAGCAAGCACAGTTAACCACTACGCCACCGGGCTGGCCCAAGATTTTCAGTTTTAAGAAACTGGGACAACCCTGGGCAAACCAGGAGGGGCCAGTCATCCCAGTGCACTCTTTATAGTGTGATTCTAGTAATTAAAGGTGCATATTTTGCCTTCAGTTTACCTCTGAAGAGCTGCTTCATCAGAGCTCAAAGCAACAGTTTTTTGTTCCAAGGGAACTCGGGGAGCTGGCCAGGTTGAACCCACTGAGAGATCGTGTGCTCTCAGCTGTGGGGTCAGGAAGGGGTTTCCCAGAGCAATTTTACAGTATGTGAGTTATGCTTAATACGCCGATGTCAGAATCAACTTTTCCATCCAAGTTTCTTTCTGTATCAGGCAGTGGATTCATGAGATAAAAGTTAGATTGCTGTAAACGAGACTCCAGTATCAGCTTTTGAGTCCTCAAACGGTCACCAGAAAACCCTGCCGTTCAAGGGTCAGTATGTTCGAGAGGCCGCATCTCGGAAGGGGAGTCAGGGGAGGAGACTGACAGGGATTTAGAGCCTTGAGCGGGTGATTGCAAGATGGGGAACTGTTGCAAACAGATGCAAACTGGCAGCGTTTGACGTAATAGCTTTGGACTGGTGGGCACAGCCAAGCAGGGCCATGAAGTGAGTCTTGACAAGTGCAAATATTAATCTTGATAAGTAAACTATTTTAGTTGGTTCTCGGTCTTATATTCCAGGAGCAGGTCTTTCCTGGAGCGGGGAGCGCGCTCCCAGGCTTGTTGAGCACGGACGCAGGAAGGTGTGTTGGTTTCAGTCCAGGCTGACAGGTAGCTCTGCTCCACATCGTCGTTCAGGGCCCCGGTTCCTTCCCTCTTCTTGCTCCGCCATCCCCAGGGTGTTGAGCTCGTCTGTGTGGCCGGTGCCAGGCTGTCCCCTCATCCTCATTCCAGCCTGGATGCACTCAGGCAGGAGAGCACTTAGATGCCTAGAAGGGAGTCCAGCAGGTTCTCTCCTACCTTGCTCAAGAAAGAAGCAGATCTGCCTGGAATCAGAGAGCCCCGGATTCAAATCCAGCTCTGCCCCGGCTGGCTGTGTGACCGCAGATCACTTCCTTTCTGAGCCCCTGGGCCGCACCTTAGCCACACGGCCACACCTAGCTGGCCGTGTGCCACGTGTGGGACCTGTGCCGTCCAGGGATGCCCCACAAAAAGATGTGCAAAAAGGTCGGTGCACTTTAGAGGTGACAGCCTGGGATGGGGAGACTGACTTTCCACTGATGATCTCCCCATCCATCTGTTCTTACAAAGGTGGTGGGAAGCCCAGAGAAGAAAACGGAAAGGAGGAAAGGGAGATTAAACTGGGGAGAGCAGGTGCTAACTTAGTTGGGGGGCAGTCAGAGAAGGAAAATAATATTGAAGTTGAGAAGTAGCTGAGTCAGTGATGGCCAGGCTCAAAGGGAAGCAAAGTGGGGCAGTGTTCAGAGCAGAGGAAAGAGCCAGAAGGCCATGCAGAAGGAAGCAGCATGGGCTCAGTTTTAGGAACTAAAACTAAAACTAGCCCAACTGAGACTCAGGAGCACTGTCTAAGGCCAGCAGGCTCACAGCAGTGGCCCTGAGGTCAGGAACCGGTGGTTCATGGGCCAGAGACAGCCTGGGGAGCAGCCATGCAAATTTTTGCCTGTTTCATGTTTTTTAAAAATGGACTGAGTTGCAGTTATTTTTAAAAGGGTGATTTTCCATAAAAATCTGGATTTCCAGACTTTGTTAAAAAATCATAAGATCTGGCCATATTGGGCCCACATTTCTGAGTAGCAACTAACAGTTGGGGCAGAGTAGGGCTGTAGATTTAGTTTTAACTTCTGAAATGCAGCCTGAGTTGCTCTTTGGCCTTAACCTGTGGGGTCCCTGTGAGATCTTGACCCCAGGCTGGGCCTTGTAGCCTGTGTTAGGAATTCTGGAAGAGACCCCAAGTGCAATGAGAATGCTTGGGAGGGTTTCCAGGTGAGGAGAAACGCGATCCTTGGGTTGCTCTGACTGAGCACAGAGAAGGTACTGTGGTCAGGGGCCAAGTGTGGGCCCCACACCCTTGATTTTCAGGGTGAGTGGACCAGGAAGGAAGCCGCATGTGGAAGTCTGGGCCTGAGATGCTGGTGGCTCTCGTCCAGGGTGGAGGCAGCAGGGACGGGAAAGAGGCTCACAGAGTGTCCTCAACACTCCGACTCCTCATGCAGGCTTGTTGCTTTTGTTTTGGGTTGGCTTAAAACAACAGAATTATTCTCTCATGGTTCTGGACTCCAAAAGTCCAAAATCACTGTCGCTGGGTCGAAATCAAAGTGTCAGCAGGGCTATGCTCCCTCTGGAGGCTTGAGGGGAGAATCCGCTCCTTGCCTCTTCCAGCT
The DNA here is from genome assembly GCF_020826845.1 of Diceros bicornis minor. Taxonomy (NCBI): domain Eukaryota; kingdom Metazoa; phylum Chordata; class Mammalia; order Perissodactyla; family Rhinocerotidae; genus Diceros; species Diceros bicornis. The sequence continues at coordinate 14,216,180 of NC_080758.1, forward strand.
TCTGGTGGCTGCCGGCTTCCCTGGGCTTGTGGCCACATCCCTCTAGTCTTTGCCTCCATGGTCACATTGCCCTCTTCTTCTCTTCTGTCCGGAAATCTCCACTGCCTTCCTCTTATAAGGAAGGGTACATGCGATGGCATTCAGGGACCATGTGGATGACCCGGGATCATCTCCCCATCTCAAAATCTTTAATCACATCTACAATGTCCCCTTTTCCAAGTCAGGTAACATTTACAAGTTCTGACATCTTTGGGGGCCATTGATCAGTCTACCACACTCCCCCTCCCTGAAACTTGATTTTTTCACCTGTGAAACTTCATAGAGAGTTTTACGTATTTGGAGGACAGTGGCCAGACAGGACAAGACAGTGTGGTTTGCTTATCCTTCCCCACCCCTCTGTCTAACCTTAACGCACAGCTCCCCTATACAGCCCTTCACTCCAACAGAACACTCACTCACTCTTCTAGAAATTACAGCCAGCACATGCGTTCTTTTCTTCCTTCTCTGAAATGTATCATCCCTCTGCAGCCTGCCAGACCCTGTCCTAGGCCCTGGGCACACAGTAGTATTATTAAAACGGATAGAAACCCCCGATGCTCACAGAGCTGGCCTTCAGTGGTAGGGGGGCAGGTGAGGAGACAGACAGTAAACTAACGGGCACAGAACAGGACACAGGGTGGTGAGTGGTTCGTTTGCTCAGGCTGCCATAACAAAGTGCCACAGGCCAGGCGCCTTAAACGCCAGAAATTTGTTGTCTCACAGTTCTGCAGACTAGAAGTCTAAAATCCATGTGTCAGCAGTCTTGGTTCCTTCTGAGTCCTGAGGGGAAGGATTTATCCCAGGCCTCTCTCCGTGGCTTGTAGATGGCTGTTGTCTCCCTGCCTTTTCACGTCGTCTTCCCTCTGTGTGTGTCTGCTTCTAGATTTCCTCTTCTTATAAGGACACCAGTCATATTGGATTAGGCCCACCCCAATGACCTCATTTTAGCTCGATTACCTCTGTAAAGACCCTATCTTCAAATAGGGTCACATTCACAGGCACTGGGGTTAGGAATCCAACATACGAATTTTGGGGGGACACAATCCAGCCCATAATTGCAAGTCTACTGAAGAAAAAGAAAGCCGAGTGAGAGAGTGGAATAACTTGGGGTGGAGGTGGGAGGTGCTATTTCAAATAAAGTGGTCAGGGAGGTGACACTTGGTCAGAGACTTAAATGAAGTGAGAGAAGGGCCAAGAAGTTTATGAAGGAAGAGCATGCCAAGGAGAGCAAATGACAAGTGCAAAGGCCCCGAGGCCCCGAGGGTTGTGATGTGAAGAAGGAACAGAAGGAGGTGCGTTGTGGTGGGAGTGGGGTGAGCTAGGGGAGATGGGAAGGAGACGAGATCAGAGAGTGGGATTTAGGGGCACAAATTTTGGGGGTCATGCTAAAGGTGTTTTGTTTCTTAATTGGTGCAAACTTCATTCTTGAGGGGGTTTGTTACTGTTTGGTTCTCTTTAGAGTTACAGTCTCAGTGGCCCCCTTTTATGCTGCAGAATCATCTTACTATTTTAATTGGACTGCAGCCAGCCTTCAAAAATTTTTCGTAAGTAATTTATTGAGGTGAAATTCACTTAGCATAACATAAACTCTTTCCAAGTGAACAACTCAGGGGCATGTCGTGTGTTCACGAGGTCGTGCGCCACCCGCTCTAACTAGTCCTAAAACATCTCCATTGCTCCGAAGTCATAGTAAAGATTTTAACTTCACTCTGAGTGGGCTGGGAGCCCCAGGAGGATTCTGAGCAGAGGAGGGACGTGATCTGTCAACCTATCAGAGGTGTAGACGACGGACCGTGGCCTGGCCAGGGGCAGGGGCAGGAGCAGGCCCGTCCAGGAGACCCAGGCAGGCAGGAGATGGCAAGGGCTGGGTTCGTGCTTCCGTGGGGAGGCTGAGGAGAAGCTGGAGTTGGAGGTGTCTTGAGGTGAAGCCTTAGGATCCGCTGTTGGGTTGTGTGCACACCCGAGAGAGGAGGCAAGGATGACTTTCAGCATTTTTTTTTAATCGTGGTAAAATATACATTAACGTAAAAGTTACCATTTTAACCATTTTAAGTGGACACTTCAGTGGCATTAAGTCCCTTTGCATTGTTGTGCAACCATCACCACCATCCTTCTCTGGAACATTTTCATCTTTGCAAGGGGAAACTCCACACCTATCAAACATTCCCTCCCCATCCCCCTTCCTCCAGGCCTTGGTAACCACCTTCTCCCGCCTGTCTCTGTGAATTTGCCTGTCAGGTCCCTCCGGTAAGTGGGATCACACAGCATTTGTCCTTCTGTGTCTGGCTTATTTCTCCTTCTGTAGTGTCTTCAGAACCCTCAGGCACTGGGCTGGGACACGTGTCCTCCTCCTGGAGTCTGACCACTTGAGTGGCCCCTCCCTGGCAGTGGCCTCCTGGTCCTTTATGAGATTCTAAGTCTGACCTGTCCTTCCCAGCTCAGGCTTGACCTGTTCCAGGAAGCTCTTCTTGGGTGCCAAGTGGTGTGTTTCAAGTGGGCCTTACTATGAGAAAGAATGGTGTTCACGGGGCCGGCCCGGTGGCGCAAGCGGTTAGGTGCGCGCGCTCCACTGCAGCGGCCCGGGGCTCACCGGTTCGGACCCCGGACGCGCACCGACGCACTGCTTGGCAAGCCATGCTGTGGCGGCGTCCCATATAAAGTGGAAGAAGATGGGCACAGATGTTAGCCCAGGGCCAGTCTTCCTCAGCAAAAAAAAAAAGAGGAGGATTGGCAAATGTTAGCACAGGGCTGATCTCCTCACACAAAAAAAGAAAGAATGGCGTTCACATCCTGATTCTGCTGTTTACTTGCTGGGCGACACTGGATGAGCCTCTGAGCCTCAGTTTCCCCATCTCTAGGTGGAGACAACTCTCGCTTCAATCTTAGGGGATTATTCTGACATTTACATGAGATGACACCGCTTTACCCAGTGCCTGGCACTACTGGAGAATAGAACAAAGGTTACTATAAGCTTGGACCTCCAGCTCACCCAGTGTCTTGTCAAAAAACAGAATTCTATATCTGCTACCCACTAGGTTACAGTGATGCATGCTGGCATTCTTATTGTTCTCTAGCTTTGTAATTTAATTCTCATGTTGACAGTTGACATCATCTCCTCCCACTAGACCCTAGGTCTTTTGAGGAATAGCTCTTCGCATGTCCTAAGGGCTGAACACTGAGCTAATACATTATGGGCTTGATAAATATCTATTCCGCTAATAAATGGTTAAATCCTGTCCCTCCTGCTCTCTTCCCAGCAGGCCAGCCTCAGCTCTGTTAGAAGCAGGAGCATCTGTTCCTTAGAATGTGCAGCCCCAGGCTGGAGACTTCCTCCCCAAGCGTCCAGTGATCTCAAGTCTCAGAGACTGTCACCCAAAACCTGCCTGCACCCCAACATGCACAAAATGAAGCTCCTAAAGAATTGCCTCCACAACCTTCTCCCATACACAGTCGAGAAGCGTGCACATTGGTAATGTGGCGATAACATCACATTTTAGATACACACACACCCTGTGCATATTTACACCAAAGCTTAAATATACCGAAACCCATTGACCCAGCAATTCCACTTCTAGGAATTTTTCCTACGGATAAGCCCTGCCCAGGTCAGATGAATAAGGATATTTACTGTCGCATTGTTTGTAATAGCCAGAGACTGGAAACAACCCCAATGTCCGTCAATAGGAGATGGTTAAATTATGATACAGCCACACAATGGGTACCACTCCACACCCATTTACAAAGACTGAAACAGATCTATGTGTACTGATAGGGAGCAATTCTCGACGATAGACTGATGAGGGCAAAAGCAGGAGCAGAGTGGTGTAGGTGGCACGCCTCTATTTGTGTCAATAAAAAAGAGGGGACAGTATCGTGCTTGTGTATGCACAGGCTCCTTCTGCTCACTGGGAATAGTAACTGCCTCTGGGGAGGGCATCAAACGGTCAGGGATGGGAGGGAGACAGCTTTTCCCCGGATAAATGTCTATATTGTTTTAATTCTTTAAATGTGCATGCATTTCCCGTTTCAAATAATTTTTAAATTACTATAACATATGCATTATATCTTTGTCAGGAAGCAGGAAGGTTTCGGCCCTCATCCGAACAGGATGCCCCGTCCCTGAAAGGTTGAGAATTCTCAGTGTGTTCTCTGCTGAGTGATGTCAGCAGAAGCTGAGCGACCTTGCGAGTTGATTTCAGTGGTGGTGTCTTTGCATAAATGCTCGGTTGGCAACGATCACCCCTGGCCCTCGTGAGGCACTTCACCGTTTTCAAGGCCAGAAGAATCTCTTTACTTTTCTTGAGCGCGTCTACCCTGACAATGCTGGGGGGTAATTGCGGCAGGCAGGAACTTGTCAAGGTCACACCATTCAAAAATGCCTGAGCCAGGGCCTGCTCCGTGGCTTAGCGGTTAAGTGCGCGCCCTCTGCTGCTGGTGGCCCGGGTTCGGATCCCGGGCGCGCACCGACGCACCGCTTCTCTGGCCATGCTGAGGCCGCATCCCACATACAGCAACTAGAAGGATGTGCAGCTATGACATACAACTATCTACTGGGGCTTTGGGGGAAAAATAAATAAATTTAAAAAAAAATGATTAAAAAAAAAAATGCCTGAGCCAGACTCGAACCCACATCTGTTTCCCTGCTCCTGTCACGTGGCTTGGAGTGGCAGTCTTTTGAGGTCCTCTGAGACATTCCATCCACAAAGATTCGTCCAGTGCTTCTGCATGCCAGTCACCTGTGACCACCATGTTGCTAAGTCCAGGCGTCAATTCTCAGGCCTCATCCAACTTGACCAGTCAGGAGCATTTGACGAGGCGGTCACTTCTTCCTCCTTCAAGTACTGTCTTCCCTGGGGTTCTAGGAAAACCCTCTGTCCTGGTCCTCCTCCCACCGCATTGGAAACTTCTAGTCATCTTTGTTGGTTCGCCATCACAGCCCAACCTTCTAGGTGTGGAGATCCCCAGGAATTGGCCCTGAGGCCTGTCTCTTTCTCCAGAACCCCCTGTTCTGGCTAATTTCATCCCCTGTCATGGCCTTAAATACCATTTATTTAAATACCATGTTTAAATGGTGCCTCTCACATTTGTACCTCTAACCCAAACTTCCCCTGCCCTCGATTCCCCAACTGCCTCCTTGCCCTCTCCTCCCGGATGACTCATAGTTCCTCATCTCCTCCCACGTCCTCCCCCAGCCTGCTCCTCCCGCTGCCATCCGCATCTCAGCGGGCACCAACTGCCAGCAGCTAAGGCCAAAAACCTTTGACGTCATCCAGGCCTCCCCCACGCGCCCCAGACCCTGTCGGCTGGACTTTCCAAGCGGATCCAGAATCCCACCCCTTCTTTCCACCTCCACAGTCTCCACTCTGGTCTGAGCCACCTTCACCTCAGGCCCAGAATATTTCAACAGCCTCCCCACTGGTCTCCCTGCTTCTGCCCTTGTCCCCTTCCGTCTGTTTTCAACCCCACAGCCAGAGTTAACCTTTTAGAACATGTCAGTGGTGTTTCTTCTCTGCTGAAAAGCCGCCAGCGATTTCCTGTCTCATTTAGGGTAAAAACTGAGCTCCTTAAAATGGCCTGAAAGGCCTTCCTGTTCCTCCCTTCCGTGGTGCCCTCTGACCTCATGCACCACTATTTCCTCCCATTGCGCAGAACCTTCCAGCACCCTGAGCTGTTCCTCAGGGTGAGCTCCCTGCTGTTTCTCCAACACCTGGTGCAGGCAGGGCACTCTCAGGGCGGGCCTCCTCTTTCCTCTACCTTCTGGCTTCTCAGCCCCGGTGCTGTGGCCTGGATTGGGGTCTGGATCGTTCTTTGCTGTGGGGTTGTCCTGTGAGTTGCAGGATGGTCAGCAGCATTCCTGGCCTCTACCCACTAGCTGCCAGTAGCATCTCCATGTCTGTCTCTAGAAGTTGCCAAATGTCCCTGGGGAACAAAATCACTCAGGCTGGGAACCACTGCCCTACCTGTAATGGGCTTCCCAGACTTCCCCATGCCTCCTCCCTCATCTCCTTCAGGTCTCTGTCAACCCCAATCATCACTGCCACCCACCCCAAACTCCCCACCTCCCTTCCTGCTCTATTTTTCTCCAGACCATTCACCCCCATTAACACAGTACCTATTTTTTTTTTTTGCGGGGAAAGATTGGCCCTGAGCTAATATCTGTTGCCAATCTTCCTCTTTTTCCTTTTTCTCCCCAAAGCCCCAGTACATAGTTGTACGTCCTAATTGTAGGTCCTTCTAGTTCTTCTATGTGGGACACCGCCTCAGCACGGCTTGATGAGCGGTGAGTAGGTCTGCGCCCAGGATCTGAACCGGCAAACCCCGGGCCGCCAAAGCGGAATTCACGAACCTAACTGCTACACCACCGGGCCGGCCCCAACACACCACCTGTTTTAATGATTCTGTTTATTATCTGTCTTTTCCTACCGGAACGTAAGCTTCAAAAAGCCAAGGATTCCTGTCTGTCAATTTGCTGCTGCACCCCAGCACTCACAGTGGGACCTGGCACCTACATAGTAGGCACTCATCAATACTTCTTTTCTTTTTTTTTAATTTTCTTTTTTTTATTTTTTTTCCCCAAAGTCCCAGTAGATAGTTGTGTGTCATAGCTGCACGTCCCTCTAGTTGCTGTATGTGGGACGCGGCCTCAGCATGGCCGGAGAAGCGGTGCGTCGGTGCGCGCCCGGGATCCGAACCCCGGGCCGCCAGCAGCGGAGCGCGTGCACTTAACCGCTAAGCCACGGGCCGGCCCTCATCAATACTTCTTGAAGGAACAAATAAATGTCGGGTCTCGTGACAGAGGCATGAATAGGAGACCTTGGCCTTGAGAGACTAGCATTCCAGGGCGGGCTGGGAGTAAACAGCTGGATAAACACGTGCAATGGCAGGCGGTGACGAGAGCGAGGAAGGAAATACAGCCGGGGCCGTGGTTTCCTAGGACCCGTACCAAGAACTGCAGACTGGGCGGCCTCAGCCAACGGGGATTTATTGTCCTACAGTTCTGGAGGCCGGAAGTCTGAGATCAAGGTGTGGGCAGGGGCGGGGACACGCTTATCTGAAACCTGTGGGGAGGGTCCTTCCTTGCTCGTCCTGGCTGCTGATGGTTTGCTGGCAGTCTTTGGCGTTCTGTGGCTTCTAGAGGCCTTGTTCCAATCCTCTGTCTTCACCCGGCCGTCTTCCCTCTATGCGCATCTGTCTCTGCGTCCAGATTTCCCCTTTATAGAAGGACACCAGTCACACTGGATTAGGTCCCACCCTCACGACCTCATTTGAACTTGATTACCTCTGTGAAGATCCTATTTCCAAAAAGGTCACATTCTGAGCTACTAGGGGGCCAGACATCTCTTTTTGGGGGGATCACAGTTCAACCCCTAACAGCAGGGTATGGGATTGAAGGGTGCTGCTTCAGGGAGGGGGTCAGGGAAGGCCTCTGAGTTGATAACATTTGAGCAGAGACCAGTATGAAGAGAGAGGTGAGCCATGTGGCTATCTGGGGAAGAACATTCCAGGCAAAGGGAACAGCAAGTGCAAAGTGGCATGATCAAGGGGCCTACCTCACAATGCGGGGAGAATCAAGGACTTAATATATGAAAAATGCTGAGAGGCCTGCCTGCCTGGCACATAGTTAGCAGGCAGTTAATGAGTCATTATTATCATTATTATTATTGTTATTATTGATCCTTTTAACAGGCTCTGATTCGGTGCCTGCTGTGGGCCTGGCAGCCTTCTGGTTTTGGGGTGCTAGAATGATCTAGCCAGACAGCGTCCTGTCCTCATGGTACTGATGGCCTAGTTGGAGGAGGCTAAGACACCAAGAAGTCAACAGAGAACCACATGTGGTGTGATTGCTGGTAGCCATGTGCTCAGTACAAAAGGGTGACGTCATAGAGGGTGACTGCTGGGCGGGGCTGGGGCCTCTCCTCTAGATAAGGCAATCAAGGAGGGCATCTCTGAGGAAGTGACCTTCAAGCTGAAGGATCTTTCCAGATGAGCATGTTGTTAGGGGAAGTCTCTGGAGAAAGGGCTGCTGGTCAGGTCGAGATCCGTGGCCAGGCTGGCAGTGGCCTTTTGGGAGATGTCCTGAAGGTGAGAACACATAAATCTGATAAACGCCTGTGAATCACTTCCACTGAATTATAAAGAGCATGGATCCTGATCAAATTGGTGTCAAACTCCAAACTTCCTTTACCACCCGCCACAGCCATCCCAACCCTACACTGAATAAAGAAAACATAAGTGAGAAATAGAAAATAGTTCCCTAAGTCAGACCCCAGTGTTCACGTCTGGCTTCCAGACCATGTAGGAGCAATTAAGAACAGGCACCATGGATGCCCGTTTACTCTGGAGGAGAGTTGATCAGAACGTCCATCAGATGGCTCCATGTTCTCAGAGGGTTCTCTGGGTTGGAGTCAACACATCTCCTCAAATACCCTAGAAAATCCTTTTCTCTTGGGAATTCATTTATCTCCTAATGTTTCTGGGCAGTCAGGAGGGGATGGTAGGGGTTTAGTGAATGCTGAATGCAACCCTGTTGAGTCGAGTCCTCTGAAGTCCCTTCTCATCTAGAAAACACCCAGGGCTGCCTTTCTGACATTCCCACGGTCAGGTTTCTTCCCATTTGAAGCAACATTTTGTCATTTTGCTTCATTTCAGGAGAAAAGCCAGAAATATGACTTAAACTTAATTTCCCCCCACGTAGTTAGGGCTATGGAGAAAGCACAGGAAGACACGCCTGGATTCAAGATCTGGAACACGGGTGAGAGAGAGAGAGAAGAGAGGGAGAGGGAGAGCGAGCACTCTCTTATAATGTCATGGAGACCCTGGTGGATTTGTATTGTCAACCCACAAAAACAGAAACCAGTTTAAGAGGCAAAGAGTTTATTTGGGATCAAAAAATTGCAATTTGGGGAGCACAGACACAGGTAGAAACCCATATAGTGTCCCAGTTACAGGAGAGGGGCTCAGGGTGTTGATGGGAAAAAGGGAGGATGAGGTGAGTTGTACTGAGTTCACTGGTGCTGGCTGAGCTAAGTACTTCATGGATTGTACACAAGTCTGTACTCATAGATTGGCTTGAGATACGGTCATCAGGCCAAAGGCTGGACTTGTCCTTCATCGACTGGTTAGTGATTCGTCATCGGCAAAGTCCACTTTCATGGATCCTTACAAACAGGCTATTCTTGTCTTTACCAACTTCTTGGAATGTTGTGGTTTGGTCTAGTTTGAAATATAAAGACAACAAGTTGTGCAAGGCAGTTCCTCTGAAATGGCTGCTCCGGCTCTGTTTTAATATGGCTCCACTCATGTCACCTTTCACAGTATTCACTCATTCCACAAATATTTATGGAGCCAGGCACTTTGCTGGGCTCCAAGAGTCCAGCATCGAAACCAACGTCATGTCCCTGCCCTCCTGTACCTCACAGTGTGTTGCACATTCACATCTGATACAGGTTCAAGAAGAGCTTTGGCATGAGAGTCCCAAAGACTGGACACGTTGCCTCTTGGTCCTCCCACTGAACAGCGGTCCTCAGTTTTCCTCCTCTGTAAAACGGGTTCAGCCATCCATGCTGCGTAGTTCAGAAGGGCTTGTGGGAGGGCCCCAGGAAATGGCATCCAGGAAAACGGAGTAGAAGGATGGCTGTAGTGGTTGCTCCTTATGGCGTCTGTATTGGGTGCTAAGAACTGTGTGGGTCATTTTCTTTGAATCCTAACTCCACCTGAAGTGGCTGGTGCCGTCTTGCTTATCCAGAGGCAGAAACGGGTCAGAGCGGTTGAGTCACTCTTCCAAAGAGGCTCAGGACTCCAAAACGGAAAGGTAACTGAGAGAGGACACCGCTGGGGAGAGTTTGATGCGACCTGAGAGTTTGGAGTGCCACGTTAAATACCGCAAGTACTTAGACTAAAAGATTCTTGGTTGTTTATCTGAAATTCACATTTAGCTGGGCATCCCATATTTTTATTTGTTAAACCTACCACCCCACAGAGATTCTGACGTCAGGCTGGTGGAGGCCCGGGGTGTGGCTGAGACAGGAGGCCTTGGAATGAGCCACCAGCCCTGGGGCTGGTGAGCCAGGGGGTGGGTAGGAGCCACGAGAAGGGGCAAAGACGGGAAGGCCCAGAATCCCTGCGATGTCTGCAGCCTCCTGCCCCAGGGTGATCCACCAGTCCTGCCCCGGGGACTTCAGCCTCAGCTCCTCAGCTGCTCCTTTGTTTGAGCTGCTCCTCGGGAATTCCAAGCAGCGAGCTTTGTGCTGACCCGCCCTGCTCGGCGGCTCCTCTGGGCCACTCCCACTTCCATTTACACACAAATCCCTGTAGCTTCCTTTTGTAACCTGGTTACTCCCAGCCAGCTTCAGTTTTCCTGCATCCTCATTAAAACTCAACTCTCCTAATTCTTGGACTTGAAAATTGGGGATTCGGGGATCCTCGCATTTGATTCATTCAGCCATTCCCTGTTTAACATTCACCAAATTATTTTTGAGCACCTACTATGTGCCAGGGAGATAGAGAATTGAACAAGAGGCACTAAATAAGAAATCAATAATAGGAATTTATACTCAGTTACTAAACATGTATTACATATTAAATTATGATTGCCATAAGCACCTTATAGCAGGGGGATCCATTTTATTGAAAAGTGGGTCCAGGAAGGCTACCTTGAAGAAATGAATTTTGTGTTTTTTTTTTTAAATAATTTTATTTATTTTTTTATTTTTCCCCCCAAAGCCCCAGTAGATAGTTGTATGTCATAGCTGCACATCCTTCCAGTTGCTGTATGTGGGACGCGGCCTCAGCATGGCCGGAGAAGCGGTGCCTCGGTGCGCACCGAGGATTTGAACCCTGGCCGCCAGCAGCGCCAGCAGCGGAGCGCCCGCACTTAACCACTAAGCCACAGGGCCGGCCCCTGTGTTGGGTTTTGAAGGATGTGTAGGAGATACCTGATAACAACAGTGATAACTAAGTGGTGCCAGACACAGCGCTAAATAATGACTTTTACTACTGGAACTGATTTAATCCTGATGACGCTCTGGGAGGTGTTATTATCCACATTTCACAGGCCCAGAGAGGTTAAGTTACTCGCACAAGGTCACACAGTGAGTGAATGGCAGCGTTAGGATTTGAACCTTCCAGGCTGGCTGGGGTCTGGCTGGAGCTCAGAGAATGGAGCTGAAGTTGGAGAAGGGAATCCTGCAGGCCCGCGAAGGCTCACTTAAGAATTTGAGACTTTGGCCAGAGAACAATGGGAAACCTTTGAAGGGTCTTAGAGGTGGGGGGTGGGAGATGGGGGTGTGTCCTGGTCCAAATTGAAATTTCAAAAGATCCCTCTGGCTGCTGAGGGTGGGGGATGGGAGCTGCCTGGGGCCTGGGGGCTGGTGGGAGGCTGTTCCCTTCCTGCCCAGATAACAGATAATGGTGGCTCCAGAGCCAGCCACCAGCTCTGCAGAATGGAGCTACGCGGCCGGAATCGACCGTGGAAGACGCTCAGGAGGTAAATCCCACGGGGCTCTGGGGTGGGAGCGGGGAGAGGAGAGGTCAAGGGTGACATCCAGGTCTGGGGCTTGCAGAACTGGATGGGAAATCCGGGAGCTTGGTGGCCTGAGAACACCTGAGAGTTGAGTTTTGACCAAATTGCTCTATGTCTGGGATTTCTTTCTGCCTTTGGTGTGTTTTTTGTTGTTGTTGCTAAATTGGTTCCTATCGCCTTTGAGTGTTTCCTGTCTGTTTTGTTTCCCTTTCTCCATAGTATTTGTTTCTCGGTATTTTAGAGACCAAGAGGGCTTAGACTTCATTTTTGTTCTGAATGTCTTCCTTTTTCAGACGGGTAAATTACTTAATCTCTCTGCGCCTCAGTTTTCTCATCTGTAAAATGAGGGTAATAATGGTACCTGGTTCCCAGAGTTATTGGGAGGATTAAATTAATTAATACCTAAAATGTGCTTAGAACAGTGCCTGGCACGTGGTGAACCTCGATAAGTGCAAGGCGCTCTTCCAAGGTGAAGATGATAATATGGATGCTGCTGCTGTTGTCATGACAACGAGGAGGGCGATGGAGGCAGGGGTGGCTGTGGAAGGAGGCTAAAGCCCAGAGAAGTCACTCCAGTTACTTAGCAAGTATATGTTCAGCGTTTTTTGTACCCGGTAACAACCAAACTATTTAAGAAGTTAAAAGCTCAAGGAATTTACATTACACTCAAATAAGCTTTGAGACACTCTTGAGTGCCAGACCTGCTCTAGACCCTGGGTGACAACAGTATATATGAAAACGACACGTTTCCTGCCTGGAAAAGCAAATATAACAACACTTAATTTTAGAATGTGTTAAGTGCTGGGGAGAAAATAAAACTGCTGTTGTGACATGATGTGATCCCAGGGGGCCTCCTGGAGGAGGTGACATTTGGTCCTGGATCTGAAGCAGAAGGAATAAGTGCAAAGCTCCATAAGGGGTGGGATCTAGTTTGGCAGGAGACAACTGGCACATTTCGAGGACCCCAAAGTAGGTCAAGGTGGCTGGAGGGCAGTAAATAGCTGAACGGGAGAATTAGTTGATTTATATTTCTACATACCGCCATCGATGAAATTACTGGTATTCGACTTTTTAGATTCATATGCAAATTTTAACTGCATGCAGTTCAACCTAATAGATTGTGCAAGAAGTTACAAAGTCCAAATTGGGGCCATGGTTGATGCACTGGAGATCTTGTATAGATACTTCAGGTAAGAAGAAAAGGCCACTCATTAGACAAATATTTATCGAGAAACTATTACGCCCCAGGCCTATGCTGGCCCCGGGAACACTGGTGAACAGATATACAAGTCCCTGCCTTAGTACAGAGGCAAAAAGTAAGTAAACAAAGAAATACGGTGCTTAGATGTTGTGCTAAGTCCTAGGAAGAAAATAACATGGCGACGTCCCAGAAAACGTAAGGGAGTCTGCGTCAGATGGCTGGTCAGGAGAGGGCTCTGGCAAGAGGTGGGACCTGAGTCGAGAAGGAGCCACATGTGAAGGAAGGTGTTCCGGGGGAGAGACTGGGCGCATGAGACTCGAGGTGGAGCGAGCCTGGAGAGGCTGAGGAGGAGCTGAGGACGGAGGCCAGTGCTCCCAGCGCAGAGGGAGGGAGGGGGAGTCATCTTAAAGTAGCCCGGAGGGGGCTCTGCAGGCCATGCTCAGAGCAACAGGATTTTCTTCCGAAAGAGAGAGTTGCAAAGGTTTTCTGTAAAGACCAGAGAGTAAATATTTTAGGCTTTGAGGGCCACATATGGTCTCTGTTGCAACTATTCAGCCTTGCCATTGTGGCACAAAAGCAGCGTGGACTATAAACTAATGAATGTCCATGGCCGTGTTGCATTAAAACTTGACTTGTGGACGCTGAAATTTGAATTTCATATAATTCATGCAGGCCACAAATTTTTATTTTTGATTTTCTTCAACCATTTTAAAGTGTAAAAAGCCATTTTTAGCTAGAGGGCCAGACAAAAACAGGTGTGGGCTGGATTTGGCCCCGGGGCTGTAGTTTGCAGACTACTGTTCTGAAGTCATGGGAAACCATTGGAGGGTTCTGAGCAGGGGAATGAAAGGTTGTGATTTATGGTGGGAAGGTATGAAGACATGGCTCAGTGCCAGAAAGTGGATGTAACTCTGTAGAAACGAGCAATCATTTAGTCATTCAACAAACACCGAGTTCCTGTAATAGATAGTCATGATGCTGCTGGAGGGGACCCAGGATCTGTAAAACACAGTTCTACACTCACAGAGTTTATAACATAGCAGGGGAGTTCGAGAGCGAGATACAAATACTTACAACTTTAAGGTCAAAAGAGAGACACAAAAAAAGCAAAAGTTGCATTGAAAAATAGCAAGGTGGAGGACAGAGGTGGCTGGAGTGGAGTGAGCTGGGGGAGCTGGTAGGAGTTGAGGGGAGGGCATGCAGAGGAATTGGGATTTTATCCCACGTGAGATGAGCAGGCTGTGGAAGGCTTTTTTAATTGTGATAAAATACACATAATGTAAAATTTACCATTTTACCCATTTTAAAGTGTACAATCCAGTGGCATTACGTACATTCACAATGTTGTGCAACTGCTACTATCTAGTTCCAGAACTTTTTCATCACCCCAAAAGGAAAAACCCTGTACCCATTAAGCAGTCACTCCTCATTTCCCCTCTCCCCAGTCCCTGGCAACCATAAATCCACTCTCTGTCTCTATGGATTTGCCTATTCTGGATATTTCATATAAATGGAATTGTACAACATGTGGCTTTTTGTGTCTGGCTTCTTTTACTTAGCATAACGTTTTCAAGGTTCATCTATGTTGTAGTATGCATCAGTACTTCGTTCCTTTTTATGGCTGAGTAATATTCCATTGTGTGCATATACCACATTTTGTTTATCCATTCATCTGTTGATGGACAATTGGGTTACTTCCACCTTTTGGCTATTGTGAATAGTGCTGCCCATGGACGATTTTGAGCAGGCAGGTAACATCTTGTTAACGGGATCCCTCTGTGAGGGATGCCGTGTGAGGAGGAGCCCAGAGAGGGCAGGAGGGGAGGCAAGAGACCAGTTAGAACAGGATTCTTAGCCTTGATTGCACAGTGCGATCCCCTGGAGGGTAAAGCATGCAGTCCAGCAGAACTGGGGCAGAAGCCCCAGGTGATTCTAAAGTGAAAGGGGATGGAGGACTGGGAACCACTGGGGAGAAGGCTACAGGGGTCCAATGGGTGAGCAGGGGCGGTGGGCTGATTGAAGGGATTGGGTGATGCGCAGCCATGTTCAGAATACACTCTGAGGGCAGATTCCCAGGCTTGTTGATGGTTTGGATGGGGGCTGTGAGCGAAGAGGGGTAGTCGAGGGTGGAGGTTTGAAGCAACCAGTGAAGGGCGAGTCTGTTGACCAGGATGGGGAGCCCTGCAGAGGAGCTGGTGTGAGGGGGGTTGAGAAGTTGGGTTTGCCGTGCTCAGTGGGAGGGCCCAGGAGCCCCCCAGGCTGAGAAGTCACACAGGCAGGGGCATGTGTTCTGGGGGTGTGGGAGCTCAGGAGCCAAGCAGGCCCCCAGGCGAGAAGTCAGGAAAGACCCTCTGGACATGAGGTGGCACCTGGGATATGAAGGGTGGGTGTCATTCCAACAAGGGACGCAGGGAGAGCAAGCCATGGTGGGTGACACTTGGGACATACTTTCCAGCTGCAGTGAGAAATGGAGGTGAGGTGGGAAAGTCAAATGTGGAGCCAGATTCCAGGTCCTGATGGAGGAGTCAGGGTTGCATTTAATTAGTGGGGAATTGCTGAATGTTTTTTGAATACAGAAATGAAAGTAATTGTAGCCAACGTTTGTTTTGAAAGTTCTGTTTATGGCAGGTGTTTTCATATCCATTAATTCATTTAATCTTCAGTACAACCTTATGAGACAGGAAGTACTATTCTTATTTTATAGGTGGAAAACCAGGTGTAGAGAGTTATGCAAATTATTTAGGGTTCTGCAGCGAGACAGTGGCAGACATCATCCCAAGTAGCTTGGATCCTGCGTGCACATGGGCTTAATTACCTTTCCATGGTGCTCTCATGTGGGGTACAATTGGAGATGGTGTGGACTAGATGTGTGTTGGAGGGTGGAAAGGTAATTTGCCTTTCTATGGACAAGAGTTATTTGCATTACTATTTTCTACAAGTTACAGAGTCAGAAAATAGCCCCAAAACAATGAAAGGTGCTGGTGACCCAATGGGTAAGCTAGACAGGCTATATACTTACCTTTTTTTTTTTCTATTTCATACTCTTTCACAATTTTCCTGTTACATTTATTAATTATTTTTTTAATTGATGTTTTAATAGTTTTTAACATTGTGAAATTTTGGCTTGTACATTTTTGTTTGTCCGTCACCATATATATGACTCCCTTCACCCCTTGTGCCCACCCCCCACCCCCATTGCCCCTGGTAACCACAATACAATTTTCTCTGTCCATGTGTTGGTTTATATTCCACATATGAGTGAGATCATACAGTGTTTGTCTTTCTCTTTCTGGCTTATTTCACTTAACATAATACACTCCAGGCCCATCCATGTTGTTGCAGATGGGACGATTTTGTCTTTTTTTTATGGCTGAGTAGTATTCCATTATATATATATATACACACACCACATTTTCTTAATCCAATCATCAGTTGAGGGACACTTAGGTTGCTTCCATTTCTTGGTTATATTGAATAACGCTGCAATGAACATAGGGGTGCATAAGCCTCTTTGGATTGTTGATTTCAGGTGCGTTGGATAGATTCCCAGTAGTGGGATTGCTGGGTCATAGGGCATCTCTATTTCTAATTCTTTGAGGAATCTCCATACTGTTTTCCATAGAGGCTGCACCAGTTTGCATTCCCACCAGCTGTGTATGAGGGTTCCTGTTTCTCCACAACCTCTCCAACATTTGTTTTTTGTCTTGGTGATTATAGCCATTCTAACGGGCGTGAGGTGATATCTTAGTGTTGTTTTGATTTGCATTTCCCTGATGATTAGTGATGTTGAACATCTTTTCTTGTGCCTATTGGCCATCTGTATATCTTCTTTGGAGAAGTGTCTGTTCATTTCCTCTGCCCATTTTTTGATCGGGTTGTTTGTTTTTTTGTTGTTCAGTTGTGTGAGTTCTTTATATATTATGGAGATCAACCCCTTGTCAGATGTATGTTTTGCAAATATTCTCTCCCAGCTGGTGGGTTGTCTGTTCATCTTGATCCTGGTTTCGTTTGTCTTATAGAAGCTCTTTAATCTGATAAAGTCCCACTTGTTTATTTTTTCTTTAGTTTCCCTAGTCTGGGTAGGCATGTCATCCGAAAAGATTCCTTTATGACCAATGTCAAATAGTGTGTTGCCTATATTTTCTTCTATGAGTTTTATAGTTTCAGGTCTCACCTTCAGGTCTTGGATCCATTTTGAGTTAATTTTTGTGAATGGCGATAGCAGATGGTCCACTTTCATTCTTTTGCATGTGGCTGTCCAGTTTTCCCAACACCATTTATTGAAGAGACTTTCCTTTCTCCATTGTATGTTCTTAGCACCTTTGTCGAAAATTAGCTGTCCGTATATGTGTCGTTTTATTTCTGGGCTTTCAATTCTGTTCCATTGATCTGTGTGTCTGTTTTTGTACCAGTACCATGATGTTTTGATTACTATTGCTTTGTAGTATGTTTTGAAGTCAGGGATTGTGATACCTCCTGCTTTGTTCTTTTTTCTTAGAATTGCTTTAGCTCTTCGGGGTCTTTTGTTGCCCCATATAAATTTTAGTATTCTTTTTTCTATTTCTGTGAAGAATGTCATTGGGATTGTAATTGGGATTGCATTGAATCTGTAGATTGCTTTAGGTAATATAGGCATTTTAACTATGTTTATTCTTCCAATCCATGTGCATAGGATATCTTTCCATTTCTTTATGTCATCATTGATTTCTTTCAATAATGTCTTGTAATTCTCATTGTTTAGGTCATTCACCTCCTTGGTAAGATTATTCCTAGGTATTTTATTCTTTTTGATGCAATTGTAAATGGTATTATCTTTTTGAGCTCTTTTTCTGTTAGTTCATTATTAGCATATAGAAATGCAACGGATTTTTGTAGATTGATTTTGTACCCTGCAACTTTGCTGTAGTTGTTGATTATTTCTAATAGTTTTCCAACGGATTCTTTAGGGTTTTCTATATATAAAATCATGTCATCTGCAAATAGTGAGAGTTTCACTTCTTCGTTACCTATTTGGATTCCTTTTATTCCTTTTTCTTGCCTAATTGCTCTGGCCAAAACCTCCAGTACTATGTTGAAGAGGAGTTATTAATTTATTTTTGAAGAAGTAATACAATCACATTGTTGGTTGACATGCAAAAGATATAAAACGTATAATGGTGAAAAGTCTCCTTCCCACTCTTGACTCCTGGCCATCTGGTACCCCTTGGATGCAACCACTGTTAGCCATTTCTTAAGTATGCTTCCAAGAAATTCTATACATAATTAGCAAACATGTTAAGAAAAAGATACACAGAGAGGCTTGTGTATTTTTTAAAAACTGACATTATATTCCACATATTGTTTTTTTAACTCAACAATATGTCTCAGATTGTTCCATATCAGTACATAAAAGTTCCCAGATTCTTTTTTCACAGCTGCATAGTATTCTATTGTGTGGCAGAACCATGTTTATTTAATCATCCCTTATTGATGGCATGGTGACTTCTGAGTAAATGGCTAACTGAAAGGCATTAAGGAGTGGTGAGTAGTGGGGTAGAGGAGACTGCAGGAGCAGCTTTCTTAGCGGAATGGGACTATTAATAGTTCCTACCTCAGTTTCCTCCTCTAGGAAATGGGGTTGGTGATTCTTTTATTTATTTATTTTTTTTGTGAGGAAGATCGGCCCTGAGCTAACATCTGCCAATCCTCCTCTTTTTGCTGAGGAAGACTGGCCCTGGGCTAACATCCGTGCCCATCTTCCTCCACTTTATATGGGACGCCACCACAGCATGGCCTGACAAGTGGTGCGTCCGTGCACACCCGGGATCCAAACCTGCGAACCCCGGGCCACCGCAGTGGAGTGCGCGCACTTAACCGCTTGCGCCACTGGGCCGGCCCAAGGGGTTGGTGATTCTAATGGTGCACACCTCATAGGGTTGTAAGGGTAAATAGGTTAGTTCATGTAAATTGCTTAGAATAGTACCTGACACCGTGCTTGGAATCAGAATTTATCATTATCTTCCTTTGGAAAGTTTGATGGGGAAAGAAGGAAGAAAACTGGGTTGGAAGCATCCAGAAAATACCTTTTCAAGAGTAAGTGGAGAGCGAAATAGTAACAGCAACAAAATGAGCATGGACTGTGTGTTGTGTTGTTACAAGTCCTTGGCAGGACTGAGCCCTGGAATGTTTCCAGGTAGGTATTCTGTTTGCTCCCATTGTACAGATGAGGAAATCAAGGCACGGAGGATTTCGTATGTCAAGCAGGACTGCTCAGCCGGCAACTGGGGATGCTGGATTGACACCCAGAAGGTCTGTTGCCAACAGCCACACACTCAACTCCTGCGGGGTTCTGCCTCTTGATGTGGGGAAGAAAGGAAAAAGGCTAAGGGACTCAGATAGGAAGGCATGTGACAGAGGGAGCAGGGTGAGGGGATGCTGGGAGTGTTGGGCTGGGGAATCCTGCTTTCCGCAGCAGGTGTGAGGCAGGAAGGAAGATGCAGACACACCGAGGCCAGAGGAGGGAACTGGCTTGCCTTAGGTGGTTTGGGGAAGTGGGGAGATGGGCTGAGCGGAAGATGGAGTGTAAAGGCCAGGAGGAGGGAGGGAACGGGTTAGGCGGTGGGAAGAACAGATGGACCATCCGAGTGGCTGCAGCGGAGTGAGCCGTGGGGGCTGGGAAGGAGACAGATGAAGTCAGAGATCAGGAGGGGGCACTGATCCTGGAGGGAGGCAGGGGGCCATTTTTAGCACTGGGGCTTTGACTGAGTGAGATGGGAGCTACTGATGGATTTTGAGCAGAGGAGGGACAAGATCTGACTTGTTTTAAAAGGCTTACTGGCTGCCTCTGTGTGTGTGTGTGAATCCTGAGTTTTCTTTGCAGTCCAGTCCCCCGCTCCCCCCGGCAAGCGCCTGCAAGGGCAGAAGGAGGGGGGCTCCGGTGGGCGACTACTGCAACCATCCAGGTGGGAGATGAGCTCTAATACACATGGAGCAGGGTGTAGACCCTGAGGGCACAATGGTGAAGGACTCAGACAACGACTTTGCCTCATGGAAGTTCTGTCTAGTGCAGAGTTTCTCAGCCTCTGGAACTAGTGACACTTGGGCCTGGCTGGTGTTCTGTTGCGGGGGCTGTCCTGTGCCTTGTAGGGTGTTCAGCAGCATCCTGGTCTCTAACCTTTAGATGCCGGTAGCCTCCCCCTCCTAGATGTGACAACCCAAAATGTCTCCAGACCCTGCACTGGTCTAGTGGGAGAGAAACAAACTGAGCAAATAAACGTGTTCTTTCCATAACGGTCTTTGCTAGGAAGTAAAAAGAGCAGGTAAGGGGAAGTCCCAAATCTTCTTCCTTGTGGTGTTCATTTTGTTCCTGCATCCTGTCCATCCCTCCCCACCCGCCCTGCGGCCATCTGCCTGATGGTCATGCACCAACCCCCTGCTCTTTCCACGTGCCCTTCTCTCCTCCCTCCATTTGCCTAACTCTGCCAGTCGCTCCTAGAAAGAAGTGAAAAAAAGAAAAGACCTTCCAGAGGACACCTCTTCTCCGAGGTAGGGACAAGTCCTAACTGCCTCTTTGTGGCTGTAACATGACTCGGTCAGCTCCGTGCTCTGAAGGTGAGCCCTTCTGTCACCATGCCCGAAGTTGGCCTCTGTTCCAATTGGCCAAAAAGGAACAAAACAAAACAAGATATTTAAAACACTTCCCTGCCCGAATCCCGGCCGTTTCTCATAACGGACAGAGAGGCCTGCTGCTCGGTTGAGGCAGATAACTCCAAGCGTGCTTATTTTCATAGTCAGCCGAACAGGCTATCTCGGGATGCAGCTTGCCGAGGCTGTTCCTCCTGCTGCTCGCTGGCTGCAGGCCAGGCCGAGTGGAGAGCCATGTCGGGGAGGCCAGGCTCCGGCTAGTAAGGTGCCTGGGGAAGGGAGCGGGGTCAGCCCTTCCTCTCCTTTGAGGCCAGCTTTATCACCAAGACGTTCTGCCTGGCTTCCTCCAGCCTGCTTCTGTCCCCCGATTCTCTCTGTCCCCCGGGAATATTAAGAGACACACGTTTTAATCTATTTTTATTAGTTCATTGCTTATTAAGATCACCACGGAACCTGCTTGTTTAGGCCTGTGCTGCCTTTTCTTTTTTTGTTTAAAGATTTTATTTATTTATTTATTTTCCCCCCCAAAGCCCCAGTAGATAGTTGTGTGTCATAGCTGCACATCCCTCTAGTTGCTGTATGTGGGACATGGCCTCAGCATGGCCGGAGAAGCGGTGGGTCAGTGCGCGCCCGGATCCGAACCCGGGCCGCCAGCAGCGGAGCGCGCGCACTTAACCACTAAGCCATGGGGCCTGCCCTGTGCTGCCTTTTCTATCCAAGGCCACATGGTTGGGTTTTTTCCTTCCACTTCATTTAAGCCAAGGTTTCTCCACCTTGGCGCTGTGGACGTTTTGGATCACATAATTCCTTGTGGGGCTGTCCTGTGCTCTAGCAGCATCCCTGGTCTCCACCCACTAGATGCCATTAGCTCCTCTCCCCCCAAGTTGTGACCACCCAAAAGTCTCCAGACATTGCCACATATCCCCTGGGGGGCAAAACCATCCCTGGTTGAGAACCACCGATTTCAAGGAATAGAAGAGCCTGATTTTAGAGATGGCAAAGTATTCCCCTTGACATCTTGCTGGAGGTTTGTAGGGAGAGAGGAGCTTTTTCTGGGCCTTCGAATGAGTCTGATCTAAAGGTCTCCCAGCTCCCTCCTTCAGTACTTGAAGCTCATTCTCGAAGGAGTTGACCTCCTAAAAGAAAACACAGATCATGCAGTTGCTGTTGGTAGATTTTAGCCTTGTTTCTGCTCTGTTTGGTTCGGCTTCTCTTTTTTTTTTCTTTTTTTCTTTAGAGACAGGTGAAGGTATAAGGTTTAGGGACGTGGAATCATAACTGGGTTGGAAGTCTGGTCTCTGGCACTTGCCAGCTGTGTGACCTTGGGCAGCTCACTTCATCTCTCTGGGCTTAGTTCCAGGTCTCTAACAATGCTCCCTCCCTCACGGAGTCAGTCTGTGTGAAGTGCTGATTTAGCACAGTGCCTGGCCCAGGGCGAGCATGCAGTAGCTGCTGGGACCACTCTGTGCAAGGCGGGGGGGGGGGGGGGGGGGGGGGTTTGAGAAGGGCCACTGAATGATCTCTAGATGGAGGCCAGGAACATTTGCCTTCTTTATTTCTCGCTTATCAGCCACATTCCATCAAGCCCAGGACTGGCCCTTAGTAGGCCTGCCCTGGGCTTCTTTTTCAATCCGTGTCCCTCCCAGGATTCCATCTGCCACCATACCTTTGTCTCTGTCCCCAGCCGAATTGCTGTTTTCCAGATAACCTCAGACCTACGCGAATGCCAACAGCATTCCTCTCACAGAGCTGAGCTGCCAGAATAAGCCGGCAGCTTCCTGCTCTTTGCCCCAGAAAGCATTTCAAGTGATCAGAGAGAGAGAGAGGGAGGAAGGGGGAGGATGCAGCTGCTTATGCAACAAGCTTTAATCCCGGGTTAAAATCCACCACGCGCACCGGCGGCATATTTCATTTCCTCATTACTGGGTCGTGAAGTGAGTTGCACACGAGATCTGCCACTGACTCGCAGTCCTGTTTGTTCCCCCAAAAGCAGCCACCACAGACAAACGGCATTCCCGCTGGCATGACGGTGGAGGGCTGCTGCCCACAGCAAGGAGGAGGAGCAGGGTCTGATTAACTCTGGCCTCTGCCTCTTGTCCCCCATTTGGTCTCCCTGCACCCCCTTCCACTCCCAGGAAAAGGAGGTCCCTGCCTTCTGGTGGGGCCCATGTCTGTTGTCCTGAGTCCTGGACCTTTGTCAGGCTGGGTGGCGGTGGAGGTGTCCCTCCCTGCATCTTGGCCTCTTCAGCCTAAAATATAACAACGGCAGCAACAAAACCCCCTCCCTTTTTGTAAAGCCTGGGCTCTGCCCCTGCGGTACAGTGTGTTTGGTTTCCTGGCTGTTCCTGTTTGATATAAGATTCCCAGCCAGGAAGAATTTATGTACATGCGGTGGGCATCTGTCGTCCACGTGGGGGGGCGGGGGCAGGGAGAGCGGGCCATCAGCTCTGCGTTTTCTTTGTGGGAACGAATGGTGTGGGACAAGAGAGGCCCACGAGTCCTAATTTCAGGAGGAGAGGGGAGACTTTATTGGGCCATTGCTTTACCTCCTGGCATATGGCTGTGTCTCCTCTGGAAGCTTTCTCCAGCCTCTAAAGAATGATGTTTATTTAGCTTCTGTTGTTCCAGCTTGCTGTTTTAAAAAAATCTTGTTAATGAAGCACCTTGTCTTAAAAAAAAAAAAAAAAGGAAGAAAAGAGCAAGCATGGACATTTTAAGAGCCTTTCAGATTTGCCTTGTCTTTCTCAGAGTGCAGACCAACTACAAAGGCAGCTTTAGGGAGGAAACAGGCAAAGACCTCCTAATACTATAGAAATGGGTGGCATTATAAGCAGCTCTGAAAAACTAGTTAATATTTGACTGGGGAGCAGAGCCAGAGATGGGGGTGGGGGTGGGGCTGCCAAGTGTAGGGCTGTGTGTGAAATAGCTGTTCCATCTGCCTTCGGGGACGAAAAGAAGCCGCTCTCTGTGGAAATAAATTTAAGCCAGAATCCTTATAAAGCTCCTGGGATTTGTCTGCCCACTGAGGGCCCAGTTCCCCAAGAACACGCATACAGGGATGATTGTGACAGGAAGGGCCGAGCAGTGGGTGGAGGCCTGACTAATAATGGGGGTTCTTGTTCCCTCGCTGAGTTTGACATCTTTCTTTCTCCCTCTGGATTTAAATGGCTTCTCAGACGGAGAGGCACTGCCTGTGGCCTGGATTCAGAAGGTACACGCCTCCTTGGGAAGCAAAGACGAGAGACAGCAGCTCCCTCTCTCTCTCTCTCTCTGCATCTGCCGGGAGAGCTGCAGCTGGTATTTTTCCACAGGCCTTTGCTGCGATCGCAGGGCCTAGTTTTTCCCAGCCAGGCCCAGAGTCCGAGAGAGGGTTAATAGGCAGGAAGCTGCAGGCCTTGCAGACTAATACGGAAGTCAGATTTTTGTGTAACTGACAGGTTTAGCAGGCCTCGGACGTGGGGGAGGGGGCGGGAGGGGAAGGGAAGTTTGTAGATCTAGGCATGTGGCCTGCTAGGAGCGCCTTTGGCTTTTCTTAGGGTAAGAACGGAGAGGGGGCCCCGTGGCATCCTGGCAGGGAGGCAGGAACCCAGTATGGTTTTCCTCTTGAGTACTGAGGGAGAGAGGGGCGAGAGGTTAGCTCCTGGGCCAGGCAGATGGCTCTCTGGCCTGCATTTCCAGGAGGCATTTTGACAATGACTGTGCAATCTTGACCACTCTGCTCCCCTCCTCCCCGCAGCAGCCTGGCTCCTCCGTCCCCTGAAAAGCCCCGCTGCTCTTTAGCGATTTCTTGGGGCTCCCCTGTCCTGGCTGTTTTCCCCCAGCTCCTCAGCGGCCTGCCTCAAGCCCCTTTCTCTTGTCCCCTTGGCTGTCTTCCTGGGGCTCCCCCCTCCTCAGCTGCACTTCCCCCCCGGGGGGGGTGGAACCATTCTGCTGGATCCTTCTAGAAAAGGGCCAGCCTTCCTCCTAGCAAAGAGCCGTGTCAGAGGGGGCAGGTGAGGGTGAGCCCTTTCAGCTCACCCCAAAAACTGTCTTCCCAGTGGCCTCTGGGCTTCAGGCTTTGCTGGAGCAGGTCAGGCTGGCTGCCCTGGTTTGCCCGTGCCGGGAAATCTAGCCAGGGTGTGTGAGAAGTGCGTCTGGGGGCCCCTTTCCCAAGTTTTTCTTGCTGCAAAAGGCCTAGCTTAGCCTGTCTTTTTCTATGCACAGGATGGCTCTTGCTCACCAGAGCCTCACAAAGATAATCGCTCAGGAAGTGTTTCAGCCAATCCGGGGCCGCCTTACACTCCGATTTGCCGGGGCAGCCAATCGGGGATGAGCTTTTATTAGGCGGCCAGATCATCAAGCCGAAGTGCCAAACCCTTTTTCTGTGAGAACTAGGAGCCTGTCCTCCATGTTTTATAAGTATTGACATTACACAGTGTTAACAATGCATCCACAGAGGTAAGCTCGACTTTTTAACCATCTTTTCTCCCCCTCCCTCTGAGACATCCGAATTGTGGGCGAGCAGTGTGATTTCTCTGTGGCTGGCCGTGCCACACTCACCCCCACAGCACTTAGGTTAACTTGGAACTGTTTAGAGAGAATTTTTTTGCTTTCTTGGGTCACATGGCTAAGGAGCCATTAGCCATAGCTTGATTTTGCAAACTGGCAAGGGCCTGGCACACCTTTTCTTCCACCACTACATGGTGTTTCTGGAATAATTTGAAGCTAGATCCTGGTATGCCAAAAAAGAAGTTTTTTTTTTTTTTTTTTCCCTCCTCTCTCTTTCTCTCTCTCTCTCTGAGCAGTTTCCCCCCCTGCACTATTGTCTTCTCTTGTGTCACATGCCTGCTGGGGGAAGAAATGGAAGGTAAGCAGGCAGGCTCCTGTCCAAGGAGAGCTCATGGCAGACAGCAAAGCAGGCAAGTTTACCTCTCCAAAGAGGTTCTGGGAAGGCTGGACTCAGTTCTGACAAGAGAGGACCTGTGTTTTAAAAAGAACCAAGCCCTCAGCAGCAGAGCAGTGCTAAGGAGAGATTCTAGCTCCTGGGGCCTAGGTGGGTGGTGGTGTCTCTACATGGTCTTCTCTCTCCCTACAGGGTTTCTTCACTTGAAACTACATTGTTCAGCCTTTTTTCCTGACTTCTGTTGATACAGAGTGTTCTTCTGCAAGCCAGCCTACAGCCAGCAAATGTTTCTGAAAGTGTTTTCTAGGCTTTGGAGGAAGTTTTTGGAGAAGGGCTGGGGTGGGGTGGGGGGGCTGGGGGGAGAGATATTGGACAACATCCTGCAATAAATCTGTGAGGACTCTTTTTGAATCCCTTAGCTTTCTGTTCTTGCATGATTTTCAATGAACTAATGTATCTTTTATCCTTGTTTTCATTTTCCTTTCCCTTTTTTACATTGTATCACCCTCTGTCCTCCTGTGTGATGGAGTGCAGAGGAAATAAAATCATGTCTGTGGCTCATGACGGCATTCCATATTCAGTTGTTGGGTTGTGTTGTTGTGTGTGTGTGTTTTTAATAACCCCATGTAACTGTTTAAAAAAATTTCCTTTTTGATCAAGTCCCAAATCTGCCAGCCTGTTCTCTCTTCTTAACTGTGGAAAAATGAGACGGTTGCTTGAACATTTGTTGGGTAAGTAGAGCAATCCATTTCCTCTGTGACCATGTATAAAGAATTTGGCGAACATTTGGGGTCTGTTTGTAACAGGGGGTCTTCTCTACAGCAGTTGGGGGCTTTTTATTAGCAGGAACCAAATAAGGGCTTTTTAATAGTGTCTTGATTTTAGGTGACTGTTTGAATCCACTATTTTTCCTGATAACCTGCAGCTAGGATTGAAGATTACACTTCCTGTTTACCCTCAGACAGGGGAGAAATGTTCAGTTCATTGTGACTTGACTGGAGACCTTTAATTGGGTTTGTTTGGATATTAGAACTCTGGGTAGGTGATCTGCTTGTGAAATGTGACGAAAGTGCTTGTTCTTAGAGTCACAGAGCCTTAGACATTGGTGGGGCAGGAGCTGGTGGTGGAGGTGGTATGTGTGTGGGGGTGGTGTCAGTACTTAATGTTTTAGGATACTTACATGTAGTGCAAAATCCCATTCACCACCAAACTTGGTCCTTTTTCCAAGCCTGACCCACACATTTGTATGCACGCTTGCCTTTACTTATGATTTATTTCTCACTTTTTACATTTCCCCTGATCTCTTAATGCTGTAGTTAGAATTGAAGAGTGAAAAAACTAGACTCTCCTTTAGCATTAGCTTCAGAATTTCTCGAGACGTTCACTACATAAATTTCCAGCCTGGAGACCAATCCAGCGTGAATGTAAATGCTGGAAATATGTTCAGTTGCTGTGTTACGCCAACTTTATGGAGTCCATAATCTTTTTTTCTTTTAAATTAGTGCCCAGCTACCCACCTTTGAGCACCAGTAGGAAAAAAGCTCATTTAATAATGAGGAATGTACCAAATTCTAAGTTAAGAAAAGTCTGTCAGGCCAGCTTCTTAGACTAAAAATGCAAGCAGTTAATGACGTTATATACTTAAAACTGAACAGCGTGACTGCCCCACACAAGTATAAGTAAGTTCAGACACTTAGCTATTTTCTTTGTTCTTATCTCCTGCCTATAAATGGAAATTACATGTAGAAGTTCTTGTGGCCTCCCTAGAAGAAATATCTAATCACAAGACTCCTGGTTTGATGCCTTCAACGTTTACATAATGGTGTGTTTGTTGGGCTGGAAGGAAACCTCAGGGCAAGGCATTTGTCCTCTAAAAGCTTGCATTAAAATGGCTCCCACAGGTTTGCAAAGCCAAGATCTGTTTTCAAGTGTGCAGCCCCACCAAGTTCCCAGTCCTCGACCAAGCTAGCCACTTTTCCTCTGGTACTCACCAAGCATGAGTCTGTAAAAAGTTAATTGCTTTCAAAAGTAGCATTCTTTTCCAGTTTCACTAAGGGGGAAAAATAAATGTCTGCATTGCAGCAGGACTAGGTAGGGATAGCAGTGCTGGCTCACAGAACAGCCCAATGGGGTTCCTCTCTCCAGCTTTTGAACCAATAGACTTGGAGGAAAGGTTACAGATTGACAATTGCAGTGGCCGGACTGAGAACCGGCCTTCTCGAAATTTCTACCATCTCTGTTCCTTTTAGGAGAAGCAAATCCGCCAAGCTCAAGAGTCTCCTACATTCCATTCCTAGGGCCTCTCCCCCTCTCCTCTCTTTCTTTTTTACATCAAGGTAGAATGTTCTCTCTGCCACGATTGTAAATTGCAGAGGGAGGACCAGAATGTTGGGTTGTTTTCCTTTTTCCTTCTGCCTCCTCAGTCCCCAAAGAGGATGCACAGCTGCAAGGAACAAACACAGACACGCTGGAGCTTTTGATTCCTCTCTTTTTTTCCTTCAAGACCCTCCAGGATGGATTCACTTTTTGCTTTGGGAAATTAAGTGGCATTCACGTGGGGGAGGGGGAGTAACTGCTTTTATTAGCTCCAGAAAATGCTCAGTGTTCTGTCTGTAACTAGGAATTAATTATATATAATCACTCAGTAAACTTTCTACAGAGTTTTTCTAATTGCTGCCCATGAACATAGTTAGCCTGTTGGAGCACAGTCCAGTTACTTTTGTAATTAACAGCTCAAAGATTTGAGTCAGAAAGAAAGAAACAAGGGGGCCTCTTGGATTATAAATTAGGGATGAAAACAATAGCTTTTTTTTTTTTTCTTGTAACCCTTTTTCTTTTAAACAAAACATTCCCCCTTTTCTTTCTCTGGGAGAACAGGGGGCAAGTGCTTCAGGTCTTAAATGGGAAAGGGGGGAAAATGAGTCACTCTTTAAAAAGTAGGGTGACAGTAACCCAGAAAACCCTGAAGGCAAAGGTAGGTTTTTGCAAGTCCAACCACTTCAGATGTGTGATCTCTTTGTTTCTTTTTGCCTTCATTCCCCTTCTCTCTCCTGTGGCAGAGGCAACAAACATTTGTCAGCTGAGAAGCCCTAGGTCTGGCTTTGCCTCTGGTTGACCCTGAAAAGAAAGATACATGCAAAGTGCCTTGGCCACCGCAGCAGAGAATTAGTGAGGGAATCTGTTTAGAAGCCCTGTCTTGCTCTTAAATGCAAAAACAAGTAAGGATTCACCCTTGGCTTCAGGTTGCTAAGGCCATGGCTGCCCTTCCCCCTTCTCCCCACTCTCCTTACAGATAAACAAGCAGGCGGGAGCCATTTCAGCACTGCAGCTCGCTAGCTGCCAGGCTGTCCCTCCTCATCAAGATTACCTACCTACCGGCCGGCGAGGGGCCAGCCAGCCGCCCGTCCTTGCCCTGGCACAGCCTTGGGCACCATGCCCTCCTTTCTCCCCTGGAGCTAAAAAGCAGTCACCTTGAAACTCCCCACTCACAGCACCAGCAGAGTTCTGAGGCCAATTCTCAGACCTGTAACCGTAAATTACACGATCCACTATGAGGCTGTTCGCTTGGCCTCTGAAAGCGGGTTTTGCCAAACCCATTGTTAATTTTCAGGGCTCGTTGGGGGTGGACAAAAATCTAATTTGTGAGTATCCTGTGCATTGGCTAAGGGGAATGTTTTCCTGTTGTTTCTCCTCTGCAGACTCGGATTGTCTTTCCTTGATGTTAACTGTCTTAGGACTGGCTGGGTGTTTGGTGGCCGTTTTCAGGCTGAGAAACAGCCTTTTTATTTTACCTTGGCCTCAGACTGGGCTGTAGCCCTTCAGCTTGTCTTTTCAGATGCCTGCTGTCTTGAAGCACTTTCTTTTTACCTAGCGCCTTTTTGGTCTGGCTGCAAAGCTGGTTTCTAATATGCCAAGAAGGGGGAATGGGCTGCCTCCCCCGCCCCAGCATGCTCCCTTTTAACATTTTTTATGTTTGCACAGACACCTGTCTGCCTGCAGTTTATGCCACAGGGCTGCATAATTCCTAACCTTCCACCCACCTAATTCGAGGGCAAGGGGGCCTCATCCCAGAGCCTCATGGCGAAGGCTCAGGATCTAAAAGGGAAGGGTTTTCCTTAGGAACCTGTGACTTCACAAACTCCCCCTGTCATTGCAGATTTTTTTTTAAGCTTCTAAACGTTGGGTTGTTGGTGTCCTTTGGTTGAGCTTTTCCTAGTCTGATATTTAGGAAGGTGGCTTTGAAACTAGCAGGGCTGCTTCAACCAGAGCTACAGCTATGGAACAAACTGCTACCATTTTAGCTTCAATACAGGAATGAGGCAGTGTTGCCAGACGCCATTTTAAGAATCCTGCATAAATAGCTTAGCTACCGATGACTCTGCCTGTTTTAGGTGAGTGCTTATATAAAGCTGCTCTGCTAACCATTCCCTTCCCCCTCCAGATTTTTAAAAAAAATTAATTGCAGATTTAGG
This sequence comes from Diceros bicornis minor, assembly GCF_020826845.1. Classification (NCBI taxonomy): domain Eukaryota; kingdom Metazoa; phylum Chordata; class Mammalia; order Perissodactyla; family Rhinocerotidae; genus Diceros; species Diceros bicornis. Next base: position 14,245,918 of record NC_080758.1, read on the forward strand.
GAAGCATGGTTTTTTATTTTGATGTTCACTATTTTGTGCTCTAGAAGAGGAAGGTGTTGTGTCTTGGGGATTAAATATTTCTTACAGCCTGGACCAGTTTGGTATTTTGAATGAAAGTAAAAAGCTGAAGGAAAAGTCCTTTCGAATGATGCATGATTCTTGAATTGCTGTGCGAGCGATGATCCTCTTCTGTAGAACCAGTCTTGTGCATGCTGGTTATATATTCTAGATGGGTTAGATATTCTTGGTTAAAAGTCAAAGAGTAAGGGCACTTGGGGAAAAGAAATATCTGGGCACTGTGTATCCAGGCATTTTTCTGTCAAAACTAGATGTTTTCTCTTTTCTTTCTCTCTCTCTTTTGGAAGTGATGAGGGGATGAGATTCCTGGGAATTACGGACCAGCCTTGAGTCCTCAGAATTAATAATCAGAAGGCTTAAAACATCCTGGTGAGGTGCACCAGTTCTTCTGCAACTTTTAATTGCTCTTTTTCAGTGCATGCAGGTTAAGAAGTAAGCCTAGGTTTTCTTGCTCAGGCAGTGGGGAAGAAATCTTATTCTTTCTGGGACGGGATGGGATGGTCTTGGTTGTGTTTGCAGGCGCTGTTATTTCTTCTTTAATTGCCTGAAATGTCTCAGTTTGTGAAATCCAGAGGCAAGTGACTTAGGGTAAATGTGAGTGCGAGAGGTGGTGGTGGTGGGAACATACAATGTATACAACTAGTTGATGGTATGTTTTCCTTTTGGGGTGAGATGCTGTTGTTTGGTTTTTCAACTAATTTTACCCTTTTCTTTAGGGGGCCCCCAGCCACCCCAACAGACCTAAAAAAAAAAGTAGTTTGAAATAAGGGCTTGTTGTTCCATTGTGTTTGATTTAAATAATCCGGGTTGCTGGAAGCTAGCAGATACGGAAGGAAAGATGCTGTGTATTTTCTGAGACTTTAATGTGTTAATGACAGGAGTTCAAAGTCTTTTCTCCAGTTGCAGCTGCCTTTTCTTTTTCACAATCATTGTTATTTGACTGTTTTTTCCTCCCAATGACTGAACAGTTCTTAACCTAAATTGAGCAAGATCTGTGGGGCGTTCAGACAGGTACAAATCTTTTCTCACCACCACTTTTGATGTAATATTCGTAGTTTTTTCCCTCATAACATACTGGTGCTTAACACTAAACCAAAAAACGAGATCAGTGGTGTAGAAAAAAGGAAGTCCCTTTAGATGTGGCTATTCAAAATGACTAATTTTGCATTCTGGTCTTTGCTTTTGTAAATGAAGTTTTTTTTTTCCCCCCTTTTAATGCATAGACACTGCAATTTCCTTTAGTCAAATACAAGTTATTGTGTGTGTGTGTGTGTGTGTGTGCATGTGCGTGCACGAGTTCCCTTTGTAAGGATAGCTTGCTGATCTGTGAAAAAGATGGTTTTCTGAAATTGTTGTGCTTGAAATCCTTGGCTTAAGCTGGTGGTGCTATTGCTCAAGTTAAGTGATTATGGTGCCCACTTGTAATACTTGGAAAGATAAAACAGCTTAACTTTTTTCCCCCCTCTTTTCTGCTCCAGAATTGATTATCTTAAACTCAGCAGTAAATAGCCACCACATAACTAGTTTGCATTTTTTTAAACCTCTCAGCAGCATTCCTGCCTGGAGTATTCAGCTCTCCTCTAGGCTGTTACAAGCCAAATAATTGTTCTCTTGAATACAGCCCTCCTCCATGATCAATACACCTTTGAATGTTTTCATCGCTGCAGAAATCCTTCAAGTGGGTTTGTTGGGCTCTGTTATGCATAATTGTTTCTTTCACCACCGTACATTTTGGTTGGATCACAGATTAGCGTTTTCTCCATCACTCAAAATATGGGATCGGTTTCAAGAAGTTTAGGATTTCGCATACTTCATGCTAGAGAGGGAAACAGAATTCTAGTTGCTAGAAAGATCAAGTTTGCTATTTGTTCTTTTGAAGTTGACATCCCCCCATCTCTGAGTGCCGCATGGGGCTCTGTTAAAATTTATTTCCAGTCACCCCAAGCAAGAAACCATCAGCTGTATCCATTTGGACAGCCTGTGTATGTTGCAGGCAGAGTGTTTCTGAGTTGAGATTATTTGCCTCTTAAGTTGGATAAAAAGTATTAGTGCTAAAATCACCTTCCACAAATCACCGTTGTATTATTGCATGTTAGTGATATGTTTAAATTTAAGAGGCTGCTTTCTTCTGATGAAAACCATTTGTGACAACATGTCAGTTTTTTGCTGATTTGTGTCACAGCCTTTCTTTACAGATGCACTGTAAATGAAATTGTTAATGGGGTTCAATATCAGAGAGCTAAATGTGTTAATATTCTGATTTAAAACTAGAGCACCTTCCTTTCTTCTTTCTACTGGGACTGGTTAAGTTTGAGGACTCCAAGCTCTTCTAATTTAATTCTGAGCTCTCATCTTTTCCTTTCTATCTAGTTCCCATCCTGAATCCTCTTTCCCCGGCAGTCATGGAACACATCTCCATCTGACCCGAGGTTCCAGGCCTGTTTAGACTCCTCTTTTGTCTTGTCACGATCCCAGACCATGGAACACAGAAGGGACATTCTAATCCTTTCTCTTTTACCCAACCTCCCTCCTGTCCTGGCCTTGAGTCTTCCAAATGGAAAATTCCAGCAGTATCAATGGATGATGCACCCATTTCTTCTTGTTGAACCACAGTCTGATGGAATTGCATCTAAAGTAATTGCTCAGATTCTTATCACTTGATTGTCAGCCCAAATGCTTTGAAAGTTCCAGCATCTCATATAGTTTGCACCTATAAAAGCAGTACTGGACTGGCTTGGCTTGGCGCGTATGTGTGGGGAAGATACGAAATGGCCTGCACTGTATTCAATGGGAGTTCCAGCAGAGAGAGGGAGAGAAGATTCTGGTGGATCTTCCCAGCAAAGGGGCCTGCTTTCCCCACTTCTCTCCCCAACCCCCAGCTCTCAGCCTGTCTTTTAAATAATCCTTCCTCATTCCACTTTTGTGGTGGAGGATAATTAGTCACAGCTCAAAAGAGTGCTGAAGGCTTTCTCTAAGCCATGCCTGCTACAGAGGGGAAATATCCAGAGGGTGGGAGCGTGGAGACCCCAATCCTAATTCCTGGGATAAATGCTGGTGGTTTGAATGTTTTGAGACCCAGGCCTTTTGCTTCTAGCCTGGGCGTATTTTTCGACTTTGTAATTTAACCTATATATTTTTTCATGTTCCTGTCTCATCGGGAAATTGTAAGATTTAGTGGGGAGGTCTGACAAGTGCTCTTTGCCTTGCAGAATTCAGAACTCTGGGTACCCTGCGGACCACCTCCATCCTGAACCCCATGTTAACAAGGAGAAACTTGTTTACTTGTCTCTGGGTTTTTGTTGGTTGGCCCACGGGGGTAGATTGTAATTGTGTCTAAAAAAATGCTTTTTTGTATCCCCCAATAGCACGACAACTGGAATAGTAATTTGACTTAAAAAAAGAACAACCTAGTGTTTTAAAAAACTCCTTCAGGAGTCTTACTTAACACTTGGTTTGAAATCAGGTGTGGGTTCCTTCCCCTCCACCCCTGCATAAGGACGGGGGATTGTCTTAAAGGTGGGTTTGTTGTTAGAGCTTCTAAATTGCTGCCCCCATGGGGCAAGTTCTCAGTCTACCTCAACGTGAACGTAATTTGCTCTGTTTCAGCTTGGCTGAAGAGGAAATAAAAACAGAACAGGAGGTGGTTGAGGGCATGGATATCTCTACTCGCTCCAAAGGTGAGTAAAAATCCTGTATTATCTATTCCAGAGCAGAGGAGGAAATTGGAATTTCTTTTTCTTCTTGTTGTGGTGCAGTGGAGTGTGGCTCTGTGAGCCGACGTTGCAGCAGTCCTCCGATTTTGAGATGTGGAACCTTTGATGGATGAACCTAATTTATGGAGAAATCTCCTCCTTTTGATTTTCTTTCCCTTGCGTGTCTGTGTAGGTGTACCGACTTGTCGGGGGGTTGTCCCGACAGTAAATTTTCCGTGCCTATTGTGACTGAAGGTAGCTGGCTACTTCTCTGCAGGGTGACTTTCAGGAATCAAAATTTAAATAAAGCATGTTCTAGAAGCAACCAGTCTCCAGCTACTGCTGGGTTTCTGATTTTAATAACAGGCCTCTTTGGAATCACAGAAGAGGAATGAAGTTGGCCCACTTGTTTGGAAAACGATGGTCTTGGTTAGAGATAAAAAGGAAATGTAAAACTTTCTGGAATGCTGGGACCAGTATTTGCATTTAGGACAAGATTTAGCAAAGTAGAGCAGACACGGTTTATCTTTTTATTCAGAATCCTGTATTAGACTCCTCAAAATCTTCTAATTGTGGGATTGGTACTTTTCATTTGGTCTGTGTGAGATTTTAGGAGGCTTCCTGAAAGGAAGCAGTTCCCCACTTTTGCCTTCAGGGTGCTTTTAGAAATGAGCTGCTGGCGCGTTTTTCATATCTTTGGTTGATGAAAATGCTCATCTCCAAACTTAATGGTTGCACCAAGGTGTTGTTATTCCTTCCGCAATCACTGAGTGCCTGCTCTGAGCACGGGGCCCTGTGTCTTGGTCATGGGGAAGGGCTGGAGAGAGGGTTATTACAGACTCTGCCAGAAAGATGCCGATCTAGCCAGAGTGTCACAGAAAGGGGTTCTCTAAAGGCATCTGAGACGACAAAGCCTTTTGAGGATTTTTATAAGACTGCGTGTCATTTTGGGTAAAGGTAGGGGTCAGGTAGTCAAGAGTGTGACCTGGGAAGTGGGAGCTGGCTGTTGTTGGGGCCTGACCTGCCGGGTGGGGGCCTGGCATGGTTCAGAGAGGAGGGGGAGGCCCCCCAGGTGAAGACCAGGCTGCCCCAGTGGGGGCCCGTGGGGGGTGCAGCAGGGAGAGGAGGGTGGGCTGAGTCATTGGCTGCCGCCCCCCCCTTCATCACAGCCCCCGTCCAGCCCCTGAGGCACCATCAGCACTTGTAATGGCGAGGAGAGCCACCGGGGAGTTTTGAGCAAGGAAAGAACCTTCCGGAAGGGGTGTTTCGAGACGTTGTTGATGAGGGAGTGTGTTCTAGCCCCCTTGTTGTGGTCAGAATCGAATGTGGACAGAGAGCCCAGGGACAGGGAGCTGGGAGCTGGGGGCTTTGTTCCTGCTCCACCGCTCACTCTCCCGCGGGGGCTGGGGCACTTTCTGTCTCTGTTCCTCTGTTTTCTTGTCTGTAAAATGAGGTGTTGGATTCTTAGATGTTTTCCCTCTTGGGCTTCTCTTGTAAAAATAATACTCACCGACAGTTTTATGAAGGCAGTGCTTGTACTGGGAGCTTTTCCTTACTGACTTCCTCAAATCTCCTATAACGTGGGTGGTGGTTCCCACTTTGCAGATGAGGAAACTGAGGCTCCAAATGGTAATGTCTCACAGGTGGTGAGTGCAGGGTGGGATTGAACCCAGGCTCTGCCTCCAAGGAGGCACTTCCTTCATGGGTACTCGGTGCCTGGAATGCCCAGTAGCCGTGTGTGGAGAGTCTCCAAAGGGGTCCAAGTCAGGGATCAAAAACCAGGGCGGCAGCTCTGCTCAGACTCCTCCTGCATGTGGAGACCCCTCTTCTCTTCCCCTTAAGTGTGGACGCCTCTTCTCATCTTCTTTGAGACCCTTGGATGCTCCTAGCTCTTCACCAGGTGGCATTTTCCTCTGACTGTGCTGCCCGAAATGTGACCTCTCTGGGGTCATCGTTGTCCCTCTTTCTCATCTGCCCCACTCTAATTCTCTCCTTCCAGCAGCCAGGGTGATCTTGAAAAACAGATCAGAGCCGTCTCATCTTGCTGACTCCTTCCACTGACCTTCCAGGGCCCTTAGGCTCAAGTCTGCAGTCACTGTGTTTTGTTTTTTTTTTTTTTTTTGTGAGGAAGATATCAGCCCTGAGCTAAAATCCATGCCAATCCTGCTCTTTTTGCTGAGGAAGACTGGCCCTGGGCTAGCATCCATGCCCATCTTCCTCCACTTTATATTGGAAGCCGCCACAGCATCCTGACAAGCGGTGCATCAGTGCGCGCCAGGGATCCAAACCCGGGCCGCCAGCAGCAGAGCGCACGCGCTTAACTGCTACGCCATGGGGCCAGCCCCCTGCAGTCACTGTGACCTACTTACCCGGGCAGACCCGGTCAACTTCCTTCACTTGGTGACATTCTATTCACCTCGGACCATTTCTCCCTGACTCCACTTGAGCTACTTGACTTCCTCCCCTCCACACCCCCCCGCCCCCCCCATGCCCCCTCCCCCTGCCCCCGTCCTTTCCTGGGGGCCCCGTGTGTCTTGTGCCCTTTTCTGGGAACAGGCTGCCCTGGGTCCTGCTTCCTATTTCTCCTCTCTCAGATTCATCTCAGACGTAACGAGAGGCCTTCGGCGGCCACCCAGTCCAAAGGAGCCATTCCGTCATATTCTGTTATATTTTTAAAAATAAACTGCTAATTTTAGAGCAGTTTTAGGTTTCCAGATAAGTTGTGAAGATAGTGCAGTGTTTCCATATCACCTCCCTGAGTCCACTCACAGGCACATGCACAGATGCGCGCGCGCACACACACACACACACATGCTGTGGTACATTTGTCACAATTAATAAATTGATATTGGTATGTTGTTACCAACTAAAGCCCATGCTTTGTTCAGATGTCCTTAGTTTTTCCACTGTGGCTCCAGGATCCCATCCAGGACACCACATGACATTTAGTTCTCGTGTCTCCTTAGACTCCTCTTGGCTGTGACCATTTCTCAGACTTTCCTTGTTTTTGATGACCTTGATGGTGTTGAGGAGTACTGGCCAGGTATTTTGTAGGATGCCCCTCAATTAGGATTTTTCTGATGTTTTTCTCATGATTGGACTGGGGTAGACTGGGATTATGGGTTTTTGGGAGGAAGACCACGAGTAAAGTGCTGTTTTCATCATATCGTATCAAGGGTACATATTATCAACGTGATTTGTCACTGGTGATGTTGACCTTGATCACCTGACAGGTAGTGCTTGTCAGGTCTCCCCCGCCCATGCTGTCCTCTTTGAGAGAAAGTCACAGTGCCCGGCCCACCCTTACCAAGTGGGAAGTTATGCTCCGCCTCCTTGGGGCCAGAGTATCTACATGAGTTATTTGGAATTCTTCTGTATGAGAGATTTGTCTCTTCTCCCCCATTTATTTATTCAATTATTTATTTATATCAGCATGGACTCAGTTATTTTAAACTTTAGGTTATAGTCTAGTGCTACCTATTTTATTGCTCAAATTGCCCTAGCTTTGGCCATTGGGAGCACTTTCATTTGGCTCCTGCGTCCCTCTGACATCATTGTGGGGTTCATTCATTGATTGAACACTTTCTGACTGTCTGCCACTACAAGATGCTCTAGGCTCACGTTGTCTATTTTCTTCCACAACCCTAGAATTAGCCATTTCCCCCAGGAGCCCTGCTTATTATTGGAGAATAGCACTAGAAACCAGGGTCTGGGGGATGGATGTGCTCATTGCTACTGAGGTGTCTTTGCTTCTAGGTGCTCTCAGCTGACAGAGCAAGGAAACGTGTGTATACAAACCCATTGTATATACATATCTGTGAATATTTCTGCCTATATCCACCTGTGTCTATATTCAGGTAGACATGAGTTGGTACGCTTGTCTCCAGGTCTGATCCATTACACATGGATCCTTCCAGCCGTCTCCCCTTGTTTGTCTGTGACCTACCACTCCCACGGTGAGAAAGCTGGCTCCCGCCGTCTGCCGTTTGTTTGCTATTTTCTGGTGCGTTTTTAATCCTATCTTCACTGTGCAGTTTGAGGAACGGGAACACGTGTGTACACTGTGGGACCACAACGCGGGTCAAGATAATTGAACATTTGCAGCGTTCCAGAAGGTTCCTCAAGATTCTCTAGATTTTCTGTAGCCCTTGTCCACGACCTTGTACTTCTTATTTGTTGGCTTGTTGATGGTGTCCTCTGCCAGAATTGAGGCTCCTTCTCGCCTCAGGCCTTAGACTACTGTGCTCAACCCCCCTTTCCATCCGAGAGCAGGATGGCATGGAGGATTGAAAAAACCTGGGTTCTAGAGCCAGGCTCCCTGGCTTGCCCCCTGCCTAGCTGGGTTATTCTCTGTGACTCGGTTTCCCCTTATACGTGGGATGATGAAGGTAGAGGATTATGGTGAAGACTCAATTTGTTCACACGTGCAGGGTGCTCTGAACTGGGACACGGGGAAGGCTGGGGACTGTCAGCCGTGGTTAGAGTTGGCGTGGAGCGGGGATGAGCTTGTATGGATGAGCCTGTCAGGCGGAAGCCCTCCTCACCACGTTCTGCTTCCCCCACTCACAGCCTCTAGGAAAACGGCACAGAGGTAAGTAGGGAAGCCATGCCCAGACAGTGAAGGACTGTGGAGGGGTCTCAGGCAGGCAGACTCGGGACAGGTTTCCTGTCCTCTTGGCCTCTGTGACATCTGAAGAAAGCCAGTCTGCAGCTGTTTGGGCCAATTTTCCAGGGCCTTTGGAGCCCCTGTTCTGGTGGGGAATCTCTGAGGGGAAAGGGTCATCTGGTTTCGCAGGAGACCTTTTTCTCTCCCCAGGGACTGCCTTGGATGGCTTTCTTTGTGTGGAACTCAGCTCCCATCTTCCAGGGTTGAGTGGCCAGGTGACTTGTGTGTCTAGGGAACCTTGCTGACAGAGCCTCTTGGGTCAGGTGAGCAAATCGCATGCGCAAAGCCCTGGAGTTATGATGCTGGGTTGCTGGGTTTCTGAGAGCTGAAGTCAGCAAGGTCAAAATGCGATGCTTGCAAAGGCTGACCGGGATGAAGGCTTACCTCTCTTTCAGTCCTGATCGTCTCAAAAGCCATGGTGTGATGATCTGGGCTCACTGAACACATACTTATTCCTCCAGCCTGCTTTTCTTGTGGTTTAGGAAATTCATTGCTTTGGTCCCTGTGTGACACCACCCCGGTCAGGGTTCTTTGGTTGTGAGCAATGGCGGCCAGCTCTGGTTACGGGAGCAGGAAGGGAATGGACTGTAAGGTGGTCCGTTGGCTCATGGGGTTGATGGGAAGACTGGAGGTCCAGGGCTGCTCGGGGGAGCAGAGCTAGTGTACAGGTCCTCAGGATCAACAAGGAGGGCAAAGTCTCCAGGGAGAGTTCCTCATCTAGTGTCATGTGCCTGCCCTTTGGCCAGGGAAGGGCTGGTGTCTGGACACCTGGACCCACCAACACTTCCCCCACCGGGGAAGAGATAATTCCTCAAAAGTAGATGAGGTGGCACTCAGGCATCTTGGGAAAGTGGCAACATTATTCTCTACTTGTGGGTAGAGGAGGCATTGTTCCTGGGAAACTTAGAAACCCTGACAATAATTGGCTAAGAATTCTGTAATCCCATTCCTACATCTAGTCCGTATGACCTTTCAGGTTCTCGAACTAAATTTCAATTTGTACACCCTCTTCTCCCTGACACCTCCTCACTTATTAACTGAGTAATTCCCAAGCCAGTCATTGCCATGAGGCCAGCCCTGGCATTTACTGGAGCATTTTAGTTCTTGGGAGACAAAGCTTTCGAGCTTTCAAGATGTCAGGTTGACATTTGTGTCCGAGGGTAATGATCTGCTGAAAGATGCTCAGGCGTAAATAGGAAGTACCGATAGTTGCAAGTGTATTTGCCTAGCTAATATTTTCTGAGTACTCATTAGGTGCCAGGTATTATATGCAAATTACTTTATTTGATTCTCATAATAATGCTGTGATAGAGGTGTATTGTTACTCCCATTGTACAGTTAAGGAAACTGAGGCTTGGAGGGATTGATGAAGTGGTGAAGTAGAGAACTGGGGTCAGGTTTTAAAATTCTGTACTCAGTCATGAGCTCTGTCCCAGGGGTCCCAAGTCAGGTGTCTGTAGGGGCCAGCAGGTCGACCAGTGAGTGGGCTGCCATCTCGGGTGCTGGGGCCTTTGGTGGATGGGAGAGTGCCTCCATCTGATCGCTGACCAGCAGGAATATGGCTCACCCAGGGTTGCCAGCTGGGATTTTTTTTTTCCTGTAAAAACGCGTGATTTAGAAATGTGGTCTCTGCAGCCCAGTTTCTGGAAGACCATGCAGGAACCCACTAAAACATATCTCCAGGTCAGAAGTGGCTAAGGGATGTCAGTTTGCATTCTCTGTGTGAGGCTGGTGACAGCACAGTTTATTGCAGGATTTTGGCCACACTATGCAGGAGTCAGAACAAGTCCCTCCACGGCTGGGGACTTGTCTGAAAAATGATGGACTCTGCAAGTTCACATCTCCATACAAAGGCTCTTCCGTTTGGGCTGCTTGTGTCTCAATCCTGCCATGTGTGCATTTTGTGGTAATGGTTGTGGGGTGTGGATGCCAGGCTGCCAAAGCTGAAACAATTTTTAAAAATGTCTGTGTAATGTCTCCTACACAAGGAGACATTGGAAACCATGCACAGATGCAGCGGAAGCCCAAGATATTAAAATCTTGAACAGTGTCATTCTTGCTGAGATTTGCCTGAGTATGGATGTTTTCTGAGACGGGATGCTGGAGAATATACAATTACAGCAATTTGCTAGCCAGCCCCAGACCTTAATTAGTACAGGATCCTTCGTCTCACTGTTGTATGTAAATTAAGAGTCTTTCACAAAGGGATTGTTTATGAGGACAGCTCTGAGATAGAGATCTTCTGTCATTTTTTTCAAGGAAACTCTTGAAGAAAATATAACCATAAACACTTAAATCACAGGGCGATGCAGAAGTGCTGAGGATTTTTCTTTTAAAAAATGAACATCAGTATTTTTAACTCCATTTTGGCTCTTCTGCCTCTCCTACTGCCCAAGAAGTGCCTTCCATGTACTGTGCAATGGAAAGAATTTATTTGCAAGTTAGATAACTACCAGATTGTTCCTCTCCCAACAAAGTCTAAAACGCGCCGGAAGTCTGAAGATGTCGGATAATGGCTTTTCAAATGAGAAATCTTCCACCTTCTCTTGCCCAGCGTAGCATCCACCGTGCATCTGTTCGTGGAATCCTGTCGGCACCGTCTGTGCAATTTAGCTTTGTGGTTCACTTGTGGAAAAAGTGTGTTTGCCCGGTGTTTGAAGCCTGACCCACGTTATATGATTTTGTGACTATTGTTTTTCTAGAAGACTGTGATCTAAAATTGACCGTTTCAGCCTTCGGTTAAAAAGAACCACCTCTCCTTTTTCCTCCTCCAATGCCTGTAGAATTAATGTTCTAGGTTTGAGGCCTTTTAGAGATCCTGGCACTTTTCTGCCTGGAAGTTGCAAATAGGAGTTACTTCATTTTGCTCCATTGACAGTGGATCCTTTACTGTTGACTTGAGGGGAGCAAGTTTGGAAAGTCCATGTATCATGGTGGGGTGAGTACAATGTTACAAGGCCCTCTCAACACCCCACCCCCCACCCTATGTTCCCCCCAGCTACCCCTGGCTTTCCTAGGAACCTAGAGATGCAGCGTTTCACAGACTTTTTTTTTTACAGCTTTATTGAGATATAATTCACAGTGTACAATTCTCCATTTTAAAGTGTACACTTCAATGGTTTTTAATATTTTCACAGAGTTGTGCAACCATCATCATAATCAATTTTAGAACATTTTCCTCATCTCAGTAGGAAACCGCTTACCCATTAGCAATCACTCCCATTCACTGCCCCTTTTCCCAGCCCCTGACCACCACTTGTCTACTCTCTGTCTCTGTGGATTTGCTTATTTTGGACATTTCATATAAAAAGAATCATACGCGACCTTTTGTGTCTGACTTCTTTTGCTTAGAATAATGTTTTCAGGGCTCATGCTCATTGTAGCACTTATCAGTACTTCATTCTTTTTTATGGCTGAATAATACTCTATTGTGGATATACCACATTTTGTTTTATCCATTTATCCATTGATAGACATTTGAGTTGTTTCTACTTTTTGGCTATTATGGGTAATGCTGATGTGAACATTTTTTGTGTGGATGTCTGTTTTCGTTTTTCTTGGGTACAGACCTTGGAGTGGAGTTGTGGGGTCACAGGGTAACCCTGTGTTTACCCTTTGGATGAATGCACAGACTTGGGAAGACATTCAGCTGTCTCCCACATCTACTCTCTTGATCCTATATCTTTCCTTCCAGCAACACTTCCTATTTCTGGCCGCTTCTTCAAAGCCAGACTTCTTAAAAGTGTCTGTACTCACATCTTGGTTTCCTCACCTCCCTCTTTGTCCTGCCAGCTGTGTGGTGGCTTCCACCCGGTCCTTGTATAGGAACTGTTTTTGCTGAACCTCCTGCAGACTCCATGTGCCTTGTCTGGTGGAGGTTTTCAGCGCTCGTCCACCTTGATCTGTTGGACACTGCTGATCATTCTTGTCCTGGAAACCGTCTCTTCCTTTGGCTTTTTTGCTACCATGGTCTTGGTGTTCCTCCTATTTCCCTGGCAGCTTCTCTTCTGTCCAGCCGTCGAATGTCGATGTTGCCGAAACCTTGGCCCTGTCCTCGTCTCTCCCGGCATGTTCTTCCCATGGGTGATGTCGCCCACATCTGTAGCTTTGACTCAGAAAGTTATTTCCAACCTCGATTTTTCCTGAGTCATGATGCAGAGGGCCAGCTGCCTATCTCACCTCCCTACCTGTTGTTCTTGGGTGTCTCAGACTCAACATGTCCAAACTGATTTCCCATCTCAGCCTTCCCTCCTGCCCCCCCCCCCCAACAAAACACCTGCTTCCCCACCATGATGAATAAGCCAGTGTTCTGCCTGTTGGCTAGGCCAGGGATATGGGACTTATCCTTAAACCTTCTGTCCTTTTGCCTTTTTGTGCCATTTTCTTACAATATTATATCCTAAATATCATTCTTTTTCAGGTTATCACCATTGAACTGCAGTAGTCTTTTAGCTGATCTCACTGTCTGTTCCCCCAGTCTTTTTGAAAGGGTCATCTCTTCTGGCTACCATCTCCTACCTTAAACTCTTAAGTGCTTTCTCCATGGTTTTAGGATGAAGATCAGAATTCTAAAATCCTCATGTGCTGGCCCCTGCCCACATTTCCAGCCTCCTCTTTCCATGTTCCTCTTTTCTCTCTACTTCAGCCACACTGATTTTCTAGATCCTAGAAGAAGCTATCTCTGGCCACAGGGCCTTTGCTCATCCCTGGAAGATCCTCCTCTCTCTTTTCTCCTAACCTCCACCTGCCTTGATTCTAAGGTGCCAAGTGAGGGTGGGTCCTGCCTTTTGTCTTTGCTCGTCCTGCTTTACCCGGTGCCCATTTTGCTACCTCTCTGCCTGTTCTAGTTGGTGTGCGATGAATATTTATTTTGAATAAATGATCGAATGACTTGACTTTGTCTATCACATGGATAGAACTTTTATCCTAGAGAATGAAGTGAAGCAGACTTTCAGCTAGAGAGGATGGCTTTGTTTCCAACATAATCTGTGCCTGGAAATAATTACCCAAGCTCACATGTCTGCTCTCTGAAACCATTGGTGGACTGTCTTTCTTTCCCCCCAGGGAGATAGCACTCTTTGAAATGGCCCCCTTCCCTCTGATTTCTTTCCTTCCCAATATATTAATACCACTTCTAGGAAGCCCTTTCCAAAACACAAGTCCATTGTCCTGTTCCTTGCTTTAAATTTCTAGTGGCTCCTGAAGACCACAGTCTTTAACTCTTTTTTTTGGTAAGAAGATCAGCCCTGAGCTAACATCCATGCTAATCCTCCTCTTTTTGCCGAGGAAGACCGGCTCTGAGCTAACATCTATTGCCAATCCTCCTCCTTTTTTTCCCCCAAAGCCCCAGTAGATAGTTGTATGTCATAGCTGCACATCCTTCCAGTTGCTGTATGTGGGACGTGGCTTCAGCATGGCCTGAGAAGTGGTGCGTTGGTGTGCGCCCGGGATCCGAACCCGGGCCCCCAGTAGCGGAGCGCGCGCACCTAACCGCTAAGCCACGGGGCCCGCCCAAGACCACAGTCTTGAGCAGAGATTCAAGGCTGTGCTTGTCTGTCCCTTCTGGGCTTGGGTCAGCGTCCCTGCAGACCCTGCCCCTCTTGTACAGCCTGCCAGGCCACGGGTTAGTCCTGTGATGGATGTACCAAGTTCCCTCCTGCTCCTCGTGGAGTCGCACCTGGGTAGATCCTTCCAGACGGCTCTCCCTGAGGACTGCTTTCCCCTCGCCTTCTCTACATCATTGGAGACCCAGGCCCCCCTCTTTCTGAGCCTTCATTTATACCTCCTGTGGTGGAGTCCTTTAGCTTCCAAAGTCAAAATCACCCTGGAAAGTCCCTTAAATTGCCCTCGAAAGTACAATAATCAGCTCTGATCAGACATTCTTATGCATACTAAAAGTTTGAGAATTTCCAAGCCAGGCTAAAGGAGGAATCAAGGCAAAGTCCATATACACATTTCTAGGCGTGGCATCATTATGCCTCGAAGGTAACTACCAAATCCCTCAAGTAGGGATGGGTGGAGTATTCTCAAGTGTCCCGCTCCCCTGCTGGGGTTGCTCCTTTGTTAAATGTTGAGTTTCTGCAGCTTTGCTGTCTGATAAGGTAGCCACTAGCTGTATGTCGCTGTTTAAATTTACATTCATTGAAATTAAAAAAAAAATGCCTTCCTCAGTTGCACTAGCCACATCTCAAGTACCCAATAGCCACACGTGGCTAGAGGCTGGTGTATTAGCACAGATATAGAACATTGCCATCATTGTAGAAAGTTCTGGGCTGGCCCTGTGGCTTAGTGGTTAAGTACATGCGCCCTGCTACTGGCGGCCCGGGTTCAGATCCCGGGTGCGCACCGACACACCGCTCGTCCCGCCATGCTGAGGCCGCGTCCCACATACAGCAACTAGCAGGATGTGCAGCTATGACACAACTATCTACTGGTGCTTTGGGGAAAAAAAAGGAGGAGGATTGGCAATAGATGTTAGCTCAGAGCAGGTCTTCCTCAGCGAAAAGAGGAGGATTAGCATGGATGTTAGCTCAGGGCTGATCTTCCTCACAAAAAAAAAAAAAAGAGTTCTATTGCATTGCCATCATTGTAGAAAGTTCTATTGCACAGCATGCCTCTACACCTTTAATACATTAATGGATGTGTTGTGCTTTACGCTGTAGGTGAAAATACCTAGCCAGGGACTGGCATGGCATTGAACATGGTCAATAAATAATTATTGTATTGGAGTCTTAAGTTTTGCTTGATCAGTTTGTTACCTCACAGAGATGGGGTTCTCTTGCCTGATGCGTATAAAAAGCCAATTATTACGGCATCAGCTTTTGAGAAAAGAAAAAGCTTTATTTTGAGGTCGACCAGCAAGGAAGGAGACAGGAGACAAAGCACTCAAATCTGTCTCCCTCATCCAGGGCTTGGGGCAAATTTATGCGATGAAGGGCAGGGCAGTCTGAAGTGTGGAGATAGATGAGAAGTGGGGTAATTGATGATCTATGCAAGTGTAGTGAAGCTTCATGGTTCTTCATAGGACGAATGTTCACAAAATGGTGGTGTTAGTATGATCTGAGGGTGGAGTTTTCAGCCCTTTGATGTCAAAAAGGTCTCTTATCAGGCATTTGCACAGGCCCAGTTGATGGGTTGGTGGTCTTAACTAGCCTGAACTGGACAAGAGGTCGACTCTCAGTTCCTGAAAAGCAACTCTTAGTTACTCTGTTGATAAGATGGAGTCAGTTGAACTGTTCCTAGTGGGCCCGTGGTTACAAGTCCCTTCTGGGACTGCTCTTTTTTGAAAAGTTCTGCAAAGAGAGAATGTGGCTATCTTCCTGTCTTCCCAAGTTGGTGTTCTTATCGAGGCCCCACTGAACTGCCTTTCTGCCAGGCCCTTTGGGATCTTGGTGCACTGGCTGGGGGAAGAATAAATACCACAAGGTATGCTGGGCCACCCTCTCCCCAGCCTTCAAAATGCTCTCTTGTAGAATTCATTTACCTGTGTGTCTCCTCCCCTGGACTGATATGGAGACCAGGTCTCTCACCTTTTTAACACAGGACTAATGATTTTATAGCAGCTGCTCAATTAATGTTTTTTGAATAAAGAATCTGTTCCAAGAAATATGAACTAATTAAATTTAAGGGAAGAAAATGGTTTATTAGATTTTCTTTTCAAATGATAAAATCAGTGTATCTCCTTGCAACAAGCCACAGTATACCAAGGAAAAGCTAAAAATCCTCTCCTGCCAGGTAACCAATGTTAACAGTGGGATATGTTTTCATCTATACTTTTCCCCTCTGTTGTAAAAATAAAAATATAAACTTATACCATGATGACGTTGGACTGTCTAGAACTTGGCCATCCCAGCAAAGCATCCCTTATCTCTTATCCTTCTACCTTGCCCTTCTCTGCTTTACTTTGTCTTTAAGGGATTTTCAAGGTTAGATTTAATTAACTTGACAGTTAAGAATAATGGAGGCCTTGGCAAACAGGGAATTTTGTGTTCCATCCTAAGTGGGGGACAGCCTGGAGGATTGTTCCATGTGGAAATGGGGAGCCAGTATGGCCAGATCTTCTGATTTTTTTTTTTTTTTTTGAGAAGCTAGTAACCTGGATTTCTAAAGGCAGTTTCTCCCAATTTTTATATATTGACAACTAACTTAAATTTTAAAAGTGTCACGCAGCTGTGGGCGGACTGGATTCAGTCTGTGGTCCTTCAGTGGCCACCTCCAGCCCAGGCCCTGGCTGTAGTTTCCTGTAGACTGACTTCCTGGCGATTGCTTCCCTTCTAGATCACTGGTTCCTCTCACCAGCTGTCACCAGGGCCCTCTTCCGAATAAGGCTGACCGGGCTTTGTCCTTCCCCTCCTTCATCACCCTCCAGTAACTCCCCATCCTCACACAGGAGTTTGGGGACTGTCTTTCAAACCAAGCTGCTATTTCTTGGGTTGGGACCAGAGATATACTAGTAGTTGGTGAGAGTTGTTTGACAAATATGAATCTTTAAAATCTAGGCTCATCTCAAGCCTGGTGAGATGCTGACACTGAGAAGCCCCAGGGAACTAAGATGGAGACAGGAAAGAGCAGATTTCATTTCTCTTGACTCATGCCTATTGAGTTGGATGATGGGAAGATGAACTTAAAAAATAATTTTTTACTTTCCCTTTTTGAGGCCCAGCCCATATTGCTGCATTCACATAGATAAGTGCCTGTGTGATGGGCCCTTGTTTGGCATTGCAGAAGCAGAATTGGAGAATCCAGGCGCGGATTAAGGGAGGTGTTGAAAACAGGTCCTCAGACTTGAAAGGGTCTGATAAGAAAAAGGGCAAAGAATCCCAACTAAAAAAGTTTGGTTAAATGGTCATCTCAGTGGGGGGGTCTCCCAGCGGGCAGTGTGTTTTTCCTGGAGAAAGTCATTCCCCTTCTTTAACGCTAAATGATTCTGAAACAATAGCTCTCCCCAAGAAGAATGGACAGAGCTGGGGATGGGCGGCCTGAGAAAGCCTCTAACCCTTTGGTTTTCAGTAATTGTGTGGAGCTGCATGGCCCCATCATGTTCAGGATATAAAATCCTTACTTAATCCCCTGCTTTTGGGGAAATGGGCTCTTTAAGCAAGAAACAAGAAGAGCTGAGTACCTGTTGAAAAGGGAATTTCCTGCCCTAGTTTCTTGGACCCTGAAATGGCCAGTCTCCCTTTTGTGTAATCTTCCCTGTTGACTTCGCAACCCTCCTGCCCTCCTGGTTTGCCGGGAGACGTTCTTAGACTGGGGGAGAAAAACTGGAGTTTCCTGTGAGTCAGGTCTGCCAGTACACCTCTCGGCTTTGTTAACCCTGTCCTGTCACTCATTTAGCTGGTCGCATAGGTGTTCTTGGGGCCTCTCTGAGCCAGGCCGTGTGCCAGGCCCCGGGCTCCAGCCAAGAGAGACAGAACTGAGATTGAGCTCACATTGTGGAGGAGATACAAAAAACTAATGAACCAGCAAAAGAAGAAAATAATTTTTGATGATTTTCAGCTAGAGGCAGCTGCAATGAAAGAAAAGAAAAAAACATTTCAGGATGATATAATAAGGAGGCTGGAGGCTGGGGTGGTCAGGGAAGGCTGGGGAGGTGACATTTGAGCCAAAAGCTGAAGTTGCCAACTATGGGAAAATTAGGCATAGAACATTCGAGAAGGAAGGGCCAGCAAGTGCAAATGAGCTTGGCTTGTTTGAGGCCACTGTGGTTAGGCTTGCGTGAATGGAAGAGAAAAGGTGAGCAGAGCCAGATCCCTGGGGGCGTTGCAGGTCTTGATTAGATGTTGGGTGTCTACAGTAAGCCCCTTGGAGGGTTTTAAGCAGGGACTGCTTATCTTATTTGGGTTTGAAGAAGGCTGCTCTAGAGGGGAAGTGAATAGTCCTGGGGCTTGGATCAAGGTGGCCGCTGTGAAGGCTGAACTGAACCTGAACACTCCTTTGCAGGGTGCTGGCGATGTGCCAGGCACCACGTGGGTGCTTCCACTAACCCTGCGCGGTTTGGCATTCCTCATGCATTGTGCAGATTACTGGGATTCTGAGGCCAGCGCCCTCCCAGCCTCGATGAACCTCATTTGAGAAGGGAGGAGACTGCATTTGGAGGCGTCCGGGGAAGAAGGTCCATCAGGAAGGGTGGGGCAGGGACTGTGGGCCTCCTGGCGCGGTCTGCGTTGATCTGGGAAGAAATCCTGAGCCCTGAAGGGATTTTGAGCCTGGCTTGGTTGAACCTGTGCCAGCCTGAGAAGGCTTACTGTGCAAACTGGTGTTTCTCATCAGTGAAACTTTTTCAGAAACAGGCTGGGAAGAGCTAGTCTGGTGGAAATCAAGGTGAAGATACAAAAAGATTTGGGGAAGCTGGTTTGAGATTTCTGAGTTGATGTCTTTTTTCTGCCCCGGCTCCTTCTCCCCCCTCAGGGGAACAGTAAAGGTACTAACTGCTGGTGCTTAGACGTTCAGATGCTGTTCACTTTTCAGTCATTGTCTCATTTAATCCAACAACCCTTTTAGAAAGAGTCTAACAGTCACAGCTGAATTGACTGAGGCACAGAGAGGCTAAGTACCTTGCCAAAGGACACAGATCTGGCAGGTGACAGGGCTTGGATTCAGACGTAGTGGTATGGCTCCAGAGCCATACTGAACAACACTGAGCAACAGTGCTGTGTTGACGTTGGCCGATGCCAAGCATGCCCTTAGTGATGGAGAATTACAAGGTGGCGCTCACAGCCCTAGGGAAGGTGGTTGATTGGTGCAGTTAAGGGTTTGGAGTGGACCCAGCTGTGACGGAGTCCCCAGCATGCTGCCTTGACCTTTGTGCCTCTCTGAGCCTCACCTATAAAATGGGTACAACACTACCATCCCTACCTCGTGGGATTCTTGGGAGGATTTGTAACTAGCTTCTCAATAAACAGCAGCTGTGAATCGCACGAGCCCATTTTGAGAAGGAAACAGAGCAGTATTTCCCCGGCCACACCCTCTCCCCCAGTATGCATTCACAGACTCCTGGTCTTTCTCCAGCTCAGCCTTGTGTCCATCTGTAATCAGTTTCTTATTCTATATTTCTATATTGAATATATTCTGCATTCATTCTGTATTTACTAGGGGCATCATCAGGGGCCTGTTTTTCTCTGGGCCTCAGTTTCTTCATCAATAAAATGGGGGTTCTCAGTACTTGGCTCCTTATTAGAACTGAGGTGAGCAGTAAATACGTTGATATTTGTATTTACAACAGTGTCTTGCAGACAAGTGGTCAGCAAAAGGCAGCTGTCATGACTGCTCCTTGTTTCTGGCTGCCCTCCCCAGGGCAGGGACCTTCCCCTGACAGCTCCCCAGGGATCCCAGAAGTCTGGTGGTTGCTCAGTGACTATTGTTGACTGACTGGCCCCTTTGTTTTCTTCTCTTTGAAACCTGAAGTCAGGGCTGCCAGGTGAAACATTAAGCATCATTTTCCTTCTTAATGGTTGCACATGCCTCTGTGGGTGGTATATTTACACAAGGTCAGACCTGCTTGGCAGCTCACTGGAAGTTTCTTTATACCACGGTTTCTCACCCTCGGCACTATTGACGTTTTGGGCCTGGTCTTCAATGTGTGGGGGCCCCCCAGTGCACTGTGGAGTGTTTAGCCTCTGTCCCTGGCCTCTACGCACTAGATGCCAGTAGCACCCCTTCTCTTTGCTAATTGACAACCAGACACGTCTCTAGACATTGCCAAGTGTCCTGGGGTGACTTGGTTGAGAACCACTGCTTTACACCGTTCTAAACACCTGAGCCCCGTAAAAGTGGCACCTGATTAATTCTGGGGTGTGTTCTGAGCTCCTCCTGGGGTCCGGGTGCTGGGGATGCAGATGTGGTCTTTGGCTGGGGCCGTGCCTGGCATGTAGTGAGAGTTACATAAATATTGCTGGTATCATCCGTTTCCCCCCGAGCCATTTAGAAATATCTTAAATAGGTAAATATGTGAACGTGATCAGAAGGAATTAATAAACACCCAGTATTTCCTGGGTGTTCCTCGAGGCCTTTGCAAACCCAGAGCCCCCACAGCCCTTATTTCTTTCACCCAGCTTCTATTTCTGGCCTTTTTCGCTTGGATTTTGTTCCCTGCCTGTACACAGAGATGTGATTCCTTTTTTATTCCGTGTTATGGCTGTAGCATGAGGTTTTGCCCTCAGTCCCCTATCGATGACACTGAAGTTGCTTCCCATCTTGGGCTCCCACGAGGCCAGTGGCTACGCTTGTCCACCCTTCTGTGCACTCCTGAGCCTCGAGGCCACAGGGCACATTTTTAGAATACCCCCGTTGATATCCAGGTGATATTCAGCATCCTTTTGACCAGGGTAATTTGGGTGACATTTGGGTCTGAAATCTGCTTCCCCAGAGGAACATGATGAGGTGACTGTAGAGGCCTTCTACCGTCTTCCCTGGTGTCTTAGAGAATTTTCTTGTCTTCATTCAGGTGGCTTTTAGAGAGTCCAGACCCCTGCCCAGGGCGTGTGGGGGAAACGTTGCCTGGTTACCAGCGGCCCCTCTCCTTCATCTGCCCCCTTCCTGAAGCCTCTTATTTCCCCTTTCTTCTCTCAGCCCACTTATCTCTGCTTCAGCTGCTGCCGGCAGAGTCGTCTTTTTCTTTCTGAATTGGCCCTCGGATGCTGCAATTCCCCTTGCAGTTTGAAAGCCACCCACCAGCGCCTTAGCTTTCCAGAACCTGAGCTGGGCCGGGGGGTGGGGCCCACCACGCAGCCTCTGTAAATAAGGCAAATGGGTTTCAGCCACCAGAACCAGCCCCTCCTGCGAACCCTCTCCTCTCCTCAGCCAGCTACGATGCAAAGGCTGAGGGCAACCGGTCGCTCCACATTTTCTTTGTGGTGGTTTGGCAGAGTTTTAAGGGCCTCAGCTATGTACACACGTCAGACGCGGCCTTCTGGGCCTGGACCTGCTGAGGGGGTGGGTGGGGTGCAGTGGTTTCTTGTAGGGAGTTGGGCCCTGCCTCGCCCTCTTTGTTAAAAATGGAAAGAGCTTGGCATTCTTGACCAGGAAATTCCTGTTGAGATGTTGTCGTTTTTCCAGAAGCCCTCATCCCAGCTGAGGGGGAGAAAGGGCTGCCGTGGTTACAATTGCCTGTAGTTGTTGAGGGCTAAACAGTGAATTCACTTGTAAAGCAGCCTCTTTTCCCTAGATTGAAGCAATTTCTGTCCTGCCTGGAGAGTCTGGAAGTTCACCTTTTACATATGAGTGTGCCCTTTAATCATACTTTTTGCATTATTGACTGAGAGAGAGGGAGAGAGAGAGAGAGAGACACACACACACACACACACTGTATAGTGGGAAGATGGTTTTCTCATTTCCAGGAGAGGCACCTCAGAACTAAAGATAATTTGAAACAATTATTAAAAAACTAAAAACAGCTTCAAAATGCAAACCAGCACAGCTCCCTTCTGATGTTCTCCCTCCAGCCGGCAGAACAACGGCAATTTGTTGTGTTTGTTCACATCCGGTGAAATAAATGGCTCTTCGGTGCCGTGCACTGAAGAATTTCGGCTTAGCCAAGCTGCTGTCTGTCGAGGGTGATAAATTAGAGCCGAAAGCCTGGGGACGCGGAGGGACGTCGCCCTGCCTCGGACGGCCTGATTGCAGAGGGGTGAGGGTGTCCTTGGCCCACTGGACGGCCTAGTGCATACAAGACCGGGGCCGGCCTGGTAAGTGGTGACTCTTAGCCTGTCCTCTTTGCTGCTTCCTCCTCCCCCTGGGAGAGGCCTCTCAGGATCCGGAAGCAGGAATGTCTCCGTGTGTGAGCCTCTGTTCTCTTTAAAAAAGAGAGGCTAGGCCCTCTGAGCAGCAGAGTTTCTCAATGGCAGGTAAGCCCCTCTTCCCAGGGTTACCTGCCCCTCGCTTGCTTTGCCTCCGACGCACCTGGGATTCCTGGTACAAGGACATTTTCCCCAAGTTGAGAATGACCGTTTCGTTCCACTGCCTCCTTCCACTCCAGCCCTTCTTTCCTGGACTGGGTGAGAAGTTCACATTCACACGCAGGAGACCTTCTAGAAGCCCGGCTTAGGCCAGTGCAGCCTTTCTGGAGGAGGCTGTGGCAGGCCCCAGTCAGCGAGGCTGCAGCCTCGTCTTCCAGATGCTGTGGGTCTAGGAGATGTTCCGTGTGTGAGCAGACTGTTCGCTGGGAGTTGTTTTCGCTCATGTTCCTCGTGGCTTGGGCATTCTCTGCTGTAAGAAAAATGTTGCCCCTTCCCCACCCCCCATGCTTTGCTCCTGATTTCTCAGTTCTGCTCTGGGCCTGGAGGAAATGCCGAGCTTTTGTTTCCTTATGATGTAACTACTGGCTGGAGAGGGCCCAAAGATTCCTGGGGAGGGAGGCCTGTTTGGGTACCTGCTCTGTGTCTTTGGGAGGAAACGCTTTGAAATGATTAACCGTGCTCTGCGTTTGCTGCTTCTGGAGAGCAGCGTGTGGCTATGTTTGAAGTAGGCTCTGGAGAGGGCTGGCAATTACCCTGAGTGCTGTCTGTGATCGCACTCGGTGCTGAGCCGGCGTAGGCCTCTGCTTCTGACCCTGCCTTCACAGTTACCCGAGGAAACCTGGACTGTTCCCAGTCTGATGGAAATGGAGAAATCGTGTCCTGGGCTGATTCTGGTCTCCACTTTATATGGGCTGGCGTTCCCAAAACTTTGAACTTGTGGCGTTGATTTAACATGCTCCTCTGAGAGAGGCAAGCTCTGTTTTTGGAGCAGAGTGGTGGTGGGAGGAGGAGGAGGAGGAGGAAGACGAGGAGGATGATTGTTGGTTTAAAAAGACAGCTACCATTTATTGAGTGCTTACTCTTTGCCAGGTATAATGCTAAGAGCTTCACGTGAATTAACTCATTTAATCCTTCGATAACTCCACAAGGTACCATGATCTCCATCTTACGGAAGAACGGAGGCACAGAGAGGTTAAGTAGCTTCCTTAAGGCCACACTGCTGGGCAGTGGCAGGACTGGGTCCTGACCACTGTGGCACCCTGCCTGTGTCGTCTGTGACTGGGTCTGTCAGAGTGAGCGGCCCTGACTTCTGTGTAGGGTGACTGGCTCGTCCTGGTTTGTGCAAGGCTGTCCATCTCCCGCCAGCCGATGGTTGGTCACCCTATTTCTGCAGCCTGCAATGCCTGTCTCAGCCTGATGACCGAGGTTCTCGTTTCATTCAGGCTCCAGCAGGCTCACCGTGGACATCATTAAGGAAATTTAACACCCACAAAAGCACACCACGGAGCTGGTCCTCTCAGGGAAGCGCCCGGCTTCTGAGCTGGGGCCCTCTCCCTCTCCGGAGGAGACGGTTCCCTGTAATGGTGTGTCATTTCCTAGGCTCGGGAGAAGGGCAAGTGCTGTGACTCAGGCGCTGGATGTGGTGGGGGTGCCTGTGTGGCTTTTGGGTGGCGCTGAATGGAGAGTGGAAAGGAGTGTTGGGGAGGGGAGATGGCCGTGGGGTCCCCCCCAGCCTGTTTTGTGGTTCTGGTGCCACCACTGGAAGACGAGGAGGTGAATGTGCCTCGTGGGGACTGCCTTT
Organism: Diceros bicornis minor; assembly: GCF_020826845.1. NCBI lineage: Eukaryota > Metazoa > Chordata > Mammalia > Perissodactyla > Rhinocerotidae > Diceros > Diceros bicornis. The sequence goes on from NC_080758.1 coordinate 14,269,891, forward strand.
GGGAGAATGGCTTGCGTCATCAGTGAGTGACGCACACGATTTCCACCGTTCTCCCAGTTCCCAGAGCTCCTGTTGAACCCCCCACCCCCATACCACCATCTGCAGTTGAGAAAGAAAACGGCAAAATGAGAGTGTCTTCTTAGAACATAGACCCTGAATTAGGAAGTCGTCTTGCTACAGAGCTGAGACCAGCCTCTCCCTGGAGTGAGGCCATGCGTGGGCCTGGGTTCAAATTCCAGCCCTGCCACTTGTGTGACCTTGGGCAGGTGACCCAGAGGGAAGGACACGAGAGGCAATTTGAACAGTGCCTAGTACATCGTATGTAATAAAAGTCTTCGCTGTTAATACCCTTGGCTCAGGAAAGCTAAGAGGCTGGGTTATCTTGAAGTAAAGTGTCTCTTATGTCAAGGAACATCTAAGAAGGGCTGAGCAGGATGATTTCCCGTGGTTCACAAGACACAGGTTCCGGATCTCATCACATGCTTGGTTCCTAGTACCCAAGAGACCTTCCCATGTTATTCAGCTTTCAGTGAAATGTCACAAGGAGGGGAGAATTCTGCCGCTTCCTGCTCCATGCCAAGCTGTTTTCCTGAGTCATTCTCTGTCCCTTTCCTCCAGGCAGCTCCCCTCCCTCGCCCACGTTAACTCCTTCAGAACCAGACTTATTTTTTGGGGGATGGGAGTGGGAGGCAGAGGGTCACTGGTGGGCCAATCCAGTAGAATCGCAGGTCCTGCGACCTCTTGGAAAGGTCTTTCAAATCAAGAGTGAACCATTTTTATGGTGATTGTCTACAGTGACTGTCATCATTCCAAGTTTATAGATGAGCTGCGTTTAGCAATACATCCTCGTCAGAATTAAGTCATTAAAGAAGGAAAAAAACACTTGGACTCAGCTTTCTGGAAAAGGTCCTCAAGGCGGCTTTGTTACCGTGGCTACAGCAAAGTCCACACCCACCATTCCATCCCCACCAGTGGTCTAGCCCCCACTGGAGTGGGGAGGCTTTTAGGTCACCATGCTGACCTGCTGTCTCATACCTCTGAAGGACGCTGAGTCCAGCCAGCATTTCCCAGTTTTTCTCCCTGAGAGCCTTCATTGAAAGCCGCTGCTGTTGATAGATGTGTCTGTTGTTTGGAACCTATTAAATTTCTCCTCCTTGGATACAGCCGCCGAACTCGCACGAACTCTGGAGGGAGTCAGTGTGTTGTAACCAGGAACAGAATTGGGGTTTTTATGTTTGGCTGAGACTAGAAGGGTTGGAATCTTTAGGTGCTGCCAGCCTTGGGTGAGACCCTTCCTCTCGCCGAGCAGGACCCCAGTTCTCTTTTGTTTCCCGGTGGCCTGGGCAGAACTCCCTCCCCAGCTCTCAATTACTTATGAGTGTATTCATTTCTAGTGATTTTTTTCCCTCTGTCCCATGAATTAAAGAATTTTAAAGTTAAAAGGGATGTCTTAAGATCCTCTGGCCCTGTAGTTTTTAATTTTTAGAGTTGATGACACCTTTAAGAAGGTGAAGTAGGCGATGGCCCCTCTTCCCAGGAAGTTGCATCCACGCACAGAAACCGTGGCATGTGGATCGTGGGTCCCTGAAGCACATTCATGGACTCCAGGTAAGAACTTCTGGTCTGGTTCCTTTCTCTGCCTCTCTTCCCATTTTACAGGTGTGACCTTGAGGCCCTGAGAAGTAGGGAGACCTCCCTGGGGTCGTCTCCCATTTGGCTCTGTCTTCATTCTCTCGCCTCGCCTCCATGCTTGCCTTCTGTGTCCTCAGGCCTGACCAACCCACAGGTGGCGGTGAGGAAGTGAAGGAGATTGGCTCCCCAGTGTGGAACAGGATTCTCCGGGCTTGAGAACTCAACTCTACCCCACAAACACACACCCTAGAGCATCTCAAGCCAGCGAGCATCCGAATCCTCTGGAGGGCTTGTCAGACCACAGGTCACTGGGCTCTCCTCTGGAGCTTCTGATTCTGTAGATCTGACGTGGAGCCTGAGCAAGTGCATTTCTAGCATATTCCTAGGTGGTGCTGCTGCTGCTGCTAGTGTGGGGACTGCACTTTGGGAACCATCGTCTCGGGGGATCTCAACTGCAGGTGGATAGCTTAGACTGCCCAAGGAGGATCGGGTGCCCTTTCTGGCCCCATGGGAGACTAGGTGTGGTCTGGGCCACGTTCATCTGCGTTGCGCCATGTTCCAGCTCAGTGGTTCTTCAGGAGGCTAGTACCACTCCTCTGGGAGTGTTTGGGAAATATGTGGGGCGCTTGTTGTTGTCACACTGTTTGGGAGGACTGATGGCATTGAGTGGGAGGGTGCCGAGGTTGTCCTTGCACTGGGGAGGAGCTGTCCTCTCCAAAATCCATAGTGCTCTGTTGAGAAACATCGAAACGCATGACTTGTTTTTTCCCGAACGTGCCCCTAACTTCCCCTTGGCATGTCTTTGCTCATGTACTTTGTTATTCCAAAATCTACCCACATACTGAGCAAAATATACAAAATCAAAACCTGTGCCCAGGGCCGGCCCCATGGCTTAGCGGTTAAGTGCGCACGCTCTGCTGCTGGTGGCCCGGGTTCGGATTCTGGGTGGGCACAGACGCACCACCTCTCTGGCCATGCTGAGGCCGTGTCCCACGTACGGCAACTAGAAGGGTGTGCAGCTATGACATACAACTATCTACTGGGGCTTTGCGGTGGGGGGGAACCTTTGCCCAATTGCTTTGAATTTTTGCCCGACCAGGATGCCATTTCTTCTGGGACTCATCTCCTTGGAGCCCTCAAAACACGGCTTTTTTTTTTTTTTAAATAATTTTATTTATTTATTTATTTTTCCCCCAAAGCCCCAGTAGATAGTTGTATGTCATAGTTGCACATCCTTCTAGTTGCTGTATGTGGGACGTGGCCTCAGCATGGCCGGAGAAGCGGTGCGTCGGTGCGCGCCTGGGATCCGAACCCGGGCCGCCAGCAGCGGAGCTCGCGCACTTAACCACTAAGCCACGGGGCCGGCCCAAAACACCGTTCTTAAACACCCATATTCTGATTCTGAGCAGAGTTATTTGGGTTTGTCAGAGCCACATAGAACAAATCTCAAAACTCCTTCCTGTGGTCAAAGCCCATGGTGATCAGCTGTCCGTCTGGTGACATTTTTTTATCCTGAATCAGGTCTCCCTCATTTGCTCATTGCTGGCTTTGGTTTGCACCTGCTGCTTTTTTATGTGAAACTGAACCTCTTAAACACCTCGTTTAAAAATTTTCTTTATTTTGATAAAGTAGTCCAGGCACATCATAAAGAAAGTCCACAGGGGTACATAGTACAAACTAGTCCCCGCCCCCAGGCTCTCCTCCCTGAGGCTACCACCAGTCCCCATTTAGAGCTCTACCGTGCTTTTGTGCTCATCGAGGAGTATTTTAGGCTTATGTAAACATGGATATATATATATATATATGAAAACCATGTTTTTTAGGGTGTGTATACTGGTCTGTTAATGGTGCTAGACAGGCGTTGCTTTTTTAACCTGATGCAGAAGCTTGGAGATCGTCAGTTCACGTGGAGGTGCCTCCCTGTTTTTAATGGCTGCAGAATATTCCACAGGATGGCTGTTGTGTGTTATTAGATGCGTCCTCTTATCTGTGGACACATAAGTCATTCCAGGTCTTAGATGTAACATGCAGGCCGCAGGGGAATCATCTGCCATGTGCTTTGCTCCCTTGTGACCCTGTGTTTAGAATGTGTTTCTAGGAGGAGATTCTGGGGTTAGAGACTATGTGGAGAAAGGGAGTTTTCACGTATGCTGGCGGAGTGGGGTGAGCATCCTCGAGAGAACGAGAGGAGATTTTCCCCGGGGAACGCACCAGTCCCATGCTGCACTTTTCTCTAGTGGGTTTGCTCACTAACTAGCTGTTGTGTGCCTCTGGTCCAACCCTTTGGGCTCTCTGGGCCTCTGTTTTGATGGCTGTGGGATGATCCCCCGAACTCTGGGGTCTGCTCTCCCTCAAGGTGCCTGTGGTTAGCATTTAATTTCCTCTCGGGGCTGTGTCAGGATTTTCCTGAAGCCCGCTTGGTGAGACTGGAGAGTTCCATCGTGAGGATTGGATTTTGCAAAAGCAGCTCGTTGTCTTCCTTTGTGAGCCTGCTGGAAGATGCTCTGCCTTTCAGTCAAAAGTCATCCACTCGGAGGCCTTGCCTGTGGCCCTGTTGGACCCTGTTAACCTGCCCCAGCGGCTCTTGTCCAGACACGGAGGACGGTGACACACGGTGCAGCCTGCATGCTGGGACTTGCCCGAGAGTTAAAACTGGAGGAGGAACGTCGTCAGGCTATCTTTGGGGGATAGTCATCTTTCCGAGTTCCACGTCCCATCCCATCACCTGTGCTCTCTCCTCTTCTGTCCTTGTAGCTTTTGTTTCTCAAGATGTAAGTGCGCCAGGCTGTGCCAATACATCCCTAAGCTAACAGGGTGGCCATCGGGCGTGGAATGGAACCCAGTCCCTGCAGGTGAAGATTGGATGGTGGTGGAAGCGGATATGTATTTAAATGAGATGCTGGGAGAATTAAAATAGAAAGGCGTGGATTGGCAAGGGTGGGGTTGGCGTTTCACACATGAGAATCAGTGAGAATGTAATTTGTGTGGATCTCTTTGAAGGAGAGTCACAAACACGATGCCTACTGGTGACTGGGCCGTGAGAACTTTCTGGTGGCTGGGTATATTCTTTTTACGTGGTCACACTTGGTTAGCCTGATAAACATGAATAAATGTTATTGTCTTCCACAAAGAAGTATGTTTGCCTTTGTTTTCTTGAAGTGGCCTTCTTGGTCTGTCTTTCATGGTTTCCTGCTTTTGCCGTCAGGCAGAGGTGTGGAGAAGAACTGTTTCTTTGGGATAAGGACAGTATCGGTGTCTGTGTGACAACTCATGGCAGTTGGGTCATGGCCTCGTCAGCTGGGACACAGTAGGGAAGGGTGGGGATTGTGGCAAAATGGAGGGCACATTCCCGTCTAAATCTGGCTCGCTGGTATTCAGATCTATCTGGTGCCATAAGGCTCTGCAGGCCCTGATCTATTTTTTTTAAGAGAAGCCAAAAATCTAGGGTATTATGTGAAGTCTCTCGATTTTTATATTTTGGCAGTGAATTAAAATTTTTATAAAAATGTTATGTAGGCCAAAGAAAGACTGTCTGGTTTCTGAGACAGACACAAGAGAGGGGGTAAGTGTATTCTAGGAGGAGGAACACTAAAATGGCATTGGGTTTGGGGACAGAGTGTGTCGTGTCCCACATGCCCCCCTCCCTGTGGGGCCTAGGCCTGCCTGCCTGCTTTAAAATATGTGGTCCTGTGTGTCTCTTTCAGATCCTGGCTCCACAGAGAGAACAGCCCAGAAAAGAAAGTTCCCCAGCCCTCCGCATTCTTCCAATGGTCACTCGCCCCAGGACACGTCAACGAGCCCCATTAAAAAGAAAAAGAAACCCGGCTTACTGAACAATAGCAATAAGGAGCAGGTAAAGGGCCACTGGGCATGGCGTCCACACCAGTGGGACAAAGGCTGTAGTGAGAAGCACCACAGCTACCGGGTTTTTCTAACAGCCCGTGTTCTTGGCATTTAGCAAGCTGCCTTTCTCCCGTTGTCATTTACATAGGACAAAAAGGGCAGCTCAAAACGGACCTGTGTAGGAGGAATTTCCAGTGGGTTTTCTGATCTGTTTTGGGGACCGGGCAGTGACCCAGATGAGATGAAGATATAGTGCGTTAGGGTTTCGGGCTTTTCCTTGGATTTCTGTGTTTGTGCTTCAGGACATTTTCCCACGTGGCCTGAGGATTTTTCCTCCTAGGCTGTGCCAGTAGGATGGTTCCGAACTCTGCCTGGAGGTGGTTGCATGGCTGAGGCAAGCTCCCTTCTGGTCTCAGTTTTCTCATCTGTAAAATAATGGGTTTAGGTCTGTGGGAGAGGCAGCCAATCTCCCTACCCATTGCCCACGGTCGGCTTTGGTGATTGGTCACCGTGCCTTCTCATTGCTCATCAACCCGGGCAGCAGACCCCACCCTCCATGGGCAGCTAGGACCAATCAGCTAGATGTGAAAATCTGTTTGCTATGTTGGATCTTGTCTAAGGAACCTTCTAGCTTTAAAATTCTCTGCCACAGGCTTGATATGCTTCTGATTTAAAAAATGAGAGATGCTCTAGGGGACCATGTGGTCAAATCTCCCAGCGCTGGAGGAGACAGGATTCCCCAGTGGTTCGATTCCAGGGCAGCAGGGACTCCTTGGGATGTATTCATCTATTTTGTGCGTTATGGAGAGCCGGAGTGGGCCCTGGGGACTCGGGTTGAATAAAACCAGATTGCTGCTTTCATGGAAAGAAACCTAGCAACGGTTAAATGCCTAGGACCGAGAGAGGGGCACGTTTCTGCGCGCTAATCTATTTTCATTCTCAAAATTATATAGGGAAATGCCAGCTCTGCTTTTGCTGTGCGGCTGTGGGCAAGTTAACTGCTTGGTGCCTAGTATTCTCATCTACTGAAATGGGAATAATGATACTACCACTAGTTTCACTGGGTTGTTGTGAAGATGAATTGAGCTAAATGACATAAATACTACTACTAATAAAAGTTAAGCCAGGCTCTATACTGAGTGGAATAATCACACAAACTGTATGTGAAATAATTAACAGCTTTAGAAATGTTCTAGACCTGAGCCATTCAGTAGGATAGCCACAAGCCACATGTGGCCATTGAGTGCTTGCAAATGGCAAATGTGACTGAGGAACTGAATTTTTAAATTTAATTTAATTTAAATTTAAGTGGTTACCTGTGCCCTTGCCACTGTGTTGGACAGAGCAGGTCTAATGGGTTGGGAATCCCCTTATAGGAGAAGGAACTGGTGGGTCCTAAATAAATTTCTGGGGCGTAATTGCAATTTGAAAAACACGTAATGGTGTTGGTGATGATAATAACTCAAAGCAGTCCTTCCAGTGTGTCACGTCTTGTTGTAAACATTTTTCTGTGTTAATCTTAATGTTTGTAAGAACTCCATGAGGAAGGGGGTTTCTCCATTTTACAGATGAAAGCACAGAGGTTCAGAGAGGTTAAGGTGCCTTCTCAAGGCTGCAGAGTGAGTGAGAAGCTGCATTTGAGCTTAAGTCTGCTTGTCTGGCTTGGTGCCAGTGACAACCCACCTCTGTCACCAGGAGCCATCCAATAGCTGTTGGGATTGAAGACTAAGCAAGAAACATGAAGGCCACAGATAATCCCCAAACCTTAATTTAGCCAGTTAATTCACCTTCCTGGGCAAACCCTGTCTTTCCAGTTACCAGTGAAGCTGTGAAGCAGATACTGTTCCCTCTGTGCAGAAAGTCTTCTCTTTTGCCTCCTCCCTGTGTGTGCACGCATGCACGCACACCTTGTGAGTTCCTGTCGTCCTTTAAGAATTGGCTCGCATCTGTTTCTGGAAGCTGATCAACTTGGGCAGTCCATGCATTTTCTTCTCTCCCTTCCCATCCATGTGTTAATACCATTTCCGTAACACTTAAGCCTCATGACCACAATGATGTGTTTGTAAATCTGTGTCCCTCTCTGGACTAGCAGCCTCAGAAAAATGGCCAGTGTCTGGCGGCTGCTGTTGCCCCAGAGTTTGACACAGGGTGGGAGCTCATGAATGTGGACCGCGCTCTAGGTGTGGAACACAGCAGAGCACGGGTGACTGGACGCGGGTGTGATTGTGCTCCCGAGTAATCAGTCATCTTCAGTATTGATAGAAGAGTTTACCAGACTGGGGCACTGGAGGGAACGTGTTCCAGACCTGAGACCTGGCTCTTTCTAGCCCCACCACATCTGGGGAACTTGCTGTGTGACCTTGTCCATTGCTGTCTCGTCTCTGAGCCTCAGTTACTTTGTAAAATAGGGGTTTAAACGAGGAACATTATAAGGTTGATTGTAGGTTTGTTTTTCAGATCTAAAACTCCGTGGGGCTGAACAGCCAGGAGTTGGCAAAGGAGAAATAGCCTTGACTGTAAAGAAAAGAATTTGCTGACCCTTGACCTCGTAATTCATTCTAGCGTGTAATGTTTGCAGAATAGGGGCAACGTCCCTCATGCACCAACTGCTTTCCTAAGAGGAACTTAAATCCCCTTAAAATGCTTCTGGATACTTTCTTTTCCTCTTTTCCTTCTTTTAGAATTATAGAATTAAAAAATTATGGAATTAAAAGCAAATTGTAGGTCTGCAAATGCTGGGTTTTACCATATAATATAATTTCTATTAGTCACCAACATTTGAAGATCGTGAGACTTCAAATAACTCGTTTTTCTGGGTTCTCATAAAAACTCAAAAATCCAACAACATCTGGAGCGGGGTAGGTCCTGCCCCTTTAGACGCGGGGCCCGTGTGCTCCAGTTTTCTGCACTCCCCACCCCTCCCTATAGTGTCATACCCTGCCAGCTTCGCTCCTTCTGCCTCTGGCTCACTTAGGCATTCGAGTTCTTTTGATTTTTGACATATATCAAGATTCTCCACCTCCTTCCTCTTTTTCTTCACTCTAGTTTCTCTTTTGCCTTCCAGTGTTCTAAAAAGAAAGCCATTCTGCCCTTATAAAAACAAAAAAACTATATTTTTCCATTTTTGGTAGAGACCTTTTATTACCAAGTGGAAATATGGGTTGAGTTTTAAGGTTGAGACCCTGTTTCATCCATTTATATTGGGAATTCAATACTTTTTGGAGAGTTTTAAGAAGCTCTTTTAAACACACTTTATTGTTAGGGGCAAAAGTATTCTGCGATTTGTAATTAATATTTAAAGCCTTTTGGTCATGGTTTCACCCCTTAGGAAAGGTTTGAAAACATGTTGGTGCTTTTTCTTGGGAGGTTGGGGGGACATCCCAAAGCCTAGAAGGATGCTCCTGGCTTTTAGTGGAGGAGAGTCAGGTTTGCCAAATGCTGTGCAGTAGGTGGGGCAAGAAATATCTTGTCCCCAAATGACGTTAGGTCTTTTACTGAAAAATGCCACTCTCATCTTTAGTTCTTGGGGTATTTGAGTTTGAAGAGTCTTTTTGGAAGATTTTCTTGGGGTATTTGAGTTTGAAGAGTCTTTTTGGAAGATTTTCTTTTTCTTTTAACTCATCAAAGGATTGAGAAATGATCTGCTAACAGATTTATACAAAATAGTCTTAGGTATACCTTTGATTAAATATGGCACAGAAATCATGGGGCCCCTCCTCACCTCCTCCGAGTACAGAGTGTATACATATCATAAATGGGTGGGCTAGGACTCATTTTTTGGGGCCCATGCATTGTCTTGAGAACTGGGATATTTCACAGAAGTCCTGTGTTGGAGGGGGCGGTGTGTTGACAGTTGAGACAGTTCAGGGGACGGCGGGCTGGCCGGCATCTCCCTGAGATCAGGCAGCATGGGTAGCATGTGCCCGCCCAGCTGCCTTGGTCACTGGAGCTGAGTGGGGCTGCCCCTTAAGACGCGCATGAAGTCCGCCCCCGCTGCTGTCTCGCCAGCGCCGAGGCTGAATGCCAGTCCTCACACGCCAGGGCCAGGCAGTTTTTCTTAGAGACATGTTTTTCAGGACGCGTGGTTTTATCAAATGCAGGAGAACAAAAGCTGGAGCAAGATCCGTTTTTATTCCTGTACGTGACCTACGTGGCCCTGTAGGAATTTGAGTTTGTGGTTCCCCCATCCCCAACGCGTGGACCCTGTGCTCATGCACGGCCAGAGCACTCATTCTCTGATTTACGCAGACCAGGTGTTAGCAAACTACAACGTGTGGGCCAGATGTGCCCCGGAGCCTGTTGTTGTAAATAAAGTTTTATTGGCACACAGCCACGTTAATTCATTTACATATCGTCTATGTTTCCTTTTGTGCCACGGTGGCTGGGCTGAGTCGTTACAACAGAGACCACATGACTGACACGCAAAGCTTCAGCTGTTGACTATCTTTATAGAACACTTTATAAGAAAACGTTCACCAGCTTCTGGTGTAGACTGAGGTATTCCAGAAGTGAATAAACAAGCCTGTCTCTTTTCTTGTTAAGACAGCCTGTGGAGGAAGCAGGGAAATAAGAATGTTTGCTCACATAGGCTGCGATTATCCTGTAATAACACAGATTGCAACCTGTTCGCCTTACTAGCCGGCTGCTAACACACCTTATACATGTGGGGGAGAAAAATCATAACTCATTTTACCTGAAATGATTTGCTTTTTCTTTTTTAAATGTTCTGTATTTACCAAATGATGTTTTTGGAGCAGGAAACACTTACAAGCAGATAAGGCAGGTGTCTGATTGACAAGGTGATTACCAGGCAGCTGGTTCTCAGCGACAACTTGCTGCTTCAGGAAAGGAGGAAATCTGAAAAGAGTGTGGAGAAGCCTGACACTCACCCTCATGATCTTCCCAGGGACACCCACCCCCAGCCAGGTGTGGGGTGGGGGCAGGACGTAGGGGAAGCTTAACTTCTGAAGTGGTGGTACCCCAGCCTCGACTAGATGGAAAGGACTTGGCTTGCCGGCTAGGGAGATGAGCTGGCATACTCGATTCTTACGGTTTCGTTTACATCTTAACGACTCTTCCTGTCCTGTTATTAATTTGCTGAAAGGAAGTCAGGCACTGAAATATGGCTTACTGCCATCCTGCAAAAGCCATGAAACCATCCTGGAAGACCCTACCAGGTTAGAAATAGTTCTGCTTACTTGATACGTGGATTTTCTCTTCCTCCTCTTTGCGCCCCCCTCCTGCTCCCTCTTCCTCCTCAAAGCCCCCCTCCCTGCAAAGAAACTCAACCATCTTCCTAGGCAGATAGCAGACCTGAGGGCAGTTTTGCCCCCCCAAGGGACATTTGGCAATATCTGGGGACATTTTTGGTTGTCACAATTTTGTGCATGGGAGGTGCTACCAGCCTCTAGCCAAGGATGCTGCTGCACATCCTACAGTGCACAGGACAGCTCCCACAACAAGGAATTTTCTGGCCCAAACGTCACCAGTGCTGAGGTTGAGAACCCTGCTTTAAATGCTGGTCTCTTTTTACGTCCCCTTCCATTATGTTTCTAGCCGTCTTCCTAATTTTCAGATTTTTTTCCCTCCAGATTTTTGCATTAAGCAGAAGTTATTTTGAACTGCAGAGAATGTTCTCTGAGGGGGTCACTTAATCATCAGAATTTCTTCTGCATCCAGCAGCATCTTATGGGGCACAGGGATGTGAGAAAGGGCTGGGAGACCCAGGTTTGAGGCCTGGTTCTGGGCCTGGGGGTCAGATAAGTCTTTTTAACCTAGTTTCTTTATCTGTCAAGTAAGATGAGGAGTATCTACCCTGAGTACCTCTCCAGGTGGTTGCGAGGATAAGATGAAGATGAGGTGTATAACAGTATGTTGGAAATTGTAACATGGAAAGAATATTTTAACAATGATGTCATTCTCTGGAAACCAAGCAGGGTGCTCTATCTTAAACGTTGAACTGAAACAGGGAAACAACTGGGCTCAAGAATTATTACAACAGAGACCACATGACTGACACACAAAGTTGTTTTCTTAGTAGAAGTGAGAGTGGGGAGGCTTAGAAGGATTGGTTAACAAAGATCTGCCAAATAAGCATCTGTGGGGCTCTTAATCAAGGAGCGTAGAAATAGCAGGCATTTTGAGAACATTAAAACTTCATAATAAAAACCAGGAACGAGACATGGGCGCCTGCAGTCTTGGCCACTCTTTCCCCTTATCCGGGGGGTCCTAGCCATTAAAATAAGGAAAAAAGAAAAGTAATGTAAAAATATTAGACATGAACAGACGAAGCTGATGTTACTTAGAGATAATAAGATTTTTAATCTAAACTATTAGAACTGTTTATATATGAGGTCAATATTAAAAATCTGACAGCATTTCTATGTACCAACAATAACTATTTAGAAAATATAATAGAAAATGATCCCATTCGTAATATCAACAAAAATTACTCAGTCTCTAACCAATATATGAGATCTTTTTGGAGGAAATTGTAATGTTTTACTGAAGGACAGGAGAAAAACCTTGTTATACAAGGAACTTTATTCAAAGATAGATCCTTTGGTTGTGGCTAAGTTGTTATCCACAGAATTGAGGCTCCAAGTGGGTTGAGTAGCCTTCTCAAGGTCACACAGCCAGTTACCAGGTCATTTTTTACTTTCTCGTACTTCCTAAACAGGATTTCTTATTGGTTCCTGATAGACATTTTCCTAATGAGTTTCTTCCGAGTGATTTTATGTGTTTGGAGTGTGGCTTTGCTGGATTCTACAGAGTATCGTTAGGGAAACATTTCTTCCGATATTTTAGGACATGAAGGGGTCTGACTCCCATGAATTGGCCACCCATCGAATCTTTCTGCCATTGTTGGTTCTAAATAGGAGATGTGGCTCCTCTACAAATACGAAGACCTACTTTGTTCAAGAATCATGGCTTTAGGAAGCCTCTTGTTGGCTTATAAGTACTTTATGCATTGGGGATAGGCTTAAAAATGGATGATCATTTTTTGGTGACTCAAATCCATTGATCTATTCTCCACATGCCTGTTGTTAAAAGAATCCCAGGGCAAGTTGCCATACTTTTGTTGGTTTTGTACATTTAGACTTCCATGTGCTGGGCTCTTAACTATATTAGCAGTATTAGTAATGGTCGCACTGTGTTGAATGCATACATTATATCATCCTATTTAATCCCAACCACAAAACCACAAAGTTAGGTGTTATCACACCCATTTTACAGATGAGAAAATTGAAGCTGAGAGGTTAAGAGACTTGCCCAGGGTCCTGCAGCTGGTGGAGCTAAGACTTGAACCCACGTATGCCTGGGTTGTAGCCATTGTGCTCTTCTGCCAGAGCTGCCTGTTAACTCTTAGACACCAGTTTTTCAATCCGTGGCCTCTTAAAATAGAAGAAAGAAAAATATCTTAATATCTGACAACCTGCAAACTCTGTAATTTAGTAGAGTAACCCAAGATGGCTTTGTAACGAATGCGTGAAATGCTATAATTTTATTTTGTTGTTACTGATGTATTTGTTCAAATTCCTTTTGAGAATGCACATTTGTTTTGAAACCAAACCTGTCTTTCTTGCCTACATTTCAGTCAGAACTAAGACATGGTCCGTTTTACTATATGAAGCAGCCACTCACCACAGACCCTGTTGCTGTTGTACCGCAGGATGGACGAAATGATTTCTACTGCTGGGTTTGTCACCGGGAAGGCCAAGTCCTTTGCTGTGAGCTCTGTCCCCGGGTTTATCACGCTAAGTGTCTGAGACTGACATCGGAACCAGAGGGGGACTGGTTTTGTCCTGAATGTGAGGTTAGTCCTTCATGAATGAATGCACTATTTGCCTTGTTTCCTCTCCTTTCTCTTCCTTTTATTTTTAATTTTTCAAATAATCCTGATATAGGAAAAAGAGAAATTTCTTGCCTTCGACCTGCTTTATCCTGGTCACCCCCTTTTGGACTAGCATTCAGCACTGTAGCTCTTGGAAAGACAATCACACTGAATATTGTTTTCGGTTCTTCGTGGGTCTTTGGATTGCTTTGAGATCTGCAATCTTCTGTGATTCTCCTGTGATGAACATTTCAGAAGTTACCTTATGAACCTTTAATAGTACACATATTTTGAAAAGATCTCATGCTGTTTTTCCCCTTCTTGGATGTTGTCTCCTGCTGCATCGTTGAAGCATCGTCAGTATCCAAGCCGAGAAGACCAGTTGGTTGTATGTTCTGTGTGGTCGCCATCTGATGCTTTCATTCATGCAACAACTATTTCTCAAGTGCCTGTTAGGTGCTAGGGATCCGACAGGGAGCAAAAAGAGGCATGAGTCACATGTTCCTTTTCAGGAGAAAAGGACAAAAACCAAAGTAAATACAGTTATATACAGTGTTTTAGAAGAAGAGTGTTCCCTTAGAAGAAGAGAAAATGAATTGAAGATGAGGAATAGAGAGCGAGGGAGGTGCAGGCTGTTTCCATTTTAAATGAAGAGGTCCAGGAAGGCTTCACTAAAATTTGAGAAAGACCTGAAGAAGGGGAGAAGTGAGCCATGCAGCCCTGGGGAGGACCTTCCAGGTAGCGGGATCTGTAGGTTCAGAACCCGGGGCAGAAGCACAGTGGCACACGTGTATTTCATTTGTGGCAAAGCCTAAACACTCTTGACTAAACCAGTTATTGTGGTTTCCGCTATTCCGAGCTATCTTCTATTCTTAGAGACTCCCAACTATGATGCTTTTTCAAATGCTGAAAATAAGAATGTCATCTACAAAATCATTTAATATGGAATGCCGCTTGGATTCAAAGGTATACTGGAATTAGATCTCAAACGAGGAAGCTTTCTATATGTGAAATGGAAAGCTCTCCCAGATGTCTTTAGTGGGAAAAAAGCAAGCTGTAGGACAGTGTCTGTGGCACCGCGTTTGTGTAGGGAAGTGAGAAAAATAAGAAATATATGGAAAGAAATTAGACGTCAAATCAATGTGATGATGACATTTTAATGGTGTTCTGCTGCTAAAATCACAGAAGATGGCCGCTGGTTCTCTTTGGGTTACTCTAGATGGAGAGATGTGTAGGACATGCTTTGCTCAGCGATGCCCTCTTGTTCAGAGCCCAACCTCGTTCTGCTTCATTTAGTGTGGGAACTAGAGCCTTCTTCTATTTCATTTTGTCTTGACCAACCCTTCCCAATTGTTTAATAATTTTGCAAAGAAGATAGTAGCTCATATAGGCTGCTTTTGCTGCAAATAATAGATCTTGATGAAAGGCAGCTGAAACAGTGGGAATTTATCATGTGTAGAAAGACCCCAGAGGTAGGGCCAGGCTAGAGTTTGTTCAGAGCCAGACTCTTTCCATTTCATTGTTGAGGCAGTGCGTCCCTCATGACCATAAAATGGCTGCTGGGGGTTTTATCACGTATGGCTAGACAGAAATCTCCCTAAGAGAAGAAGTGTTTCTCCTCACATCCCTTTTTATCGAGCAGAAGGACTTAGCTTGCAGCTGACTTGCCCTTGGGCTCATTGGTGGGGATTGGATCAACAGTCCCCATGCAAAAAAGGCTTGAAGATGCTTGTCTGGCACTTGTAGTCTATACTGTGGGAATCAGGCACTGCCAGCCAGGAGGAAGGGGTTGGGGGTCGAGGGAGAGGAGGTGAATGACAGTTGAGCAGGCAACCCAAGTGTCCGCCGTGGATAGTTACCTGGAAACAGATTGGAATTCAAACAAACAGGTGTTCTCTGTCTAAGCTTTAGAGCCCTGCATTTCTTCCAGGGGGCAATCGGTGAGGCAGTCAACTGGGAGGACTGGCTGTTTCAGGCTCTGGTAGCTAAGCAATTAGATCCGTGCGTCGTGGACTGTTTTCAGCTTCTGAGTGCCTGTTTTGTTGCCTTTTTCCTTGACAACCAACCAGATACATCTAAAAGTTCCTTTTGGAGGATCCGGAGATATGAAGAATGGCAACTAAATCCAAATTAATTGGAGAAAACTTTTCTCAGCTCTCCCTACACAGATGGTTAAAGAGTGTTTCCTGACATCATCAGAATTTGCTGTTTTTGTTGTTGCTGCTACATAAAGATTCTGAAGCTCTGAGATGCAGTACCAGATTGGCATAGAATGAGGTTTCACATATTTCTCTGGGTCTCTTCTTTGATGGGAATTTCCCTTACAAAATGACATTTATGGAGGCCGGCCTGGTGGCATTCGCGTTTGGGGTTCGGACCCTGGGCGAGGACCAAGGCATCGTTTGTCAAGCCATGCTGTGGCAGCGTCCCATATAAAGTAGAGGGCACCGATGTTAGCCCAGGGCCAATCTTCCTCAGCAAAAAAAAGAGGAGGATTGGCAATGGATGTTAGTTCAGGGCTAGTTTTCCTCACACACACACACAAAAAGACATTTATGCCCATGGAGCTAGAACCTAGCCAAGCTATGCTTCTTATGTAGGTTTCCAGAATGTCCTGAGTGGGTTCATATCCATGGTGACAGAGAATGAAGTCATGTTTGTGATTAGTCTGCTGCCATCCTCTGGATTCTTTCTACAGGAAAGACTGTCCCTTTCCATCAGTGATGTCATTGAGTTAATGCCTTGTCAGTTTTCTGACAGATAGCCCAGAACCTTAAGAGGATCAAGTTAAGTGGCTGATTCATCGTGGGAAGAGATTAGCCTGAAACCATCAGTGGCCTTTCCTTTTATATCTCATTCTTGAAACCCAAGGTTATAGTAATGACGATTTTTCAGGTCCCTGCTTGCCTGCACCGTTCTCAGCTTATGTCATCTTCATGAGCTAAACATACTTCTTAATAAGGTAATCAATGGATTGGTGTGCTTCTCAGTTTTTATCCGCTGATCCAGTCTATGGTCAAGTAGATTGGAGTCCTTGTCAAGTGAAACAACTTGTCTCATTTAGATGGGAATTATTTTTTTTGTGTAAGCTCACTGGAAAATTAGGAGGAAAGGGAAATAAGTACACAGATGGTAACTTTTTTTCTAACTGGACATTTGTGTGATTCTTGACTTGTAGAAGATTACAGTGGCAGAATGCATCGAGACACAGAGTAAAGCCATGACAATGCTCACCATCGAACAGTTATCCTACCTGCTCAAGTTTGCCATTCAGAAAATGAAACAGCCAGGGGTAAGAAGAAAGTTGACTTCTGTTTTGTTGTGTTAACATTCTTGTTCCGTGTAGCCTTAGCTTTTCAGACACCTGTGCATATTCTTTGGTCCTTCTTATGTGCCCAAATTCAGATATCTATAAATTGAACATAAGATATGATGACATTCAGTTAATTCTCTATAGTGAGCACTTTGTGTCCCCAAGGAGTTGAATCAGGAAATGACGTATAGCAGAAAGTTGGTGGCGATTTAAAATTCTGACTGGTTGTGAAGTGAAACCTCATACCCCATGGGGTGAGGGGAAGTTTTGTGCTCTTTCCCATGGGAGTTAGTAAAATTCCATTTTAATGTGAGAGCTGAGTGTAACTCAGTTTATTTATAATCAAGATCTGATGATGGAAACTTCAAGTAAAACTCAATCAGTGAGATTCCCATAAAGGGTGAGAATTTGCGTAGTTCCTTTAATTGTGAAATGGGGTTTGATGGACAGCCTTCGCCCCTTGAGGAAAATGCGCGTGTGAAAGCAGGGCTGCCAGCTTCAGCTGGCAAGTTACGTACCTCACAGTGGTTTCCCTCCCAAGAGTCCCAGTCACAATATCATAGCCGTAGTAGTTTTAGTTTTTTGCGACAGTTTTCAGGAAGATGGCAGTAAAATACCTTGGCAGTAAAAATAATATGTTATGATAGTATAATCAACATATTATGACATTTTTCCTCCAGAAACTCGAGGGTAGGCTTTTCCTTTTCTGATTTGCACAGAGGCACCATATGGGCTAATGGTGACCCTTTGTGAAATTCTTCTTAGTTTGCTTTCTAAGTCAAATGAAGATACAGAAATGTAGAATCTCAGGGCATTTAGTAGCTTAATTTCCATTTAGTGATTTAATTTCCTTAAAATAATAAGCTTTAGTTTTGAGATTATATTCTGAAATTTGATATCATGATAAAAAAAGTCAGAGCATGCCCATTGAGTGTTGCTAAATTGGGAACCTCTTTGTCTCTTGAACAGAATCTCGGTCAATGGAAGCAAAAGTGTGTAGTCTCAGTTTGGTTAAAACAAAAAAAATTTTGTTTTTTCATACCATAGAGTCATTTTTATGTTGAGTGACGAGGAATTACTTCCTCTTTTTGATAGGCTAAATTATATCTACTGATGATGGTTTACCGAAAGAATAGATTCATGTAGACTTTCTGACACTGCAGAATTATAAACCAAAAAGAAAAATTGAAGAAGTCATTAATTTCTCACATAAATTGATATGAAATCAACCAAGGCAGAAAGTTGTGGATTTTTTGAAGCGTCTTTTTAGCTTACAATGGCCACACTTACAAACTGGATGAGAGAAGGCTCTGATGACTGCACATGGTAACCCGGTCAGATGCCTTGCTTGAGTAGAATTTGGGGGTTTAATTAAATGTTTTAGATTTTTTTATTGATAAGTAAACACCACCCATCAACAAACCAGGCCTTGCATTTTGAGCTGATTCAAGTAGGGTTAAGAAAATAGATCCAAATGAAAACCTTTTACACAGTCCCTGTGTTGATGGTAATTTGACTTCTCAAAGGAGGAGCAAAATCTCACTGTCTAAAATTTTCCCCTCTGTGTAAAATGTCTGTTGGCATTTAGGGGAACTTTATTTGCTGTGTCATTTCTAGGTGTAGCCAAATTTCGCCCTCAGTCAGCTTTGATTATGGGCATTTGCAGTGTAAATAAGCCTGGTTCGGAGTCAGGTCTAACGTAACTGATGGTGTCTTTTTCTTGCCTGTCTTCATATAAGAGGACGAGACCTGTTATATAGGTATATATTGAAAACAAAACAAATAACAAAACCAGAACACCCCCCATGATGATTGATAACCGGGCTGAATGAGAAGTGAACCAATTTGGAGCTCCCCAAGGTCATTCTTTGTGGAAACCTTTAGAACTGGGTTGTCTGAAAAGTTGTCTCCATGTTTAAAGTACTTTGTTGGCCTTGACGCTTTGTCTTCCACAGTAATGAGGGCTTTGTGCCTGTGTGTGTGCATCTTTTCTTTCTTTTATAGACAGACGCATTCCAGAAGCCTGTTCCACTGGAACAGCATCCCGACTACGCGGAATACATCTTCCATCCCATGGACCTTTGTACATTGGAAAAGGTTGGCCTCCATCGAAGAACCTACCATTGTCGAGATGACTAAAGATCCTCCCTCACTTCCCGTGCCCCATCTCAAGTTAGATGGTTTCTCTACCTTTCCCCTGCACCGTTTTAATTTGGATGGAAGGACTCTTGGTCTCTTTCTTCTTCTGTAACGTTCTTCCAAGGATTGCAATGGAGTGTTGGAATCCACTGATTAGCTCCACATGTTACTTCTGCTGGTGATTCCAGCTTTTTATCTGAAAAAGTCACAGCTTCTAGGAATTAGTGATTTGATTGATTTGAGACTTACCTCCTCTTCTCTTTCTTTTGGAGGTGCTAATAAGAGCAGCAGGAAGGAAGAGGAGAAAATTAAGTGCCTGGGAAACCTCCAGATTAGTAATAAAGATGTGGCTTCGTAGAACTTGTCTTAGTCTACTGATAAGGATATTTCTTTAATACCTGAAAGTGTTTTAAAAGTTCATGCTAAAATTTCATGCTGAAAATTTACACTTGTAACACTTCAGATTGTGCGTGTCACCCTGGTGCTGATTTTCCAGTCATTGGCACCAAAATATGGGTAAAGAAAAGCATGGATGAGGAGAAAACATTATTTCATGTTGTCTGCACGGATGACCCCTAAACAATAAGTCTAATCTGCTTTGGAAAGTTGTGCACACCCTCAGGGTATTCAAAAAAAGAAGGCATTTGGGCCTACAGACCTACACACTGCTCATTAAGCCATGCTGTGGCGGCAACCCACATACAAAATAGAAGAAGATTGGCACAGCTCTTTGCTCAGGGCCAATCTTCCTCGCCAAAAAAATAAAAAATAAAAAAATAAATAAAATAAAAAGAGACTTTTTTTTTTAAAAAAAAGAAGGCATGCGAAAAAGACAGGATTAGAACCCTAGCTTCATAAATGAATAGGTTTGCAACTTAAGATAAGTTCCTTAAAATTCCCATACCTCAGTTTCTCTGTCTGTAAAGTGGGGACGATGATAACTGTTTCATTGAGTTCTCAACCATGAGGCTTATGTGTGACTGTTAAAAATAATAGTAAATACTTAATTCATATAATATTCTGGTTCATTGGAATAAGCTGCTTGAGAAATGATAGCTGCTGTAAGATGAGAAAATTCAGGTTAGTGTGATGAATTCAATGAATGCATTTTTATAGTTATAGATCTCAAATATAATAGCATCTTGGGAAATAAATAAAAGCATTAATGAATTTGGCAAATGACTGCTAAGAAGATTATGTGGGGGACGCAGGTGTTATTGGCTGTGGCTTGTCTAGACTCACGGGTGATTATGCTCTGCCTTTTCTCCGCAGAACGCTAAAAAGAAAATGTATGGCTGCACAGAAGCCTTTCTGGCTGATGCAAAGTGGATTTTGCACAACTGCATCATTTATAATGGGGGTGAGTGGCTTCGACGACTCCTGAAGAAGAGAGTATGGTGTGTGCATTGCCCATTCTCCCGCCCTTCATAAAAAATCAGGCTCTGTTTTCATGTATCAGGGCCAATAGCTGAGAATAGTTGTGTATAGATGGCTATATGTGCGAATAGGGGCAGTGACTAGGTGCATTTTAAGGTATGAACTGACATGCAGAGAGGCTCGCAGTTACATGGTGCTGCTGCCTGTCCTTTTTAAAAACTTTATTTCAATGGAGGAATAATTACATACAATAAGGTGCACAGATTTTACATGTACATTCCATGAATTTGACATATGTATAACCACAAACCCAAATAAGATCTAGAACATTTCCATCACCCTATTATATTCCTGGTTGCCCCTTTCCAGTAAATCCACCCCCCTCCAAAGGAGCTACTGTTCTGTTTTGTTTCCCTGTAGTTGAGTTTCACATAGTCTAGAATTTCATATAAATGGTGTCAGAGATTACACTCTTGTGTCTGGCTACTTTCCCACAGCGTAGTATTTTTGGGATTCATCCATGTTGCGTGTGTCAGTGGTTCGTTTCTTTTTATTGTTGAGTGGTTTTTCATTGTATCAACATACAGTGTATTTATCCATTTACCTTGTTGATGCTGATGGACATTTGGGTTATATTCAGCTTTTGGCTGTTAAGAAGAAAGCCACTGTGAACATTCTTGTACAAGTCTTTGTGTGGACGTGTTTTCATTTCTCTTGGGTAAATACCTAGGAATGGTATTACTGGATCATTGAGTAGGTTTATATTTAACTTGATAAGAAATTTTGCCCAACTGTTTTGCAAAGTGGCTGTATCATTTTACACTTTTTCCAGCAGTGTGTATGAGTCTTAGTTGTTCCATATCCTGGCCAGTACTTGGTATTGTCTGTCTTTTTAATTTTAGCCATTCTTGAAAGTATGCAATATTGTGTCATGGTGGTTTTAATTTGCCTTTCTGTAGTGACTAATGGTATTGAGTATCTTTTCACATGCTTCTGAGTCATTTGTGTATCTTTTTTGGTAAAATACCTATTCAGATATTTTGTTCATTTAAAAAATTGGGTTATTTGTGTTTTTATTATTGAGTTGTAGGATTTCTTTATATTCTGGATAAAGTTTTGTTGGTTGTGTTTTCATGGGTTTAGAGGATTGAGCCTTCTGGACAGAATGGAGGAGGATTTCCATTAAAATCTCTCATGGCACCTTGCCCATTGCCCTACCTTCTCTCCCACTCCACTCTGTCTACCTTCTGGCCAGGTGGATCTTTCAGTGTCCTGCCCCATCCTGTCCCTCTTGTCCTTAGGTCCTCTTGTCTCCTGCTGGACACTCTTTCCTTCTTTGCCTTCATGACTTTTCCTTATCTTCTCTCAGCCTCTCAGTCCTCTCAGGAGCCTTCCCTTGTGACCCAGACCATATTATGTGCTCTTGTTTGGGGCTCTCACAGTACCTGTACTTCCCCATGGCAGCATTTATCACACTTCCCAGATGCTACTGTTTTTATTTGAGTTGCTCACCGGGATGTAAGCTCTTTAAGGGCAGCCACCATGTCTCATTCCCTGCATACCCTTGGGGCTAGCATAGACTTTTAGCTAATGTTTAAGGAAACAGGTATGAATGGATAGATGTTTGCTTAAAGCCCATGTTTTGCATTATTAACTCAGTAGCAGGGCTAGGGGTTCAGGGAGAGGAGAGAGTCACTAGGCATTGAGAATTCATGTAAAGGTTATAAACTCAAAAATGTAGAAAGGCCCGTCAGATCATATGAACAGGTGAATGAGGTCAGCTGGAAGAAAAACATCGGCACAGGCCAGGATATTGACTAGCCACGGGGAGAGCTGGAGATTGCACAGAATGGGGAGCTCCTACCTGGTCTGGAGGGCTTGCCACTGGACACTCCAGTGGTTTGTTGGATACAGAGTTATCAGATCTTCTGAGTTTTTAAGGCAAGCCAGAAATGTAGGTATTTGTGTGTGTATGTGAAATATTTTTGCCAACAAATTCACGATTTCTGAAAATACCATAATGTTTGAAGAAAACATGGCTTTTTGACTATCTTGTCCTCTGGTTTAGTGCAAAGGTGAGGGATTTAGAGTTAGATCTGGGGTCAGATCTTCAACTCATTAGCTAAGTGGTCTCATATAAGCGGTGACTCTTCCGAGCCTTGGCTTACTCATTAATGAAATGGGAATGTTCATACCTGCTTCCTAATATGGCTTCTGGAGGAGTTAACCAGAAAATGTAGTTCAAAGCACCAGGCACACCAGAGCTACTCAATGAAATATCTTCTTTCCTCTGTACCCTTCTTGGGTAGGAGTTTGGGACAATGGGTAGAATAAGGCTCATTTCTGCTAATTTGAGCCTTTAGAATGTAAAAGCATCTTTCAGATGTTAAACCATGAACTGTGGGTAATCCCACACAAATCTCTCAGTTTCAGAGAAGATGACATTGTGACACCAAAGATTGGTCAATGTTCAGGGGAGAAGTCACATAATTTGAACTGATATTAGAAGCCAGAATCCTTTGGTTTTTAGCCTTTAAAAGCTTGGTCCTGGCGGAAAGCAAGTAAAAAGGTTGTTAGTGGAAGTATAATCATAAGGCTGGGTGTTATAGTGTTTCCTTTGAATTAATCCTATTTTCTTATTCCCTTAGGAAATCACAAATTGACACAAATAGCAAAAGTAGTCATCAAAATCTGTGAGCACGAGGTATGTGTTTCCCATAGTCCTGTTTTAAATGCATCCGGAGTGAGAGGTTGGGGTGGCTGAAGTTTCCATTTGCAGAATCTCCCAGTGGGTAGCTGTGGTGATGTTGGGATTGTTGAGGCACAGACGGCCTCCCCTCTCTTCAAGGAAAGTGGAAGTAACAAAGAGGGTGTTTCTGAATCTACCTGTTGGCAACACACTGCTGCTTTGTGGGCCACAAGGCCGGGCCTGTCCTGGACCTGATGTTACCACTTTGTTTTATCCAATACCTTTGGAACAACCCAGAAGTAGTGTGAGTAGAAGGAGGAAATATATGCCACCATTCATTCATTTGTGCATTCACTCATTTATTCATTGACTTGTTAAGTCAGTCAGTTATAATTAGTTAATTATAATTATAAATTACACAATTAGTCATTATAAATAATTAATTATAAATAATTATTGAGCACTTGCTGTGTATCTGGTACCTTGCATGATGCAGGAGTTAAAGAGAAAAACAAGTCTGATGATGTTGGGAAGATAACAGCAACTAATAGGGCAGTGGTGGAGCCCTTGGCGGTGAAGAGTTTGGAGCCCGACTCCCTGGGTTCAAATCCCGGCCCCGCCACTTTGCCGCAATGAGAGCTTGGTCAGGTTACTTGACTTCTTGGGGCCTCACTTTCTTCTTCTGTAAAATGGGGATAACAACAGTCCTACCTCAGAGGGGGTTGTGAGAAGGAAATGAGTTAATACCTGTAGAACTTACAATGGTACCAGCCCGCTCTAAATCTCTGATAAATGCTAATTAGTTTATTGATTTTGTGTCACTTGAAGGGCTTTACATTTATCTGTATAATTTTGATAATGGTCTTAAGAGGTAGGTACTTCTCTCATCCCCGTTCTGTAGATGAGAAAACGGAGGCTCAGACAAGATAAGCAACTTTTCCTCAAGTTACAAAAGTAAATGCTGGAGTCTGAATTGAGATTCCAGAGGGAGTTTCTGGGGCCCTTGGTTCTGAGTCATGATGGTACTCTGGGGAAGGTACTTTCTCAAGAGGGAGAAGGACAGCAGGTAACTTGCAGAATTTCAAATTATTGTCAGTGGAAACAAACCAGGGCGACGTGGTAGGGGATTAACTGCTCTGGACGGTGTGATTAGAGATGCACAGAGTTGCGCATGGCAAGCAGAGGCCAGGGTGGCTGGAAGGGATCGGGGAGCTCAGACAGGTGGGCTGAGGCCAGACCACACAGGCCTTGAAGGAACTGGTCGGGTGTTCAGACGTCATTGTTGTTTCTCAGCTTCGGCACTCCTGACGTTTGGAGGCAGAGAATTCTGTGCTGAGAGACTGCCCTCGTACATCATAGACAGATTCCAGTTGCCACTGTTCCCCCTCCGAGTGGTGATAACCAAAAATATCTCCAGACATTGCCCAGTGTTCCCGGAGAGGTTCCACTGCCCTGGTGGAGAACCGCTGGTCTAAGGGGAGGGGCAAGATGAGATCTGTGTTTGTGGAAGATCTGGCTGCTGTATCTGTGTGGGGTATACACCATAGTGGGAGCTGGGTGATGTGGTCCAGCAAGATGTGATGGCGGCTTGGGCTAGGTGGAGGCTTTGGGGTTGGTGAGAAATGGTTGGATTTATCTCCAAGGTGTTCCCCACTGTGGGGCTTAGTTTAGCTAATCTTACCTGCCAATATCATCGTGCATTTCCTGAGGGCCTGCAGGTGTAGGGTCCCTGCGATGGCGCATTCTAACGTATTTTTGCTTTACAGATGAATGAAATCGAAGTATGTCCAGAGTGTTATCTAGCTGCTTGCCAAAAACGAGATAACTGGTTTTGTGAGCCTTGTGTAAGTTGGATTTCCTTTCCTTCCTTCATTTTCTGAACTCTGCCTTGGCTGACTACCCGAGACAGCTTTCTCCAGGTGGCTTATTTGACGGAACTTTGGACGAAGTTCTTAAATAATTTTTTTCTGCTAAAGTTATGGCAGAGTGAATGCAATGCAGGTGGGATAAACCTCTTCAGCTGAAAGTTCGTGTGCCAGAGGTGCATCGTGACTTACTGGGTTTCTTAGCTCGGGCAGAATCTGGGATGCAGAGTAGGGGGACACATCAGAGAGGAGGGGGACACACCAGGGTAGTGTTAAATGTGTGTGTCGTTTACAAATCGTGTTTTAGGAGGTTAGGAAATACCTCCCTGGATTAACTCCATGGTCTCTCTAAACCATGCTTCTTGGGGATGGGGGTGGGGGGAAGGCTGTCACCTTAGTTTCCCCCACAGATCTGCAGTTTCCAAACTGGTGTTCTGCAGAGAGAATGGGTTGTGGGGGTGGGCTAGTGTGTGTGTGGGAGGATGGGGGGGGGTGGAATGTATTGGGGGGCAAGATTGGGCAAGTAAATTTGAGAATCAAAATATAGTTGATGTCTCTTCCTGCCTTTGGAGTTTAACACTTGAATAGTTAAGATAAAGAATAAAGATGGTGAATACTGCCCCTTGTTATATGCTAGCTACAACGTGCATTTAATCCTCTAATTTAACAGGGTGTAGGTATTACTGTCTCTGTGTTATACACAAAGGTGGACTCTTGCTCGAGGCCACCCAGGTAATAGCAGCACAGCCAGGATCCACGCCTGGTTTTGTCAGCACTCAGTTCTTCTCGAGCTCACCATGTAACCCCATTCCCAACCTTGCCCAGGCTTACTGGCCACACTTCTTCTTGGGAACACCACTTGGGGAGACCCTGCTTGAAACTATTCTCTTTCCATTTGTGGCCTGTAGCACCTGTACCTCGCATTATCCCCACACACCAAGCTTTCTGTGTGTATCTGGCTGTCAAATACATACAAACTCTGGATTTTGTTTTTCTTTTCCTAGAGCAATCCACATCCTTTGGTCTGGGCAAAACTGAAGGGCTTTCCATTCTGGCCTGCAAAAGCTCTGAGGGATAAAGATGGGCAGGTGGATGCCCGTTTCTTCGGACAACACGACAGGTGGGAGTTAAAATCAGGCTTCAAACGTGTGGCTTTAACTGAACCTTTGGTACCGTCATTGAGTTATGAGACCTAGGGGAGGAGGGCATGGCTATTATTTTGTTTATTGTCATGATACCAACCAGAGATCTTGTAATTTAAAGATATGTTCCTGTGCTGTGTTAAGCCTGATAATGCGTGCGGCTTCAGTTTTTTCAGGTATGTTAGAAAAGAATCTTGCTTTCGCGGTTTTGTTGATGAAACCAGCATTGGAATAGGTTCCATGGCTATTTTAAGTGCTGCTGTTCTTTTTTGGATATTCTGGAGTAAATTAAACTGCAAATTTCTTTTCAAAATAATGCTTTCAGAGATCAGAAGTATTTTCCCAGATTGCTGGTAAATGAATCTCCTGTAGTTGTGCTGGGTTCCCTCCTGTTCCCTTTTCTCTGAAGGTAAAATGGGAAATTGTAAGGGGTTGCTGTTTTGACGGGTGCGAGCCCTCCCTCCCAGCCTTTCCGCCCTCCCCTTTTCCTTGCTTACAGTGAAGTGAATTATTCCCGCTAATGCAGTCCCTTTAGAGTGTAGCCCCCTGCATGCCTGAGAACAACAGGTAGACGGAGATGAGCAGCCGTTAATATCTTAGTTCTCTTTTAGCACGTTGTGTTATGATTAAATGAGGCAAAACCCTTTCGAAGCCCTACCAAGCAAGTGGTTTGAGAAAATGTGTGAGTGTGTAGGGGAGAAGATTTAAAAGACATACTCTAGGGGCCGGCCCCATGGCTTTGTGGTTAAGTGCACGTGCTTCACTACTGGCAGCCCGGGTTCGGATCCTGGGCGCGCACTGATGCACCGCTTGTCCGGCCATGCTGAGGCCGCGTCCCACATACAGCAACTAGAAGGATGTGCAACTATGACATACAGCTATCCACTGGGCTTTGGGGAGAAAAAGGGAAAAAAAAAAAAGGAGGATTGTCAATAGATGTTAGCTCAGGGCCGGTCTTCCTCAGCAAAAAGAGGAGGATTAGCATGGATGTTAGCTCAGGGCTGATCGTCCTCACCAAAAAAAAAAAAAAAAAGACATACTCTAAAATTTATACACACCCACAGAATATACAGAAAATGCAGTTTATAATTCTAAACACTGGAATCTGAAATCTCGCTCTCTGTTAAATTTTGCTTGTCATCTTGCAAATTGAAGAAAAGAGTGAATTCCAAAGTAATCTGCAAAATCATTTGCTGGGAATCCCAGCAGTCCATTTTCAGGAGACATAATGGAAATTAGCTGAGATGGTCCTGGGTTTGATAGGAAGAATCCCCTTTTTTTTTATTTTGACCACTTTTGTTGGAATTCTGTCTAAAGTCATTTATTCATTCATTCAAAGAAATATGTATTTGGTGCCTGCTGTGTGCCAGGCCGTGTGCTGGATGCTGGGGATACAGGAGTGAGCAGGCAGACCCTGTCCCCTGCCTGTCGTATGGCTGACCATCCTAGTGGGGAAGACAGATAAAACACGAGTAAACAAACAGGCAAGCTGATCTCAGGTCAGGAGGTGATGGTGGGGCTGAGTGAAGATGTGGGTAGAGGGAGCAGAGAGGGCAGAGACGTGGGGAGGGGAGGGCCGAGGCCCAGTGTGCTCAGGAAAAGCACAGTGTGGTTTGAACAGGATGAGGGAGGAGAGGGTGGTGAGAGATGGGGCCGGGATCACAGGAGCTGTGGTCAGGAGTCGGGCTTTTGTTTGAAGAGCAGGAGGAATTGTTGGCAGGTTGTTCATCTTCCTGCCTCTTCATTAGAGCACGGCAGTGTTAACCATCTCGATGATCCGGGATTATTCTTATTCTATAGTGTAACACAGTGTGGACACACCTAGGATGAAGGTGGGTAGAGGAAAGGCAGTGCCTGTCCCCCTCACCGACTATTCCCCGACCCTCCGAGTCTTTGATTCTGCTCTCTCCGCTATGCCCACTCTGCGTGGATCTCCCGCTCCTACCTCGCTGACAGCCACTGAAGGTGGCTTAGGGGGCATGCGCTTTGCTAGCCCTATTTCCAGAGGCTGTTTCCCCGAAACTTGCAGGTGTAGGTTGGTTGTGGATGGGAGCTGTTGTAGAAGGCGGGCCCCCTGCCTTTGTGAAAAAGACAGCAGCACGAGTCTGATGCCCACGAGATTTTCTCAACCCCCATTTGTGTCTTCTGTCCGCTCAGAGGGAATGTGCTGAGCTCTTGGGCTCATTTGGGTGAGGGATGCTCATGGGGGGAATTGTGAAGGACATCCCACAGTGGCCAAGGGACAGTACCTTGGAGTTGTAGGAATGTTTTAGTCGGCCTGGGGCAGGGGTCACTGACAGCTGTGGGAGAAGCTACTCCTAGAAGGAGAAACGTCTCTCCTTACTCAGAGATGTTCTTTTTTCTTTTTTTTTTCCTGAGGAAGATTCACCTTGAGCTAACATCTGTGCCCATCTTCCTCTATTTTGTATGTGAGCTGCTGCCACAGCATGGCTAACGAGTGGTGTAGGTTTGCGCCCGAGAACCGAACCCACCGCCGAAGCCGAGCACGCCAAACTTAACCACTAGGCCACGGGGCCAGTCCCTGGGAGATGTTGTTAAAGCAGAGTGGGGCAGGTTTGTTGACAGCCTGGTCTGGGTCAGACCCAGGATGCGGAGACTACAGGGAGGCTGCAGGAGGTGTGACACGCTGTCCCTTTCTTGGGGAGCTCCTTCGGGGTTATAGAGCCAGAACTTAAACCTGGACGTGTGTAAGTGGGATAGGTCAGGGCAGCAGAGTAAGAAATGCCACAGAGCATCACACGGTCATTGTCAAGTTAATAAATACTGGAGTGAGCCCAGGGGGGCCCTTGCACAAGTCAAGGCCTGTTCCGGAGAGTCTCATTGCGTGCTTTTGCCCTTTAGAAGATGTTGCCTTCGTTCCCTTTTATTTCATACACACACATAAGTAAAAATGTAGAAAATACTTTACTAAACGCCTGCAGAGCTAAAAATGAAAGAGCCTTAAGTGAGTATCTGCCATACGTCAGGCAGTGTTTGAAGTGCTTTTTGTAGAAGCTGCTTTTCTCCCCATTTTACTGAGGCCCGGGGGCCGGCCCCGGGGGCACAAGCGGTTGAGTGCGCGCGCTCCGCTGCGGCGGCCCGGGGTTCGCAGGTTCGGATCCCGGGTGCGCACCACTGCGCTGCTTGTCAGGCCACGCCGTGGCCACATCCCGTATAAAGTGGAGGAAGATGGGCACGGATGTTAGCCCAGGGCCAGTCTTCCTCAAGAAAAAGGAGGAGGATTGGCATCGGATGTTAGCTCAGGGCTAATCTCCTCACAAAAAAAAAAAAAAAGAAAACTGAGGCCCTGCGCTAGGCAGTAGCTCAGCTGTGTGACTCTGTGGCCTCTCCTGGCACTGCCCCCCCAGAGCATATCTAATTCTACTTGAAGTATTTCCTGGGCCTGCTTTAAGGAAAGAAACACTTTCCTGAAATCACGTGACAAGCAACTTCACTGAAGACACTTGAGGACCTGAGAGGAAGCAGTTAAGGCCCCGATAGCAGACAGAAGCCTGGAGATGAAGGTGCTCTCAGTGTTGACTGGTTGGCTGATCAGCTCCTGGTGGTGCCAGGACTGGCTTGGGTGCATTTCACTTGACCCCCTCGGCAGCCCTCCTGGTTGGGGCTCATCCTCCATTTCGCTGGTGGCAGAGCTGAGGCTGGCTCAGGGAGGGGGAGTCACTTGTTGGGGAGCCTGGGGATCCTGATGGCTTCTCAGAGCCTCTCTGTCTAGTCCGGGCTCCTGCGCACCCAGTTGTAACACGCAGAGGCCCGGCCGCCTCTCACCCTGAGGGCGCTTGGCTCCTGTTCAGCCCTGTTCCATCTGACTGCAGATGTGAGTCTTCAGATCTCTGCAGAATGACAGCAGTGAGTGGGAATGGGGGAGAAGCTGGTAATTTCCAGCACTGAGAGAGCAGCTAGATATTTTTGGGGGTGTTCGGTTTTAGTTTGTGTTCGCATCTAGTATCACCAAGAGCTGCATACAGCAAGCCGGTGCACTGAATTCTGCCCCGGGGCCGTGCTTCATTGCTCCTGGGTTGTTTTCTCTTAAAAACAGGAATGAGATGCCAACTGTTAAAATGTAAATGTAATATAAGAAGGCCATATTTCCTGCTGCTCTTTAAAATGTTGGAAGACTTGGCAGCGTTGGGTCCAGATTCCTCCATGGCACCTTGGCTAGCACCCGCGTAGATGGTGCCAGGGTCAGACTGGCTGTGAGGTCTCTACTTCCCCTCAGTCCACTTTGCTTCCTGTTACTTTATACTGGGGTTGAGTTTATGGTCTGTGAAATCCAAAAGGCCGCCTTGGAAAAGCTCATTCCCACCAGGGCTGCAAACTGGGTTGAGGCTGGGGGATCAGATGTGACAAGGCTACGTCCTGGATGTTCCTGCATCGGCTCTGTCTTCACGCAGAGCATGTTTGTGTTCCCTTCTCCTGCATGCGGTCGCTCGGGTCGCTCATTCCAACAAAGCAGCCACCAGTGTTTGTGCTCTCATGGGTTTCTGGCGAGCACACAGGGATGTGGGGTACAGAAGGCGGGAAGACGGAACCAGCCTGGAGTGGGAGGTGGAGCGTGCAAACCCCACGGCCAAAGGGCTGTTTTCTCGGTTATTTTCCATGTGAATTATCTCACTTTCAAAACCATGCACTTCCTGTTAAGGTTATGGTTTTCCAACATTTCTTTCTAGTCCCATATAGGATCCCAATTTGAAAAGAGAAAAGCTCTTCATGTCTTGAGTGCAGAAGAGTGAGATTCAAGCGAATAATTCTCTTTTTGGAGGTGTAGTCTGGGGTGCACTGACTATTTTTTATTACTCTCTACCAACCCAAAGCCAAAGGGGATTTATTATTTTTTTAATGGATTAAAATGACTAAGTCTATTGAGCCTTTTAATGTTTTAGCTAAGTTTGTTGTTCACGTTCTGTCCTTATGACAGAACATGTCTGTTAAGCATTAATGGTTAATCATTTAACAACCATTCAAACCAAGTCATTTTAAAAAAATGGAATATGTTATTTAAGAATTTAAAAAACATATTAGGCTAATTTGGTTTGCATTAAGGGAAAAACAATTCTGGATAAAGTTGAATGGATAAAGAAAATGTCGTACTTACTTACAGTGGAATACTATTCAGTCTTAAAAAGTATTCGACGACGTGGATGGACCTTAAGGACATTATACTAAGTGAAACAAGCCAGTCACAGAAAGACGAATATAGCATGATTCCACTTATATGAGGCGGCATCTAAAATAGTCAAATTCATAGAATCCAAGAGTGGAGTGGTGGGTTTGCCAGGGGCTGGTGGGAGGGGAAATGGGGAGTTACTAATCAATGGGCATAAAGTTTCATAAACAAAATGAATAAGCTCTAGAGATCTGCTGTACAATCTTGTATCTAGAGAGTCCACAATAATGAATTGCACACTTAAACATGTGTTAAGTTGTTCTTACCACAATAAAATAAATTTTTTAAAAACTTAAAAGGATCTTGGAAAGGACCAAAGTTGACTTAAACTCTCTCTTTTTGCACTCCTAGGGCCTGGGTTCCAATAAATAATTGCTACCTCATGTCTAAAGAAATTCCTTTTTCTGTGAAAAAGACTAAAAGCATCTTCAACAGTGCAATGCAGGAGATGGAGGTTTATGTGGAGAACATCCGAAGGAAGTTTGGGGTTTTTAATTACTCTCCATTCAGGACACCCTACACGCCCAACAGCCAGTACCAAATGCTGCTCGACCCCACCAACCCCAGCGCCGGCGCCGCCAAGATAGACAAGCAAGAGAAGGTCAAACTCAACTTTGACATGACGGCGTCCCCCAAGATCCTGATGAGCAAGCCCATGCTGAGCGGGGGCACGGGCCGCAGGATCTCCTTGTCGGATATGCCTCGCTCCCCCATGAGTACAAACTCCTCCGTGCACACGGGCTCCGATGTGGAGCAGGATGCCGAGAAGAAGGCCACGTCGAGCCACTTCAGCGCGAGCGAGGAGTCCATGGACTTCCTGGACAAGAGCACAGGTCAGCCCTGGCCGGAGAGGGTGGAGGTGGCCCCGGGGACACGGGGGTTTCTACCAGTGCCACACCTGTTGGGTCCTAGCTGGTGACTGTCACAGAATTAAAGGGAGCTGCATGGGGTTCTGTTCCAGTGGAGCAAATTTTAAATTTTAGAAGAGTAACCTAATGGAATTCTTGGTGTTAGGGACCAAAAAATGAGAAAAGTGGTCCGCAAAGGCCAGCTGGAGGTCCTGCCTAGAAGTGGGCAGAGATGGCCAGAAATCCTTCAGAGCTCAGTTCAAATCCTCTTAATCCCAACAACTTCCTGTAATACTTTTTCCCTCAAGAATTTAATTTTAATTGAAACATTTTTCCATCAAAACCATGTAATCATGTTTCTTAATACTCAAATATTAGAGAAACTCGTAAGGTAAACAGTAATAGTCTCTCCCCAGGGCAGTCCCACTCCTTAAAGGTCACCCCATTTAACAGCTGTGTTGCATTTTTGAGACTGGCTATAGGAGAGTGGTTGAGAATGAGGATGTTGGTCTCAGATCCCAGCTCTGCCACTCCTGCTTTGTGGCTTTAGGCAAGATCCTTAACCTCTCGATGCCTCAGTTTCCTTCTGTAACATGACATGATGATAGGACCTGCCTCATAGGTTCTTGTAAGGATTAAATGGATCGACACACAATGGAGCAGTGCCTGAAATAGAGCTACAGAAATGTCAGCTACTTTATTATTTCTTATGGTGGTTGCTAATCAAAGGCCTACATGGATCAGAGAGCTGATGCAAACGAGGGATGTTGGCCGAGTGTAAGAAAAGTAATGGTGACTTGAATTCTTTCTACCCAAAGATGTGGTTGCATGTTAAATATTTAAGAACTTGACTCCTACAAGGAAATGGGTTTACTCTTATTTTTCTTGAAACATGGCCTTCACTGTTTGGTCTTTGTTCTTCTGCCTTTGAGAGATGTGGGCACAGAGAAGGCTCCACACTAAATGCGATGATCAAGGCAGCGAACCCTCAGGCTCTGGGCTGGAGAGACGGTCGATGGGGCGGGGACTGGTGAACCACGGGGCACCTGCCCCACCTCAAGGGCTTCAGCCCATGTTTGCCATGCGGGAATGTGGACTTGTGGTTTTCGGATCTTAACATTCTTCCAGAAAAATGGGAAATCTGCATTTTTATGTAAAATCTCCAGTTATTAAATGTCTGCTCAAAATGTTCTATTTTCCAGAATGAATAAAGCATATCTGCAGGTTGGACCCGCCACCAGTTTTAGACTTCTGGCCAAAGCGTTAACCTTGGAGAGCCTTTCCAACTCCCTCTGTGCCTCCCCTCCTCTCTCCCTTCCTTCCTTCACGTAAGAACTCTTTAAGGAGCAGGCGTCAGTTCTTTAAGAGACCATCAGTGCCCCCGGAAGACAAAATGATGGGAACTTAGTCAGTTGTGAACTCAAAGAATTCCAGCCATTTTGGTTGTGCTGGTTCTTGTTTCTGGTTGGTTGGTTATTTTCAGGTACTGGTTGTGGCTGCTCCGAAAATGGCTGTCAGTGGAGTAGGGAGAGTTCCCTGGCAGTGGCTCTCGTTCTTCACAGTAAAGGCTGCAATCTCCCTCTCCAGCTCTGACCGGAGCCACGTGGTCCTGGGGACTCACAGTTGAGTTCTAGAGCTTTCTTCTGGAATGACGTAACTTGTAACTTGTGTTGACATTGTTTTGGAAAAAAAGTTCCCTTTTGCCCCCTAGTTTCTGACCAGAGTCCTTAAGAGCTTACTTTTTATTCCATGACATGGTTCCGTGTAAGCCGAGTTAACAAAACATGGTGCGTAATCACACAGACTCCCCAGCCTGTTAGTTCCCAGTGAGGACACGCTGTTGAGAAAGTGGTGGCAATCTCGTGAATCGCTGTTGCTTGAACTTTCACCGCCGTGATTTTTGCCGTATTCTAGTACCACCTATTTTATTGCATTCTTAAATATTAAATCTGCAACTTAGCTTCATCCTAAGCTAATAAAATGTGTAAGCTCCTGTGTTTAAATATTAAGTCTGCAACTTAGGTTTTTCCTAAGCTAAATAAAATGTATAAGCTCATGTGTTTAAGTTGCTTGTTGTGTTTTTTCCCAATATACATGGAACTAATACATAGCTTGTAAAACATGTTGGTCTGTGAACCACTGTTGGTTTTCTTGCACCATAGTTCAGGAACTAGTTTTATAGGAATATGAGAACACGTATAATGTGTTAATTAAGCTTCTCTCTTCCCTCGGGAGGTACAGAGGTTGAAATGATGTCAGAATTCCTGGCAAAAATCCCTCATCATTTGAGTGGCTTTTTAGGTGATAAGTTAGTAGATCCCCCATTTCAGTAAACTTATCCCTTTCCCAAAATATAATCCCCTTGCCAGGATGTGCTGGGGTCATTTTGCTAATCGTGAGTTAGACAGCCGATGAGTAGTATAGGAAGAGAAGGTGATATTCAAAATTGTTTTAGTCGGGCCAGCCCTGTGGCTTAGCGGTTAAGTGCGCGCGCTCTGCTGCTGGCGGCCCGGGTTCGGATCCCGGGCGCGCACCGACGAACCGCTTCTCCGGCCATGCTGAGGCCCCATCCCACATACAGCAACTAGAAGGATGTGCAGCTATGACGTACAACTATCTACTGGGGCTTTGGGGGAAAATAAATAAATAAATAAAATCTTTAAAAAAAAAATTGCTTTAGTCTTACAAATTGCCCACTTTTCTGTAAGGAGCCAGATAGTAAATACTGTAGGTTTTGTGGGTCTCTGTCACAACTCTGTAACTATTCAGCACTGTCGTTGTGTTACTAAAGCATATTGCCATGGGCAGTATGTGGCTGTGACACTGAAATTTGAATTTCATATAATTTATTTCATGAACTGTTAATTCTTTTTTCAACCATTTAAAAATGGCAAATACCCTTCTTAGCTTGCGGGCCATGCAAGAACAGGTGGTGTGCCAGATTTGGCTCGTGGGTTGGTTTTCCAACGTGTATTATAGACTAAGAGTTAGAAGAAACTCTGAATCAGCCTCCCCATTTTACAGAAGGCAAGTTGAGGTCCCTGTGGAGTGTGTAGGGAGGTGCCCGAGTCCCCAGAGCCAGATCCTGTCTAGACCTGTTTTCTTTTCACTGCACCCTACTGCCCTCTGCTGTTAGCAGCGATGATAGCATTTAGTGGAAGAAGACTATTTATTGAAATATATATGTATAAAATAATAATAATGCATATAAAATAGTCTTCCCACAATCAGGGAATGTATAATTGGGACGAGACTGTATAAGAGAAGATTGTCATAGGATGGAAAAACCATGTTAGTTTCCGCAATGAAAATTTTGTAGCCAGCAACATGAAACTACAAATTGAAATCAGTTGTTAAATAAAACTTGCATGAGAGTTTAGAAACCTTCCTTTTTTGGGGGGGGGGACTTTTTTGGGGGGGGATTGAAGAGCTCAGAATCATGTGTCTGTAATCCTTAGAACTAGATTTAGCTTTCTAAGAAGCACTTTTCTAGCCGGAAGCCTCTCACTCATGGTGTCCTGGAATCCTGTCATCTTAATGGTCAGAGTGGTTTATATTCTCAGTGATTTTTTCTCTTTCCTCCTTTATCTAGACCTCCTGGCCAGAACTGATGCCTTTGCCCATTTTGGCTTTCGGAATCCTGATTTCAGTTGTTAATATATATTAGGGTGAGAGTCCTGGGGCCTGAATTTCACCAACCCCTGAGCTAATGGTCCTCTGGTCTTATAGCTCCGGATGGGTTACTGTTTAAGAAGGGAAGACACTTTTATATACTCCTTTTTTTTACTGTGAAATCAATACGGAGTTGTCGTAAAATAATTGTTAGTTACAAAAACTAAAGTCACAGATGATCCCACCTCCCCCAGTCAGCCCTTAGATGCTGTTTCCAGGACTTCTTCTATGTTGGTTTATACACCATGCTATCAAGTTGGAAACTCAGCTAGTTCCGGGGATCAGGCAGATATGGAAATGAGTGAGGGTGGGAAGTGGTGGGGAGTGGAGTGAGAAAGCAGAAGTAAGCTCCTCATCCTGATCGATTACTCACACGCGTGTGCTGGTGTGTGTAACACTTCCCAGAGCAATACTGACTCATCTGATACGTGGCGCTGAGCTAGAGAAGTGTGCCTTTTCTCTCAAGGGCGCTGGGGGCCTTTTCGTCCTGGTTCGAGCCGAGTGGGAATGTGGGCTCAGTATTGCCAGATTTCTGGTTGTTCGAGAGAAGTCTCAAATATTCTTTTAAAGTGCCAGCTACCCCAACTTTTACATATTGGCTCAAAAAAAAAATATATATATATAGTGCATCAAATTCATCTGTGACCTACTTGGTTCATGTCTAGCATAGACTGTTTAGGGTTTTTTTTTTTTTTTTGGCTGAGGAAGATTAGCCCTGAGCTAACGTCTGTGCCCATCTGCCTCTACTTTATATGGGATGCTGCCAATGGCTGACGAGTGGTGTAGGTCCGTGCCTGGGATCTGAACCTGTGAACCCAGGCCACTGAAGCAGAGTGTGCCAGACTTAACCACTATGCCATGGGGCTGGCCCCTCTGGGGTTTTCTTTTTTAACTTAACCTTGTGTTCTGAATACTTTTCCATGTTAATAAAAACCCTTCAAAATAGCATTTCTCTCCTGTCATAGACCATCCAGTGATTCTCTGCTGTGTAGCTCATGTGTGTGCTACTAAGAATTGAGAAAGATGCAGCCCTTTGAACATATAGGTTGTTTCCAAGGTTTTATAAGGAGAGGAAATTGAGCGTGAATCATTAACTCCTCCACTCCCACCCCACCCTGAGTGCTGGGGTGCGTGGGAGAGAAGGGGCTTTTTTTCTAATTTAATTCTAAGACTCGTGTTTCAGGGAGTCAGAATAGCACTTAGCACTGGCTAGGATTTTGTAAATGTAGATAATAAATGATGTGTTTTAGCCTACACTCGTGAATTGCACATCAGAGTATAAAATCTGATTAAATTATTTGTGACTTCAAAGGCAATTAGTTCTTCCTTTGGGCAAGATTTATGGCTTTATAAAAGGATTGGCATCTGTTTCAAAGCTTAATTGAAACGAGCATTTCCAAATGTCTTTTTGCTTTTGAAAGTGTCTAGAGTGATTTAAAGCAGGGTTTCTCAATCGCAGCACTGGTGACATTTTTGGCCAATAATTCGCTGTGTTGGAGGCTGTTCTGTGCATCATAGGATGTTTATCAGCATCCCTGGCCTCTACCCACTAGATGGCACAGTCCTGTCCATAATTATGACAGCCAAAAATATCTCCAGACGTGGCCACGTGTCGCCTGGGGGACATAGTTACCCCTTCAATCCCCATTGAGAACCATCAGTTTAAGGTACTATGCTTTTGAATTTTAGCACTGATAACAAAATTTTGATTGCTGAACATTCATCTTTGAAGTTCTTCAGTCTTTTATTTTGTATCATTTTTTTCTTGAATATAAAATATTCCTTTTAATATTATAGAATAAATAACACATAATCCGAATCCCTTAGATTTCTTAATGTATATAATCACAATGATGATAATTTTTTGTGGTGGAATGGGATCATACTAAGCTTTCTGCTTCTTTCAACTTAGCAGTGTTTGACATCTTTCTGGGTTAGTGCATATAGTTCTAATTGCTGATAGTATATGGATGGTACATGAATATGACAGAAATGATGGGGGCATGTGAATGACTGAATATTGGGAAACATTTCTTAGGGAAGAAGCCTGGTTTTATGAAGTAATATGAATGCAAATGTTTTAAATGGATGCTTTGATTTATTTTCTTAATGTAAATCTTATACATATGTATATATATGTGTCCTTGCTAACTTTCTAACCCCCAATGATGTAGGCTTTGTGGCCGGCCTACCATTTCACATGTTCCTCTAGATGGCCACACATGGAGCCGGGATAAAAGGTTTTTTTGTGTGTGTGTGAGGAATATCAGCTCTGAGCTAACATCCATGCCAATCCTCCTCTTTTTGCTGAGGAAGACTGGCCCTAAGCTAACATCCGTACCCATCTTCCTCCACTTTATATGGGACGCCTCCACAGCGTGGCTTGACAAGCGGTGCATCGATGCACGCCCGGGATCTGAACCTGCGAACCCTGGGCCGCGGAAGCTGAGTGCACGCACTTAACTGCTGGGCCACCGGGCTGGCCTGTCTCTTTTTGTTTTTTTTAGTGGTGGAAGTACTACATGTACATGGTTAAAATGAAAACCAAATCAAAGCCCGGGCAATATTAGAGCTGTAGAGCAAGGTATAAAATAAAAGGAGAAGGTTTTTTTACCCCCGCATTCTGAACTCCAGTTTTTCTCCGAAGTTCACCACTATTAACAGTTTATGGAATGCGCTTCTAGGGAAAACAAAATGCTTACACTCATTTAAGATGTGCGTGTGCTTTTAAAGAACATTGACACATGTGGGGGCATTTCTGTACACACTTTACTTCGTTTTTCACGCATATTTTTGTGGGAACTATTTCTTGTCAGATCATACAGATCTGCATCCTTCTTTTTAAGGTTCATATAGTATTTGTACCATAATTTATTTGGCAAGTCTCTGATTCATAGATGTTTATAAGGCATTTCCCAATCCCTTGCTGTTATATATACTGTTACAGCGAAGCTTATTGTGTGTATACTGTATCGTGGGGCACTTTATCCTGTATCTATGGGGTGAATTCCTAGCAGTGTAACTTTGGGGTCTGAGTGTGTTATACACTTTAATTTTGGATAATCTTAGTATCACCTAAGTGCTCTCCTAAAAGGTTTTACAATTCCTGTGAGTGTTCCTTTTTTCTTACCAACCTCAACACTGGGTGGTGTTTTTTGAAACAAATTTACCATGCAGGTGGAAAAGATGTAGAATGTATCTCTCCATCGCCTTCCCCTCAGTTTGCATTTATGTTGAACTCAGTGATCTCTCTTCACCTGGTTATTGACCATTAGTGTTGTTCTGTGAGCTGATATATCTCTCCTTTGGATTCTTAATCACTCTCTTAGCATACCTTGTTTTGAGTATAATATCGAGGAGATTGTTTAAATTGATAAATTTGTATGAAAAAGATTTTATTTTGCTTGTCATTGTCATTTCTTTATTGCTTATCATGACCACAGTAATGAGAAGAGAAATGGAGACCTCCTTCTTTGATTAATTCTCATGTATTTGCTCATTCTGTAAATGTCTTAGATGGCTGGCAGTGTCCTAGATGTCCTGAGTCTCCTAGGTGGTGTCTGAGGCCGGCAAGCACCCTGTTCTCCTGGAGCTGATATTCTCATGGCAGAAGGGAGACAGTAAACAAGAGGCGCCTTGGCCTCCTGAGATGGGGCCAGCAGGGGAGGGCTCCGCGGAGGTGGTGTTTGAGCCGAACGCTGGGCACTGCCAGCCAGTGTGATCTGGGCGGGGTGGGGGCCTTTCCTCAGGAATCCCAAGTGTAAAGACTGGAGGGGGGCGCGGGCTTGATCTTGGAGGAACAGCACAAAGGTCCGTGTGGCTGGAGATTCCAGGATGAGGCAAGGAAAGACAGACATGCGGTTCTGTTTCTTCGGGGGAGTAGGATGCCTCTGGGTGGTTTTAGATGGAGCAGCAAAGTGCTGTCATTTCCTTGTTTAAGGTGCTGCCCTGGCGCTGTGTGAGGGTCTTCAGGAGAGGGGTGTTGTGGCAGGCGGGGGACCGTGGGAAGCTCTTCCAGCGTCTCAATGGGAAATGATGGGCAAGGGCAGTGTTTCCTGGCCTTTTTTTCATTTTCTATCCTAACGAGCCATTTTAGACATTTTCTTCCTAATTGTCCTCTTGTGAAATTTTTAAAAAAATGGAGGTGAAATTCACAAAGCATAAAATTAACTGTTTTGAAGTAAACAATTCAGTGGTGTTTAGTACATTCACAACATTGCACAACCACCACCGTTATCTAGTCCCAAGACATTTCCATCACTCAAAATAAAACCCTGTACCCACGAAGCAGTCCCTCCCCACCCTCCCCACCACCCCGTCTCTGCTCTCCCACTTGCCCCTGGCAGCCATCAGTCTGCATTCCATTTGTGTAGATTACCTGTTCTGGATATTTCATTTGCGCGAACTCATACAAAATGTGACCTTTTGGGTCTGGCTCCTTAGTGTCGTGTGCTCAGGGTCATCCACGTTGTAGCAATGCCTCAGAATTTCTTTCCTTTTGATGGGTCATAACATTCCATTGTAGAGATACCGCAGTCTCTCTATCCATAGATGGTCGTTTGGGTTGTTTGCACCTTCGGCTGTTGTGACAGTGCTGCTGTGAACATGCGGGTACAAGGATTTGTTTGAGTAGTGTCCATTTTCAGTTCTTTTGGGTGTATACCTGGGAGTGGACCCTCATGAAATTGAAAAGTGTTATATATTGTCTTTTGTACTGCATGTGTATCAGTGCTTTATACGTAAAAAGAGTAAGCTGTTTTTCACGCCCTAAGAACGACTTTTTGCTCCTTGAGGCCGTATTGCCCCCGTTGAGAACGCGTGGATGAGGGCGATGGCAGTGGAGATGGAGGTCAGTGGTGAGACTGGGGATAGATAGGAATTGGAGTGCAGACGCCTTGCTGAAGAGTTGGGTAAGTTGAGGAGGAGAGCAAAGGAGGAACTGAGGCTGTCTAGATGTGTTTGGCCTTGAACAACCGGGTGAGTGGTCGTAGCATTAACTGATATGGGGAGGTTGAGGCAGGGCCAGGGTCTTTCACAAACTGGGGAGGTGGGGCACGTGGCACTCAGGGGTGGACACAGGCCATTGCTTTATTTTATAATTTTACTTATTTATTTTTTCCCCCAAAGCCCCAGTAGATAGTTATATGTCATAGCTACACATCCTTCTAGTTGCTGTATGTGGGACACGGCCTCAGCATGGCCGGAGAAGCGGTGCGTCGGTGCGCACCTGGGATCTAAACACCGGCTTCCAGCAGCGGAATGCGCGCACTTAACTGCTAAGCCACGGGGCCGGCCCGGGCCATTGCTTTCTTAGAGGAGAGCTGTGCATTGTGGGACCCGGGGTTGCTAGGTGACCCCGAGGTGCTGTCCCTCTCCTAATTACATGAAGCACTGCATTCCAGATGCCTGTGAGGGTGGCCCCTGCCCTTTGCTGGCTAGGTGGAGAGGGAACCAGACTCATCTCCATGGGGAACCAGTGTTCTCCTATCCCCCTTATTCTTGCCGTATCCAAGTGCTACGTTTAAAAATTTTTTTTAAATTTTAGAACGTTTCTTGAACCTTCAATACTTAAGTTTTATTAACAAAGGAAACTTTATATGTCTATGCAATTAAAGGCTCACTATTCCAATTATTATTTTTAAACTAGAGATGAATACATATATATGCAGAATTATAAAGATAATGACTTTCCCCATGTTCTTTCTAAAATCCCCTGCAGGACAAGTAGGGTAGGGCTCGGCTAGACTGCCTGCCAGCCTCTCCTTTTTACTTGTCTAGCTTGCCCTATTAGGCAGGGGAACGTGGACTCCCTAGGTTGAGTGCTGTGTGCGACAGCACCTTTGGATGGTTCTGTTCCTGCTGCCGTGGGAGATTGGGCTTCCATGTCCAAGGCCCCTGCAGCCACAAACATCCCTTCTGATAATGTGAGACCCTCCCTGCCGGGCCTGCTTGCTCGTTTGCTAAAGAGAATATGGACTTTAATCCTCGTGGGGAATAGACCACGCCCATGTTTTCAGCCACTGCAGATCTCTTTTGGAAGCAGGTAGAACATAAATGAATGAGTAATAATAAAAAAAATCTTAATACTATTAAGATTTTATTGGTAATACTTAAATATTTTGAAATAGCTTTGTCTTTATTTTTTCTTGTTTCTTTGTAACAAGCTCTTTAGTTCGACTTGTTGTTACAGTATCAGTGGTTAGAATACCTGTGGTAGTAACAGTAATAATGATAACAGCCCTTAGTTGAGAGAGGGGTGTATGCTGGGCCAGGCATTTGCTAATCCTTACAGTAAACCTGATTTAATTTAGTATTTTAAAAAACTTAATTCTTCAAAATAATTTCTTGTTTATTGAGCACTTGCTGAGCACCAGTTGATGGGGATTAGCTCACCTAATCCCCTCTCCTCTCCTCACTTGCAGACGAGGTAAAGGATGCCCAGAGAGACATCTGCTTCATCCCTCTGTGGAGTTATCAACCTCAGCACTATTGACATTTGGGGCCAAAGATGATTATTTGTTCTGGGGGCTGTGCGTTGTGGGATGTTGAGCAGTATCCCTGGTCTCTGCGTATGAGATGCAGTAGGACCCGCCTCCCTGAGTGTAACAGCCAAAAGTCTGCAGACGTTGCCCAGTGTGCCCTGGAGGGCAAAGTCATTCCTGGCTGAGACCCACTGGTTTAGATGATTGAAACCAAAGCCCTAGAGGTTAATGGGGAAATAGAAAATAATACTACACTAATAGCAAACAATAATATTGTACTTAATAGATGCCGGGCACTGTTTAGATGATTGATTAATTTATTTGATTCTTGCAACTTGATGAGGCAGGTACTTTTATCAGTCCTTTTGTATTATCAGTATCCCTCTTTGCAGCTACCAGGAAAGGAGATTCAGAGATGTCAGGTAACTTGCCCAAAGTCACACAGCAAGTGAGGAGCAGAGCTGGGATTTGAACCCAGTGTCTGGCTCCTGGTCTATTCTTGAATCCACTTCTCTCCGTGTCTAGGGTCTTTCCCATTCTGTTACGTTTAAGACAGTGTTGGCAGGTCCTGGCACGAGAGCTGAGGTTAGCTCACGTGTATTGATTGGTGGAGCTGGGGTACGGGTTTCACTCATTGACTCCTCACTCTGAGGATCTCCCTGTGGCAGGTGAGGAAACCATGGCGAGCGCCCATCAAAGTGTCAGTGCTTTGAAGTCCCTGAGACTTCTCGGTTCCCAGCCCCTCTGCCATCAACAGCTTTCTCTTAAGGACCAGATTGCCTCAGAGTCGAGTTTCTTGTGCATCTGAGCAGAGCTGGCTGTTTTGTTGCCTGTCACGCAAGACCATCCCAATAATGTCGAGCCCTTTAGGCAAAGGGGCAGGACCTAAGGGATCTCTAGGAGGCTCTAGTTGGCCCGTCTGAACACTTGGCTTTGTTAAATGGTTTGGTTTCTGTCCTCCCTCTCCCCACCCAGTGGACGAGGCTCAGGGGAGCAGTATGTGGGTAGTTTTAAGGTATTTTTAAAAGACTCGGCTGTAGGTACGACTCTCTGTCCCCCTGTGAAAGTTTGAAGCACAGTAAGGAGAGAGGTGATTTACCAGCTTCCCCTTGCTCC
This sequence comes from Diceros bicornis minor, assembly GCF_020826845.1. Classification (NCBI taxonomy): domain Eukaryota; kingdom Metazoa; phylum Chordata; class Mammalia; order Perissodactyla; family Rhinocerotidae; genus Diceros; species Diceros bicornis. The sequence continues at coordinate 14,313,028 of NC_080758.1, forward strand.
ATCTGGTGCTGCTGGTCCATTCAGCGTTGCAGGACCTTTGAAATGGGAAGCCCTACATCTCCCAGGGGTGCAGTGGCCGTGTGAGCCGGCCCTTGCGTCTCCCACCAACGGATGACATGCCGTTTGTGAACCTGGCTCCTGTCTCTGCATCTGGACCGTGGTGGGGGCTGGTTTAATCGCTGTTTATTGTGAGATTTACACCCGTGAATGGGCCAAACCAATTTCAGTGGCGGCTTAGCCAATTTGTCTTAGAGCTTTGTGTCTGATGGAATGACTGGGAGGCCCTCTTCCTCTGTGGCTTTAACGGTTGAACGTTGGGTTAAAGCCCTTTGCCTGAAATAAATGGCCAGCGCTTCCCGCTCCTCCCCATCCGTGGTACTTGGAGGCCTTGCTGAGATCAAATACAATTTCTCTTCTCTCCCGCTACCCCACACCTACAAGTTTTATTTGTGTATTTATTTGTAAACCTGTCTTTTAACAATTAACATACTTTTTCAGCTTCACCAGCCTCCACGAAGACAGGACAAGCCGGCAGTTTATCTGACAGCCCGAAACCTTTCTCTCCTCAAGCATCAGCGCCAATCACGACGAAAACGGACAAAACGTCCACCACTGGAAGCATCCTGAATCTTAACCTGGGTCAGTTGGAATCTTTGCAAGTCTCTTTCTGTGGCACCTGTGAATATTTTTGCGAGTTGCAATGTTCTCTTTTGTGTGTGGTTCTTTTTTTTCTTTTTTTTGGAGGGAGTGGGGGAAGATTGGCCCTGAGCTAATATCTGTTGCCAATCTTCCTCCTTTTTTCCTTTTCTCCCCAAAGCCCCAGTAGCTAGTTGTATGTCATAGTTGTACATCCTTCTAGTTGCTCTGTGTGGGACACCGCCTCAGCATGGCTTGATGAGCGGTGCATAGGTCCACGCCCAGGATCCAAACTGGTGAACCTCGGGCCACTGAAGCAGAGTGCACGAACTTAACCGCTACGCCACCGGGCTGGCCTCTGTGTGTGGTTCTTGAACTCTGAACTCTTTTCTCTGTGCACACTATTAAAAGGTACAGTGGATGAAGATGAAGAGAGATCAATAAAAGGAACAAGTAAGGGATTCCTGGGGCTGGTTGCCATGCAAAGTTGTTTTACCTTGAAGGATGTTAAGCCAGTGTTTACAATCTTACTTGCCCTTGACCACAGTAACCCAGTTCTTATGTATGTAAATATATATGTATTAAAGTTATATATGTATACACACACTTGATATATATCAACTTTTATGAATCAATATTGACCTTTCCTATGTGCAATATATTCTGATATATTATTTCCTCAATTCTCTTCTTCTTCTTCTTCTTTTTTTTTTTTTTTTTTTGCTGAGGAAGATTAGCCCTGAACTAACATCTGTGCCAATCTTCCTCTCTTTTCTTGTGGGTCACCGCCACAGCATGGCTGATGAGTGGTGTACGTTCATGAACCCGAGAACCCGGGCCGCCGAAGCGGAGTGCGGCAAGCTTAACCACTACACCATGGAGCTGGCCCCTAATTTTTTTTTAAATGCTGGTCTTCATCCCCTGACTTGGTAGTGTTTTTTAGACCTCTTGGGTTTCGGTTGGTTGTTTTAAAAGCACTACCTTAGGCCAAAATCTTTAGCAAAAATTGGCACGAGAAATGCTAAACAGTAACTATGAAGTTATTTTATTGATTCATTCCATCATGAGCTCAGATTTTTACTGAGCATCTATTCTGTGCTGTGTACTGTTTTAGGCATGGGGCAGAAAGTGGTGAGCAAGGGCCCTGCTCTTATGGAGCTTGGTTCTAGACAGGGAGGGATAGTAATCAAGGTAGATAAACAACACAATTCATGCCATCCTAGAAGGGAAAATGTGTTAATGTGATAAGGAGAGAGATGGGCGGGATGGGCGTGGGGTGCAAGAGACAGTGGTTAGAGAAGGCCATTGAGGAGGTGATGTTTGAGTAGAGATTTGCATGACAGGAAAAACCAACCATGCTAGTATCAGGAGGAAGAACGTTCTAGAAGGAACAAGGAAATTACAAGCCATAGGGTACAGATGAACTTGGTGTGTTATAGGAGTGGCAAGGAGGCCCAGGTGGCCTGTCCCAGTGGGTGAGGGGGAGAAGGTTAGGAAATGAGGTCAGAGAGCACAGGACCGGGTAGGCTCTGGGGTTGGAGCGGTTTGAGCAGAGGAGGGATGTGAACTGACTCAGCATTTCAGAAGGACCTCTCTGGCTGCTGGTTGAGAATAGCCTATGCTGGCCGTTCTCAACCAGGGGCAACCCTCCCTCCCCCAGGGAACACTTAGCAATGCCTGGAGATAGTTTTGGTTGTCACAACTTGGGGAGAGGTTGCTACTGACATCTAGTGGGTAAAATACATAGAACAGGCCCCCACGACAAAGAATTACTGGGTTATGCCAGTGACTGTGTTGACAGATTGGGGAGCGGCAGGAGAAGCAGGAGCCAAGAGTTCAGTTTTAGATTCTGTAAGTTTGAGGTGCCTGCTGGACTCCTTGGTGGAGAGGTCAGGAGGGCAGTCGGAGGCAGGAGTCAGGATGCCCTGAGGCCAGGTCAGGGCAGGAGGTGTCGTTCTGGGAATCTTGATTTATACATGGGATTGGGTTAGAGCAGTAGTTCTCACAACTGGCGGGCCTGGGAGGGGGATGCTCCTGGCATCTAGTGGGTGGAGGCCAGGGATGCTGCTAAACATGCTACAATGTACAGGACAGCCCCACAATAGAGAATTATCCGGCCCCAGTGGCAGTAGTGCTGAGGTTGAGAGACCCTGGTCTCGAGCATGAAGAAAGAGTGAGGGCCGGGGATACTTGAGCACGTAGACATCAGGGAGAGGAGAAGTGAGCAAGGAGGCTGAAAAGGAGCAGTGGACAAGGAGAAAGCGACACCTGGGGAGTATGTTGTCCCTGAGGCCTCGAGTATACAGGGTTTTAGAAAGGGAGTGGCGGCCACCTGTGTGGAGTGATGCTCCAGCGTGAACTCACAGCCTCTGGTGGTCAGTGCCCTCCGGGTTCATCTGGTCCTGCACTGCCATTTTCAGATGGAGAAACTGCTGTCTGGAGAGGCGCTCCAGGTGCCCAGGATCACAGAGCCAGAAGGAGGCAGGGCTGGAGCAAGCCCTTGTCTCCATAGAAGCCAGTGCCTTGTCCCCCCCCCGGGTCACCTGTTAGTGCAGCCTGGGTGTGATGGGACAATCGGGGTGGTAGCTCTAGGGGCTCCGGGAATTCCTCACTTGAACCAAAGGGAACTCATTTGCTACCCTGGGGAGCATTCATGTTCTCAACAGTGTGGTTTGCTTTCTCATACCCTCCTCCCGCCTCCGCGCCCTGAAAAGAAATGCGGTGCGGGGGCGTTCTCACGGTCGTGTTTCCTCTCTGCCAGTCATGTGTGGCAAGAATAGCTCCTTTCCTAAACCAGGCCGTCCCTGGGCATCCTCGTGATGCCGTGGGTCTTTCGGTTTGCCTTGACCCGCGGTGGGAGTGGAAGATTTCTTCCTGTCATGTGTTTCGGTGGGTGGGCATGGCGGAATCCGAGGCTCCTTGGTGCAGAAGCTCCCTGATAGCTTTTACCCTTCTCGGGCACAAGCTTGTTTTGTCAGCGGGAACGAAAGCATTGGGAATGTGGGCCTTTTAAGGGCTGGGATTTCAGTTACCTAAGGGAAGAGGATCAGATAGGGACTGGTGAAAAGTGCTGTGGATGGGTAGAAAAATTGCAAAGTGGAGGGAAATGTTAAATAATTCTCAAGGGCTCACCCCTGGATGGAGCAAATGCTTTGTGGGGCTTGATTATGCCTGGCATCCGTGTAACTACTTTGAGCAGACAGAAATGAGACCAAGTGTCAGGGATCATGCCGACATTATTATATCCAACGAAACAGTATTTCATGAAAAGAAGTAACTGGAAAATTACAGGGGTTAACTACAAATCAAAAAGGGATTCTTTGGCTGATGGATTGTTCTGCATTCTGTTTGAGGTGGTGGTTACATGATTCTCTGTAGGTGTCATCACTCACAGGACTGTGTTTCCCAAAAAGTGAATTTTACTCTCTGTAAATTAAAACTATTAAAAAAATACAGCAACCTTCAAGGTAGGTAATAGTAGCCCCATTTCACAGAAGTGGAAACAGGCAGAGAGAAGCTGAGTTACCCACCCAGGATCACACACGGTTTGGGGTCAAGTTTGGCCTTTAGACTCAGGCCTGTCTGCTGTGTGGCTTTGGCTCTTAACCCAGAGACAGGAACTGAAATGCTACAAGTCAGGGCCGTGTTTTGACCTTCATGGGCTCTTGGGGTCAGGGGGGAAGGTGAAGATTGGGAATGGGCCATCACAGGGAGGTCAAAGTGCTTTTCTAAAGGAAGCAGCTCCCACCAGTTGAACCTGTGTTGTCAGACTCTGGATTTTCAAGAAAAACAGAAATCCGGAGTTTTACATGAATGCTCCTAGTTTTTAAGATTGAGCATCAATTTCATTACAAACAAAAATTCTACTTGGGCCGCACAAACAAATACAACCGAAAATACAAAAACCAGCCCAGGGGTCGTCATAATTAATTTGGGTGCTTGACACAGACCGTTCTGGCCCTGCTTGCTAAGGTACAGGCCCCTCACCTGCTGTCTTGGGCTTCCCTTCTCTGCTCCAAAACCAGGTGGATTGTTCTGGCCCCTTCTGTGACCCAGCAATTATAAATAGGTCATAAATAAGAATGAGTTCGTGAGACTAGGAGAGAGGGGGAGGGCCTGGTTCTTTTCTTCTTCTAGACTCCTGTTTGCTTTCTTTGGGAATCCTCTTATCTCCTCTTATCTCACAGAGGGTATTGCTTTGGGCTGAACAAATGCAGCAGTTCAGTAGTCCTGTTAGTGACAAGGACGTGCCTTGATGCTCCGCCAGAGATGCCGAAATGCCAGGGGAGCAGTGGCGAGGTGTCAGACGGGGCATTTCTGCCTGTGTGTCCCTCCGCTGTTCTGAGTCGCTGACACGAGGCTGCCTTTCTTTCTCTGCATAAAGCCATACTTTGGAAGTCTGGCATTCTTTGAGTGGATGTAGAGCCGGGGGCCCAGGTTTCCCAGATGTTGTCTTGTGTTTGTTTTTTTTTTGTTTGTTTGTTTTTTTTTTTTTACAGTGAATGAGGTGAGGAAGCTCTCTCCTTAGCTCTGATTGGTAGGAGAGCATCTGTCAGGTTCTCTTGTCTGAATGATATCCTTCCCTTGAAGGAGCCACCGTGTTGTGGCTCCTGGAAGTCCATCCATTGTAATCTGCCTACAGCTTTTGAACAAAGGTGATTTATTTTTTTTAACCGAAAAAGAAGTGCTAATATTTTTCGTTTAAAAAGTTTATTTTGTTTTTATAAGTAATGAACGCATGTGGTAAGAGAAATTTCCAAGTACAGAAAGATGTTTAAAGGAAAGCCAGTCTGTCTGCAACCTCTGCATCGCCTGCCTGTGTACCCTGTCCCCACAGGTGACCACTGCTGCCTCTTTTTAGTCTCCTTGGAGAACTCTCTTTTGTGTGTGTGAGGAAGATTAGCCCTGAGCTAACATCTGTACCCATCTGCCTCTGTTTTATATGGGACGCCGCCACAGCATGGCTAGACAAGCGATGTGTCAACGTGCGCCTGGGATCCGAACCTGCGAACCCTGGGCTGCCAAAGCGGAGTGCGCGCACCTAACCGCTAAACCAGCAGCCGGCCCCTGGAGAACTCTTCTAGATAAATACCAGGGGTTCTCAGCCTGGGTCATTTTTGTCTCCCAGGGGACATTTGGCAATGTCTCGAGACTTTTTTATTGTCACAACTGGGATGTGGATGCTACTGGCATCTCGTGGGTGGAGGCCAAGGATGCTGCTCAACATCCCACAAGGCACAGGACAGCCCCGCCCCCATCCCCCTCCCCTCCACAACAGAGACTTCTCCAGCCCCAGATGTCAATGGTGCCAAGAGTGAGAAACCCCGAGAACACAGATATTCATGTTTGTATTCCAGTTCCTTCTTGTCTCCTCCACACCAGGGCTAACGTGCTCTACCGATTGTCACCTTCTATTTCATTTAACAGGTTGTCTTTCTATATCAGCACGTAAAGATCTGCTGCAGTTTTATTTTAGCAGCTGTATTTTAATGCATTTCAAGGTGAACTGTAACTGATTTATCCAGGCACCGTGCTTATTGACTCTCAGGTGTTTTCCATTTTTGCTGTTGAAAACAGCGACAGGGAAGACCCTTTTGCCCACACGGGAGTGTATCCATAGGATAAATTCCTAGAAGTGGAGCTGCAGGTCAGAGGCCACGTGTGGCTGACATTTTGAGAGATGCTGCCAAATTGCCCTCTGAAGGGGTGGTTCTGATGTATGCTCCCTCCAGAAATGTAAGATCGGGCCTCTTTCCCTAGCATGGGTATTTTTTATCCCTGGTTTCCATTTATAGCCTAAGCTGTCTTCATATCAGCTGAAAAGTTCAAAATGTTGGCAGCAAGGGTGGATTCTGAAGATATTCCAGATATAGAAGGGCAGGGGTGGAAGAAGTCCTGATAAGCTCCTGGAGCTAAACGAGAAAGAGAAGCTCTTCTTTTCTCCCTGGAGGAGAGTGAAAACGCAGCTGAAGTTGGAGAAGGATAATTACATTTGTCTAAACTCCTGAAGGTCTGCTTGAGGGCACCTGATCCCAGCCCCCTGGCTTTTGGTGGCTTCTTGTTAAAATAAACATTATGGTAGCTTATTGATGGGAGAAACCTTATTTTGTAAAATGAGGTGTTTTACCTTTTCATTCCTCTTGATGATGAATATTCCAGAGTTCAGTCTTTTTAGGCTAAAATTAAGAGATTGCATTTACTGTGGACACACAATTATCTTGGTGAGGTGTAGGTCTCTTTTTATGAACCCTGAGGTTTAGAAGGATACTGTTAACACAGATACCCAAGGGTTATGGCAAATTATGTTTTTCTGCACTCATGTAGAAGATTGGTCTAATACAGAGGTTCTCAACCTTAACTGCCAATTAGAATCACCTGGGGAACTTTTTAAAGGCCCATGTCCAGGCCTTCCCCCAGGCCAGTTAATTCAGACTCTCTGGGGGTGGGGCCCAGGCATGAGGATTTTTTTAAAGCTCTACAGGCAGTTTCAGTGTGCAGCCAAGTTTAGCAGTCGCTGGACTAGCACAGGGGATGGGAAATTTTACAGCCTGTGGACCAAATCTGGCCCTCCACCTGTTTGTGTAAATAAAGTTTTATTGGAACACAGTCACACTCATTGTTAACATATTGTTTATAGGCGCCTTTGCAGCAGAGCCTTCCGAGCCTAATTTATTCTCTGGCCCTTTACAGAACAAGTTTGCTGACTCCTGGTAGGCTAGATGGTGTGTTTCAGTAACTGCTGTGTGGAATCTGTTAACCACACAGGAATGTTCTTGAGGATGCCGATGAGCATCTCACTTGGGCAGCCCCTCCGCCCCCATTCGTGGAAGGTGTTTTTGTGAGATACATCTTTTCCAGCTTTATACTAAAAAAGGCTGCCTTTTCCCTCTGGAATCTAGTATGCGTCCTCATTTCTGAGAGCAGAAATTACGAGACAGGCCTCATATCCTTCCCCTTTTGCTGTCACAGTCGCAGCTCAGCTGTTGAAGTCCTTAAGTCCTGCTCGTACAGCTCTTTAATCTGCCCCCCCCCCCCGTTTTTCCCCCTGGTCCTCCTCCTCCTCCTTCCCCTTCCTGTTTTATTATTGTTTTACTCTCTCTATTCTCTTTGTAAGGTGCTTCTCCAGTAAATTTGAATGGACGTTCTTCCCTCCTCTGAAGTGGCTGTGCATTCACACCGTCTTCTCTGTGAGCGTCCCCAGTCCGGCCCTGATAGGCTCTGTGAAGAGCCCCTGATGGGCACGTGCGTGCACATAGGGGCACACACACACATGCACACACATGCACATATATGCACACGCACGTACGCAGATATGTTTTTTAGAGCCTTTTCTTGAACAAGGATGCTGTCTCTGCTTCCTTTGAGCATTCACTTCTGGAATCTCCTTGGCGGCCAAGCCGGAGTGTGTTTTGGGGAAAGGGCCCTTCCTAATCTTAGTTGGTGGGAACCTCATTATGCTGATAGAATTAAGTCGAAGCAATTTGTTGGCTCTGGGCACCTATGAGTGGGTTGGGTGGGGCTTTTGTGAGGCCACCTCTGGTCTCTTTGAAGGAACGAATCTCTAGATGCAGTGTAAGAGAATGCCCCTTCTGGGTGAAGGGGAAGGTGTGTGGGTCGTGTTGGAAAACAAAACTAAAACGAGGAGAGAGCGTGAAGGCTTTGAAAGCCCTGCAGTCCGGCTCTCGGCCCGTATCCTGGGCCTCTTCCCCAGCCTGGAGGATGGAGCGGGCATCTGGGTCGGTAGCAGGGAGATGGAGGAAGGTCAAGCAGTGAGCTCACAGCTGGTGGGAGCAAGCCATTAGAGGTGGCTTCTCCTCTCTGTCTCTGATGGATGCCGCATGCTTTCTGACTGGTTTTTTGGGACCAGCCAGCGTAGGGCAGATGTCCCATATTCTCTGAAGGGGATGCCGGGGGTGGCAGGCAGGGTGAAAAGACAGTGCTCCCTGCCTGCACAGTCTCTCATTGCCTTCTGGGCCTTTGCAGCCACTTTCATTTTGTCCCCTTCTTATGCTTTGGGGGCACTAGAGGAGGCGGCAGAGGAGGTGGGGAAGAAATTCAAGAAATGCGAGCTCACGGACCCTTTGGAATCTGGTCCTGTTGGTCGTACAGAGAGCCCACGGCAGAAGTGGGGGCCAGGACCCCTGGGCCCATGTCATCAGTCAGACGCCTTTGCCTGGGATTAGGGCGAGAAGCCTGGCCTGTTATCTGAGCGGGAAAACACGGATTTCACATCCAGGGCTAATCTGTTTGCCTTTTCTCAGATGGATGAGGTGAGCCAAAGGGAGGTCCTGCTGACTGGCCAGAAGCTCTGCCTCTCTTCTCTTTTCCCTCCCTTTCTAATTTGAGCTGCAGACTAGGTTGACTGAGAATGAAGAATGAAGCCTCCGTGGTAAATGAGGAGCTGGGGCCCCCACTTAGCAGTGTATTCTCTGAGGGGTCCAGCGTCTCTTGGATACAGGCCCTCCCTGATCTGGGCCTGGAGCTAACAGCACACTCTGGCCAGACTCAGTGTCACCTGATCTGCTGATACTGAGATTGAACACATTACTGTAACCTTTGGCTTTCGAGATCCCTCATGATGCTGAGTTCCGCAGACAGCCATCTGGCTGGGATTGTGCATTTCAACTATTGAAAGCCACCCAGGCGATTGTTCAGTAGACTGAGTAAACCTGCCAAATGTTTTCTCGGGCTGTTATCTTCAAGTCAGCCTGTGTCGTTACGCAGATGATATTGTTGGGACAAACGACAAAGACGTTTTAGGATGTTCCCCCCATGTTCTAAAACATGCCTGCGAGGTGGAAGCTAAGTGATGGGCCTTGTTTGTTCATCCCCCTGGTGCCTGGTCTCACGAGGGCGTGTTGGTGTTTTCCAGATCGAAGCAAGGCCGAGATGGATCTGAAGGAGCTGAGTGAGTCGGTCCAGCAGGCCACGCCTGTTCCGCTCATCTCTCCCAAGCGGCAGATTCGCAGCAGATTCCAGCTAAATCTTGACAAGACGATAGAGAGTTGCAAAGCACAATTAGGTACGTCTTCCGGTTTGCTTGCATTATCATCATCATCATCATCATCATCATCATTATCATTATTTAGGAATACCGCCCGGATGAAATAAGAGTTGGATCCTGGCTGCTGTTAGCAGCTGGTTTAACCTTGACTTGTTTGTTCCACTAAAATGTATTTCCACTCATGGCACAATACTTCAGATTTGCTAGTTAATTGTTCAGGAGGGCTCATTGAATTCCTCAGAGTTTGTTCTTTGGTTGCAGCAGCCTGCAGACTCGGGTGCAGGTTGTGAGAAGGTTTGGAAGCAGAAGGATCCTCCTGAGTCTGACTCCACACTCCCTCTCTGTACACGTCAGTGTCTCAACATCAGGATCACGTCTGTCCCACAAACGTCCGACACAGAGCCCTTCCCCTCCAGACCGGGCCGCTCCCCACCTGGCAAACCTATCCTGCTTCTGTACCTGTTGCCTCCCTTCCCTGTGCTTCCTGCCTTCATACTGCCTACCTGAATCCTGTCCCTAAGGCTGAGCTTGGGTCTCACCTCCTCCAGGAAGTCTCCTCTGATTGCCCTCCTTATCTGCCCACCTCCTTTGGTATTTTATTGCCGGGAAGCATCAGTGGTCCCTTTGTTTGGGGGTATCCCTCCCAATCTAGACTGGAAGCCCCTTGAGGGCAGGGAGGTGCCTTATGAGAATTTGCCTTCTCCAAGGTACCTGGTCTTGTGCACATAGTAGATGCTCTGGAATATTTCTTGAATAAGTAAACAAAGCCAGGAGGGCGTGTATAAAGAAGTAGGGGACGGCTAGGTCTTAGGAGAGAGAGGCACTCTAAGGTGAGGTTTACATGCCAGTGGGTGCTCTGGACCTTCGGGTGAGAAAGAGCTGTAGCTGGGAGTTGTCAGGGCTGTCCAGAGGAGAGCATTCCTTGTTGGGTATCCTGTTTGGTTAGGGCATTGAGTGGCATGGGTGACATTTTGCAGGCCCTTTAAATATCTGTCTTGGGTCCTTCCACGCAGCTGGTCTAACTCCTTGATTTATTACTACTGTTAATAAGACTTTTAATATTTCCATTTCCCGAGTGCTTCCTATGCACCCTGCACTGTGCCAAACACCGTGCATAGATTGTCCTGGGAGGTCAACACTATTTTCAGTCCCATTTTGCAGATGAAGAAACTGAGGCTCAGAGAGGTAGGTCACTTGTTCAGGGTTGCACAGCTAATAAAAGCGGGGGAGCGGGATTTGAGTTCATATCCTTTGGGCTCCAGCACCGAGGCTTTTCCTGTCCCAGGTTTGGTCATGCTTGTTCTTGTGTCCAGCCATTAGCTACCAGGAGCACAAGCCCTAGTAGCACCCAGAAATTATGGCAGATCTGGGTTGTTGTATTTTGACTTCTCCTGTTTCTGATTGAGCCCTGGTCGAGGCGGATAAAATTCCCCAATGATTCTGCTGGTGTCCAGTGCCCTGGGCTGTTGGTGGCTTTTGTCCTTTTGCAAGTCTGCCTTCGTTGTGTCTGGGTCACAACAGTGACCCCACTCATGGTGGCCATTGCTCTAGAATGAAGACAGTGTAAAGAGTTGATTGGGATTTCCTCTTCAAAATTTTAGGATTTAGTGTTATTTACCTACAGCTGGCTGACACTCATTACTGGGAACAGGAAACATAAATGAGTTAAATGGAACTATTGTTGGAAATACGCTTTTGCCCATTTTTGTGCATGTATGAAACACCTGCTATTTTGTCTTTTTCTCTTTTGATAGAGACATGGAAATGTGTGACTTTCCTCTTGGCTCCCTTGTAAATGGAGGAACAGTGCAAACACATTGGCAATTGACCCTCTGCGTCAGTGCAGGGAGCGAGAGGGGAGCCAGGCAGGGCCAGTGGCTTCTCGGCCCCAGCCAGCCGTTGCCTTGCAGGCCTCTGACCCAGAGTGGCCAAATCTAGTCTTCGATCACAAGCCTGCCATCTTGATTTCTATACAGAATTTCCTGATTTGTGAATTGGGCAACACATTCTAAATTCAAAAACAAACAACAAAATACCCTGTGGGCTAAACCATTGCTTTCCAAAGAAACATGTCTGCTGGCCAGTGGTGGCTTGTGGGCTGTGAGTTTGCAGCCTCTGCTCTAAGGCTTTGGCTTATTCTTTGAGCCCTGGACACAAAGGGTGAAGGACTTGAATGCTTTGGGAATGTGTGGGAAGAGCGCTGGTGGCGAGTTAGGAGCCCAGGGTTCTGGCCTTGCCTCTGTCCTGGTTTTCTTCGTGTCCTAGGACATTGATTGCTCTGGGCCTCTATTTTCTAATCTGTAAAATGGGTCTGTTTTAACAGCTTATCTCTAGTGTTGCCTTCCATCCCTCCCATTCTCTACATCCTGATTAGCTGTCAATGTTGCAAAGATTTAGCTCCACATCAATTTAAAATTTATGCTGTTAGGTCCGTGTCGTCTCTGAGTGTTAGTAACTGAAGCTCTCCAAACCTTAGTCCACTTGTCAGCTGTAGTCAGTTGCATCTTTAGTTTGCTGCTAACCCCACCAGGCCACTGTGATGCGATTTGAGATGTGTTTTTTTATTCCAGCGTTTGGCGTGGAAAATGTTTGCGTTTTTGGTCCTGCTCTTTATTTTGTGACTACGCCACATGCTGGGTTTTCTTTTTGAATTTAGGCATAAATGAAATCTCAGAAGATGTTTATACGGCCGTAGAGCACAGCGATTCGGAGGATTCCGAGAAGTCAGATAGTAGTGATAGTGAGTTTATCAGTGACGAGGAGCAGAAGTCCAAGAATGAGCCAGAAGAGGCAGAAGACAAAGAGGGCAGTCGGGTGGATAAAGAGCCATCTGCTGTCAAAAAAAAGCCCAAACTGGCAAACCCAGTGGAGACTAAAGAGGAGCTGAAAAGCACATCGCCAACCAGCGAGAAGGCAGATCCGTGTTCTGTCAAGGAAAAGGCAAGCCCCCAGCCCGAGAAGGACTTTTCAGAAAAAGCAAAACCCTCGCCCCATCCCACAAAGGATAAACTGAAGGGAAAAGATGAGACGGATTCCCCAACAGTCCATTTGGGCCTGGACTCCGATTCAGAGAGCGAACTTGTCATAGATTTAGGAGAAGACCATTCTGGGCGGGAGGGTCGAAAAAATAAGAAGGAACCCAAAGAACCATCTCCCAAGCAGGATGGTAAGTGACGTACCAGTTTCCAGTTTCTTGATTTGGTTTAGAATGCCACCTTGCATTTGTCTTTTCAAATGTTATACGACCCTCTAACATCACGAAGGAGGCACAGCAAAGCTTTGACTGGCTCAAGGTCACCCAGCTAGTTACTGAACAGGACCAGGACTTAACCTGGGCCTGCCTACCTTTTACCTGCTTGGTACCTAACATGTTGATTTTGAGCGCAGAAAAATGAGTCTTTTAGAAATAGTAGATGCTTTTAGCGGTCAAGTCATTTTTAACCTAAGCAACTTCTTTCCCAACGTGTTCACTCATTTCCCTGAAGTGTTTGTCAACCTTTAGATGTTTGACAAGGCCAAACTTGTTAGAAGTGTTGAGTTTAAAGGTCTTGATGAGTTCATCCTCCTTTTCCTGCCTTCCTGCTGCAGGCATCTCAAAGTGCATTTTCTAACTAGAATATGAGACCATTTGGGTAGGTGGTGCCCGAGTGGTGAGTGCTTCTTGGGGCACTAGAAATTGGAGGGGCATTCTCTGGTGGGAACCTGAGTTGGTGTTCCACCACGTTTGCATGGACCTGAGTCCAGGGTTTCTCAGCCCTGGCCCTGTTGACATTTTGTGCTGGATAATTCTCTGTCCTGGGCTTTGGAGGATGTTTCGCAGCATCCCTGGCCTCTACCCATTGGATGCCAGTAGCACCTGCCCCATTGTGGCCATCAAAAATGTCTTGACATTGCCTGATGTCCCCTAGGAGGCAGAATCCCCCGCCCCCAGGTTGAGACTCACTGCCTGAGGGTCAGCAGTGCTCCCGTGGCTGCTGTTACAGACGGCACCAGCAGCGGCTGCCCTCAAGCCTGCCGCAGCCCAGGCCTGTCGGCAAACCCTCCAGAAGGAACGTGTGGATGATTTGAAAGGTGTCCTTCCCATTGACAAAGCAGTCAGCACATTTTTCAGTTGCTTGGCAAGTGGGTATGAGGGGCTTCCTACATGCCCAAGAAAGATAGTGGAGCATTGATTGGGGGCCCAGGAGGAACATTGCCTGAGGACAAATTGGACATTGTAGCCATAAAACCTTGTGTCCTTTGTGAGTAGTTTAAGGCGTAGCCAGCTTTAGTTTTTGACTCTGCCTGACTTTGCACGGGAGCTAGCTTCTCAAGCAAACCCTTGAGTAAGATTGGATTCTCTGCCCCTGGGGATTTCCTAGTCTGGCTGCGTAAAGCAAGTTGGGGATGAGCTTTGAGAATCTTCCCTTTGTGGTTGGGTCAGCCTGGGCTTCTTGGAGCCTCAGTTGTTACGGAGAGAGAATTCCTGCAGCTCATCAAAAGAGGACGAAATGTCTCTGAATGGTGGGATGGAGGCAAAGAGAGAAGTAGTTGATGAGGACAGGAAGGATAGACACCACACCACCCGAGTCATCTCTCAGATTTATGGATGGCCTCGGAAAAATCCGATTATGCTGTGGATTGGGGTTTGAGGGACCGACGCTGATGTTGCGGAGAACAATAGGAGTGGCATTTATTCCATGAGATTTGTGGGAGTATTTGGGTACAGATGGCAGTATTCCTGTGAATGATATATTTACACTGTTCCTTTCTTTCTGGAACAGACCTTTTGATTGATTGGTTTTATTCCTCTTCTGGAAAGGATTTGCGACAGATTGACAAGAATACATAACCATGAAACCAGATGAATATAAAGGAATCAGTGTAAAAGATGAAGGTAGAATAGTGAGGGGTGTGGGGAAAGGTTGTGTAGAGAAATATGTACTTCACCCTTCAGAGTTAGCAAAGTTGGGCATCTGTTTTGGCTTTGAGCTTCCTAGCAGTCAAAGCAAAAAGAGAAACACAGTCCCTTAAAAGATCTCTTCTTTTCCAAAAAATAGAAGAACACTCCAGTTGAGTAAATGAAGCAGAACTCTTCCTCGCACTGATGTCTGAAGGAAATTTCTCCAGGAGACCCTGAGTGTGTGGTGGATGATTAAGCTAAAGATGATTCTAAGACGTAATTCAGTTAAAGCAGCTTCCCAGGGGTTGGGGCAAGTCCATCTTAAATCCAGAGCCCCTTGATGGTGTTTTGGGTCTTGAAGGATCGGCTTCGTGTCAGACTCCATGTAGAGCGTCTTTTCAATGATGTGCTTTCTCTTATGAGTTTATTAAAGTGAAGGGCATTTTAGAGTGTGCTGTGGTGACCTCCAGCTTACCTTCAGCTAGGGATGCAGCTTATGCGTAGAATATGAATCTTCAGATAGCAAGACAGCTTTTATAGCTGGTAATCTCAGAACACAGGCCAAATAAAGCTCACTTAGAGACCTTTGCTGTGCTTACCCTGTAACGTCAGTCATTTCTATCCTTCTCTTAGAAAGTCCTCCCTGTAGGTACAAGACGGTGACCAGACTGGAATAAGGAGGTTAGTGTGATGGGGCACCTTCTGGAGTGCTGGACTTTAAGGGATTCACCCTTTTGGGGCTATAGGTGATTGATTAGATACTTCGAATTTCTAGGACAAATGGAATTTTCCATTGCCTCTTTTTTTTTTCTCTGTAAACCATCAGAATCCCCTAGAAATTAAACTGTTTTAGTGTCTAAATGATAACCCCCAAACAGCATTCGAGCCTGGAATCTTTTCAGATTGCACACTCCAGGTTTTTATTTGGAAAAGAGAGCCAGCTGTGACTACTGCAGAACCGTAACCCATCTGCAAAGCTGGCTGTTGGCTTTTGAAAATCATGCGAGAGAAAAGGACCTTTTTGTGAGCGCTCTTTGCCGGAGGAGGGAGGGACTAGGCTAGGTAATGAACAGTAACAATACATTTTTTGATCACATGGCAGAAAAGGGAGGCATTGAGGGTGCTTCTGCAGGTTAGAAACTCTGCCAGGGGGACTGCGCCTGGTGCAGGACTCTTAGAAGGGCCCAGTTCAGAGCCGCCTCTGCGCCTGGAAGGGGCAGGGTCATATCCAGTATCCGGCAGGTCATCCTGAGGAAGGGCGGGGCTCCGCACTGCAGGAGGAGCTCCCCTTCCAGCCCCACCTCGTGTTCTTGCCCACACACTTGGCTGAACTTTCCTCTCCAGAGGAGCAGAGGGCCAGCCAGATGTGATGACCACCAAGAGAGCCTCCAAGCCAGAAAAGTCAGCTTATCTTTCCCCTCACTCTCCCTGGCTTCCCCGAACCCACAGCTTACTGAAAATCCTCCCTAGAATAATCAAGCTCGCATCTTTTCTGGGTGATAGGAATCTAAATAGACAGGTGTAATCCTTATTAAAAGGAGTTTGATGTCAAGGCACATTGTCTAAGATCAGGGTGCTGACTTGCACCCGTGTTTTGTGTGTGATCCCGGGGCATCCTTTTTGGGGGGCAGGCTCACCTCACTAGTGGCTGGGACCTCTGCAGTGATGACTGACCCCAAGCACTCACGTGGTCGCCCCCTTCCGTGCTGCTCAGTGCTTCTGGCTCTAACCTGCCTCTGGCCACCCCTTACTGCCTACCCTCACTTACCAGAATGCTCCCTGTTCCTAAACACGTCTTGGCTAATGCTGTTCCCCTCCAGATTCTCACTTCTGCCTGTTGAAATCCCACCCCCACCCCCATAGCCCAGATCCTCCCAGAGAACGTTCTCCTTATGGCAGCTTTTTTCAAACTTTAGTCATTCACATTGATTATTTTTGCCGTTCCTATGTCCTGCTTGTATAATTATTGACTTCGTATTTTTATTTGAAGCGACTCACTCTAAAAAAAAACAACTAATTTTAGACTTAAATTGGATCACCACGCATTAGGTAAGCCAGTATTGTGTGCTGTACCTAAAAGATGGTGGCAGGAATAAATACAGTCAAAACAAAAGCAAGCTTCCTGAATTCTAGATAAATACCATTGTGTCGGGGAAGGTTCTGGCCTTGGGGTGAAATTCCCTTTAGCGGTAGGTGTCGAGACTATCAGCACCACGCTGAGACTTGGTGCTGGACAGAATCGGAAGAGATTAAAGGGGTACTTTTCTTTCTGGGTTACTTATGTTACCCAGGGCTTTGGCCCTTGGGAAGCCACCTGGTTCCCTGGGGTACATGCTCTGTAAGTTCCCCAGCCAAAGCGTTTCTCTTAATCTCTGGATTGACCGTGGCTGGGTCTTTCTCGAAGTACTTACCCAATTCTCACTTGGTAAAACAAGACCCTTGCAGTGATCCTTGTCATCCACTGCCCCGTCCACCAGTTGGGGGTTTGGCTTGAGGGCAGGGACTGGGTCTCGTTTGCCCTATTTCCCCCAGAGGCCTTGACATGTGTCTCAGATGTGAGCAAATGCTCACTAAAGGCGGCTGATACTGTGTGAGATAGAAGATGCTGCAGAAGCGGTCGAAGTGTGTAAGATGAGAATGTGCTTCCTTGGTCGGGGCATCCTTGATGTGCTGAATTTGTTCAGCATTCCTGGCCTTGGGTTGTTTCCCCCAGAATTTGCTGGCAGAGAGACCCTGCTGGCGAACCTGAATCAAATCTACTTTTTTCTGTTTTTTTGTTCACGCATTGGCTTTAGTTGTAGGTAAAGCTCCACCGTCCACCACGGCAGGCAGCCAGTCTCCCCCTGAAACGCCGGTCCTCACCCGCTCTTCCACCCAAACTCCCACGGCTGGTGTCACGGCTACCACCAGCACCACGTCCACGGTCACGGCCCCGGCCGCCGCCGCCACAGGAAGCCCGGTGAAAAAGCAGAGGCCGCTTTTACCGAAGGAGACTGCCCCGGCCGTGCAGCGGGTCGTGTGGAACTCATCAAGTAAGTTTCAAACGTCCTCCCAAAAGTGGCACATGCAGAAGATGCAGCGCCAGCAGCAGCAGCAGCAGCAGCAAAACCAGCAACAGCAGCCTCAGTCTTCCCAGGGGACGAGATATCAGACCAGACAGGCTGTGAAAGGTACCAAGCCTCCCCTTCTGCTCTCCGTGGCGCCCGGTCCCTTTTTGCCACATGGACAGGAGAAAAACCATTGTTGTTTTATTTTTTGAGTTCTCCTTTGTTTCCTGGCCATTGTATCCTGAAGGCCTTACACATTCCACTTGGCATAATTTTTAAAACTTGTTTTGCAACTTGGATTTTTACTTTTATTTATTTTTTTATTTTATAAAAAACAATACGTGCATAGATTCTCCTTAGAAAGGGGTAAAATATTTACACAAAAATTTCTTGTGTTGATTGACCTTCCATTTCATTTTCCACCCTTTCTTAGTGGCCACTCTTAACTGTAAAACTCTTTTTTATGCATGTATGCATATATATTTTTTTATATATATATATATATATATATATGACTTCATAAAAATATTACTTTTTTTTTTTTCCTTTTTCCTTTTTTAAAACATAAAAATGGTACCATTCTTGCTTTTTTTCACCCATCAGCATGTTTTGGAGGTCTGTCCATGTCACTACATAGAGATCTACCTTATTCTTTTGGACTGCTGCATAGTATTCCATAGTTTATTTAAAGTATTCCCCTACTGATGGGCATTTAGGATTTTCCAGTTTTTTCCTTTTGTAAGCAGTGCTGCAATGAATACCTTTGGATAAGTTTCCTTGTGCACATGCATGAAGCCCTTGGCATTATTTTGGAGAGTGCAGTGGGAGCAGTAGGAAGCAAAGGCTACCTTGATAACTAGGGATCAGCCACACACAAAAGAAGAGCCAGCATCAAGTACCAGTTGCTGAAGTTGTGGAATCAAAACTCCCACCAGCCATGCAGCACGCTCCACCTGGAGCTGATGTAAGGCCAAAGAAGGTGCCATCTGATGGGTACCCGTGTGCCCAGCTTTTGTGAGCCCTGATGTAGATCTAGTCCTACAGGGAAACCTGCAACTAGATCCTTGAAGGTCAGGCTCCTTGGTTGAAGCTCTCGCATAGTGAGTGCACCCTAGTGAGTAGAACTCTTAAGAGTAGCAGGATGGGAAGTTGAGAGTAGCCGAATCTTGAATTGTCCCACAATGAAACCCTTCAAAGGTTGAGGCAGGTGGAGACTGAAAGATTGGACAGGCAAAGTCGGAGTAGAGCCGATGGATCCTGCTGTGTACAAAGTTGGTGGGTAGAACTGAAGCTAGGACATTTGAGATTGAGATGACCAGTTCCCGTCTGCTGTCTTCATGGCCCATGAGCATTATGAGCCGTCCCCAGGGGAATATAGGTGCTGGCAAGAAGCAGCTCATTGACAGGATGGTTCTCAATTTGTAGATTGTCCTGTGTCAAAGATAAACAAAGCTGGACACTAGTTAAAGGCGTAAGGACAGATTTTAATCAGTAATATACTATTGCAATAGGGAAAACAGTCCAGTGTGAATTGAAGTCAACTGCGATTTGTACAAAGGTGACTGGGTGTTTCAAAGGGAGAATGAGGGAGAAGGGAGGCGGGCGAGTGGGGACTC
The DNA here is from genome assembly GCF_020826845.1 of Diceros bicornis minor. Lineage (NCBI taxonomy): Eukaryota > Metazoa > Chordata > Mammalia > Perissodactyla > Rhinocerotidae > Diceros > Diceros bicornis. The sequence continues at coordinate 14,332,213 of NC_080758.1, forward strand.
AGTAAGAGTCAGGGTGTGAAAAATTATAAAAAGCGGGAAGGGGGATTGCTCCATCTGAAACCTGTTTGCTGACTGGCATTGAAGTTGGGTTCCTACCCTCCCACAGAGCCTGGGAGACGGGGCCCTATCCTCAGGTATTGGTTGGAACAAATAGTCAATTCAGTTGGCAGCCTTGAATTTTCTCAGGCAGGCACTGTAAGAGGGCCTGGGGTCATCCTAGAGATGCGGCCTTGAGCTGTTCAAAGCTGTGTTAGTATTTGCCCCAGTCTTTATAGGCCAAGGTTGAGGCCTATTTGAGAAAGGGCTCAGAGGAGCCTGGCTAGAGTTTGGTCCAGGGTAGAATTTTTGTCACTTGAAAGTAGAAAAGCTCACAGGGCACATATCAAGGGCTCCACTCCCACACCACAGCTCTGTGCTGGGATGGGCCCTTCCCACGGCAGTGGGGTGACCAGGACCCTTTGCTTTCCTAGCTGTCCAGCAGAAGGAGATCACGCAGAGCCCGTCCACCTCCACCATCACCCTGGTGACCAGCACTCAGTCGTCGCCCCTGGTCACCAGCTCCGGGTCCACGAGCACCCTCGCCTCTTCAGTCAGCGCAGACCTGCCCATTGCTACCGCCTCCGCTGACGTCGCCGCGGACATTGCCAAGTACACTAGCAAAGTGAGTACCAGCAGGCCCCTGGCAGGATGTCAGAGGACCAGCTTCCTGACGGGAACCACGGGGTCATGACCTCGCAGTTTTAGTGGGGAATCTAGGAGGGAAAACCTTGTTTTACTGAGGATCTCCAAGACCAGACTCTTCCATTTGGGTCTAAAGTTGGATCTAACCAGAGAAATATAGAATGGACTGAATCTAGAGGGCTTAGATTCTTCTTCTTCTTTTTTTTATTTTTTGTGAGGAAGATCAGCCCTGAGCTACCATCCGTGCTAATCCTCCTCTTTTTGCTGAGAAAGACTGGCCCAGAGCTAACATCTATTGCCAATCCTCCTCCTTTTTTTCCCTTTTTCTCCCCAAGGCCCCAGTAGATAGTTGTATGTCATAGCTGCACATCCTTCTAGTTGCTGTATGTGGGACGCGGCCTCAGCATGGCCGGAGAAGCGGTGCATCGGTGTGCGCCCGGGATCCGAACTCGGGCCGCCAGCAGCGGAGCACGCGCAGTTAACTGCTAAGCCATTGGGCCAGCCCGCTGAGGGCTTAGATTCTAAAATCAGCACATAGCAGGATAATGACATAGAATCAAAATTACCCTTCAGATTCAAGTCACTCATTAAGGACAGATTTTCCCTAAGCATTGAAACAAGTTTCTGTTCTTTCAGTTAACCACAGACCAAGGGGTTGGTTTGCATTTAGAAGCCATGGGGAACCAATGTGACAGAGGCATAAACGTGAGACTTGTAAGGTACAACGTCTGCACCTAGATGTTTCTAGGAGCCAGAATGGACTGGGGAGTAGTGGGTTCCCCCGCTGACTCATCCCCCCACCCTGGGCCACACTCCTCGTGAGTGGCCTGGGGGGCAGGATTCCCTGATGTGGGTTCACTTGTGGGCTCTCTCTCAGCACCAGCTCTTGCCTTTTATCTCTTAACTTACTGAGTGCTTTTATGCTCATTGTTGAATCCGGTGGATAAAACCTGCAGCTCTCCTCACTGTCGTACAAGTGCCCTGGAGAGCTGTGCAGGTGCATATCAATAGAGCACTTGGCAGTCATAACAACCACCAGATTGTCAGCTCCATGAGGGCAGGATTCTGTCTGTTTTGCTCACTGCCAGGGCCTAGAACCATGTCTGCACATAGTAGGTGCTTGATTCATAGTTGTCGAATGAATGCGTATTGTTGCCTAACTTCTTGTCATTGGGCTTATTACTATCAGTAACTATTGATAGTAGCTAATGAGTAATAATCTACTAAGAGTATTTAGTAAATTACCAAGTAGGCAATAATAATAATGAGTAAACTATTCAAGTTTCTAGACAGAATGAATGACAGTAGGTGAGAACAGTCGTTTCTAGGATTCTTGAAATTTCATGATAAAGAGTTGCTTTATTATGTTGTGTTAAAGGTAGAATCTTTTTTAGTTCTGGATGGTGAGAGACCGTATATATAATTTTTTACCAATGAGTTTTTGTCGGTCATTTTTTTATTCCTTTTATCTAAGAGTATTAGTTACCTGTGGCTGCATAACCGATTGCTGCAAAACGTAGCAGTTGAAAACAACACACATTTCTTGGCTCACGGTTTCCGTGGGCGTGGAGTCTGGGCACGGCTCCGCTGGGTCCTCTGCTCTGGGCCCTCTGGCAGGCTATAGTTGAGGTGCCTGCTAGGGTTGAGGTTTCATCTGAAGGTGCGATTGGGAAAGGATCCACTTCACTTAAGTGATTGTGAGCAGGATTCACTTCCTCGAGGGCTTTTGGGCTGAGGCCTCAGTTCCTAGCTGGCTGTTGGCTGGAGGGTGCCCTCAGTTCCTTGCCAGGTGGGCCTTCTCAGCATGGCAGCTTGCTTCCTTTAAGCGTGTTAGAGAAAGCCTGCTAGCAAGACGGAAGTCACAGTGTTGCATAGCGTAATTGCAGAAGTGGCATCCCATTACCTTTGCCACATTCTGTTGGTTAAAAGCAGGTCGCTAGGCCCGCCCACACTCGAAGGAGGGCAGATTACACAAGGGCACAAGTACCAGAGCGCTGGGATCTTTGGGAGCCATCTTCAAATCCGTCTGTCGCACTAGCTAGGATGAAGTGGCATTAGCTGATGTTTGCATGGCGTTTACTTGGGGCCACACACGGCTCCAAGCGCTTTGTGTACATTACTTACTCAGTCTTCATGACAAATTGATGAGGTGTAGTACTGTTATCCACCCCCGTTTTATAGATGAGAAAACTGAGGCCCAGCGAGGTTACACAACTTATCTAGGGTCACACCATCAGTGAATGGCTGAGCTGGGATTTGAATGGCAGCAGCCAGGATCTAAAGAGTGCTCTTTACCTGGCTTTGAGCTGGTTTCTGAATTTACACCAAGCCTGCTGACCACAGATGTCCAGTGTCCACAAGCTGATTGTTCTTGTACATGGGTTTTTTTTTTTTTTTTTTGTGAGGAAGATTAGCCCTGAGCTAACACCTGTTGCCAATCCTCCTCTTTTTGCCAAGGAAGATTGATCCTGGGCTAACATCTGTGCCCACCTTCCTCTACTTTATATGGGACGCCTCCACAGCATGGCTTGACAGACCGTGCGTTGGTGCGCGCCTGGGACCTGAACCTGTGAACCCAGGGCCGCCGAAGTGGAGCACGCGCACTTAACTGCTACGCCACCAGGCCGGCCCCACACGTGGCTATTTTTTTTTTTGTCAGGAAGATCAGCCCTGAGCTAACATCCATGCTAATCCTCCTCTTTTTGCTGAGGAAGACCGGCTTTGAGCTAACATCTATTGCCAATCCTCCTTTTTATCCTCAAAGCCCCAGTAGATAGTTGTATGTCATAGTTGCACATCCCTCTAGTTGCTGTATGTGGGACACGGCCTCAGCATGGCTGGAGCAGCGGTGCGTCGGTGCACGCCCGGAATCCGAACCCGGGCCGTCAGTAGTGGAGCTCGCTCACTTAACTGCTAAGACGTGGCTTTTTTTTAAGTAGCCCCACTTCATTAAGATTCAGTGTGTCTAAAGAGATCATCAGAACTAGTCTTGGGGACAACTTGGTCTCTTATTTAGTATATCTGTCCCCTTCTTGAATGAAATGCATGAATTGTTATCAAGTCCCTCAGTTTCAGAACAGGAAGGATTCAAGTGTCAGTTATCTGTTGTCCTCAAGACTTTTGTCTTACCTGTTGACGACTTGAACTACTATTGATTTAATATTTTTATTTAAATTAAATTAAATTTTATTTAAATTAAATTAAATTAAAGAGCTTAAGTAAAATTAAGTTTATCCTCACCAGATACTGTTCCTTGTCAAGGCTTGAAGCCTACGTCCATTTTCCTTTCGTTAAAAAGAGAGATTGTCATGAAAGTGTTAACGACATACTGGCACCAAACTGAGACTTTCTTCCTAACATGATCCGTAGGATTCCAAGAGAATTGAAGGGGGGGGGAGTTTTTTCGTTACTGATTTAAGAAGATGTCTGGTATTGCCCAAATGGTCTCTTGTTCTGTTTGCAGTTGACCCTTGTGTCACACCTTCCATTGATTTGGTCCAAGCTGTCTATTTACAGATGGGAAAACTGAGGCTTGCAGAGTACATCTGGCTAGTGGTTTGTGCCGAACTAGTTTTCTCAGCTTCTGCAGCCATTTTTATTCCATTACCTTCTGCCTCCTCCTTTACTCAACAAAATTGAGGAACGAACTTTCTGATAGACATTTTCTTTGCAGTTAGGAAAATGAACACAGTGACATATTTTTGGAGCTGATGAACTTTCCTGTCTCTGAGGTGACCCGGAGTTGAAGACCCAGATTTGTGTGTTTTGGCAGATGGGCCCTCTTTATTAATGTTGAGTTCTTTGCTATATTTGGAAGTAAGAGTGAAAGTCCGTCCACAAATTCATGATTTCTTAAAAATGGAATGTAACCATTGCATTAGTGATGTATTGAATTTCATCCACTTTCTAAAGTTTTCTTGTAAAGCAATTCTGTTTTAATATTTTAAACTGACGTGGTTGGTGCAGTGGGGTAAGGAGGCGCATACAGAATGACCAACTCGTAAAGCTGCATAAAGCACGTGGTTTTGCTGGCAGCATCCCGGTGTGGCCGCTGCAGCAGGCTGGAAGCGGAAATCTCAACAGATATTTTATTCATTTTCCTCTCATTTGGGGTGAATTTGGGATTACTATTTTGGGAGTTGGCAGCAGTTTTGCAATTACATGCTCATGTGAATTTATTTTTCTGTAAAGACAAGATGAGCAAGTATTTCTTCATGAACACCTACTCTGCGGCAGGTGCTGAACCACCGTCTTCGTGTGGCTTTCTCGTTTAATCCTTGTGCACACCCTCCAGGGGGCACTCTTATTATCCTTGTGTTCTACATGGGGAAACCGAGGCTCAGAGAGAGCGTGGATGGTAAGAGGTAATGGTAGGAACAACTCGGGCAGATACGAGGGTGCTGTTTGTCCTGCCTTCTTACTGAAGTGGAGCAGGCTGTGAAACACAGGGAGACGGGGCAGCAGCCAGGCCTGGCCTGAGACCTGGCTTAGGCTCCTGTCCCCTCCTCTTTCTCCTGTGATGCAGGAGGGGTCAGCCGGCAAGTGGGAGGTAGAAGAGAAATTCATCCTGCAAATAACTATTCGGTCAGCAGATATAGGGTGCCTGCTGCGTGGACCTGAGCTGATGTCACAAACTTGCTGATGCCCTCAGGGATCAGATAATTAAAGAAAAGGAAGATAGGAAACAAACTAGAAAGGTAGTGCCCTCACCAAAGGCATTAAAATGACAAACCAGCTCTCTCCACATGATGGACTCTATTATTCGTCCATGAAAAGGAGTGAATTACTGATACACCCTGCAACACAGATGAATCTTGAAAACTTTGTGCTAAGTCCACAAGGCAGTCACAAAGGACCATGGATGATTCCATGTATATGAAATATCTAGATTAAGCAAATCCATAGGATTAGAAAGCGGAATAGTGGTTGTCAGGGCCCCAGGGGGCGATGGGGATCTTAGGAGGTTAAGGGGGCATGGAGTTTCTTTTTGGGGTAATGAAAAGGTTCTGAAATTGATTGTGGTGATGGAGGTACAACTCTGAATATACTAAAAGCCATAGAATTGTACACTGTAAATGGGTGGATTGTATGGTATATGAATGATATCGCAATAAAACATTTTTTTTAAGGGGAGTGCATTTAAAAACAATAGCAACAAAACAATCTCTCCCTCGAACTCACTGTGTTGGCCAAATTAAACATATCCGGGGGCCACATTTGGTCTCCCCAGTTTGTCTGTGGCTATGGAAACTAGCTTTATGGTTGTGAACTACCTCCACAATATGAGACAGGGAATTGGTGGGTGAATTCCTTACCCTGGTGTACACCAGGGTTTCTCAACCTTGGTGCTAGTGACATTTTGGGTTGGATAATTCTTTATCGTGGGGGCTGTTCTGGACACTGTAGGATACTTAGCATATCTCTGGCTTCCCCCTATTAGAGGCCAGTAGCACTCTCCACCCCACCCCCTCCCCCACCAGTCTTGACAACCAAAAATGTCAAATGTCCCATGAGGGACAAAATCGCCTCCAATTGAGAGCCACTGCTTTATCCAGATAGATTTTAGATATATGTCATCTAGAAAAGCCTCAGGGAAGTGATCACTGAATTGTTTCTGTTTTTATCTTTCAGATGATGGATGCAATAAAAGGAACGATGACAGAAATATACAACGACCTTTCTAAAAACACTACTGGAAGCACAATAGCCGAGGTCAGAGATGACACAGTAATTCCTTATTTGCTAAGGGTGTTTTATGGCTGCTGCAAGCTGGGGCCGTGAAGAAGCTCCTCTGGAAATCCAGCAAGCAGCTTGCTCTGTTGAGTGTGGTCATTGCCGAGGGTGTTTCTTCATTTGGCCAGAAGGCTGGCGCTGCGGAGACAACCCTGCTTTGTGTAATCAGTTCACGTCTAATAAAACAGCCAAAGCCAGAGCCTGAGTTAACCCAGTGGTGAAACGGGAAACCAGTTATTTTGGCTTTATATAAAGTTGTCTCCTTGATCTTCTCCATAAGTTGGGATGTTTGTATACAAGTGATCCTTGCTGTCCATGAATTTGTGCGCTGAGCCTCCACAATTAGGTGATTGCCTAGCGAACAGAGTGGTTAAAACATTAAAATGTCCACTAATGAAGCGACCATTTATAAAAATAGACCTCCCGGAACTTCCCTCTTAGGCCAGTTTGCTTCAAGCCAGATGCAGATGGGTCACTGGTGAGGTGACAGGTGGTGGGATTTCTTGAGGTCATTAAAGGGATGTTGGAGAACTGGGAACTCCATGCCAAAGCCATTGACTGATGAGCCAGGGGTAGGCTGGCACTCAGACAGAACATCTTCAGGAAGGCGTCCTGATGGCTTTCAACAGAGAACAGTGTGAATATAAAGGTTTGAGAGAGGCCCCGAGAGAAATCAGTGGATCCCCTTGGATATTTTTGTTACTCTGACCCTATTTACGATGATGCTGGGGATGTCAAACAAGAATGGAAAATATTGCTTTAGAAACAACACCCCCCACTCCCGCCCCCACTACCATACTTCATTCTGTTTTGTTCATTTTAAGAATTGGCATGTGATTGAAAGTACAGATCTATAATGTCTCGCTTGAAACCTTGGGTCCAGATGTGTGCCAGAATTTTTCAGGTTTTAAAGAGATAATATGCAATTAGATACAACATTTCTGCAGCGAAACAGAATTGTTCAGACCATGTGGGATAAATCAGGATTTCTCAACCTCAGCACTACTGACATTTGTGCCAGATAATTCTTTGTTGTTGGGGTTTTCTGCACGTTGTAGGATGTTTAGCAGCATCCCTGGCCTCTACCCACTAGATGCCAATAGCATCCACCTGTTGTGACAACCTCAAATGTCTCCAGACACTGCAATGTCATGGAGGGAGAGGGGAGAGCTCTTTGAGAATCACTATAATAATTAAACACTGTAATAGCTTCATATCAGTTCAGATTGAGTTTAATTTTTCCCCTTCCAAATGAATTTAGCCCCAAACTTACCCCTCCCCCAAAAAATTCCCTTTGGTTTTTAGAGATATTAGACTTTGGAATTTCAGGTGAATGACTGTGGACCTCACCTAAAATGTTAGGTAAGAGGTGAGATAAAACTATCTATTTGTTTTAGTTTGACTTCTTTAGACCAAAGTCCTAATCAAACCTTTTATGTTTTATTTATTATGAGAATCTGGTCCTTGTTTTCACTTTAAGTGGCTTTTCTGAAGCCAGTATTTCTTGGGAAAGATGGACTGCTTGTATTCGGTTTTCTTGAAACAGACTTTCTCGTGAATTTGGGTGAATGCACTGACACCCGCCTCTCTGGCCTGTGGCTGTGGGAGGATGGGCACAGGTCCAGGCTGCCTGCTCCTCGATTCACTGCGTGACGTTAACCCTCAGAGGGGTGAGAGCTGGAGCTCCTGAGCCTGTTGGTGACGGGCACCCAGATGTGCTTTTGAAGCCTCACTCTTCCTCCTTACAGATTCGCAGGCTGAGGATCGAGATCGAGAAGCTTCAGTGGCTGCACCAGCAAGAGCTGTCCGAGATGAAACACAACTTGGGTGAGGCTGGGGCTCGGGCTGTGTGGGGGAAGGCGTTGGGTGTGAGCTTCCCTGCACCACTGGAGTAGGGCCCAGATGTGAACTGAGTCAAAAGTGGGCTGTGGGGGATGCACCACTCCTGGGGAGACCCCAGAATCCTGGAGCGTCTAACCTGGGGAAACCAGAGAGCAGAGCAGGTGTTGGTGGGAACCCGCCCTTCCTTTCTTCAGAGTACCGACATCAGCAACAAAATAACAGTTAACAGCAGTAGTAGCGGCTCCTACTTACTGAACTCTTAACTTGTGCCAGGAACCGTTTTAAGGACTTTTTCATGAAATAACTGATTTAACTCTTACAGAAACTGTTATAAAGGGCTCTGTTATTCTAGTTTTCAGGTGGAGAGACTGAGGCACAGATATGTTGAGGAAGTTGTTCACAGTCACACAGCCGTGATTCACGTCTGGCACTCTGGCTCCGGACTGTCCCTCCTAACCATTGAACGTTGGGCATATAACAAATTCTGTGTGCCTCACACTGCAGAGAAAGCTCCTTTGTTGGTTCGTGGGTTAGATTGATGTTGCGCCTGCCGTTCTGTGTAGATATTCTTAAAGGTTCCGCCACCCAAAGGTAGAGCAGTTTCTTTCAGACGCTCGTGTAGTATTAGCCTCAGAGTCAGGAAACCCGCAGCTCTCTTGTTAGGGAGGCCCGCCCAGGTGTGCCCACCTGCTCACAGGCGATTCCTGTTAAATCAGGCATTGCAGACTGAAATCGTCATGAAACCAGCGAGAGAGGAGCCTTGCGCTCCTCAGCTTATTGCCGTGAAGGACGATTATATGGATGTTGCTGCTGCTTCTGGTTTTTCCAGTAGAATCAAGGAATCTATTTTTATGCAGAATCTCTCTATTTTTAAAGTATTGGCCACACATTTGAAAAAAATATGCGTGGGCTAGGCTAGCCAGAACTTGCTGTGGTTTGCAGGCTCCCTTAAAGTCAGTTATGAGTAATGGAAAGGTTGTTTCTGGCCATAAGTGTTTTTTGTTTTCTTGATGAGGGGTTAATTTTCTTTACTGGTATTTTTTGAAGGTTTTTTTTTTTTTTTTTTTAATTTCAACAAGAGGATTTTAAGGAATTGAGGATACTTTTATTTCAGTGTGCAGGTCACTCTTGGGTGAATTGCATATGCACTTATTGTCTGAAGTAAAGTTAGACAAATCTCAGTGAGCTGAGCAGGTTGATAGTTGTCCTATTAGCATAATGATGAACCACAACGCCCAGTCCGGTAGATTTGATCTACCGCCACTAAATACTAAAAAGAAGCCGTGTCCGAGTTCTAGTTGCAGATCTGCCCTTATTAGCTGTGTGCCTCAGTTTCCTCATCTGTGGAAGGGCTTTATAGTAGTGCTTACATCATAGGATTGTATAAGGGTTAAATGAGTTAATAGAAGGTACTTAGAACAGCGCCTGTGTCTAGTAGGTGCCGTATAACTATTTGATTGATTAAGAAAAAAGGCTTATACTAATGGTAAAACTCAGAGTGAGTTTAGTGGAAATGGTTTCGAGGGTTCCTTAAGGGCCTCTTACAGAATCACCGTGGTGTTCCCCTTATCTCAATGCGAGGCGCCTGACGTTCATTATCACGAGCAGCTCCATCGGGTCGGTGTGGCGAATGCCTGTTTTACAGATGAGACACGGGGCTTAGGGAAGCGGAGTTCCCCTCCCGGGGTCACACCGCTGGGGCGTCTCCCAGCCAGGATTCACACCGCGTCTGTCGGAGTCCGCTTCTTGTCTGATCTGGTGTGAAGAACCTCACGCCCGGGGCTGGAGCCGGGGTGAAGCCGGTGTCCTGTCCCCTCCTCTGTCAGAGCTGACCATGGCGGAGATGCGGCAGAGCCTGGAGCAGGAGCGGGACCGGCTCATCGCCGAGGTGAAGAAGCAGCTGGAGCTGGAGAGGCAGCAGGCGGTGGACGAGACCAAGAAGAAGCAGTGGTGTGCCAACTGCAAGAAGGAAGCCATCTTCTACTGCTGCTGGAACACCAGCTACTGTGACTACCCCTGCCAGCAGGCCCACTGGCCCGAGCACATGAAGTCCTGTACCCAGTCAGGTACGCACGAGGGCGCCGCCTGTCCCAGGCTGCGGTGGGGCGGGCCCTCGGCCCTGCCACGGGGCCGCGGAGGGGGCTGACGCGGCGAGGGTGGCCTGCCCAGTCCCTCGCCACCCTCGCAAACAGCCGTGTCTCTTACGCACAGAGAGCAGCATGCAGGCACATAGCTGAGACTCGAGGCACAGGTGTTTAGAACCTCTGACCTTCTTTGTGTTGTTTGCCAAAGTCTGGGGCTTGTAATGACAACCTAGAGGACTTCAGTTTCATGTGAGTTTCAGTGGTTGTTCCCCTCTTCCCTGTCCCCCAGTCCTCGGCAATGACGAGGCATTTGTGGTGGTTATAACTGAGGAGGCGCTACTGGCATCTAGAAGGTAGAGGCCAGGGATGCTGCTCAACACCTAAGGAGGCACAGGATAGCTCCCCACAACAGAGAATGATCTGGCCCAAAATGTCAGTAGTACTGAAGTTGAGAAATCCTGCTTTTTACGTAATGCTGGACTCACAGCTTTTTTTTTTGTGAGGAAGATCAGCCCTGAGCTGACATCCATGCCCGTCTTCCTCTACTTTATGTGGGCCGCCGCCGCAGCATGGCCTGACAAGCCGTGCGTCGGTGCACGCCCAGGATCTGAACCCAGGCCGCCAACAGCGGAGTGCGTGCACTTAACCGGGGCCGGCCCTCACGGCTTTAAATAATAAGGATTCTCAGTTCTTATGTGAAGGAGAAAGTATTGGTTTGGAACTAATCTGTTTTTGTAATCTCTTTCTAACACAGAGCAAGCAGATCTCAGGCCAGGGGACTCCAGCAGGAAACACTGTCTAGTTAGAATATATTAATAATATTTTAAAAGTAATTTTTACAGTTAGCTTTTATTTATGGCAAATAATATTAGCTTTATATGGTTAGAGTTAAAAGTCTCCATTTTAAAGAATTTATTTAAATAAAAAGAGCATAAATAGGGGTCGGCCAGGTGGCGCAAGCAGTTAAGTGTGTGCACTCTGCTGCAACGGCCCCAGGGTTTGCCAGTTCGGATCCTGGGCACGCACTGATGCACTGCTTGTCAAGCCATGCTGTGGCAGCGTCCCATATAAAGTAGAGGAAGATGGGCACAGATGTTAGCGCAGGGCCAGTCTTCCTCAACAAAAAAAGAGGAGGATTGGCAGATGTTAGCTCAGGGCCGATCTTCCTTACCAAAACAAAACAAAAAAAATAGCATAAATAATATGACAAGGCAGTATGTCTTTGAATTGGCCCAATTTTCAAAGGTGCTGTATGAACGACCAAGTTTGAGAGGTACTCTCTAGACCAGGGGTTGGCAAACTTTTTTTGTGAACGTCCAGGGAGTAAATATTTTAGGATTTGTGGGCCATGTGGTATTGAAACTGCTCAACTTGTAGGGTGAAAGCAGCCATAGACAATATGTAATGGCAGGCGTGCCTGTGTTCCAATAAAACTTTATTTACCAAAGCAGGTGGGACTAGTTTGCTGACTCCTGCTCTCGACAGATCTTCTGTTATTTTGTCGTTTTTAAAAAGGCAATATTGAACCATATGTTGCCGTGTCGTTTAAGCTGCTTTGGGGTGGTGTCTTTTTTTTTTTTTTTTTTTTTGGTGAGGAAGATCAGCCCTGTGCTAACATCTGCCAATCCTCCTCTTTTTTTTTTTTTTTTTGCTGAGGAAGACTGGCCCTGGGCTAACATCTGTGCCCATCTTCCTCCACTTTATATGGGACACTGCCACAGCATGGCTTGCTAAGCGGTGCGTCAGTGCGCGCCAGGGATCCGAATCGGGGAACCCCGGGCCGCCGAAGCAGAGCGTGTGCGCTTAACCGCTGCGCCACCGGGCCGGCCCCGGGGAGGTGTCTTCTTAATAGCGACTTGAATCTGTTCCTGTAGTGGAGTTCAATTCCCCTGAGTTCTGAAGTGTGTCTGATGACCCTTTTGCCGTTGCTACAAGATGGCCCAGCTGTCCTTCAGCTGCCCTGTCTTTGTGGCGTCATAATGTCCATCCTTCTGCAATTCTTCTCAAACATCCTGTTTTTCCATTTGTCCAAGTTTTTACCCTGTCCAGATGCCCTGTGCCTCTGACATCATGTTGCTTTGCACGTGGATTTCCCTGCCCTGCCTCAGACGGAAGCAAGTCCATGGGGCTAAAATAGGTCTAAACTTAGCAATTACGAAATGAGCATTCTAGATCGGCAGTAGCTGGCTCTTGCTCATGAGCTTTATTTGTTCCGCAACAAATCTGCTTTCGTCTCCAGGATGAATTAATAAACCCTGAATTGGTAACTATTAAAAATCAACATGTTTTCACACGAAGTCTGGAATTCCAGCTTCTGGAAAACTTGGGAGCCGTGGCCTTGGGCCTGCACTCGTGCCCTGCGTGGGGCTGAGGAGCAGCTGCCTCCGTTAGAGATGGTGGTTGGGTCAGCGTTGTGCTGAGCCGCTGTCGTGTAGCGCAGAGCGGGCCCCTCTGCAGGGCTGGAAGCCATGGTCCTCGGGTTACACCTGGCTTCTCTCCCCGTTGCCCCCAGCTACTGCCCCTCAGCAGGAAGCAGATGCTGAGGTGAACACGGAAACACTAAACAAGCCGTCCCAGGGAAGCTCCTCCAGCGCACAGGCAGCCGCTCCAGAAACGGCCGGTGCCTCGAAAGAGAAGGAGACGCCAGCTGAGAAAAACAAGGACAGTGGCTCCGTGAGTATCCTCATGCCTTCAGCCAGTGACACCAACCCTTTGGCGGGAGGTGTGTGTTTAGAACAGCCTTGTCCCATAGAAGCTTCTGTGATGATGGAAATGTTCTGTATCTGCTCTGCCCAGTATGGTAGCCACCGGTCACATGTGGCGCTTGAGCACTTGAACTGTGGCTAGTGTGATCAAGGACCAGAATTTTGTGTGTGTGTGTGTGTGTGTGTGTGTGTGTGTGTGAGGAAGATCAGCCCTGAGCTAACATCCATGCTAATCCTCCTCTTTTTGCTGAGCAAGACCGGTTCTGAGCTAACATCTATTGCCAGTCCTCCTCCTTTGTTTCCCCCAAAGCCCCAGTAGATAGTTGTATGTCATAGTTGCACATCCTTCTAGTTGCTGTATGTGGGACGCGGCCTCAGCATGGCCGGAGAAGCGGTGTGTAGGTGCTCGCCCGGGATCTGGACCCGGGCCGCCAGCAGCGGAGTGCGCGCACTTAACCACTAAGCCACGGGGCCGGCCCGAGGACCAGAATTTTAAATTATATTTAATTATAATTCATTTAAATACAAATAGTCACATGTGGCTAGTGGCTGCCATATTGGATGGTGAAGGCTGCCCCTCATAGCTTCCCAGTGTCGTGTGGTGTATGTAACATGGATTGTATGCAAATGTTATTTTAGGCAGCACGTTGATAATTTTTTACATTTTTAGTCATGTATTTATTTCAATATGTATTAGGTAGAAATAAGTATCCCATCAGTCAAAACCCATTGATTTCATTGATATTATTGCCTAGTAGGAGATTAATGTGACATAAAAATGAATTAATTTTGAAGTAATATATTTCCTTTTTGGATATGGCAAAAATCTGGAGGGTGGGTAGGTCAGTGAATGAAGTTGATGAAACAGTGAATGTTCTAGAAGCTGAGGCTATAGGGTTGAGTAAGGGGCCATCCCAGTGTGGTGTTCAGCCTGCTCATTTGGGGAGACGTAGTACAGGCGTAGGGCCACCCCAGCTGAGCTGGCCTCCCCTGCCTGAGCACACCAGAGGGCGCCAAGGTGCCTTGGGGGCAGCGATGAGCACCCCTGTGGATCCCTGGGCTTCCCTTGGGGGCTGCATTGGCCCCAGGGCCTTGAGTCTCTCTCTCTCTCTCTTTGTATTTCTAGACCCTCGACCTTTCTGGCTCCAGGGAGACACCCTCCTCCATTCTCTTAGGCTCCAATCAAGGCTCTGGTATGTTGCCCCCTGGTGGGTGAATGGTGCACTCACATCCACGCAGGCTGAGGGGAAGCCATTTTCTCAGGGAGAACTTTAATTACGGCAGTGGTTTTCCAACTACTGTGGGTCCTTAGGGATCCTTGGGGGTGTCCTGGGCCGGTCAATTGGGGCGGGGTGGCTGGGCAAGTTGACTTTCAGGCACCTCTCCAAAGTGATCAGTATTGACTTGTATTTGTTTAATTTATTGGGGTTCCACATAAAACTTGGTTTGGACAGAGGGTCCTGTGTTGACCTGGGGTGGGGTCGAACATGTGCATTTGGGTTGGGCAGGTCTTCTGTCCTCAGGGAAATGACCACAGTAAATGACACCGTGTGACACTTTATTCCTGAGGTCCCGACACCCGCATGTGGTGGATGAGGGCACTTGAGGCTTTGGAGAAAAGAAGAAAATTTTTAGGTAGATGATCTTTCTGTAAAACTTTTCCTCTTGGGGAATAACCTGGAAGGCTGTTATGGGGGATTTGCTCAGACTAACTTCTGGTTTTTCTCTTCTGTGGGGTCTGAGCTGTCCTTTTTTCTAGACCAAAGGGTCTTTTCCCTGCACCCTCCTAAACCAGTTTTGGGTCATTCCAGAAGGGTTCAAAGCAAGTGCCTCCCTCATTGAGTACAATTATGCTTAATTCAAGATCCTTCTGCTCCAGGGTCTTTCTCTCTGCCAGATAATTCTCTTCAGCTGAAAACCAAAAATTTTATTTCACTTCTGCATTTTAAGTGCGTAGACGAAGAAGTGATGTCCATTGTTAGGGTGGCTGGAGAAGGTTTCCCGAAGGGGCTAGAGAGTGGGATTTGGATGAGTGGGGAATAAGAGGGTCTGGCATGAGCTGACTTCAGGGAGAACATGAAGTTGGCATTAAATACGATTGAACCACCCGCCCTCTCGCTTCCCCTTCAGTCCTCTGATTAAATCTCTGAGAACAAGTTTAGTTTGGTGCTAACATGTCTTTCTCATCTCTTTGATCTTTTCTAGTTTCTTTTTAACAAAGACAGAGCAGACTTTAGACTTTAGCAGCATGGGGCCCACCTAGAATTTAATACTGCAATTTGGTTTTCATTATGTTTATTTGCAGAGTTGCCTTCTATGTATGGCAAATATTATTATTATTATTATTATTTTTTATGAGGAAGATCAGCCCTGAGCTAACATCCATGCCAATCCTCCTCTTTTTGCTGAGGAAGACTGGCTCTGAACTAACACCTATTGCCCATCCTCCTCCTTTTTTCCTCTTTTTCTCCCCAAAGCCACAGTAGATAGTTGTATATCATAGTTGCACGTCCTTCTAGTTGCTGTATGTGGGTTGCCGCGTGACAAGTGGTGCCTCGGTGTGTGCCCGGGATCCGAACCCGGGCCACCAGCGGCGGAGTGCACCCACTTAACCGCTAAGCCATGAGGCTGGCCCCTGGCAGATATTATTGATTTTATGCTTTTGGGTGGTGATATAAAAGTTTCTGTTTTATTTAAGTTTAAAAATGAGTTTAAAATAAAAACATGAACTAAGTCACATGTAGGAGGATTGCAGATGTGTCAAAACTGCAAAGTTAGAGTGAGAAGGGCCCAAGTTGGGAAGACACTGCTGCTTCAGACAGGGGCGCTCTTGAGGGTTTGGAGCAGCAAAGTGTTGGGAACAGCATGGCATCGGGAAGATTAATGATGCCGCGGTGTAGGAAGTCTTGGAATAAACAGGATTGCATACAGGAAGGTGGTTGAGAGATGTATCATATTCCAGTTCCGAGGTAAATGAGTCTTACCTGGGCCAGGGGTCAGCCAACTTTCTGCAAAGGGCCAGATAGTAAATATTTTAAGCTTCGAAGGCCACACGACGTGGGTTCTGTTGCGTCTGCTCAACTCTGCTGTTGTAGCATAAAAGCAGACATAGATAATACATAAGTGAGTGTGGCTGTGCTCCAGTGAAACTGTATTTGAAAAAACAGGGTTGGGGTGGATTTGGCCCATGGGCTTTAGTTGGCTGACCCCTGAGCTAGAGCGCACTGGTGTCCGAGGGGGTGGAAAGGAAGGTTCAAATTGGAGAGAGGTGGCAAGAAGCCCCGCTAGATGCTGGTGACTCTGTGCTAGGTGGGTGGGGGAGGAGAAAAGGATCCCAGGAGTCTGGTGAC
Organism: Diceros bicornis minor; assembly: GCF_020826845.1. NCBI lineage: Eukaryota > Metazoa > Chordata > Mammalia > Perissodactyla > Rhinocerotidae > Diceros > Diceros bicornis. The sequence goes on from NC_080758.1 coordinate 14,348,608, forward strand.
TTGACGGGGGAGGAGGGAGGGGCAGAGAGGAGGGAGGGCAAGATCCCAAATTCTGCTTTAGGTTCTTGGAGGGTGCATTGCACTGGGCTTTTTGCAGATGGTTGGAGGTACACAGTGTTTGTCAAGTGTCTCTGGGGCCAGGCCCTGTGCTAGGGCTGGGGATTTAGAGGTGAACCAGGCAGACAGCTCCTGTCTTCATGAGCCTTCAAGGGAAGTCAGAAGAGCGCTTGTTGGTGCTTACTAAAGAGCATGGAGCGCTTGCATACCTTATCGTATTTATTTCCAACATCTGTGAGAGAAGAGTTTTTATTCCCATTATACAGATGAGGAAGTTGAGGCCCAGAGAAGTTAACTCACCTGCCCGACTAACTCAGTGAGCAGTTGTTGGAGCCAGGACTTAGTCCAGATCTCTCTGACTCCAGACCCAGGCTCTCAACGACTATGCTGGGAATTCTGAGGTTGACCTATGTGAAACTGCTGTTTTTGTAATTCAGAAATGGTTGAATACTGGTAATTTGTGTACTACTCAACTAAGTAGGCACTGGTCTCCGGGGAAAGGGCTGCAGATGTGGCCTTTTCTCCCCCCTTCCAATCTCCTAACTCGTTCCTTTCTTCACTTCCCGCCCTCCTTCCTCCTTCCCCAGCTTAGTTTCCATGGCTCATTCCAGCGGTACCCTGCGAACTTAACCCGATCTCCCCTGCCTTCCTGCTTTCTCAACATGTCCATTTGGCAGAATCCCACCTTGGAGGAACCCCAGCCTTCGATTTTTTACTCACCTGCACCCAACCATCCGAGCTTAGCTGGAAAAAGTTAGACAAGAGGACAGACGCATTCCACCACACCCACAAATCTTGACCACTGGCCTCAGAAGCAGAGGTTCTCATCTGCCTGGTCATCTGACCAAATTTCTTTCATCAAAGTTCTCTGCTCTATTTCCAATCTCCCACCTCTCCACCTCCACCGTGACTGTGAGCGGAGGACACTGCCTCTTCCTGCAGAGGAGCACCAGCCCAGCCCTCCCTCCCCTGCCCTCTGCCTGTCATTCAAACCTTCCCACGGCTGCGCCCACCTTGTCCTCCCTGTCCTCCATCAGGGCCTGAGTTCTTACTCTTAGCTGCTTCCTTCCCTAGGCATTTGAATATCCTCCTGTATCTCCAGGTTCCTCCTTTGACACCCTGCATCCCCCCCAGAACATTCGGCAATGATGGCAGCGTATTGGCACTGTCCACTATGGTAGCTACCAGAACCCGTGGCTGTTGGACCCTTGAACTGCGGCCAGTGTGACTAAGGAATGGAATTTAACATTTTATTTTACTTTATTTAACTTTAAATAGCAACTTTGTAGCTAGTGGTGCCATACTGAACAGCACAACCTAAAACCTGTCCTGTCTCCTTCCCCAGCCCAGTTAGGTGTCTCCTTAAGAGCTGTCATTCCTTCCTCCACTTTCCCTTCTTGCCCACTCCTCAGCTCATGCAATATGGTTTCTGTTTCAATATGCCACCTGAACGTCTTTCACCACAGTCACTGCTGAGCCCTGAGTCATTAACAAGCGAGGACATTTTAAATTTTAAATATAGTTTTGAGACCTTGTCTCACAAAGAAGCTCAGATTGGTCAGAGTCACAGAAGTTCCACATCAGAAGGGACCTCTCTAGGGTCTTGGGTAAGGAAAGAGGGGGCCCCAGGACTACACTTACGGAGACGTCCACAGTTAGGACGTGGGGAGAGGCTGGAGGGAAGACCTCAGTGAAGTTGGAGCACCACGGAGCTCGTGGTCAGAAACCAGAGGAGGAAGAGTCCTCCAGGCGGTGCTGCTGCAGTGGCCGAGCAGCAGGGAGATGAGCGGGAGTCCTGGGGCCTGGCCGGGACAGCGCTTCTCAGCAAAGCAGTTCGTGCTGATGGTTGTGCCAAAGCAGAAAAACTGACTTGTTTTCAGTCCTCTTCTGATTCCTCGGATGTCTAACTGAACTCCTGCTAGCTGTTGCTATGTGGTGACAGTGCAGATGAAGTCTCGTGGAGGAAAGTGGGCTTTAAAGAACATTGAGGTTTCTGAGCTTTTCCTGTGCGTCTGGTGCTAGGATGGTAGGATGAGGAGTCTAGCTGGGAGGGACAGAGGTGTAGCAGGGGCTCTGAGCTTCCTCGGGATGTGAGCGCTTGGGCCTCTCCTGTTTCTTGTCTTTTTAATTTTAAGACTTGAATCAAAGCAATACATGCATATAGTTAGAGAAAATAAAATCATGCAGGAAACAAAAGTTTCTAGTCCGAGTCTCCACTGCTGTCTTTGCACCTGGTACTTATCTCCTTATGTATAAATAATATCGTTCCCTATACTTCTGTTTCTGGACTTTATCTTAGATGTTGCTTGTTGACTGCCACCTTTAAAAGATGAGCGTTGGCGTCATTTATGACTTCTCTTCTCCCCCTCCTTCCAAACTACTTAGGTCACTATTTTATGTGCTCTATGGGTTACCTTGGTCAAATAAAACACTCTTTGGTTCTTGTTCTGCCAGCTGGAGACAGTATGTCTTGGCAGCGTCTCTCCTGCCCCACCTCTCCTACCCCTGTCATACCCAGACCTTCCATCTCTGCTGTGACTTGCCCACCGTCCAGGTTGAGAACACGTCCGTTCTGTTTTGTAACTGCAGTTGAGTCTTCTCGCTTTCGGCTGTTGGCCGAGCGTGCAACATTGAAATGCGATAATCCGTGTTTCCATCATTATGATCATGCCATTTCTTGCAGAGTCAAATAGTGTACCATGATTACGTTTCCATTCTTGTACAGCTTTCCTTTTTCCTGGAGTTTCTCTTTTTTTTCCTTTATCATATGTTCAGTTATTTCTCTACCAGCCTCTCACCCTATCAGTTATTTGATTGAGACTCCTTTCCTATCACTGATTTTTGACTCTTCAATTTCAGCTATTATTTGTGGGTGACCTACCCTCGTAGCTGAGGATGTGGCCCACGTGGTATCTCGTCTGTAGCCCCTTATCAGTCCTCCTCACCACACACACCATCGCCTTCCCCTCCCTGTTCTGTCATCACCCTTGGCAGTAGCTTAGTTATTTCTTGCCCCACATAATCTGGATTCCTTGGGTGGTGCCTTCCACCTTACTGTGGTTCTAGTGCCTCTGTTTGCCCTGGCTGAATTAGGCTATTGGCAGAGCTCGTGGTTCTGAGGATTTTGCTTTCAACATTCTGAGAATTTGTGGCTTACAAAGTTGCTTTTATGTCATTATATACCTAATTTCCCACCTGTAATGCTGTGCCGTGTCCAGTGATCGTGTTCGTGGTTTAACATGCATTTTTAAAAGCCTTAGCCTCCTGGGAATGCGTTGAGTTGGAGTATGGTGACATGTGAAGCAGCCACCAGTTCTAAGAACAGTAGGCTATTGATGAACAAACTAGTGAGCAGTGGGGTTGTGCGGATTTGAGCTCTCGGACAGACTCTGAGGCGACCTGTGCTATCTCTTCAGTTAGCAAAAGGTGTGACAAGCAGCCTGCCTATGCCCCAACCACCACAGACCACCAGCCGCACCCCAACTACCCAGCCCAGAAGTGTAAGTATGACCCTGTCTCATGGAGGCTGCCGGGAGTTTTTCCTGGCATGCAGAAGGCTTGTTGTGTGTGTGTGTGTGTGTGTGTTTCTCTTTGTGGGCGTGTCCTCTCCTGTCCTCTTGAGGGATGGGTCTTCCCTTGCCTTGCCGCATTTCGCCTTAGCTGTGCCTCTGTGGCTGTCGAAAACCGCAGTAGGAAAAGGGAGAGCTGGAGCGGATAGTGTGGCTTCTTGAGGGGGTCATCCTCGCTCTTGCTGTGAAGGGTCCTAGCCCGCAGTGACTGGCCATACCAGCCAGCACCCTGTGTCCTATCCAGGTGAGGAGTTAAGCCCTCAGAGACAGCCTGGCTCTGTGATGTGGATTCTGTGCTAATCTCAGCCCTGCTGCCACTTCTCCTGGTGTCCCAGCCGGTCTCGACTTTCACCAGAGCTGGGGGGGCTTGATGTGGCTTGACTGCATTATTACAGGATTTTCTCACATATGGTGATAACCAACTACTCCACTCCCCAAAGACCTTCCAGAAGAACTCAAAGTGGTCGGCATCACAAATAGGGAAGGACGCGTAGAAGAGGTGGATTCAGGATTGTTAAGAAGACTCGGCCCTTGACGCCAGCTCTGCCCACCAGAATCCTGTCCACGTTTGGTCATTGACACACGTGACTAAAAAGAGCTCTCTCCTGAGTTGAATACATGACTTTGGAGATCCTTATCATTCTCTTCACTCCTTATCTTCCAGAAACAGAACTCATGAGTAAACACACGCATGCCTTTTTACCAAGCGATAAGGAATGTTGTCCCCCTGGGAGGACATGGTCCCTTCCTCACTCACTCCGATTCTGTCTCTAAGCTTGACACTTGATTTCTTTCGATCAAATATTATCATCCCATCTCAGGAAATTTAAAGAAAAGTTTTGTTCCAATCTGTCTACACTTGGTAAACAATCTAAGATGTGATGGGATCTTAATGCTTTGCTGCTAGGTCTCGTAGTTGACCGTCTAGCTGGGCCTGCAGGCCTGGACTGTTCGACAGTTTTACAGATACCCCATTTCGCTCTTCCTTAAACTTCCTCATTTCTTACTCAGCCACTACTTAGCTCCTCGTGGTACACACGTCCTTGAAGCTATCTTCGGCCTTACTCTGGTTCCGCATCCTTCAGTGGCTCTTAAGCTTATGCTTCCTGGGAGCCAATGGGTCTGTGTTCCCAGCTGGACTTGACCATTCTGATCCATGTTCCTTCTCCCTTATGATCCGCTCCCTTGGGTGGTTTGGTTATAAGCCTGTTTTTCGAGTTGCCTGTACATCGATTAAAGAAACTCTGTTAATGTAAGTAAGTAGATCAAATGCCAAATTTTGGTACCTTTTTCCAGTGGTCAAGGGCAGATACGAGCGCATGGGGTGCTGGGTGTCGTTCAGTCATGTAATAAGAGTACACAGTTTGTGTACCACACAAGAAACGCCTCAGCAATTTAGTACCTTTCTCACTCATCTTTATTCTCTGTGGACATGACCCCTGCTGTTTTTCCAATCAGCTGTTGTTAAATCCTGAAAAATTAAGTTGTTCTGCCTTTGTATTCTATAGACCCACGCATTTAAGGAAGTAAATGGTGGCACTATCGTAACCCTCGTGTTGTGCGGAATGGGGAGGGGCAGGGGGCTTCCCGGATAGGAGATGCAGGTCGAGTGGTTGGGCAGTTCTGCCTTGGCAGAGCTGAGCAGGGATGCTCAACACCCCTCTGTTGGTTTTCCTCCCCAGACCATTCCCGGAGTAGTAAGTCCAGTTGCTGGAGCAGCAGCGACGAGAAGCGAGGGTCGTCACGTTCCGAGCACAATGCCAGTACCAGTTCGAAGAGTCTCATCCCGAAAGAGTCTCGGCTGGACGCCTTCTGGGACTAGGGACAGATTACGACACAAGCCACCCACCCCGTGGAGGAAAACAAAACCAGACACCAGGAAAATGGGAAACAGTAAAGAGACGTGAGACAGGAGAACAGCCACCTTCACACTTGAGAATTCCAAACATGCAGACTTGGCCTTGGCGCCTGGCACGGAGGGCAGCCTACACTACATAGCATTCAGCATTAGCTTCGACTGAGGACTGTGCCACCCACATGAAACCTATGCTTTAGATGTAAATACTGTACAATTTGTGGATGTCATTGAACCTAGAGTACCTTCCCCTTTTTATATTTGTATTGACTTTAACTTATAAAAAAAAAAAGAAAAACAATTAAAAAAAACCCAACAACAAAATGTTTTGATGTTGGAGAAGGGTTGGTCAGTCAGCCCATCTGTCGCCTGGTGGCATGGAGCCTGGGCCCTGGGGTCACTCGTCCCTGGATGCCCAGGGGAAAGAGCCGTTGTCACTCGTATGTCTGTACGCAGCACATTGGGGTCAGGAGATCGGCACAGATCCTGTGCTGTCGTGGGCACGTCACATCAAGCCATTGGCCCCTTTCAAATACTACGTTATGATGTTACAAAGTGCAAGCTCTCTGGACCAGAAGGACACGTGGAGAAGCTAGTTGACTTTGTGTGATTTCGATGATGACTCTACTCCTAAAAGGGAAAAAATAACGTCCTTGTTTACAGAAGGCAGAAACGAGCCCCACTCAGCTCAGTGGCAGGAAGAGAAGAACGGAGAGAGTGTTCGAGTCATAAGCTTTGAAACAAAGAGAAACCTTTTCTTTGCTTTCTGGTTCCTTTCAACACACTCATACACACTTGGTAGGAAGAGATGCTCTGCTTCTCAGAAGCAAGAACTCAAAAGCAAGACGCACGCAGAGGACATTAGAGTCTGGGATGAAGCATGTCTGTATTATTTATATGATGGAATTTTACGTTTTTCTGTACGCATGAAACAAAGGCAGTGTGAGAGAAAGCCAGACACCCGCCATGCTGTCTGTTACACTACGTATGCTGTAGTCCCATCTTGTATGTTGTGTAAAACAAAAAGCATTGAACAAAGCAAAAGGTGATGTATGTATATGAGAAAATTAATTGTACGATATCATTCCAGTACCTTTGGTTGTACATTTTAGTCTTGTTTCCTTTCTCTTCATTGTTGATAAGAGGATGCGAACTGTACAGTTTCCAGCTAGTTACCCATATTAGAGAAGAAATAAAAAGAGAATATTAGAAGAAAAAAGGAAAGAACATTTGTGAATTGCAGTTGTCAAAAAAAATAGCCTAGCTGGCCCTATTTGTGAAGCATAATTGCTTTTAGCATATGGAAGTATTTTTTCACATTTTCTTTGTATAAAATTTGTATTAAACTTAAATATCTTTTTTGATGACGGTGTTTCTTTGTGACTGAGCCAGTGGACTCACACGGTATGCTCTTTTGGGTTCCCCCCCTCCCCCCGATTTTTTCAGATTCTTCACCTTTTTTTTAATTAAACTGTTTTGGAAAAACGGCTTGGTCGTCCTCAAATGTGCAGTTTTCCATTGGGTCGGGAGGGCCGTGTCAGGTGGGCACGACCCAACGCAGGAGAGGGGGCCGTGAGAGGTCAAGGCCGTCTCCACAAGTGGTGGGCGCTTCCTGGGAAGTCCACTTCCTTGGAATTTATTGACAGAGAAGAGACTTCGTGAAACAGAAGGGACATTCTGGGTCAGCCTTAGGCGAACAGTGGGAGGGGAGTGAATTGTCTTTTCGTGGTCAAGGTGGAGGCCTGAGCTAACAGGTTGAGTGGGCAGTGTGTGGCCTTGGCCCAGGCATACCCTGGGCATTTAGTTTTCATGTGTCACAAAATATTTTGCTTTTTTTCAGTGATTTAAAAGTGAAACACTATTCTCAGCTCACAGGCCATACTGAAGCAGGAAATGGGCTGGTTTTGGCCTACGGGCCATTTGCTGGACAGTGCTGTGAAAGGAACAAAATGGGGATGGTTTAGAGCAGGACCAAAGGGTGAAGGCATCTACTCTAGCTGAGACTATGTAGGGAAGGGACATTGACCTGAAACCTGAATTAAGAGCTGGGTGTGAGAAGACAGATAAAGTAGGTGAGCAATCGAGACAGTGACCAGCAAGTGCAAAGGCCCTGGGGTACTGTGAGCTGGACATGTTGATAAGCAGCAAGGAGGAGTGAGCAAGGTGGAGGGGACAGTGGTCCGAGGTGTTCTCGTGGTGGGCTACGATTTTCCCCTTGATCCTTGGGTCCGAGCCAAACCAGAAAGGGCTGCCTGCCACCCTGCTGTGACCTCCCACTGGCTGCTGTGGAAAAAGGCCCCAAAAGTGACTAGCTCAAGGCCACAGAGCTACTGAAAGATTCTAACTGGACTCCTGTGTAAGTGCTCCTTCCAGTAGATGGGGCGTTGTCATTTTTTAAGTTGTGTCTAGCTTCCTTTTCTTGGGCACACATGTGCCCCTTCCCTGTATCACCTCATTTTATCCTGAAGGCCACAGAGGGGGAGGGGGACACAGCCCCATTTTAGGGGAAGAGGCCGAGGCTGCTAGAGGGAAGGCACAGTTGCCTCGCTGTCATCTTTCAGCTCCAGCAAGCCAGGCCCCTGTGCGTCTCCAGGCCCTTAGAGTTGCTGCTTCCTTGGCCTGGCACCTCCTTCCGCGGCTGGCATCTTATTCTTCAGGTTGTCCTTCAGATGTCGCGTCTGAAGTAGCCACCCTCCCCGTGCTCTGTCTCGGCCTCTTCCTAGTTTTCTTCATATTCCTGAGCAAAGTTCCTATGTATTTATGACTTGATCTTGTCTGTGTCCCCGTCCCACTCGAATGTGAGTGTGTGAGGGGACGGCTGTCTCTGTTCACTGCCACGTCCTCGGCTTGGGAGAGCCGATGATGACGGTCCACGCCTCCTAGGTGGTGGGGCAGCCCCTGAGTCTTCCTCACCTTGAGGCGTCCTGGCACTGCCTACCCGACTCGTGCCCTCCCCGGCCTCAGCTGCAGCCTCCCGTAGAAGAAAAGATCGGGGAAGAAGTGGCTGACCCAGTGATAGAGAAATAGTTGCTTTTAAAAAAAGTTTATAAAAATACTATTTATTTGACTAGGTCATACAGTCACGTGCCTCAAACGTGACAAGATGCGACCTGCCCCCACTGTGAAGTCCTCCCAGCCTCCCTGGTCCTCTCGGGCCCCCTTCCTGCATATCCCTCAATCTCTGCATTCACAGGCCAATGCAGACAGGGAGTTTTCTCCCCCTTTTTGTACATAAACGGCAGCATTGGACACACACTTCTGTCCCCTTTTTACTTGCCCTGAAGTCCAGGGTGCTGTCCCATGTTGGCACAGGTCCAGTCCGTCTTTGCTCCTCTGAGCGGGTGCCGTGGAAGAGGACGGTGCGTGTCACAGCCCCGTTGTCGGATATTCAGATTGTCTCCAGACACTGGCCAGGGCAGACGGACCTGCCCTGGGGTGCGAGTCATGAGCTGTGTGAGGGGACCCGTGGGAGTCATCCCGAGTGGCTACACCAGAGGGTCAGTGAGTGGCCAGAAAAGAGGGAAGGACTGGGAGGTTCCAGACAGGGCAGCAGGGCCTTCTCCGTCTGGCTTTAGTCCGGGTCCAGTGTTGTCAGATGCACAGTGACTCTGACTCTGTGAATGAAGAGAAGAAAGAGGACACCCTGGGGTTTGGTGAACCCGGCAGACGCTGTCACGCTCCTTGCTCCTTTCACTTCGCAGTGGCCGGGCGTCGCGCAGGGCTGGCGACCTTTCATGCAATCAGGCACTCTCGCCACCTGGTGGCCCCGGGCAGAACTGCAGCCCACACAGCCGGAGCTGGACCACGGGCCACAGGGAGAAGATGGGCCAAACGTTGTTCGGGCGACTTACTGAGCACTCTGTGTGAGCCAAGCCGGGGGCCACAGCACCGAACAGAACAATCGCGGCCTCTGTCCTCGTCGATCTGACATTCTCACTGGGAAGGAGTCCAATACGCGTATAATAGAATCCCGGCGGGACAGACACGTTGAAGGTGGACCAGCAGGGTCCGGAGGGAGTGGATGGTGGGGTTGGGGACGGCCTCTCCGAGGAGCTAGTGTCAAAGGAGCAGAAACCCGAAGGAGGTGGGGACTGAGCCGTGATGTCTAGGGCAGCGAGTCTTAACTCTGGCTGAACATGAGAAGCACCTGGGAAGATTTAAAACAACAAGCCAATGATGCCCAGATGCCACCCCCTCCCTGAATAATGACGTCCTACTGTCTGAGGCGGGGCTGCAGCGTCTGGGCTTTTGCAAGCTCCTCCCGTCATCCTAATGGGCAGCAGAGCTCAGAGCCACTCACCTGGTTGGAAGAACATCCTAGGTAGAAGGAGAGCAGAGGCGGGGACCTGCGTCTTCCAGGAGGAGGAGGCAGCTAGTGAGGCAGGATGGAGGGATTGGGGGTGGGCGAGGCTGATGAGATCAGAGAGGGAGGGGGGTCAGGGATTGCATTGTGCTTCGAAGGAGATGGGAGGCCATGGTGGGTGGTTTTGTTAACAGCTGTATTGAGATATAATTCACATCCCATGCAATCCACCCATTTAAAGTGCGTAATTCAATGATGTTTGATATAATACATATTAATTAAAAAATTGTGGTAAAATATATATAACATAAAATTTGCCCTTTTGACTGTTTTTAAGTGTGCAGTTAGTTCAGTGGCATTAGAGTTGTGTTTTGAACATATAAATGTTTCCCAAACTTCAGCATTCATGGACCACCCTCCTATCACGATACATCAGGACACCACCTATATTACTGCTTATTTTCTTTAATCCATCAAAACAAAGGTGCCCCCGATTCCTCCCAGTGTCACTGGTGCGGGCACTTTGCCTATGCCGAGCTCTGTGCTGAGGGATTTCCATGCCGTAATCTTTTGGTCTTCATGACAACTCCACGAGGCGGGCACTGACCACAGTCCCATTCTCCAGATGAGGAAAGTGACTTGCCCCAGGTCACACAGCAGGTCTGTGCCAGGGCCAGGATTCAAACCAGACCACCTGATTCCCCAGCCAGTGCGGTGACCCATCAGATGACACTGCCTCTGGGTCTGCTGCACCAGGTAAGTTTCTAAAACGCCTCCTGGGTACCCTTTCCCTGATTCCTCTCAACTGCCCACGGGGGTGGGTATTGTTCTGCTCTTTGTACAGCGTAGGAGACCCAGACTCGAGGGTGAAATGAATTTCGAGGAGGTCAGGTTTTCAGTTGCAAACAACCGAGTCCAGTCTAGGTAATTTGAGCAGGAAAGGAATTTATTAAAGAATATTAAGTGACTCACAGACCTCTGGGGTGGGGGGAGGGCCAGAGACTGCACAGCCACCAACAATGTCCAAATTACATCGCAGGACCTTCCTGTCACCACCACTGGGCCCAGACACTGCAACTCTCACTAACGACATTGGGCATGTCCTTTCTGCCTCCCTGCTAAATTGGATTCCCTCAGAATCCACTTCCGTTGCTTTCACATGTGGGTATATCTGGATTGGCTAAGCCTAGGTTCCACATAGGTGTATCTGATTGACTGAGTCTAGGTACCATCTGGATGTATTTGATTGGCTGAGCCTGGGTACCACCTGCGTCTATCTGATTGGCTGATCCTGGGTACCATCTGGGTCTATCTGATTGGCTGAGCCTGGGTACCATTTGGGTTTATCTGATTGGCTGATCCTGGGTACCATCTGGGTCTGATTGGCTGATCCTGGGTACCATTTGGGTCTGACTGGCTGAGCCTGCGTACCATCTGGGTCTATCTGATTGGCTGAGCCTGGGTACCACCTGCATCTATCTGATTGGTTGAGCCTGGGTACCATCTGGGTCTATCTGATTGTCTGAGCCTGGGTACCATCTGGGTCTATCTGCTTGGCTGAGCCTGGGTACCATCTGGGTCTATCTGATTGGTTGAGCTAGGTCACATGTTTACAGTCTAACTGCAAGGGAGGCTGGGATAGTGAGATTCAGGCTGCTTCTGGTGCAGACTCCTAAGGTGGGAAATTGTCCAAACAAAAGGTCTTGCGTTGACAAAAATGGTGATAGTACCACTGCAGAACTGTCCAAATTCTGTCAGTCAGGTCAGTCGTAGAGAGCAGAATCCACTCAGCCAGCTAAAGCAGAATGTTTAGTAAGAGAACTGGTCTCTAATCTGTACTGTCAACAGGCTAGGCTGGAACTACATTTCCCAGAATCCCTTTCCACAAATGGTTCCCACTTAGAACTGACCAAAAGAGAAACTTGCGGGAGATTTTGAAGGTGGCAGGGAAGCAGCAGCGTCTTCTCTTGCAAGGTCGCTGTGGTTGGACGTGGCGACAGACAGTGCGGACAGGCCAGCAGGCTCCGTCTTGTCCTTGCTGGCCTCCACACTGAGTCCAGGTCTTCTTCCTGACCCCTGGACATCGGCACCTGGCCCAGCCCTGGACACTTGGCTGCAGGGCCAATGATTCCCCATCGACGTCTCTACTAGTGCCCCTCTGCACGCTCACTTTGGTGGCTGGAAGTATAATCCCCATAATAAATTACTTACCCCAGACTCATGGGCCAGATCTGGCTGCCTTCCTGATTGGATCTGATTGACACATTCCGAGTATTTACAGAATCACAAAGAGGGCTGAGGAAGCCACACTGCAGGACTGAGCCCCCAGGGGTGGGGTGGGGTGGGGGTGGGCTGCTGCTGCCCCAGAATCAGGAAGCGTCGCTGCTGACTGGAGGAGCAGACGTGCCAGCGTCGCTCTGTTCTGCACCTGGAGGCTGGGTGCCCTGCGTGCAGCCTCCTTCACCCCCTCTTAGTCCCAAACACAGGTGTCCTGTGCACGCAGCTGACTGGGGGGCCCTTGACTGCCCAGACCCCTGGCTGTAAGGCAGCCCAAGGAACAGTTTTTCAGCTTTCCGCAGGGGTGGGTGGAGACTGGGTGAGCCTGGAGAGCACCTGCTGATCACGTGCAAATGCAGGCCAACTCTCACCAGGTTGTTCATTTTTTTTTTTTTTTTAAGAAATTGAAAATTTAGATTTTTGAGTTAAATCTCTCAAGTTTTGGATAGTTGGATCAAAGTTTGAAAACAAGATGTGAAGAACAATAAAACGTATCTGTGGGCCAGATCTGGCCTGTGAGGCACTCGTTTGCAACCTCGGGTTGAAGAGCATTTGTTTAGGAGTCAGAGATGCTGGGTTGGAGTCGAAGCTCTGCCACCTTCCAGCTGTGAGGTCACGGGCAAGCCACACCCCCTCTCTGGGCCTCAGTCTCCCTCTCTGTAAAATGAGGCTTCTAAAAACAACATTGTTTGCCAAGCCCTTTTCTTTTCTTTTCTTGTTTTTGGTGAGGAGATCAGCCCTGTGCTAACATCTGCCAATCCTCCTCTCTTTTTGCTGAGGAAGACTGGCCCTGGGCCACCATCTGTGCCCATCTTCCTCAACTTTATACGGGACGCCACCACAGCATGGCTTGCCAAGCGGTGCATCGGTGCGCGCCCGGGATCCGAACCGGTGAACCCCGGGCCACTGCAGCGGAGCGTGCACACTTAACCGCTTGCGCCACTGGGCCGGCCCCTGCCAAGCCCTTTTCTAAACTAGTATTTTCCAAACAATCTGAAATTGATTTAGTGGATTGCGACCTGCATCATTTAAAAATAAAATAGAACAGGATGGAAAATAACAGGATGTATCAGAGTAGTGTAGTGGGCATTGCTTTGTGAAACATATTTAATTGATACACACACGATGTACATACACTTGTATTTACACACACACGTATATCTGTGTGATACCGGGTCTCCATGTAATATGCGTTTCTTACTGTGGAGTGCCGTCAAAAAGTGTGGTTCACGCCTGGCTGTACTCAGTGCTGTCAACAGATCCGTGAGGTTGGTTCTATGATGACCCCATTTTACAGCTGAGAAAGCTGAGGCTCAGAGAGGCGAAGTTCCCACAGACAGTAAAAGGAAGAGCTGGGATTTGACCAGTGTCCATGTCCTAACCATCACGCTATCCTGCCTCTCCAGACAGGGCTGTGGGTGGCTGTGAGGGTGAAATGAGTGAATGCAGGTCAAGGGCTTGGCCCAGGGCCTGGGACATAGCAGGGGCTTAATAAATGTCAGAAGCTGGGCCCGTGGTTGCAGCTCCCCATTCGTGGGCACCAGGAGGCCTTAGGCTTGGGGCTGAGAGAGGACGGCTGGGTCTCTGCAGCCGGGGAGTGGGGGCGGGGCTGCAAGGGGAGACGCCCACCTCGCCTACAGCCAGAGTTTACCGAATACTCATTTGGGGCCAGATACTTAATGGATGAATTGTAAAATCAGGATTTGGCTGCAACCAGTTTATCGTCCGCGAATGAACTCGTGGATATAAAAATAAATCACAACATTTTTTCAAACAATTTACACTATCACTACAATTGTGTTATTAAAAATTAGAGCAGCTAACCTTTAAAGTTGGGCAGAGTGCAGGAACAGGCTTCCCAGCCCTGTGGTGGCGGGATTGCTCTGAGGCCACCGTGGTGTCCTTTTGCCTCCCGGCATAGACAGTGCTCTGCTGGGATCCCCAGTGTGGCCACGGCAGAGGGTCAGCTTAACTCTTGGCCCTGAACACACTGTGGATGGCGCTGCCATTTCATGGAAGCAATCTCGGACGCATGGGCACGGCCTGGAGGAGATGCTTCCGGAATCCTCACAAGGCCAGCCCTGTATCGTTGCTTCCAGGCCCTGCGGTGGCTGGGCCAGCTGCGGGGCTGCACTGCCCTCTGGTGGTCACTGGCGAGCACAGCCTCGCCGGCATGGAGGTGACATCAGCAGGGGCTGAGTAGAAATCCGAGCCCATGTGATATAATAATACTGCTGATAACACTATTTATTATGTGCTATATAAGTTGGGATGCTTTTGGCTGCAAATAACTAAGGAAGAACCAACTGAAAATATTTAAACCATAAGGACATTTGTTAACTCACGTAATAAATTTAACCTATCTTTCCTAAGCAATTATCCTTGTAAGAATTAAGTGATGCTGTAACAGTGGGGATCTTTGTTGAATTACTCCCTCCACAGCTTCTACTCTAAGCACGTGGACTATTGCCTATAAATGAAGCTGAATTAACGGAAACAGAATCCAGAGATGGAGAGAGAGACTTAATTTAAAATTTTAAAGACATATCTCGAATTCTGCATTCGGGGTGGGGGTGGGGGTCTGAGGTCACACATTCCTGTACCTTTCAGTCAAGTAAGCCAAAGAATTCTTTTTTATGTTTAAAGCCACTTTGTGTCTCTGTCATTTGCAACAGAAAAAAATCCCAGTGGTAGCTCTCTGACTTCTAAATCCCTTGGATAGGCAAATACCTTCAGCCCCAGAGGTTAACCTGATGACTTCTCTGGGTCTCTATCCTTCTGCTGGGCTGGTCAGGAAGTTCTGGAGTCATGCTCAGACTTCTGGTAGGACAAAAGCTTTTGTTTGTGAGTGCTGAATAGTGCAGTTACTCTACTTCTGAGAGTGTTCTAGAGAGCAGCAAGGTACTGCTGGGGAAATAGTGAAGGCAAGCAACTTGGGACCACTGAATCTTAGCTAGCCATCATCCATCCACCCATCCATCCACCACCTATCCACCATCCATCCATCAATTCATCTACTTCCCATCCACCATCCATCCATTCATCCATCCAGCCATCCACCCACCACCTACCCACAATCCATCTACCTCCTATCCACCATTCATCCATCCATCCACCACATATCCACCATCCATCCATCAATTCATCTACTTCCCATCCAGCCATCCACCCACCCACTCACCACCTATCCACCATCCATCCATCCATCCACCCACCACCTATCCACCATCCATCCATCCATCCATCCATTCACCCACCACCTATCCACCATCCACCTCCCATCAACCATTCATCCATCCATCCACTACCTATCCACCATCCATCCATCAATTCATTTACCACCCACCCACTATCCATCCAGTCATCCATCCATCCACCCACCCATCCACCACCTATCCACCATCCATCCATCCATCCACCCACCACCTACCCACCATCCATCTACCTCCTATCCACCATCCATCCATCCACCCACCCACCACCTATCCACCATCCACCTCCCATCAACCATTCATCCATCCATCCACTACCTATCCACCATCCATCCATCAATTCATTTACCACCCACCCACTATCCATCCAGTCATCCATCCATCCACCCACCCATCCACGACCTATCCACCATCCATCCATCCACCCACCCACCACCTACCCACCATTCATCTACCTCCTATCCACCATCCATCCATCCACCCACCCACCATCTATCCACCATCCACCTCCCATCAACCATCCATCCATCCATCCACTACCTATCCACCATCCATCCATCAATTCATTTACCACCCACCCACTATCCATCCAGTCATCCATCCATCCACCCACCCACCCACCACCTATCCAACATCCATCCATCCATCCACCCACCACCTACCCACCATCCATCTACCTCCTATCCACCATCCATCCATCCATCCATCCACCCACCACCTATCCACCATTCATCCATCCATCCATCCACCCACCACCTATCCACCATCCACCTCCCATCAACCATTCATCCATCCATCCACGACCTATCCACCATCCATCCATCAATTCATTTACCACCCACCCACTATCCATCCAGTCATCCATCCATCCACCCACCCACCCACCACCTATCCACCATCCATCCATCCATCCACCCACCACCTACCCACCATCCATCTACCTCCTATCCACCATTCATCCATCCATCCACCACATATCCACCATCCATCCATCAACTCATCTACCTCCCATCCACTATCCATCCATCCATCCATCCATCCATCCACCACCTATCCACCATCCATCCATCTACCTCCCATCCACCATCCATCCATCCATCATTCTAACATTCATTAAGTGCCATCTCTGTGCCAGACTCTGTTATAGGCACTGAGTATACAGAATGGGAAAGACACTGTCCTTGCCCAGCGTCAGCTCTGAGTCATCTAGAATTCAGGCTGAAACACTTACCTTACAGACTGTGGACTGCTAGCTTCTGTCAGAACCAGCCTTCAACAGTTAGTCATCACAAAAGAAAAGTAGTTGACCACCTCGGTAGTTAATTTCAGGATTAAGGAGAAGGTCTATCTGTTTCACCCCAAACCTCTTCCTGTGTAAAGGAAGGCTTGAAAGTCTACTATTAGTGCCTCTAATAGAAGCCTGTTAAAATAAAAATTATTTTTTATAAGTAACTTACTCTTTGTTCAACTCTAAACAGAATTCTTCCCGACAGCAGGTTTTGATGGTGGCAGGACAGGGAGGATGGAAAGAGCATGATTACAAATGGGTGCCTGAGTGCTAAACCATGGGGAGACAGGGAGGATCCGGGAGTAGTCACATCACTGACTTCCAGGGTGGCTCTGCTCCAGTCTCTTTCTCCACTCTAGCCAGAAGCCAATTCATCCTGCAAAACTCCTCTACTCATTCTAGAAGAAATCTAAGCTGGCAGATGATAGTGAGGCTGACCCAGCTTTTTAAGGCAACTTTAGGGATTCTTCACCTCCATTTAACCATCCATCCATCTAACCATTACACCATTCTCACATCCACATATCCAACCATCATAGCATTACTATCAACCACCCATCAACCATCCATGGATTCCATCCATCTGCCCATCCAAACGTCCACACGCTCATTTATCCACTCGCGCACCCAACTAACCGTCTATCCATCTTTCCAGAAAACCATGCAACCGTTCACTCATCCATCCATTCATCTCACCACACAACCATTCGGTCACCATTTCAGTCATTCATCCAATCATCCATCCACCCCTAATCTATATAACCATCCATATGGTCATCCCAACATAATTATCCATCCCCCCTCCAATCACCCAGCTAGCCATCCACCTTCCAATCGCTGTACCATCCAATCACCTAACCAATCATTCATCCACCCACCCACCCAACTATTTAACCATCCATTCATCCATTTGTCCAAATGTCCATTCACCCATTGGACTATGATTCCAATTATACTTCCATCCTTCCTTCCATCTCATCTATAATAGGATTCCAATTTGTGTCAGCATCCACTCTGTGGACGGATTCCAAGCACCTCACTCTGTGCTTGATTCTGGGGATATAGAGATGAAACTGCCAGTACCTGCCCCCAGGGAGCTCCGAGTCTAGTTGGGGAGTCTATCTCACCCTTGGTGATGGCTTTCTATCCATCAGAGATTCTAGCTCTGAGACTCCAACTACCAAGTCATCTCCCATCTCCACTGACATGGATAACCCTGGATTTCACCAACATGGATAGAGGGAGGAGTCTATACTTATGTTTAGCATCAAATCAGATGGATCCAGGCCTGCTTGGAACTCTCTGGGCAGCAACAATGCTCAAGATGTCCTTGGAACTTCTCCAGATGTCTCTTCCTGCCCCCTACACAGGATCCTTGGCTCACTCACTGGAAAATAAAGTCTTATGATTGGAATGGAAGTCGGCTGCATTTTCCAGCCCAACCTCCATTTCCCCCAATTCTTTTAGCAATAGCCCACTGATATTTCCTTTGGGAGACCAGCTCTCCCCCACTTTCTGTTCATGAGGGATCAAACCCTAACTCCAGCTCCACAGGTAGCCCATGACTCAGTTTTGTCCAATGAAACACAGTCCTGGGGCTTTTATCAGAACCCTTGTGCAGCAAGTGCTCTCTTTCTGCTGGTGTGGTTTTGCTAAAAGATTCTTAGAGCCATCTTGGCCACACAGGGAAGAGCGTGCCTGAGAAGTAACACCACACAGGAGAAAGTCATTTGATCACCTGGATCCAACTATGCCTGAAGACACTCTCACCTTAAGTTCCTGGAGACACTTTTTTATTGGTGTAAGCCAGTTTGAGTTGGATTTTATTCTTTTACAACTGAAAAGGTTCTGGAAAAGACCAACACATTCAGAAGCCTCAAGAGTGGTAACAAAGTAGCAACACCCTACCCCATTTCAAAATGTAAACGTGGTTTTATTTAATGCCTTTTTTCCGTCACAAAGTACCGCCTCCTCCCCAGGGTCCCCTCTTCCTAGAAAACAAGATGGCAGCATAAGGCACGTGCACTGTCCACACGACGTCAGGTTAGGTCCTTAAAAACAAAAATGAGCAACAGTCTTCCCGACAGCCCCGAATTGCCTCCCTCACTAATGTCCAAAGAATGATTGTCCCCCCAAAGCACAACTTGGAGCAGAGAGTGCTTAAATTAGAACTGTGCGCCACCCCACATGCCAGTTTAAAAAACCAAACCAAACCAACCACTAAGAAAACCAGCGACACAGATACGAGAGCCTAATACGCAGCGATGAGATTAGTCCATAAATTAAAACGAAAACAAAAAAGAGCCTGTCCTTTCCTCATCACCTGCCCTCCCCCAAATCAGCAATTCCTTGCTTTTGTTCTGTGAGTCTTGTAGAAAAGTCTGGACTCTGAGCCAGCCCTTTTCCCTGAAGTTAAATATCCCAAAGCCACTGGTGGGTACTCTGCGTCTCGGGACCCGCGTGTGGACTGAAAGGACGGCTTCTGAGATGGTCACTGGACACGTCCTCTCGGCTGCAGGGACCCGGCCCGGTGTCCAGCATCTGGCGGGGCGCGGGGAAGGTGAGGGGCCTGGGTGGGTGGGATGCCGCCGTGATGGCAGGTGGCGATGTCACGGCTTCTGCTATAAATACTCCAGCTCCAGGGCGTGCCTCAGCGCCTCCAGGTCAGCGTGGCAGGATATCCGCCAGAAAGGCATGTTGTGCTGGAACACAGAAGAGCAGCCACGCGGTGAGGGCCCGCTCCGCACCTCCCGCGGCCCCTGGATCCCACGCCCGAGCTTAGGGCCTAGGAGAGGTCAACCGAGTCAGCATAGCGTGTGGGCATTTCCCAAACCGGGAGGCACAATAACGTTGCTGGCAGACCCCTATGTGGCCAGAACCTACCAGACTGGCCACACCGTTTCTATTCCCTCTGAGCCTGTTCTGACTGCCAGGCATGTCACCTGTTTGACCATCTCCCCTCTGCTGGGACCAGCATGGTCTTCGGCGATGTGCTGACGTGGAATTAAATCACGCAGCGAGAAAGCTATTCCTTTTTACAAGTGTGTTCTCAATCCTGCTACTTCTAGAAGAAAGTCTCAGTCGGGTGCTGGTGTATCGTGAACGCCTCCCTAACAATCACGAATCTCCAGTCGAACAGAGAGAGCTGTTCCTGGGGAGTGTCATCTTTTCCTTTTTTTCTTGCTCAGTGTTGTCATGATATCAAGTTTTCAATTTTAAATCTAAGTGATGAAAGGAAAACATTAAGTAGATAACAGTAGAGGCAGTATGCCGATACAACAAAAGTTGTGACTGGTGTAAGAAGCGGTGTATTGATGGTGGCAAGAAATCACTCACGTGGAGAGAAATCTGTGAAGTATTTCTATAGCTTGAGGCTTCAAAGCAAGAGCGCCCTGTGACAACTCTGCTCCCCTGTCAGCAGCTGGGGGACCTCAGGGAGTTGACTCTGCGGCTTGTCTGTAACATGGGGCCATACGTGCCGTGTGCAATTGCTGTGGCTCTTCATGGTGCCTCCGTAAATATTAGCTGCCAATACGATTACATCTGTGTCCACAAGGACATATCCATGTAAAGACAGGACAAAGTCAGGAAGGATGCAGGGCAAATTGTATACGTATGTGGAAGGATGAATTTTGGGGGTTTTCAGTAGTTTAAAAAATGATAAATAGGCTACAACGTGAAGACTTGAAAAAATCATTAAGGCAGGCGTAAATAAAATGTTATGGGAGCCAACAAGAGGAAGCAGCCTGTTTTTCGGTGGCAGAGAATGGGATGGGGCCGGGACAGGTGTCCCAGAGGAGGAGGGGTGCTTGAGAACCGAGCCTCGAAGGACGAATGAGGGTTTCACGGCTGGCAGGGAGCTGAAGAGACGGCCGTCCCAGGCAGGGCCTCCCCGGGTGAGCCAATGGGGACATGCGAGGACACAGGGGGAGGGGGACTGGGAACGCAGTCACGCGGGGTGGTCACGGCCTGGTGCGCGTGCACGGGTGTGTGTGGGCGTGTGCGCGTAGGGGTGGGGAGTGGAGAAAGGCTGGCTGAGTCAAGTTTCCGCGTCTCGTGATGCAGAGCGTGGATTTCATTGTGTAAGCCTGTGATGCCCGAGATTTTAAATAATAACCTTTTAAATCTACCGTTATGGAGCCCGACACCGTGCTGGGCACTTGAGGTTTATTATCTACTGAATCAGCAAAACAAACAAGCAAAACCCAGAAACAAAAACAAAACATCTTTTTCAAGTGGGGGATGAGAGACAGAAGAAGAGAATTGACTTAACCAAAGTGAATTACTGGTGAGCCAGTCACAGTCATAACAACCATTCACACTTATTAAGTGCCTGTTATGGCCACGTCCTGTCTAAACACTCACGTGCACTAATTACTCCATTTAACCTGATCAACAGCCCTCAGAGAGCGGCACTACGTCCATCTTATCTTACAGATGAGGAGACTGAGGCACAGGGAAGTCATGTCTGGCTCCAGAGAAGAAACTTGACTGCATTTTTATCACCGGAAAATTTAACCATTGGCTCAAGTTGTTGCCTGCCCAGTAGCCATCCTCCCTCCTTCCTGGCTTCCAGAACCTTGAATGTGGCAGCGCCATGCCCAGACGTAGGGGATGAGTTATGATTGTCTAAGTGAGCTATGACAACCCCAGCCCTGTGTGCCAGGGATTTATTTTCCATCTTTCCTGACTTGTGACCTGTTGAAGCCAGTGAGGAAGTCGACTAGGGGCTTCTGGAAAAGGTTTTCCTCCATGATTAGAGCGAAGCACCTGAGGAGAACTCCTTCCTCCTTACTTTCTCTTCCTATTTGGATGCTATCATATTAGTATGTGATACCTGGAGTTGTGGCAGCCCTTTTGAGATCATGAGGCAACAAACCAGAAAGTAAAAAGCCCAAGATGGTTAGAGAGGTAAAGCAAAATGATGGAAAGGGATGAATTTTTGACCCACTGAAACATCCTAGGGTACACCAACTTTTAATCTTGTTAGGTGGGCAAGTGTTTAAGTCATCATTACACAGGTTTTCTGTTCCCTGCAGCTAAAAGATACTGAGCTTCCTCAAGACAGTCATGGGCCTTAAATCATTTACTGCATGAACAGATGGTGCTTGATGAACATACGGATGCCCGAGTTCTTGTGGTGATTCTGCTGCCCCATACGGTTCTGTGCCCACAGGGTAGACACTGTACCGGTGTCCTTTCGGTTCCTGGAGCACACACAACCCTGCCCTGCCTCTGGGGGGCTCTGCGCTTATTATTCTGCCAACTCCTCATATCACCGTTCATCTTCACCTCTCTGGCCTACGGTAGGCTGAATAATAGTTCCCCAAAGACATCACGTCCTAGTCCCTAAAACCCATGACTATGCGACCCTACATGGCAAAAGGGATTCTGCAGATGTGATTAAATTAAGGATCTTGAGATGGGGAGAGTATCCAGAGGGCAGGGACTTTGTTGGATTGTCCACTGCGGTGTCCCCAACGGGCCCTTCTGCATAGGTGGCACACACTCATGGGGTCCTCATTGGAGTCACAGATAACACCTCCACAGACAAGAAATAAACAAGATGATGTCATTTCGTGTATGTTCTATGAAGGAAACAGAAGAGGGGGGAGGGTAGACAGCAGCTGCGGGGAGGGTGTCTGCTTTTGACAGCTGGCTCCAGGAAGGCTCCTCTGGGGGGTGATAAGTAAGCGGGCCCAGAGCATGAGAAGGGGGGAGCCGTGCAGACGTGGGGAGGGAGGTAGTTGAGGCAGAAGACACAGCAAGTACAAAGGGCCCGAGGAGGGTTCGAGCTTGGAACGTCACGTTCACTGCTGCCGCGCAAGACTCCTGGCACACAGGTGCTCAAGAAATATTTGTGGAAGGAGCGAAAAGAGGAAGGGAGGGAGGAAGAGGGAAAGGTGGGCTTCTCAAGCAAAGTCATCAACAGGCACATCGTTTTCTCTCTTTTTTTGTAGACCGTGGACTGCTAGCTTCTGTCAGCACCAGCCTTCAACATTTAGAATGTTCTCTTTTGCTGAACGGAAGCAGAACACTATCCATCATGGCCACAGATGCCATCTCTTCAACGCCCTCCTGTTGTCCCAGCTCCCCCACCCCCCTCCCCCCAGCCAGCCTCCCTTTCTCTGCAAAGACGGATTCTGGTCGCCGCCCAGCCCCTCCTGTCCCCCTTTAAAGAGTGTAACTGATTTTTCCGGGAGGAAATAGCGAAGTTGGAGGAGAAGGTCTCAGCCGCCTCCACCCCAGGCCTGACGGCTCCAGAGCGCAGGTGGATTTATCACTTGTGGAGAGCTGGAGACAAATGAGCCACTAAAATGGAGATATTAACAACACTGTCAGCCGAAACAAAGCCCCTTGTCCTGTCGCCATATTTCACGCTGCTCAGGTGTCCGGCGGCCCGGGTTAACGACTCCCATCCATCAGGCCGCCAGAGCGGCTGGTGCACAGAATTTCTCACTAACGGGCTGGGGCTGCTGCTTCAGACACTGGCAGAAGTTTTTAGGGGAGCTTGGTGTGTATGTGGGGGGGGGTGCCCTAGTCTTCTTTGGTGGACTCCACTCTTGTCTGACCCGCTCAGGGGCACAGACTGACAGCGTTTGAGACTCCTAAGTCCACCCCCTTCCTGCCAGGTGTTTGGAGCAAAACACACATCAGTTTGCATGGACCAGCTGTGTGACTTGAGGTAAATTAATTAACCTCTCTGAGTCTCAAATCCATCCTCTATAAAATGAAGTGGAACGACACCCACTTTGCAGGGGGGTTTTGAGGATTAAATAAAATGATGACGTCAGTAATGAAGAGCAGTGGTTAACGGCATGGGGTCTGCTCGGGCACCCCCAGGTGCCAGTCACAGGCCTGCCACATGCCAGCTGTGCCAGACTGCCACCTGTTCCCCAACATCCATTCCCCTCTTCTCTCTCAGAAGAAGTTCCCCTTTTTTTGTGTGTGAGGAAAATTAGCCTTGAGCTAACCTCCGATACGAATCCTCCTCTTTTTGCTGAGGAAGACTGGCCTTGGGCTAACATCTGTGCCCATCTTCCTCCATTTTATACGGGACGCTGCCACAGCATGGCCTGACAAGCGGTGCGTCGGTGCACGCCCGGGATCCGAACCTGTGAACCCTGGGCTGCCGAAGCAGAGCGTGCGCACTTAACTGCTGCGCCACCCGGCCGGCCCCAAAGCTCCTTTTATTCAGCTGGGCACATGGTGGCTGAGAATAAAGGCCACATCTCCCACCTACCTTTGTAGCAAGGTGTGATCATGTCATTAAAATCTAGCCAATAGGATTCGAGCAGCAGTGATGTCCACCTGTATCAGCCGTGCCCTTAAAGGGAAGAGGGGTCTTCCCCCTTTTCCTCCTTCCCCTTCCTGGTGGCTGGAGTGTGGACGCGGGGTGGTGGGGAGCCCTCTCAGGCTTTGTGGACAGAGCAGTACTGGGAGGCAGAGCAACAAGCTAGACAGAGCCTGGGTCCCTGGTGCTGGTCCGGCCATCCTGGCGGCGGACGGATGCTTTAGGTGAGAGACGAAGAACTCTCTCTATTGTTTGTCTGGCATCTCTGGCCACCCAGACCCCACTCGGCAGAAGCTGGCAGCACTGGCCCTGCTGAGACCCACGGACCCAGCCCCTATGGGAGACCACCCCATCCACACCCTTTGCCGCCTCTCAGCAATGTGCTTCTCCCGAGGGCTCGGGGCAAACACGAGATTTGGGTGAGTTTTTGTGTTATGTGTGAATTAGCATTCACATTTTCTTTCTCCGCTGGCTCCACAGGAGAGAGACCCTCCTCTGAATTTCTAAAGGTCGAGTTATCCTTCTTTGCCCAACCCTCAGGCCTGGGGAGTAATAATACCAGCGCTACAGGCTCTGAGAGCTCAGTCTGCACGGTTCCTCTGCTGGGCCCTGTGGGCATATTCTCAGCAGCTGTCACAGATGAGGAAGGGCAGCTCAGAGAGGGCGTGTCCTCTGCTGAAGGCCACACAGCCCAAAATGGCAGAGCTAGTAGGATTTAGGGCATGTGCTCCCCTGGCCGCGTGTTTCTGTGGGAGCAGAGCTGGCATAGGGTGAGGCGAGGCAGGAGCCTGGGACATGGAATTTAAGCAGGCACCTCCCTCGGCTCGTCCTCCTCCTGGTCCCGTACAGGAGGTGACCCCAGACCAGCACTTCTGAAAGGAGGAAAAGCCTGCCCTCCAGGGGTCCCCATGGAAATTTCTAGAGCTGTGACTTTGACTATCACGATGATCTGGGGCCACTGTGGGTGGGGCAGCTGTCCTGTCTCATCCCACACACTTTTAACCTGAATGATTTTCAAATGTGCGGCCAGACATTCAAGTAAGTACAAACCCTTCATAATAACCCGAGCCCAGAGCCTTGACCCCACTTTACATGTCACGTAGAAATACAGAGTATCTTTTGCACGCTTTTAATAAAACCTGAATTTCCAGGGGAGCAACTGCTCTGTAAATCAAGGGGAGTCTGTATTTTGTTTTATCCAGAACCTCGCCATGAGCTGCTTCGCAGTTTGGAGAAATCACGTAACGGCCGCAGCCCCTCCCCTGATTTGTGAACGGTCCTTAATGTCCATCTGCGTCTGCCAGGTGACATCCACAGTGACGGCACGTTTGGGTGCCAGCGCTGGGATTTGTGCCCAGACATTTACGTATGGAAGCACATGTTATTCTGATTATAGATGACTTGCCCTTTATTTCTCTTGGATGAGATATCGATCTTTTGGACACTCTGGTTATCAGTAGGTTATATTATCCATTAGTGTTTCATTTCAGGATCATAAAGGGGTCGTTTTAGAACACTTGCTACGCCGCCCTAATAAACCTTCTCTGACTGGTGAGAAGGCGGGCGTGTGGCAGCGACTGCCCTGTGGACGTCCCTGTCATCCTCCAGTGAGAAGGAGAGGGCAGGTCGGGGACGCCTGGGGCCACAGGCCTGAGCTGGTTCCCAGTCCAGTGCTGATAGGAGCAAAGCTTTACCTTGGTCACTGTCATGTGATTAGGGCAGAGTTTTCCCCTAGATCTGAACTTGGAAGAGGGCGGAGGGGCTCGAGAAGCCCCCTTGGACCCCAGCAGTGAGCTCCAGGCCACCTCAGAGACCACACTCTCCACCTGGCATGGTGTTTCTGGAACCCCAGTAGTTCCTGTGATATTTCAAGTGATTCATGCCGCAGTTTGGGCCATATCCTTGTGTATCACCTCTGTTACTATTATTTCCTTAATATTTTTTCCTCTAAGTCAATTCATTGTTAAAGTTAGAGAAATACGCTTTAAGAAGCGGCACTCAGAGCAAACGCTGAGGTCCTCCCGAGGGCCCCGGGCACCTCCCCAACCTCACCTCCTGCCACTCCCCAGTGCCTGGCCCGCTTCTGTGGCCACGCCGGCTCCCTGCGGGAAGCTCCAGCCTCAGACTGTGGAACTTCTCGGTTCCTCTCTGAGAATGCCCTCCCTCTGATATCCACCTGGCTCACTCGCCCGCGTCCTCCCATCTTGGCTCAGATGTCACCTCGCAGAGTGGCCAGCCTGACCACTGCCTACAGTTGTGGCCTGCCCCCCTCCACAGAGTCCCCTCTGGTGCAATTCCCTCCTTTGTTTTTCTCCAAAGCTCTGGTCACCACGTAAAATGCATGTTACACGTGTGTGTTTATTGCTTGTCCCCTGACTGTGAGCTGAGTGAGGGGTGCGGGCCCTGTCTGTTCTGCTCACTGCAGGATCCCCAGGACCTGTGACAGTGGCTGGCACACAGAGGCAGCTTATACTCTAGCTGGAGAATCCGGGATTAGTCAACCAATCACACAGCGATTCTTTCATGACAAGAAGGGACGATGTGGATGTGGACAGCTTAGGGAGGGGATCGCAGGCAGGCCTGATCTAGCAGGCAGGGCAGAGTGGGAGCTGGTCAGGGAATTCTTCCCACCGGAAGTGTTGCTGAAGGATGAGTCCGGAAGAGCCGGGTAAGGGAGGAGCCTTCCAGGTGGATGGAACAGCATATGCAAAGCCTTCTGAGCCCCCCTCTCCTGAGACCCTCTCTCAGGACCTTCCCTCTTCTTGTGGGTTTCCTCCGCTGAGACCCTAAACGTTTCTGCATTTCCTTGGAATCTGTTGCCAGGGAGGGAAGGGGGAAACCAGGTCTCCCAAATTAAGCTCTGTGACATTAACAATCCACTTCCCAGGCCTCAGGGTGGGGGGCGTCAGGCTCTCTGGGACGCTGTTGACAGGTCCAGACCTGGGACTTTGGCAGCTGTTTCTTCTCCAAGAACAGAGCTGTGGCCACCAGAACCCCCTGCCCCTCTCCTCATGGGCCCGAGATCACAAATGCAGGATTTTCTTTTTCATTAGCTTAATGCTGTCTTTATTAACTGGGAAGGGTTGCTGGAACATATGATCGGTGAGTATTAAATAAAGCACACACACACGTGCACTGGCCCCCACTAGCCTGCCCTGACACAGCGCCTCTGCTCCTGAGCCCTTGTCCCAGAAACAATCCAGGGCTACCAGGGGCAGCAGCCAAAGGCACCCCGGGGGGGATTTGCAGACGGAAATTACTCAGGATGCTTCTGCGATTTGCAAATGGGAATGGACCTGCAAGCAAAGAGCCTGGGAAGGCGGGGACCCAGCCAGCGACGGGGAGGTGGAGGAAATCTGTGTAAAGAGCCCCCAAAAGCCACGACGCGGCTCAAGAGAGGAGGAGGAAGCAGCCTGAGACAGGCAAGGACTACCTTTTTCGCTCCCTGCTCCTCTTCGACGCCATCGCCAATCACGATGTAGACGGCTTTTCTGCCGAATCTCTGCATTATCCTCTCGAAGCAGCTCTCCTTCCCTGCACACACGCAGAAGGAGAGAGAAAAGAAGCTCGGTGAGGACCTGGGATTGCGGCAAATACTAACCAAGGGTTAAGTGCTTGTGCTGTGCGGCCGTCCTTCTAAGGGCCAGGTGTCAATCATTCATCCTCAAGCAAACTTTCGAGGTGCACACCGTCACCATCCCCATGTGACGGATGACAACGCGGAGAGGCGGGGAGCTCAGCGGCTTGCCCAGGGTGACAGAGCAGAAGAGACAGCGCAGGGGTGTGAGGCAGGCTCTGCAGTCTATGCAGCTGCCTGGTGGCAGCGCTGGGCCATCAGACAGATGAGGACACGAGGCTGAGAGGTGAAGTGTCTGCTCGTGATCCCAGAGTTAGGAAGCAGAGGGGCAGGAGTCACATTTCCAGGGATGGGCAGCCTGGCGACAGAGCTGGCCCTCATGGCAACTCCCCCGTATGTTTGTTCCTTGCCACCTGTCGATGACTCTTCTTTGCGTTTTTCTTCTTCTCAGGTGTCTGGGCAGCAGCATAAATCCAGACACACTGGATTCAGATGTTGGTTCATCCTGATCGGGTCAGCCAGTTTAGTAACCATACAAACAATGAAAATAGCAACACATAATAACAGCAGCAATAGTAGCTGTCACTCACTGAGTCTACTACAGGCCAGGGGCTCTGCTAAACGCGTCACCTACATCAGGATCTCCCAGCCTCGGCACTACTCACATTTGGGACTGGATCATCCTTTGCTGCGGGGCTGCCCTGGGCATTGTAGGATGTTTAGCAGCTTCCCTGGTCTCATCCACTGGTGCCAGTAGCAACTCCTCCAGTCGTGAAAATGAAAAATGTCTCCAGACGTTGCCAAATGTCCCCTGAGAGGCAAGTTGCCCATGACCCCCCAATTGGGAGCCACTGACTTACGCTAATTCATTTAACTATCACAGCAATCCTGTGAGTGAATATAATCCCCATTTTAGAGATGGGAAGACTGAGGCTCGGGGTTGGTGAAGTGCCTGGAAGATGAGTGGCGTAGCAGGAGGAGGAGGAGGAATTATAATAATAATAAAATGGCTCCTATTTTTGCGCATTTGTGCTCTGCTGGGAACTGCTACAGGTTTTACCTGCACCATTTCACTTTATCATATGCTGAGAGGTACTGTGATCATCCATTTTACAGACTGGGAAGCTGAGGCAGAGAGAGGGGAAGCCACTTGCCTAGGTCACCCAGCTAGCAAGCACAGAGCTGGGATTCGAACCCAGGCTGCCACTTGAGCTCTGAACCCCCCGTTAGACTGCTCTGGGTAGGAACCAGCTCTGTTGCAGACTGTTCCTCCCTCTGTGCCTGCTTCCTCCCCTGTGGGAGCAGAGGCTGGGTCACAGCAGTGGATCGTAACTGCAGGCTGAGTTATAAAATTACACATCCTCGCCCTCTGCCATCCCACTTTGCAGTAGGTGGAGCCTACTCCCCACCCCACTGATACTGGGCTGGCCATGTGACTTGCTCTGACCAGTGGAATGCTGGGGACCTGCCACAAGAAATGAGTGTGGGTGGTTTGTCTTGGCCTCCTTCCCTTCTGCCATCTGTCATGAGAAGAATGTGCCCCTGGATGGCTGCTGGTCCCAGAATGAGGACATGAGAAGCAGCGGGAAGCTGGAGTCAAGCCCAGCAGAGCCACAGCTGACTCACCACACCGTGAGGGAGAAATAAAAACTTGTTGCTGTAAGCCACTGAGTGTCGGGGATGTTTGTTATGCAGCATTATCAGAGCAGAAACCTGACTATTGAAAAAAATTATGGTTTTTAAGTGAAAACAGGGAGCTGGAGGCCAAATTTCTGTCCTATCTCAACTTTAATAACCTCAGTTCTTTGATCTTCAGGCTCCCCAAGACGGAAATGAGTCACTCTCCATTTCCCTGATGGCATGTGATTCCTCTGACATGGAAACAGAATCAACGGGCTAAATGAAAATTGTAGATGTGTCTGGGTTAGAGATTCCTTTTGTGCAAAATCTACAGAAGATTCTGTTGTCAAATGCAACTTTGCTTTAAAAAGTTTTAGCACAGGTTTTTGACATGTTCATGTTCATTGTGAGCTTTCCAAACTTATTTGACCACTGACTGAATACTTGGTTCATGAATCATCTCTAGAGAAATGCCATCCTGGACCAAACATTCCAGAACTACCTTCACAACTGTGACCAAATCTGAGAACCATTTTTATTTAATTTTTTCTCTTAAAATCAACTCCCACTTTTATTTTTACTTAAATAAATCCATTTAAATACAGAATAGAGGGGCCAGCCCAGTGGCGTAGCAGTTAAGTGTGCGCGCTCTGCTGTGGCAGCCCTGGGTTCGGATCCTGGGCGCGCACCGACACACTGCTTGTCAAGCCATGCTGTGGCGGCGCCCCATATAAAGTAGAGGAAGATGGGCATGGATGTTAGCCCAGGGCCAGTCTTCCTTGGCAAAAAGAGGAGGATTGGCGGATGTTAGCTCAGGGCTGATCTTCCTCACACACACACACACAAATTCAGAATAGAATCCCTAAATTAAAAAGAAAACCAATCACCTCACACCCATTAGGATGGCTATTAGAAAGAAAGAAAAGGAAAGAAAAGAACAAGTGTTGGTGAGGATGTGGAGAATGTGGGATCCTTGTGTACCGTGGTGGGAATGTACAATGGGGCAGCTTCCATGGAAAAGAGTATGGCAGTTCCTCGAAAAGTTACAAATAGAATTGCCATGTGATCCAAGCACTTCCATTTCTGGATAGACCCCAAAGAACTGAAAACTTGAAGAGACATTTGCACACCCATGTTCACAGCAGCATTATTTGCAACAGCCAAAAGGTGAAAGCAACCCAGGTGTCCACTGACAGATGAATGGGCAAACAAAATGCGGTCTATACACACAATGGCACACTTAAAACGGAAGGGAATTTTGACACACGCTACAACGTGGATGAACCTTGAGGACGTTATGCTAAGCGAAATAAGCCAGTCACAAAAAGACAAATATTGTATGATTCTACTTATATGAGGTACCTAGAGTGGTCAAATTCATAGAGACAGGAAGTAGAAGGTGGTTGCTAGAAGGGGCTGGGGGAGAGGGGATGTGGGTTGTTGTTTAATGGGGACAGAGTTTCAGTTTTGTAAGATGAAGAGTTCTGGAGATGGATGGGGGTGACGGTTGCACAACAATGTGAATGGGCTTAATATCACTGAAATGTACACTTAATAATGGTTAAGATGGTAAATTTTATGTATATTTTACCACAATTAAAAAGAAAAAATTATTACAAAAAAGAGGATCGAAATAAGCCTACAAAGGCACATAACTAGAGGTATGCAGGAAGAAAACAAAAAGACTCACAAGGTCCTGTTATAGAATCTCTAATGGCCATTTGGGGCCTGAATTTCTATGATTTTAAAATCTAAAGGTGCTTTTATATAATATTCAGACCTAGAACTTCAGTAAACGCAAAAACTGCTCAAGAAAATGCTTCCAAAGTATATAAAATGGTTTTTTGCTCCAGGAAAAAATAAGGTCAAAATTTATAATTAAAAACATCTTAACTAGCTAGATTTATTTTGCATTATTACATGTTTTTAGGTGATATAAGAATAAAAAAAAAATCAGCCCTCCTCTCCCCACACAAAAGAAAACCAATATTATCTGCCCTGATGATAATGACGCTGTTACTTTCTAGTTATTAAATCCTCTTATCTGATGAAAGCTCTGAGCCTAAGGCTCTTCTCTTTGTTAACAAGGGAGATTTGCAACTATCAGAGGTGTGAAAGCAGGCTAGCACCAAATTGAGACTCTCTCCTTGAAAGAGAATCTTAAAATCAGTAATTTTCTCTCTGTGTGGTTCAAGGTGAGATTCAAGGTTATCTGATGACTTGTACCACCTAAATTAAAATCACCTCGTACCATGCTGTACTGGGAACTGTTTTCTTCTTCTTCCCCAGTAACAGAATTCCATGAGTTTAACCTGGACTCACAGTCACTCAGCTGTAGACTACATTTCCCAGCTTCCCTTGCAATTAGTTGTGGCCACGTGACTAAGCTGGGCCAATAGGAGGTGAGTTAAAGTAACATGTACCACTCTTCTGAGCTTGGCTTAAAAATACTGGATGTGCATTACTGCTTTCTCTTGTCCCCCTTCCCATAAGCTGGAATGACGATGTGGCAGGACTTTGATTTGACCACATACGTGAGACTAAAACCGTAGAGGATGGTGGAAAAATAAAATGGGAAGGACCTGGGTTCCTGGGTGAGTATGAGGTCAGGGTGACCCCATCACCCTGGATCACTCACCTCTGGTCTGCTGACGTGTGAGGGAGAAACAAGCTTTGACTCTGATGTCAGCTCTTGTATTTGGGGTGTTTGTTAGAGCAGCTTTGCAGGTATCCTAACTAACACATTTTGGAAAACCACTGGCCCAGAAGCAGAGGTTGAAGCAAGTGGGTTGTGGGGGTTGTTTTGGGGATCTGAGTCATGCCTATGGGCAAGTTCTTTAACTTCCCCAGTGCCATTTTCCTTAAACTTCCCATCCCCAGGATGGAAGGCTGACCTCCCCCTCCCCCTACCTGTCTTGGTTGCACTGTAGATGTTCTCAATAGGAAACACAGAGCCCAGTCCGTACAGCAGGACTTTGGCCAGAGCAGGAATTAGTTGAGTGGTGGTGACCAGCACGTTGACACAATTGGGCCTGAGGACAAAGAAGACTGTGGATCAGAACTTGAAGGTGCCACAAGGCCCGGCCTCCTCAGCCTGCAACATGAGCCAGGAGTCGGCAGGAACTCGCGTGGGGTTTGGAGGGCATCTTCAGGTGAAGGTAGGGCTCAAAGATTCTCCAGCTGGTTTTCTCTTTTAAGCCTGAAGCTGCCTGACATGTTGAAATGTAATATGGGTGTAATCCTTTCCTTATTTAAAAAGCAAATGTTTATGGTAAGGACCACACACTTAAACAGCTGCAGGGGCCTATCGGCAATGTAAATGAGTGATATAGAACACGTGTAGGACAACAGGGAGAGGCGGGGACTGGGGTAAACTGGAGAGCACATGCCAGTTCTGATATTTTGAGAGAACCTAGAAACTGGGCGCTATGGATCAATTTTCCCAGTCTTTGGGACAAAATGTTTATCAATTAAAACACATCAGTAGCACAGACTCAGCTCACGGGCTGCCATTTTGTAACCATTCACGTGTTGGGTCACAAGATTTTTTGATGCTAGAGCAGGGGAGTCATTTGTTCTCTGGCTCAGATGATCTTATTAAAGAGCAAGAGGTAACTTATTAAGAAGCCTAGAATGAAGCTGGACCCCCTCTCCTCACTAGATACCCACCAGATGGTCCATGACATCATAGGAAATGGTTTCCCGAGGGTGACACTGTGATTGGTGGGTGTTGTGGGCGAAAGTGGATGGGACGAGACGGACCTATGTACAAAGGTCTTCAGCTCTGCTAGACCCTGATAAGTCTCTGCAGCTAACTTCTCAGCTATGGCACAAGGTGTCCATGGTGCCTTGCACACCTCAGCTTATCAAATCTCTGGAAAGTGTGCAAGTGAGAATCTGGAGAGTCCAATTCACTCAAGTGTGGAAATACAGGAGACGCCACCTCAAATGGAAGAATGTTTAGGGGCACAAAGGAAAATGAGGGTTCCCACTTACCTGGAATTGATGAGGTTTAGTGCCTTCAGAGAGTGGGTCAGCCAGAGGTCGGTCAGAGCTTCCAGCTCAGCTCTGAGCTGTAGCCAGGTCTCTCTTTTGGGAGCCCCTATCAAGCCTGTGGACAAAGGAAATAAAGACGTAGTCACTATCCTTTTGAAAAGGTCTGAGGGGCCGGCCTGGTGGTGTGCAGTGGTTAAGTTCACACACTCCGCTTCGGCGGCCTGGGGTTCACAGGTTCGGATCCCAGGCACAGACCTACGCACCACTTATCAAGCCATGCTGTGGCAGGCGTCCCACATGTAGAAGAAGATGGGCATGGATGTTAGCCTAGTGCCAATCTTGCTCAGAAAAAAGAGGAGGATTAGCAACAGATGTTAGCTCAGGGCTAATCTTCCTCACCAAAAAAAAAAAAAAAAAGATCTGGGCATGTAGCATTAAGGGAAGGGGAGTCTAGCTACTGCACCTTGAGGTTTCATATCAGATGACACTATCCATTTTTCTCTTTAGTAATTAATAAAAATAAAAATATCAAAAATCTTCTCATTAGAGAAGAATTAGGTAATAAGGTAATTAGGCAATAAGAACCTTGATTTAGCTGAGTGCATGGCTGCCAGGCTAAAAGGCTTGCTTCCTCCGTATTCATCACGGCTGGTGTGGTCATGGGACTAAATCTTTGGCCATTGAGAAGTGGAAGTGCTGTGTGTGATTTCTAGGAATTGTCCTCAAAGAGAGGAGGCCTATCCTTATTCGCTTCCTTCCTCCTTCCTGCTGGTTGGAATATTACGGCTGGAGCTAGAACAGCCACTTTGGACCGTGAGGCAGAAGCCAGGGACTGAACACGGTGGAGCAACGAGATAGAAGGAACCTGGGCTCCAAACGCTGAAGCGCTTTGCCAGCTCTGGAGTTCCTGCAGGTCTTGTATATGAGAAAGAAATGCATTTCTATTTGGCTTCAGGCATTGTTATTCTTTGTTGTCTCATATAACCGTAACTGATTTACTCCCTCTCTGCTTCTATTGGTTTGGTCAGCCCTCAACACCAAGCATCTGGTTACCACCATTTGGAAGTAAGTTCAAATATCCCTTCCTGAGAGATGTCCTCTGTGGTCCCCTCTTCACAGCAGCCCTGACCCCCAGGCTCTCTCTGCTACTTGTATTTCCTTTGTGGGTCTTCTCACTCTCTGAAATGAGTGAATTCAGAACTTGAAGTTATTTGTGCACTGGTTTATGTCTGTCTCCTCCACATATTGAATCTAAACTCCTTGAGGGCGGGGACCTCGTGTTCACTGCTGTATCCACAGAGTAGGTCCTTGATGATGGACACATGAATTAATGAATGGATCTCTTATTGCTACACGTCTCATCTTCTCATTACTCCATAAACTGAGAGCAGGCAGCCTCTGGTCCTCCCTTCTCTCTGCACCTTCCCCACAGCCCCTTAGCTGGGACCCTTAACAACAACACAAATTCACAAGGGCACTTTACAGTTTACAACAGGCTTTCCCACGCGTGCTGCCATGTAGCTAGCTGGTCAACCACTCCTACTCTGCACCTGTAGAAGTTTGCTTCAAGCTACGGTCGGCTCGCTGCCTACCCTCTGGGTTTTCCTCCAGGCCGGGTCCCACCGTCCCCCGATCACAATGGCAACGTTTAAGAAGCGCTTACTATGCACTAGACACTGCTCCAAGCGCGGTCCATGTGTTAATTCCCATTATCCTGTGAGATGGGCAGCAGCATTATTCCCACTTTACACTTGAGGAAACCGAGGCACAGAGAGGTCCAGTGACCTGCTCAGGGTTACACAGGACATGGCAGAAGGAGGTGTGAAGTCAGGCAAAGGCCTCTGAACCCAACCACTGCCTCCTGGGTGTTTTCTCTCTTCATCCTGTATCTTGCGGATGTCTTTCTTCCGAGCAACCTTCTAGAACTCTCGGAATCCTGGGGTCTGTGGTGACCCTCAGGTTGGAGGCCGCAGCCCTCACCAGGCTAGCTCTGTGATGCACAAACAGCAGGGGGACGGGGGTAGCACGCAGAAGCTACAACGGGACGGAGGTGGGGGGGCTGCCCACCAGCCTCCGGCCAGCTGCCAGCTCCCACCTGCTGACACACCGGGTAATTTCCTCTCAGCTTGTGAGAAAGCAACACCGCCTGACAGAAGCCCTGGGCATTTCCTGGGGCTTAACCTGGACGGGGAGCAGATGGCCCCTGTGGGCTGAGTCCATCCCTGTCTCCCTCACTCCAAGCACACTGCTCCCGTCCTCTCTCTGCATAAGGGCGGTGAGCAAGCAGGGCCGACCCCGAAGCTCTCTGCTTCACTCCTACAGTCAACAGACTGGGATGTGGAGGCCATGGAGTGTAGGCAGAGGTGGTGGAGTGGTGGCCTGGGACACCACCATGGTTCTGCCACCTAGGCTGTGTGATGCTGGGCAGGTTACTTAACCTCTCTGATCTCCGTTTCCACCTTCCTACAATACGGATGGTAAAAGCACTTACCTTATAGGGATCCTGTGAAGAGCAAATAAGCTATTAGATGAAGAGACCTCATAACAGAGCCCGGCAGAGAGTAAGCGTGCAATAAACATTAGCTACGCCAGGACTGCATTAGGACAGTAGCCACGGACAAGACAGAAAATCCGTCCCGAAAAACTGATGGTCTGTCCGGGGAAAGCAGAAGACACAAGGGAACCTGAAACACGGCCAAGCAACACTGAAAGGAACTAGTGATGAATGTCACCATTTATTGGGTGCCGGCCACAGACCAGGCACAGAGTCCGCCTTTCCTGTGCATTAACTACAAACCTCTCGATACCCCGGGGAGCAGAATCATTTTTATCCTCATTTCATAGGCTTAGAAACTGAGGCTCTGAGAGAGAGCTAGAGGGTGGCAGCTGGGGCTGGAAGTGGGTTCCGTCCAGGTTGAGACCCTCAATTCTTTCTGGGACTCGACTCTTTCTGGGGTGGGGAGAGAGGCCTGGCAGCGTTCGGGGCCGAGGTGTACATGGCAGACACTCTCAGCCGCCCACTCAGACCTTTTCCCTTTATGGGCCAGCAGCTGCTTCCAGAGATTGTGACAATCAAAAACACCCCCAAACGCCTCTGGGGGAGAAGCAGTGTCTCGTCCTGTTGAGAATCACCGGCCTAGAGCATTCCAGAAATAGATCTAGGGCCTGGCCGTTGCGGGCCAACCTTGCCTGCAGCCCCTTCCAGACTTCTTGTTTGGCTCTCCTGCTACCGAAGCCGGTGGCTTTCACCCGGGTGCACACTAGAGCCACCCAGGGCACCCTATGAATCCCGATGCCCAGGCCACAGCCAGACTAAGAAAACCAGAATCAGAGAGGCCTCAGGTGGTTCCAACAGGAGCCAAGTTCGAGAAGTGGTGACTCCCAGGCTTCTTCAACTTTAACGCTTCCGCAGACCAGCTGAGGGTCTTGTTAAAAATGCAGACTTTGACTCAGTGGCCTGGGGGCCTGAGAACCTGCATTTCTAACAAGTCTCCAGGTGCTGCTGCTGGCGGAGGACCACACTTTGAGAACCACTGGGGGTGACTCAGAGCATGGGGGAGGTCAACCCCCACGCCCACCCCACTGTGTGTGGGCTGTGGAATCTCGGGCAAGATGCTTCATCCACCCCTTAGCTTCCACCCCCTCCAATGAGGATGATAAACAGTGCCCTCTTCCCGAGGGCATCATGAGGGTCACGCTGAGTGAGCCAGCATTTATCAACCTCTCAGAAGCGTGCCTGGCACAGAGCAGGGGCGACGTAAGCGACAGCGTCCATCCTTGAGGAATGCCCCTTGGTGCAGGGATGCGGCCTAAGCACAGGCAGGCCCTGAGCACCGCGGCCGGCCCTCTTCCCGGCCCACTCACCACCCACGTTGTTCTTGTAGGTGTTGTACATCTCCTTCACCCGCCGGTAGCGGAAGGCCAGCTTCCTCATCCAGTCCACGCCGCCGTGGACGCCGGAGCCCAGGCACAGGTTGGCTCCCGGGGCCGAACTGTGGAAGCCATCAGCAGAGAAGTTGTACGTGCTGGGGAGAGGGAGGGGTGGGGGAGGGAGAAGAGACAGGGTTAACGTGGGGAGGTGGGGGCTCTTCACCAGGAGACCACAGGCCCTGCGGGATCATGGATGGGGCGCAGGGCGCCCATGAACCCCCCAGCGTGCAAGGTGCTGTGTGTATGTGCGTTCGGGGAGGAGCAGGACCACAGCTTTTATTGGCTTCCCAAAGAACGGTGGCATCTTTTGCTCTCGCCTAATCAGCATCCATTTTTCTTTCTTTTGGTATCAAATAGCATCTCTGTTTTTTTTGGCGGGGCGGGGATCTATTCCTGTCCTCTGCATGCAGTGCCCAAGCTAAGACGACTCTCTCTCTCTTTAGAATTTGAAGCTGGAAGGGAATTCCTAAAAATGGATGGAGTTGGTTCATCCTGACAGAAGAGTCCAGAAGAAAATGTTATTAGTCCCTGCTACTTTGATCCCCAAATCTGCCCTGGTTCACGTCCCTTCAAGGCCTGGCTGCTGACCCTCTCTTCCCATTCTGTGAGCAACCC
Source organism: Diceros bicornis minor (assembly GCF_020826845.1). NCBI lineage: Eukaryota > Metazoa > Chordata > Mammalia > Perissodactyla > Rhinocerotidae > Diceros > Diceros bicornis. The sequence goes on from NC_080758.1 coordinate 14,386,201, forward strand.
CACATCTTTCCATAGAAATTCTCGATTTGGATTTTCTTATTTGTTAAGTTAGGCAGAGTCGATTGCCAGTGCTTTGGATAACCCGCCACCCTGACTGAAGCATGCTGGGCTACGAAGTTCTACACGCAGACGGGGGATGAGTCAGAGTGTCACACAAGGTTAGCAACAAGATGACAGCTGGGAACCAGAAGGGGAGAGTGTGATTCGCCACCGACAGCAACTCCAGTGTGAGGATGGAAAGCCCAGCCCTCCAGAGAACGCCTTTCTCTGTCCCTCGATCAGCTTTGGGGAAGGTTTGCAAAATCAGGGAGTAACGCCCAGGCTGTAAGGTCACAGGGAAAACCAGATCGTAACAAGGGGTGTGTGTCCAGTCTGCCAAAAGCTTCCAAATGAAAGTCTCTTCAGGGAGAAGGAGACTGGAAGGAGACAGGTCAGCATGGTTCTGTGGCCTCCTCAGGGTGTGGGTTTCGCTGAGTTTTTTCTCTTTGTACTACTTGGTGTTTCTGGATTTTCTAGGACAAGTTTAAGAGTGGAAAAAGAAAGACGTTTTATTTTTTACAATGACGTGACGCAACAGGAATGAAACAGCACTCGAAAATTATATCTTAAGTAGCTACAGTTTACAATAAAAGGGAGCCTAGGAAGTGTGGAGCGCCGGGTCTTCCTCCCTGTGGGCGTGTGATGTGCGGATGTGGCGTGCCGCCGTCACCCACCATCTGCGTCTGGGGCTCAGCCTCATGCTGAGCAGGCCAGGCCTCCTGCCTGGATGTGCGACTCCTCCCAGGAAGAGGCTGTGTGGTGACAAGCACCCTACAGGAGCCACAGACAGGCCTTGGGCCATGTCTCAGTCAACAGCAAATTTCACCCTGGGGGCTCCCTGGGGCAGACGGGCCAGGAGGACGCTGGCCCCAGTGAATCAATCCCAAAGGCCTCAGATGTAGACCCTGCTGTTCCTTCCAGAGCAGGTTGTGTGGACAGTGACAGAAATTGTTCTTTAGATGTCTTTAAATTCTCGCCCGTGTGTCCATGTAAACACACACACACACACTCCCTAACACACACAGGCACCTGTGTCATTTTTCACAGACATTTGTGTGAGTGCGTATAAAACTGGAAGTAATGTTCGTAATGCCAGAAAGTGGTTAGTTCGAGATGGGGGGAATATGAATCATTATAGTTTCTTCTCTGCTCTTTATTGAATTACCCAAATTTAAAAAGACCCAAGGAGAATACGATATGACTGTTCTAATAACTTGTTTGCACAAAAACTTCCCCTTTCCCACGAAAGATGTCAATGGGTTTATTACACAGACACGTTGCTGCTTTTTCCTTCTCAGCGCCCCCACCCCCACCTTGGGTGGTGGTGGTGACCACAGGCTAAAGATGAGTGAAATATACCCAATTGGTAAAAGAGAGGACAACATGGAATCACAGGGGTATGACAGCCATTTACCAAGGACTCACTGTGCTGGGCACTTTTCCAGCACATTCTTAACCTGATGAGAAAGGGGCTATATGACCTCATCCCATCACAGCCCCTTGTTTCCAGAACCCACACTTTTAATTGCCACGGGGTCCTTCCTCTTTACTGCAAAGGTTCCTATCTTGCTAGATAATTTATTCTTTCTTTCTTTTTTCTTTTTTTAGAAACTGTTTACCTTCCATCAAGAAAATGAAACATTTTCGTTTTCTGTTTAGGCGTTTGTGGAAGACAGCTTAGGACCACTCAGCGGTGGTTCCTGCCCATCCGGTGGCCTGAGCAGTGGGAGCCGTGGGCAAGTCATCAGTGGTGGGCTGTGCCCTGCGGTCCTCAGTGGGAGCTGCTGGACGGCGCCAAGGGCACCTGCGCGCCTCCAGGCCGCTCTGTGACTTCAGGTGGAGAGCAGTAAATTTGAGAGCTGCAGCAGTCCATCCACCTGGAAATCCCTCCTCGGTCACAGCCCCTGCAGCAGCGGCCTGCTCGTCCATTCTGATCTCTTCAGGGTGTCTGCAGAAGTAGAGACCAGGCACGACCTCCCGTGGGTGTTCACGGGAGCTGTGTGCAAAACGTCCCGGGCCAGGACCCACCACATCAGACCCACTGACTGAGCTCCCTTGTTGCAGGATGGCAGCGCCCACGTGGCACAGAGCAGAGTCTGTTACACAGAGCAATGCAGGCAGGTTAACATAACAGCCTCTGTGAGAGGCTGGGGGTCAGCCCTGGGATCAGTAACCACCAGAAGTCGTGGCTCCTGGAAGGCCGCCTGGAGCTGGTTAGTGAAGGTTCCAGAAGCGACGCGGCCAGCAATAGGACTGGCTCCAGGGGCAGCCAACTCCAGCACAGCTCACTGGCCAGTATTCCTGGAGGATGTGACAGTGACATCAGCCGGGTTTTCAAGGGCAACAAAGGCACAAGCTGCCAGCAGAAGCTTCTCCCAGGTTCCTTCAGATTTATGATGTAGATGCCAACACTTTCCCTTTCGTAGATGTTCTGTTCCATTTGGAAGTCAAGATTGGTGCCACCTAACTGGGTTCCTGTTGCAAGGAACGTGAGGACATCCTCCTCCTTCATCTGCAGGACATCAAGGGCTCCGGACATCGTGAAAGGTTCCCTTTGAGTTACAATGGGGAACCCATGGACCCCTCTCTGGGCAGTGTAGAAAGGCTAGATAATTGATTCTTAAAAAAGAACACTGACTATAAACTCAGAGGATGCCTCGGGGAGTGCCGGGATGTTCTGCCAAGAGGCGGAGGGCAGGGAAGGGCGTCCATGAATCCTGCCTCCTCCTCTTGCCTGCTGTGTGAGGTTGGGCAGGTTACTTTAACCTCTCTGTGCTCCCATTCCCCAACTGTAAAATGGGGGTGATGATAAGAGCATCTATTTCCTAGAGTTCCTGTGAAGATGCAATGAGTTAATCCACGTGAAGCATCTGGAACAGGGCATGGCACAAAATAAGGGCGTTACCAAGGTTGGTTTTTACTGTTAACAGAAAAAAAAACAAAACAAGGGGCACTGGATGCCTAGCACACAGCAGGGACTCAGTAGATATTTCTTGAATGAACAAATGAGGAATTTGGTTTGTAGGGGTAAAAGACACTCCTATTGGATTGTAGATTTTTGACGTGAGGTACCAAACAGCTCAGCCTGAGGCAGGATTCAGAGGAACATTGCTCTGAATTCCAAGTCAGCCAGTTACAGGGGAGACTTCACAAAAACCGAACCCTGGTTGCTCATTGCCTTGAAAGGGAGAGTGGTTCCCAGCGATGACTTCATGGAAAGGGCATAATTAACCTTGATCTGAGTTTTATTTACTCCATAAATTGAGAGATCCTGTCTGGCCCTGAAGGCTTGCTCCTTGCCGGTCCTGGTGGCAGAAGGGATTTTTGGAATGGCTAATTAAAATGAAGCAGGCGCCTGTCCACCTATCACTTCTAATTGCGCTGGGCTGTGAAAAGACTTGCAGGCTCGGTGACAGAACTTAGATTTCTTTCCTGGAGTAAGCTGGAAGACACACCCAGGAAGCAAACACTAAACGGAGTTACGACGACTGGCCCCATAAGCAAAACATCATCTGTTCTAATATTTTTGATGGGCCTGGAGGTGTTGAACTGTGATAATTTGGATAAACATCGATTAATTATGGTTCCGTTTTTATAAAGTTTCCCCAGGGGCAGGCTCGGAACATTCCAGCCACATTCCTCTGACAGCTGTCTCCTTTTGAGCAGTTGGGTACCTTATTTCCAGAATCCATGTCCCAAGAGTGTTCTCCTCTAGAAGCCAGACATACCACTTGTTCATTCAAGAAATATTTTTTTGAGTATCAACTATACCAACTTTTATATTAAACAATATATATGTGCTAATAAATGCAATCAAACCTTTGAAGAAGATAAACCAAACTCTTAATGGTGGTGATTCTGGGAGGCAAGATCAGAAGTGGTGTTTGAATTTTTTACAATATACATGTATTACTTTAGTAAGCAGGAAAAAACCCATAGAGAGAGAAACATAAGCCGAGTCACAGAGAATTTGTGGAAATCTCAGCCTCAGTGATATGAGGTGATGTGGAAGAGGCTGCAGGGTGGGGTGGGGGCGGGTTGTGAGTTTTGAGTTCAGAGAAACACACATCCCAGTTCTGGCTGGAGGCGGGTACGTCTCGTCCTGATAACCAGCCCGCCCTTCTTCTCCAACCTCCTAGTGAAAGGTGAGCTCAATAACCAATCAAAAGGGGCATTTTTGACTCTCCAAAGTCCTACCTTAAATCTTGCCCATTGTCATCGGATGAGACATCGTCGACGTGGATCTGGTCACAATCCTATGGAGAATTTGGCAAGAAGAGAAAAACGGAAAAACGGGACTGGTTAATCTGATGCAGGCTTTAAGAGTTGGTTTCATATGCTGCGGGGGGAAGGAGCACTGGACTGGGAGTCAGAAGTTTTGAATTCTAGTCTGAGCTTTGCCACCAACGGTGAAATGACCTTGGGTTAAGTCTCATCCCCTCTTTTGCCTTTGGTTTCCTTATAAATGAGCAGGTTGGCTATAAGGTGGGGGGTGACCATATCATTTATCATGCAAACCAAGTTAGTTTTGCAAGTAAAGGGGGCTGCTATTAATATTACACTGGGAGGACAAGCACAAAACGGAGCCCTCGCCCTCCGCCCCAGGTACATCTGGTCACCCCGGCCACACGGTGAAAGCCTTTGCCTCGTTCAAGGTGTTTCCTCGCCTCGGAATGCTCTTCTGCCTTCAGCCGCTTAGTGAACCTTGCATGCTTCAAGCATGAGCTGGAGATAGCCCCTCCCCAAGGCCCCTCTGTGTCCATGATCTGTGATCATCGTTTATTGAGCACACTATGTGCCAGGCACCATTCCAAGGGCTTCCCATGCAACAGACTCCAATGCCATCCTGCTTTCTACAACCCACACATCTCTCAGTTCTCTTTGGGGAAACATCTTAACACACGTGAGTTAAGACCGAGGGGAGGGGATGACAAAGGTGGGCACATGACTCAGATTGGTTGGTCTGAGTTGGTCTCTCAACCAATCAGAGAGACCCAGGATCCCTCTGGCCACAGTGATTGCTTCAGAGATGAGCATGTGGTCTAAGCCAACCCATGAGAACCAGCCCTGGGACGTTGGCTGGGACTTCTGGGAAGGAGGCACTCTCCTTCCACTGGGGCTGCTGGATGGCAGGATTAAGCCTGGAGCCGCTGGAGGAAAGCAGGTCTGAGAGCTGGAGAGAGCGATGAGGCCCTGATCACACTATTTGATCCCCTGGATCCCGCCACAGCTGAAACTAGGCCACCTTGACTGTGGTTGGCTGAATAACAGCCCCCTACAAATGTCCACATCCTAATCCCCCGAACCTTATATAGCAAAAGGGACTCTGCAGATGTGATTAAATTAATGGTCCTGAGACGGGGAGATTATCCTGGATTATCCAGGTAGGCCCTAAATGTAATCACAAGGGTCCTCATAAGTAAGAGGCAGCAGGATATCTGATGATAGACAGGAGAAGGGGACTGGAGTGAAGACGGACGAAGAGGCCACAAGCCAAGAAATACAGGTAGCCACTAGAAGCCAAAAAAGGCGAAGAAACAGATGCTCCCCTCAGAGCCTCCAGAAGAAACCAGCTCTGCCAACATCATCAGCCCAGTGAAACTGGTTTTGGACTTCTGACCTCCAGAACTGTAAGAGAACACACTTGTGTTGTTTTAAGCCACCAAGTGTGTGGTCATCTGTTACAGCAGCAACAGGAAACTAACACACGGACTTTCCAGTTTAAGCTAGTGGAGTTGGAGTTCCGTCACTCTGAAACCAAGAGTCAAGAGTGATGCGACACCCTCAATGGAAGCTACACGAAATACACACCAACCCTGTCAATTCCATCTCCATCCTGAAGTACATTTGGATGATAGGTTGATAGGGCAAGAATTGTGAGTGTGCTGTGCCAGCCCCCATGGTGCTGCTAGAGCTCTGGAATCTGACCACCTGGGTTTGGATCCTAGGTGCAACCACTTCCCAGCTGTGTGACCTCGAGTAAGTGACATAACCACCCTGAACCTCAGAGGTCAGATTGGTAAATGGAGATAATAACAGAACCCACCGCAGAGGGCTGATGTGAGGAGAAGTGAGATGCTGCACTGAGAACATCTAGCATACACCCGGCACACAGTAGGCGCTACATAAATGTTAGTTTTTATTACTGTGTTAAGATTTATAAACGTTCACATTTTGGTTGCAAGGTAATTTCAGGAGGCGGATATCTCCTCGCAAAGACTACTGGGGAGAGAAGAGGCATACGGAACTCTGACCTTCACCTCTGAGAAAAAAATTGGTTGTAACATCTCCTGACCCCTCACGGGAGGCTGGAAGCTGGAAAAAAAATAGTGTTTTCAACATTTTGAGCAGATCGCTTTTTACACAAGAAGAGGCTTAAATTTATCTTTAAGAACAGGAGCTTTGCTGGGGGATGATGGCTCCTTCCCTCATTAATTTTTTAAAGATATATAGGACTGGCCTGGTGGTGTAGTGGTTAAGTTTGCATGCTCCACTTTGGTGGCCCGGGGTTCGCGGATTCAGATCCCGGGTGTGGACTGACACACTGCTCATCAAGCCATGCTGTGGTGGTGTCCCACATATAAAATAGAGGAAGATGGGCACCGATGTTAGCTCAGAGCCAATCTTCCTCAGCAAAAGAGAAGGATTGGCAACAGATGTTAGCTCAGGGCCAATCCTCTTCACCAAAAAAAAAAAAAAGATATATAGAGGTAACTTTGTTGTCATGGAGATGTGGGGGTGGGGATAGTGGCATTTAGGGACCGCCTGGACTGCTTTTTGGGGGTCGAGGCTGGAACCAGGGAGAAGGAGTGGTGTGGCCGCTGGTCCCTGAAGGGGCTTTGGATTGGAAAGGGGTCTGCTGGAAGGTTAAGTTTGCTTCCAGAGTCCCCGGCACACTCTGGCCCACAGCTCTGTGGCAGTGACAAAGTACGACTCAGAGTCCGGGAGCCACCCTTCCCCCGCTGCACAGGACCTCGCACGGCTGTGAGCTGGGGACAGTGCCTGGGCATGGGCAGTGGTGTGCTCTGATGGGCCTGGATGGTGATGGCAGCAGGGAAGTCCCACCAAATGGTTCCCCAGGGGTCAGCCATGGGCACATGGGCGTCGGAGCAGATGGCAAAGAACATGGCGGATGCTAAATGGTGACCCCAGTTGAGAAACTCTTCGGAGAACGCTGGAAAAAAAACTGGGGGGACACTGAGTGACCACTCCTGAGTCAGTAGATATCTGGCTTACACCTAAACCTCTTCTGCTGTTGTTCCATATTTCCTTTCTTTCCACGTACCCAGGATTCTCATAGACGCTTGGGGGGGTTTCAGGTATACCTGATCCCCCTCCCCAAGCTGGAGTGCCCTTTCCTAAAGCAGTCGAGCATGAAGGTGTGCCCCCAATGTAAAGATTCTGTAGTCACGCTAATACAGTAGTGATTGGCCACATGTGGTTATTTATAGTTACATTTAAATTAACTAAAATAAAATAGAATAAAAAATTCAGTTCTTTAGGCCTATTTCAAGTGCTCTATAGCCAAATGTAGCCAGTGGCCACCATATTGGATGGTGCACGTATTTCCATCATTGCTCTAGAGGGATAAAGGAACTAGGTTGACAACTTCGCTTCTACGTTGATAAGCTCAATTAGGGAAGGGTTGCAAGCTGGTCTGGAGACATATCTCGTTTAACCCACACTGTGCTTAAAAAAGTTTCTGGAACAATATCTAATACGTAAACTCAGGGAATCTCTCTCTCTCCCTCCTCTCTCTTCTTGTTCTCTCTCTTTCTCCGTCTCTCCAGATTTTCAGCTACTTTGAGGATTTACACGCTCTGGCAATAGAGGGCTTGCATTCTTCTATCCCGAGAATCCTTAGCCTCGATCTCCATTTCCAGTCGTTCACAGTGCCTACGGGGTTTTCCTCACTTTACATCGCCGGGTTACGTGGCCCCCGTGGGCACCTGAGTTGGAGACATCTGATCCACGGCCACCTTAGAGATGGGACCAGCAATCCCGACATGCTGATGACAACTGTATTCAAAAGCCAACGCTGCCCTTACAGACTCAGGCACAGAGAAAACAAAATTAATAGCAGATTTCTCCCCAGCCCATTACTTTGCCTGAAATTGGAAAAACACGTCCCTCTGCCCCCCAGTCCTTCCCTCAAGCTCGAAAGCCGCTCCGGGGGTCACACGGGCTCAGGCCCCTGGGCAGGGCTCCTGTGCTTCCCCTGGTGTCAGGGGAAAGGTATGTGGGGAGGCCCTGGTATTCTCATTTGCAAGGGGATTGTTGGGGGCGCTAAACTGTGACAACAGTAGCGATCACATTTCGGACTTAATAAAATACCGTGACGCTCCGCTAGACGCTACCTCATACTCCACCAGCTGACTCGGCTCAGGTTACCCACTGAGCTGGCGACGGGGAGCGGGACAACGCAGAGGACACGAGGAGGGGACCGAGCTCCTGGGGAGGAGGATCCTATGCCCCTCAACTCTGCTGCACGGGGGGCAGGCCTCTAAGGCACAGGACGCCGGCTTTTCACAGCCCGGGGCCTTCTGGCCTCTCCTGGGTCTGTGTGACTATCCTGGGGGATCCGAGCAGGACCGAGGACAGAGGAAGGGTGTCCGTGGGCCCCAGCGCAAACCCGGCCTCAAGGAATTTACACTTTCTGACCCAGAGAAACACCTGCAAAGAGCCTTGGGCAAGGGTGTCCATCATCCCAGCAAGAAAAGACCGAAAGTTCCTTCGATGGGATCACAGCTAAATGAAATGTGGTATATCCATTTAGGGCAGTCCTTCTCAGTGGTTCAGGAGAACGAGGTCGATTTTTATGTTAGCACATGGAAATATTTCCAAGGCCACCTATAGTGTGCAAAAAGCAGGCTGGAGAATGATACATCCAGTACCATATCATGTATACATTTATAAAAACCCATTAAAAAGGAAACAAGATATTTTATATGGATACATGCATATACATAAGTGGAGGAAGAAAGATCTGGAAGCTCACACATCTGACTGGAAACAGCAGTTCCATCTGGGAAGGCGCTGGGGTTGGGTTAGTGGTCAAAAGAGGCTTTAAACTAATTGAAATGCTTTCTTTCTTTCTTTCTTTTTTTTTTTTTTTACAAGGATGATGTGTATATGTATTGCTTTTGAAAATAAGTTAATTGAAAATATCTCACTGGGGAGGCTCTAACACTGGAGGACAGAGGCTAACATTTATTTGCTCCCAACGTGCTGGGGCTGTGCTTAGCACTTTACATACATTAAGGGGGATACCATTGTCATCCCATCTGATGGAGGAGAAAATGAGGCAGAAGAAGTGCAGGAAAAGGCCTGGTATGGGCTGCATTGTGTCCCCTAAAAGATGTTGGAAGTCATAACCCCCAGTACCTCTCCTGTGGATGTGACTTTACTTGGAAATAGGGCCTTTGCAGATGATCAAGTTAAGATGAGGTCATTAGGGTGGGCCCTAATCCAATATGACTGATGTCCTTATAGAAAGGGGAAATTTGGACACAGAGACAGATGTGCACAAGGGGAGAACACCATGTGTCCATGAGGACAGAGACGGGGTGAAGAAGGTCTGAGAGCACCAGAAGCTTGGAGAGAGAGGATGGAACAGATTCTCCCTCACAGCCCTCAGAGGGGACCAGCCCTGCAGACACCTTGATCTTGGACTTTTGGTCTCAAGAACTGTAAGACAGTAAGTTTCCACTGTTTAGCCACCCAGTCTGTGGTTCTTTGTTATGGCAGTCCCAGGAAACTAACATAATGCCCAAGGCTACAAGGTGAGGGAGAAGAGAAACCCAGGAGGCCGTCCGTCTGCCTCTGGAGCCTGTGCTTGCAAAGATCCATCCACCCAAAGACTATTTATAAAAACACTTACTACGGGCCCAGAACCGCATCAGATAACGCATGGGTCAACAGAGGGGAGGTTTCAAGGACTAAATCTGGCTCTTGCTCTCAAGGAACTTACATGTCACTGGAAAAGATGAGGTAAACGCACATGAAATCCTGAACCGCTGATTCAATACACGTACGTACTGATCACCTACTATGCGCCCGACACCAGCGTGGACCCTGCATGTGTCTCAGAGTCGTCCCTGACTCCTTGCATTCCCTCACATCCCACAACCAATCCATCAGGGAATCCTGCTGGCTCTCCCTTCAATATACATCCACAATCTGACTAGTCTCACCTTCTCCACTGCTCCCACCGTGGTCCAAGCCATCATTATCTCCTGCCTAGATCAGGGGTCAGCAAACTATAACCTGTGGGCCAAATCCGGCCTACCACCTGTTTGTGTAAATAAAGTTTTATTGGAACACAGCCATGTTCATTCATTGATGTACTGTCTACGGCTGCTTTTGGGTTACAAGGGGAGAACTAAGTAGTTGAGACAGAGACAGTATGACCCACAGAGCCTAAAATATTTACTATCTGGCTCTTTACAGAAGTTTTCTGATCCCCGACTCAGACTACTGCAGTCACCTCCTCCCTCTCCCTGCTTCCTGCCTTGCCTGCCCCCATCCTCCCAGCCTCGTCTCTACCCAGCAGCCAGAGAAATCCTGGAATCTAAGTCAGATCCTGTCCTTCTCCTGCTCAAAACCCCACAGTGGCTCTCACCTCCCTCTGAGTAAAAGCACAGTCCTCACAAAGACCCCAGCCCCACACGTCTGCACCCCCCACTCATCGCCCCTTCCCCCAACCTCCCCTCCCCTCCTCACTGCACTGCAGAGACAGCAGCTCCCGCTGTTCCTTCAACAACCTGCATGCTCCTGCTGCAGGGCCTTTGCAACTGCTGTTCCTTCTGCTTTGTATGCCTTTCCCTTCTCTTTCCATCTGTCAAAAGCCTGCAAAGGCTCTGTTGACGTCGTGTCCTGTAAAAACTGCCCTAACTCCACCTCGAATCAGGACAAATGGCTGCTGTCTCTGTTTCCCCACTTTGTGGGGCATCTAGGACTAATCGAGGCCTGATATAATGGCCAATTTCTTCTTTCATCCACGAAATTGGGAAACACTCTGAAGGTAGAGCCCATTTTTTGCTGATTTTTGCAAGGTCAGAGAGTACAGCAGTTGAAAGCACAGACTCTGGGTCCTGGGTTCAAGTGCTGGCTCTGCTACTTACTAACTGAATGACGTTGGAGAAGGTATTGAATCTTGTCGAGCCTTGGCTTCCTCATCTGTAACTGAGCGACTGAACAGTACCTACCGCAGGGGGTGTTGTACAGATTGAATGAATCAATACAGGTAAAGCACTTTGAAAAGTCCCTCACCCAGAGAAAATGCCACATGCACATTTGCCATAATTATTGATATTATTACTATTTTGAATTCTGTTGGCCCAAACTCTGTGCCGGGTACAGTAATGGTCAAATTGAATTGAGTTCACCATTGAGAGAGGCTCATGGATGGTCAACTCTGCTGATGAGGTAATTAGGAGCAAGGCAGGAAACTGGATTCCTCAGTCCAAACTCCGTGGACACATCAGGATGCTATGCATTAATGTGTCTCAGGGAACGAGAGCAGAAGGGAACTGGGGAGAGACCTCAGATCACGTCCTAGATGTTGCAGTTGGTGTTCAAATGCCCCTCCCTGGGCTCCAGTCCCAGCCCTGCCGCTTTCTGGGTGTGCGATCTTGGGTAACTTGCTTAACACCTTTGTGTCTTCAGTTTTGTTTTTTTTAAATAAATTTTTAATTTTAGAATAGTTTTAGATTTACAGTTTTAGATTTAGAAAAGTTGCGAGTATAGTATAGAGAGTTTCCATACACCACACCCAGTTTCCCTTATGTTAACATCTTATATTTGTATGGTACATTTGTCACAACTAATAAACAAACGTTGCTATATTATTATTAATGAATGTCAATTCTTTATTCAGGTTTCTTTAGTTTTTCCACTAATGCCCTTTTTCTCTCCCAGGGTCCCATCCAGGGTCCCAGGTTACATTTTGTCGTCTTGTCCCTTTGGTTCCTCTGGGCTGTGATAATTTCTGACTTTCCTTGGTTTTGATGTCCGTTCACAGGAGTAGTGGGCAGGTATTTCCCAGAACGTCTCTCAGCTGGGATTTGTCTGACGTTCTTCTCGTGGTTAGACTGGGGTTATGGGTTTTGGTGAGGAAGACCACGGAGGTAAAGTGCCCTTCTCGTCACATCAGGTCAAAGGTCCACACCATCAACACGACATCACTGTGGACACTGACCTGGATCACCTGGCTCAGGTGGTGTTCGTCAGGTCTCTCCCTGTAAAGTTACTCTTTTCCCACTTTCCATACTGCATTCTCTGGAAGGGAGTCACTACGCAAAGCTCACAGTTAGGGTGGAGAATCTGCGTAAATTATTCGAATTTTTCTGTATGGGAGATTTGTCTGTTCTTTCCCACTTACTCATTTCTTCAATCAGTCATCTGTATCAGGATGGACTCACAGGTACTTCTTTTATACTTAGACTCCAGTACTATGCTCTTTATTTCAGTACTCAAATTATCCCAGCTTTGGCCATTGGAGACTCTTCCAATGAGCTCCTGTGTCCCCTCGACATACCCGTCACCGTGGGGTTTGTTGAGTGCCTCCTTACTATCTGGTACTATAAGATACTCCATGCTTTACCACGTGTCTTCCCTGCCCCGGCCCTAGAATCAGCCATTTCTCCGAGGAGCCCTGGTTCCTTTTACTGGAAAATAGGATTAAAAACCAAGAGCTGGGTGCTGAGCATGCTTGTTGCTACAAGCGGTGTCATTGTTTCTGAGCCCTCTCAGGCAACAAAGTTTCAGTGTTTTTTTAAATTATGAAACGTGGTTAATGCACCTACTTGCAGGTGTGTTACAAGGCCTGTGGCAGGCCTAATAAATGGTACCAATTATAGTCCAGACCCCTCTTTCGCCAGGGGGCTGAAACTAAAGCTCAGACAGGGCCCAGACGGAACTGACACAGTCCCGGAGCACGGGTGAAGGTATCTACAGGACTGCAGGAGCGTCCTGCCTCTCATCAGCCATGGCTGCCATCTGTCCATTTGTTACATGCTCAAAGTCCAGATTTAGTTTCAGGGTGATGCTTGTCTCATAAAAGGTGTGGGGGAGCGTCTCATCTTCTTCTTTGCTTGGTAGTCTGTGCAGGATAGGATTTATCCTTTCCTTGGATGTTTGGTGGAGCTCTTGTTTAAAACCAGCCGGACCTGGTGCCTTTTTTTGGATGTACATCCTTAACTACCATTTCAATTTCTCATAGTCATTGGTTTATTTTATTTGCTTTTAAATTTCCCCTTGGGTTAATTTTGTAATTTATATCTCCCTGAAAAGTGCCAGTTTCATCTAGGTTTTCAAGTTCATTGGTATAATACTGTACACGGTATTCTCATTAGTAAAAAAAAAATATGAATCTCTCCTGAATTTGTAGTAATGTCCATGCTTTCATTCTGGATGCTGTTTACTGATCTCCTCTTCTTCTCGTTTTTTTTTTTTCTTGTTCATGCTTGCCAAAGGCTCATCTACCTTAGTCTTTTCAATGACCAGTTCTTATTAATTTTCTTGATTTTCTAGTAAATGTAATTTGAGGATGTACGTGGCTGTCTGGATCATCCTTCACTTGCAGCCCACAGGCTTTGATACTTAGTATTCTCACCATTGCTCATTTCTGAACAATAAACTCAGTGACAAATACCCATTGATCCCGTTCTGATTAAGCTGGTGACAGCTGGGGTTTTCCCCGCCTGCCCTGCTGTGGTCCCATCCCATTACTTTTTGTCCTTGGCTGCCTGGAGACATGAACGCAGAAAGGAAATTGTTGACAAATTTGCTTTAGAAAAATGACTCTCGTCAGAGCCCAGATGGACTCCCTGGCCACTTCTCCTCCGAGGCAGGTATGTTTTTAAAGTGAGATTGCTTAATACTGCCTCTGGACTAGCCAGAGAGGGGCCTGCTCCCCGGGAGGGAAACCCAGGCCATCTTTCTTGTGTTGTCTAAATGTTTAACTTATCTGAAGAGCACTCAAGAGGCCGTGGGCCGCGTTGCATTAATGGCCAGTTGGGCAGGACGCCTTGGAGAGCTGCTCGGCGCTGACACGGTGAAATATTCTTCTGCCTGATAGCTCCTGCAGAACCGTAAATCAGAGGTTGAGCAATCAGGCCTGTGTGTCAGGCGCACAGCCACGGCCTGCCCAGATTCCAGCCACTTCTGAGTCCCTCCAGAAAGATCCTTGCCAGAGCTCTGGCAGTGTGGAAATGCTCCCCTCCGGCCCCCCTGCCTGCCTGGCCCCTCCTGAATCAGGCCAGGGACACCTTCTGCCAAAGCCTCCAGGTTAACCTAGTTTCTTACGAAGGACTCTTTCCTTCCATCAACTCTGCTGACCCGTGTTCCTTCTCCGCTCCACAGTTCATCTCAAAACTGCATCTTCCATGAAGGATAAACATCCCCGCTTAGAAGTCAGCTTGGCCTGGGATCAAATCTCCACACGACTCTTACTGGCCACGTGACCCTGACAGAGTGACCTCTTTGGGCCTCAGTTTCCTCATCCGTATGAGAGAGATGAAAAAAATCTCCCTTGCAGGGTGTGTGAGATTTCAGTGAGAAAATGCATGTGTGGTGCCTGGCACGGGGTAAGAGCTCAGTACATGTCGGCGACGGGCAAGTTAACCTCTCGGGGCCTCGGTTTTCCTGTCTCTGAAATGGGGACACAGAGCAGCACTTCCCTTCCGTGGCTGTTGTAAGGGTTACTTGAACGAGTGCAGGACGCCCTCGGGTCACTGCCTGGCACAATGAGTGTGCAGACGTGTCAGCTGTTGCTGTGACTGTGTTTATTGTTCCTATCTCTGCCCTCCACTCAGCTCCAACCATGGTCCACATCCTTCTTTCTAGAAATGCGTTCAGATCCTTTGCGTATTGCTCTGTTCCCCTTCAGGCTGGGGAGCGAGGGTGCTGTCGTGGGTGCTGTCGAGGGTTCACTGTGGTTTTGGTGGTTGTCTGTGTGACTTTTGTTTTGCATGAACAGTGCGGATTTGATGCGCCAACTAGTGGACAGTTCTTCAGCATCATCATCTTTGTTTACACTGGGAATGTCTCCTCCTCTGGCTGTCAGAACTTCCTTGTCTTCCTCCAGGCTTCCCGGCCACTCCAACCCTCCCTGCTCTCTCTCTTCCTTTGAACCCACCATCCGCAGCACTAGATGTCCTGCTGGGAATCTTCCTTCTCAAGCCAGATGGCAATCCCTCTCCCTGGGAGGCGGCATAGCCCAGCGGATAAGCGCAAGGACTCTGGAGCCAGGTGCCCGGGTCTGAATATTGTCACTGATAACTGTGTGACTTCAGGCTGTTCACTAACCTCTCTGTGCCTCGGTTTCTTCACTTGTAAAATGGGTGTTATGGACTGAATGCTGTGTTGCCCTCAAAATTCATATGTTGAAGCCCTAACTCCCAGTGTGGCTGTATTTGGAGATGAGGCCTCTGAGGAAGTAATTAATAATTAAGGTTAAATGAGGTCATTTAACCTTATCTGATCTAATAGGATTAGCGTCCTTGTAAGAAGAGACACTGGACCTAGTGTGCTCTCTCCTTCCCCTGCCCCCCCCCCCCCCCGCCGCCACATTCACGCCGAGGAAAGGCCACCTGCAGATACAGGGGAGAAGGTGGCCATCTACAAGCCAGGAAGAGTCCTCGCCAGAAACCAAACGTGCTGGCACCTCAGTCTGGGACTTGCAGCCTCCAGAACTGTAAGAAAACTAATTTCTGTTGTTTAAGCCACCCAGTCTGTGGTATTTTGTTATGGCAGCCCGGCCTGAGACGATGGGGATAACAATAGTGAGGATTAAACAAGCTGATCTATGTAAACGGTCAGAACAGGGCCTGGGCCCTAGTCAGCGCTCAGCAGGCATCAGCTATGATTATTGTTATTATCATCACCATCATCATAACTGAAAATGTAAGCCATGTCTTACAAACTTAGGACTCGAGAGTTGCACTGTCTGATAGAACTTTCTACAATGAGTTAAATGTTCTGTTCTGCCCAATACGAGAGCCACCAGCCACATGTGGCTACTTACATTAAAATTAATTAAAATTAAATACAATAAAAAATTCAGTGCCTCAGTTGCACTAGCCATATTTCAAGTACTCAAGAACCTCAAGTACTCAAGAACCACATGTGGCTAGCGGCTACCACATTGGACAGTGCAGAATAGAACATTTACATCATTGTAGAAAATTCTTGAGCACTGCTCGAGAGCACTGGCTTTCAAACTGTTTTGACTGTGCCCTTTGGTAGAAATATATTTTGTATCGCACAGAGATTTAAATTACTGAAACATAATTTATATCCACTGAAACAATTTTTAAAACAATATTCACCACTACTATTTATGTTGCACCCTATCATATTCTATTTTATTCCTTATTCTTTAATTATTTAAGAAATTATGCTGGTCTTGACCCTTTAAGTGGGTCATAGTTTGCTATTTGAAAAATGCTAGCGTTCCCTGCCCAGCCAGAAGCAGGGATGAGAGAAGGAGAGGATGAGTAATTACTAAGGCCAGGAACGGGATATTTTCAACACCTGTCCTCACTTAGTTCCCACAGCTGCCTTGTGGATTGCCAATTCCCTCCTTTCACAGAGGAAGACGTGGAGACTCAGGCAAATTGAATACCTTGTTCAAGGTCTCGGAGCTAAGAAGGAGCGAGGCTGGGATTTGAACTTGGGTCTTCTGACCTCGAATAGGATCCTCACTCTTTGCACAACGTGAGGCCTCTTGGTGGAGGGGCAGCCCCAGGGCAGTGGTTCCCAAGTTTCTGGTCCTTCATGTGGCACCTCCATGGATCGTGCCACACAGGAGCCCCACCCTTGTGTATTTCTCACTATCTTTCAATCGACTCTCCTTTTCAAACGTTTCAAACCTTAGCTCCCTCCTCAGCAACTGTTACCTAAGAAATCACTGGCTTCATGTGCTAGTCATTGTCCCCCTAAAACACTACTAAGAAAAACCCATAAGTTTAACAATTTTTTTTTTGTGTGTGTTCCAAGTAAAAGCAAGCCACAGGAAGCCTGGGTGTGTTGTACATTAGGCGATCCGTACACGCCGTGCAGCTGATCCACAGCTCTCAAGGGCTCAGTGCGGTGTTTCTCAACGGGGTGCTGCTGGCATTTGGGGTGGGACAAGGCTGTCCAACGTAGTTCATTATTCGGCACCCCTGGCCCTGTACGCTAAAAGCCAACAGAGCTTCCCCTTCATTTGACAATCCTCCCATTTCCAAACGCGTCCTCCTGTGGGGCTGGTACTGCCCTCAGGTCTAGTTAAACGCACTGGGTAATGAGGTTGCAAATATCGACAATGCAAATATTGACTCCAAATTTCTTCTTAAAGAAGAAATGGAAACACCCCCCAATCTCTCCCACAAATGACACCACTAAGGAACAGGGCTGCGGGTTCACACTAGAGGTGGTGGGAGGTGTGCTCAGAGTTAAGGAATAATCTAGGCGCAAAAGACCAGACCAAACCATTTGGCAAAAGAGGAGAATGGGTCAGGGTCCAGGGTCGAGGCACCAGGCTGGGGTTGGTGAACCAGAGACTAGGATTTGAGAAGGACAAAATGCAGTAAATGGAAACTGAGGTCTGCAAAATAGGAGAGGAGAATTAGGTGCTGCAGCACATTGCCAGTTTTCTCTATCTCTTCTCCCCCTTCCGTTGTCATAGAACTTCTGTGAGGCTCACGGCTGCCCAGAATGAAGACTACAATTCCCAGCCACCTCTGCAGGAGGGTGTGGCCATGAGATTTTTTTTTTTTCTGGCCAATGGGATGTAAGCGCAAGTGTTGTATGACAGCTCTGGGGAACGACCTTCTTTTCTTTAACAGGTGTCTGAAATGGCAAAGGCAGTTCTTTGTCCCTTCCTCCCTTCTTCTACCCGGAACTTAGATGTCACCATCTTGGAACCTGAGGGCAAGTCGGACACTCCAGGGCTGGTGGGTGAGCTGGCAGGAACTGGTGTCTGAGTTCTTCATCAAGAGCCCCCTGGATTGCCTACCCCTGGAGTTTTACGCAGAAGAGAAATACATTCTATTTTGTGTAGACCACTGTTAGTCTATTTTATTTCTAAGAAAGTCAAAGTCAGGAGCATAAACAACGTCAGTTTCCTGAGAGAAGGTCGGGAACTCCAGCAGGCAGCTGTCAGCACTTACAAGGTCAGAGGACGAGATCGCCACCTTGGTCAATAACCAACAAAGATTTACTGAGCACCTACTCTGCCAATGATGTAGCAGAGAAGACAGTGGACATGCTCTCTGTCCTCAGGGAACACACGGCGGAGGGAAGACAAACCTCACATAAATTACTGCAATTAATGAAATGGTTACAAGTGTGCAAAGTGCACCACACAAGTGAGGGGTGTCTTGGGAGCATATAATGGAGGAACTGTTAAGTCTTCCTGGGGAAGTGGTGCTGGTTCAGAGATCTGGAAGACGAAGAGGAATTGGCTGGATCTTGGACGCTGAGAACGAGGGGACAGGGAATGGTCAGGAAGTGTGTTCTGGGAAGAGGGCTTGGCATGCACAGAATCTAGGGTAGGAGGGAGCATGGTATGTTCAAGGGATTGAAAAAAGCCTAAAGCCTAGTGGGTCTGGAGTGGGGTAAACGAGGGAGTCTGGAGAAGTAGTTGGGGCCAATCCATGAACATTTTATTTTTATTTACTTTTTGCTTGGTTATGTCTTTTTCTTTTTTTAAGACCACAGAGAGGCCACTGAAGAGCTTTAAGCCAAAAGTGACTCGTTCAGATTTCCCCTTCCCCAAGACCACTGTGGCTACTGTGATGAGAACAGAACTGGTGCAAGCTGACCCCCAACATCCATTTTCCCCTTTTTCTATAGTATCAGAATTTTCACTGGCACGTGACTGCCCAGAATAAGGACCACCTTTCCCAGCCTCCTTTGCAGGAAGGTGTGGCCATGTGACTAAGCTCTGGCCAATGGGATGTGAGCAGAAGTTATAAATGCAAGCTCTGGTGGTGCCCTTGAATGTGCATGTGACAGCTTCAGTGGTGGACCACGTGGTGAACCACGTGCCTTATTGGCCCTAGAGTGCTCCCATTCAGATTCTCTCACGACGGAGAAATGAACTTGTATTTTGCTTAAGCCACAGTTACGTTGGTGAGCTTGGATCCTAATTAATACCGAGCAAGAAAGAGTGGAGACAGGGAGACATCAAGGAGACTGTCACAGAGCCTCCTTTGCTACCTCTCTTGGATGACAGAGGTAGCAAAGGAGGTGGAGAGAAGTGGACAGGGGTCAGGACCAGAGGCGAGTCGGGAGAATGCCACAGGAGCTCAGGCAAGGCAGGACGATGCCAGGTACCTCAAACCGCCGCTGCTGTGTGACTACCTTCTCCCGGCTTGACTGAGCTCACCCCCGGGCTGACTGGCCCTGCCACCTCCCTCCTGGGGCCAAGCAGTTTGCCTCCCTCTCACTCCTGCCCTCCCCATGCCAGACCCTGGACATCTTCTGCAGGGACAGCCCCTCCCACCCATCACTCAGCTTGACACGGGCAGCCTGCCCATTAAGGCAACGGAGAGTGAGGAGGTCCCCTCGAGGGTCCTGTTGCATCTCGCCTGCAAATTTTGTGTTTTTAAAACATACCGAGAAGAGAGTGGAAGCCGGTGGGCAAGAGGTACCCAGGAGAGTTCTTGTCAACACACTTGCCATTTTAACCGAGAGAATGGGGGACACGCTACAGGGCTATCATACTTGATGGATGGATGACCAATCCCCAGAGAGCCTCAGCGGTGTGAAGAGCCGATAATGAACATCCTGCAACCGAGAGTCAGCTTCACCTGCTCCTTCCGCTTAGATCTTCTTCTTCTAGCTCTAGTCCATATATAATGCCTTTGCCTATAATCACCTTTGTTTACCGCTTTTTTGCGCCCAAATCGAGCATCCTTTTGCAGGAATTTGGAAACACGCCTAATCACACTGCCTAGAAACTCTCAGCCATTCGACATGGTCTAGATTTTTTATTTATTTTCAATCAAAGTTATATAAATCTTGAAACATAAATAATGAATTCTTGTTTTAAAGATTTGCATTTTCTAAGAGTGCAGGCCCTGGAGTCCGGCAAACCCAGGTCTGAGTCTTGGGCCTAATATTTACAGCTACTGTGAACTTGGGCAAATCCCTCACCCTCTCTAAACTTCAGTTTCCTCATCTGTAAAATGGGGGAAAATAAAGAGGATTTACGGCCAGGGTCGTGCACAGATTCCTGACACCTAGCAGGCGCTTATTCTATCGGCAAATAATGATAATGAAAATTATTATAATAAAATAACACTAATAACGATCAGTTATGTGGTGCTTATTATGTTCTAGGTGCTTTATATATTAATTCATTTAATTCTCTTAGTAATCTTACGAGGCAGGTATTATTACTCCCATTTTGCAGATGAGGACACTGAGGCACAGAGAGGTTAAGTAACTTACCTGAGGTCACACGGCTTATCAGTGCAGAGCTGGGATATGAACCCAGGCCATCTGGCCCCAGAGCCTTTGCTGGCAATCATTACCTCTATTGCCTCTGATAAAGGGCCACTGGACAGGGGAAGTTTGCAGCTCATCCTTTGGCTTTTTGTACCCATCAAAGGCATTTCAAAAAGTATCCACAGCACGCTAGCTCTGTGCCAGGCATTTGGGTGGGCACTGAGAAGGAGTGCTCCATGCTTCCTATGAAGTCGGCTGCATTGGGCTGACGGGTCTCCTCCTCTACCTGTCAGCAAGGAAGGACCCACGGCCTCTGAAGCCAAGTGGGCCCAGGCAGAGCCTCAGGGGTCTGGGAACAAACACCCAGCAGGTCCATTCTCAGGTTTGCATCTGGCCTTGCTCCTGTGCCTCCCACTTCCCAGGGTGTTTCTAAGGCTTGATGGAGACCTTTCATGCCCTGGGTCTCTAGGGACAAAGGACAAACTACTGTCAGTCCTGCAGGTCTGGTTACAAATGGCATGATCTCAGCCGCCACGGCTGAGCGCTCACCATGGGCCAGGCTCTGCATGCATCAGCGCAGGAAATCCTTGTACAGCGAGGAGGAGCAGGGCCCAGGTTAAGGGCTTTACACACCTCATCTCTGATCTTAACACCAGTCTACAAGATGCATTTTAATCCCCATTTTACAGAAGAGGAAACTGAGGCTCATAAAGTTTAAATAACTTTGTCTAAAATCATCCAGTGAGTGGTAAAACGGGGTTTAATTCAAAATCCATCTGACTTCAAAGGCTGTGCCTCAACCACTACCTTATTCTTCGAGTGTCTTCTCGGCTGTGAATATCACGGTGCTCTGCCAACCTCGCTTTTCCAACCGCCACATTCATTCTGGGGTGGATGGAGGAAGGCGACGTCTCTGTTCCTGCTGGAAGTTCCCGCATTAACCCACTCTTTGGACAGGCTGGCTTCAGCGTAAATGCCAGGGCCTCCTCAGATGCTGACAGCACCCCGGGTGCTCACGTCCCCTGCAGGGATGTGCGTGGGGGTGGGGGAACTGTCAGGGCTCTGCTTTCTTCTTGCTACTGGCCACACAATGGAACCAGCCAAGGGGGCAGGCTTTGCTCCCGCCTTCCATTGCTACACCTGGCGGGCAGCCTGCCCCGGTCAGAGAGCTCTGTGTGCTCCATTCACTCCAGAATCCCTTTTCACGAAGGAGCTGGGGTCTAATCCAGCTCCAAGTGCACTTTCTTTCGCCTTCTCTTGGTTTGCTGGGGTTACGCGGGGGAGAGTAAAGCAGAACGAGCTGTTGCATCTCCCGAGGCTACAAGGCTCAACATTGGGGTGGATTTCAGCCCTGGGGTAACGGGATCCTCTGGAAAAGGATCCAGGTTCTGGATCCGACCTCCTCTGGAGACATACACTTGTGCACGTACACATATGCTGCATCCAATTTCAGGGGTTCATGCACCCCTAACAGATGGAGGGTGACCTGAGCAATGACTCTCAAGCTGTAAATTCAGCAACGCCAGACTCGGTCTCCAAGTTGCTGAAGTGCCTGCCTGGCACTTCTGATACGCATTTCCCTCCAAGAACATGAGACAAGTTAATAAAAACGGATCTACCAGCAGGAGGATTAACTACTGTTGTATTGTAGGTTCCCCAAACATACCAATCAATTTCTTGCCTCTTCACCTTTGCACGTACTGTTCCCTGGCCTGGGAATACTCTTCTCCCACCTGTCTCTCTCCTGTGCCTCCTCCCCAGTCCCCTAGCAAGTCCTCACTCTTTCTGTAATGCCTAGCTAAAGCATCTCTTCCTCTGACGCGTCCCCCATTCCCCTGCTCCCCCTCATCCCGACTAGAAAGGTTACTTACTCATTTTCTACTTTGGGCTTCTGCTGGACGACCTTGGGACTGTCCATCAGAGCAGTTCTAGTCACTTGTCCTATGACGATGTGTGTTCCTTACCAGGAGGTGGGCTCCTCAAAGGACAGGGGCCACACCCAGCTCATTTCTGTGACCAGAGCCCCTGGTACATAACAGGTGGGCAACAAATGTTAACGGGAGGAATGCAAGACGGAAGGACAAGACAGAGAGAAGAAAGAAGGCAGGCTAGGTGGATAGACAGAAGAAAGGAAGGGAAGGACAGAGTGGAAAGGAAGCTAGAGGGACAAAAGGAAAGAAAGAAGATGGAAAATACAGGGACAGGAAGATGGATGAATGGACAGCTGGAGGAATGGGTGGGAAGGAAGAAAAATGGATGGACGGATAGAAGGCCAGAGGGATGGAAACGATGGAAGGGAAAAAAGGAAGGGGTGGGAGGGGAAGGGAGGTGAGAGGGAAGAAGCGAGGGGAGTTCTGGAAGAGAAAGAGAGGAAAGCTAAGACAGAAGCAGGGGAGGGAGGGAACGGGAGAGGGAACACGGGGAGCGAGGACGGAGGTGTCTCTAGCAGGCGTCTGCATGCTCTCCCCATCCACCTCTTCGGAATGGCTTCTCCTCCCCTGCCGCCATTTGACCCTGAGCCTGGGGCTCAAACGCAAGAGGGCTGTGCTCCCAAGGGGGCTCAGCGGATGGAGGCCGCAGAGCTGGGTCCAGCACCCACTTGGGCGGTGACTCGTCCACGCCTCTAGGAAGCTCTGGAGGCTTCCCACGAACGGGCTTCTGGAGCAGGCGCCGCTCAGTGAGCCCTGAGGATGGTTCCCACAGCGCTCGAGCGGCCGGCGCGTGAGTGTGCATCAAGCCTCCACCCTCGCCCCACAACCCAGCGACATTTCAGACGCCGTTCCACTGCCCTGGATTTTACTGCAAAACAAGCAGCTCTTGCACGGGGCAAGTTGGCAGGGAGCGGGAGATTTATGCCCGATATTTATTCCCTTAGAATATTATCCGAATATTTATGTGGCTATTTACGCCCGAGCTCCAGCAATCGGCTGTGACTGGGGCAGGCTGACCACTGTTGTCACAATCTTGGCTGCGTCTCTGTATTACTTGTGCTGTTATTGAATTATTGTAAAATCAGGGGTTAGCTATACTTTTGTAACTCATAGTAAAATAAATATCTAACGATTTAAACACTTTGCCCCTGTACCATGTATCCCCTCTTGCACAGTCCCGGGGCACACGGAGCCCTCTGGTGGGGAGGCCCGTCTCCTGGGCATCGGCCTGGTGCCGGGCTCCATGCTGACGGCTTTCCTCCATCTCCCATCATCATCACAACCCGGGAAGGTAGGGGCTTTTCTTCTGCCCATTTAACAGATGAGGACACTTGAGGCTCAAGGAGGTGGAGCGACTTGCCCACGTCACACAGCCGGGAGATGGTGGCGCCAGGACTCAGAGGCAGAGGGAACTGATTAGAAGGTGCCTGCCCTAAACTCAGGACACATGGCCCAAATCGGGAGACACCACTGACCTCGGTGCCCACCTTGTCTCCGACTGGTCCTTACACTCACGGGTTCTCCGTGAGTGCTTTCACCTGGGAGTCTGGGAACTGCTGATCTCACGCAGATCCCTGCTTCTACCCTTGCCCCCTCCTTTGGTCTGTTCTACGCCCGGCAGCCAGAGGGAGCCACTTAACCGTAGTCAGATCATGTTGCTCCTCGGCTCAAAACTCTCCAGCAGCTTCTTGTCACCCTTAGGCTATTATCCGAAGCCTTGTGTGATCTCCCCCACCCTCCACCCCACTGCCCACCACAGTCCTTCCTCCTCCTTCTGCTCCAGCTGCACTGGCCTCCTCCCTGTTCTTGGAACCTGCCAACTTTAACCTGCCTCAGGGCCTTTGCACTGCTCTTTGTCTGGCACATTCTTCGCCCAGATACCCACATGGCCCACTCCCTCACCTTCTTCAGGTCTCTGCTCAGATGTCAGAGAAGCCTTACCTGGTTATACCGAGTAAAATAACCACCCCTGTGACCGTCTCTGCCCTGACCCTGCTGGTCTCTCTTCGGAGCTCTTTATCTGACTATATGTTCAGTTGTTTATGGTCTGCCTCTCCAACTGGAGGATCAATGCCTTGAGGGCGGGGATCTGGCTGTGTTGTGTTGCCACTGAACTCATAGCACTTGGAGTAGGGCCTGGCAAACGGTAAGCTCTCCATAAACCGCTCCTGCACAGGGGAGCTAACCCCCCTATTTACAGATGCACTCCAGGCTCGGCGCACAAGGGGATCTGACTTTGCTCCTTAAACCCGATCATCCGATCATCCAGGCACGAGCCAGCCTTGCGCTGGCCTCCCGCAGGCCGGCTTCCCCCCCGGTCCCCAGCGGCTTCCCTGGGGAGCCACAGGAGGCTGCCCTCTAGACTCTGACCGGGGCTCCCTGCTCCAGCCAGCAATATGTTTTCACTTGTGAGTCTTAACTTCTCCATCGTGTAACGTGGTTTCAATTCTGCAGAGGTGCCCTGGGGGCTTCTGGCATCAGGGACATTTTGGAAAACATTTAGAGAACAAAAGCAAACTGGTTTTCCTCTGAGTAGGTCCAGCTGGTAATTAAGATCCTTCTCCAAGAGGCGCGACTTCGACTCCAGGGCCAGCGAGGAACCGCAGGGGTGGGGAGTTCAGAAGACCTCAGCTTGAAACGCACGCCAGTCCTGCAGAATACCCGGCTCTCAGCCTCAGGTCCCACCAAGATGGACAAGGCGCCAACTATGTGTCTGGCGTTTTTACTGCACAGCAGCTTCAAGCTCAGATCTCTGCCGGTGGATGTGGCATCTTCACTGGGGTGTCACAGACATCTCGGACCGCACGTGCCCACGGCAGAAGGGTGGCTGTCCCCACTGCATTCCCACGTCTTCTCTGTCTTGCCGTGTCGGAGAATGGCACCACCGCCTGAGTTGGGCCAAGCCCAGGAGTTCTCCTTGACTCCTCTCTCCCCTCACCCCCACATCCAACCCATCAGCAAGTCCCCTGGGCTTTACCGCCACCCCAAAGCCGCATCTTCTCACCACCTCGACCCAATCCATGTTTCTTCCTTTGCTTGGACGACTGCAGTAATCTCCTGCTGGTCTCCCTGCCTCACCTGTCCCCTCCTAGTGTCCGTTCTCCACACAGCAGCCAGAGCGGTCTTCATAAAACATAAACCAGATCACGTGGCTTTTCCTGTTTAACGCTCCCTCGCCCCGCGATCACCCACAGCACTTAGAATAGACTCGGATGTCTGTACCCGTGTCTGGCCTACACTTCCCCCTCCAGACGCATCCATCCCAGCCCCCCGGGCTTTCACTCACTCACTCCAGTCCCTGCGGTCTTCACACTAGTTCCCACCTGAGGGCCTTTGCACCTGCTGATCCCACCTCCCTAGATCTCCACCCTGCTGGCTCCCGTCGTCGTCATTCAGGCCTTGGCTCAAGTGTCACCTCCTCAAGATGCCTTCCCTCACCCCCCATCATACCCCCTTCCCTATCACTCACTATCACACCTCATTGTTTTATTTTCTTCACATCCTTTTCATTATCACAAACTTTCTCAGTTATGGATTTATTTGGTTGTTGATTGCTGGGGCCCCAGGGATTTAGGGTGAATCAGAGAGTTGTGGTCCCTGCTTTCATGGAACTAACATTCTAAGGAGGAGACAGAGAAAAACTAAGTCGACCCTGTACTTTTCAACTATAAGGGCCAATAATTTCAAATTTTTGTTAAAGTGAGTTGGATTTTGCTATTTGCCATCAGCTGAGTCTCCCCTACTTTAGGATCCATAAATATCTGCTGAATTCAACTGCCAGGTTTGTTTTGGTTTGCTCATAAGTTCTCTCTCTCCCCCTCTCTCCCTCCCTCCCCTCCTCCCTCTCTATCTCTTTTTCCCCAAGATATGAGAGATCACTGAAAACGGAGCCTGCACATTACTTTTGGCTAAAGAGACAGTCCTGGGCCTTGATGCTAGCGGTGTTCTCCACTGCTCCAGAGCTCTCTTCTGTCATCAAGAAATTTCTGCACAGATCCTCTCTTTGAAACAGCCACTGGGCAGAGAACATTGATTGCATTTCACAGACAGGAGGCCTGAGGCCCAAATGGTTTGCCTACCTGGACAAAACACAAGACTGATCATTTCAGCAAGGATTTCCTCCTCTGTAACTCTAGGACTACAGACCGGAAAGCAAAACATGTATCCTTTGCTGATGACAAATATTAATAATGCTCTGGCATAGCCAGGACAGATTTGGAATTTATAGTCTTCATTTTACTTCACAGTTTAGTCCCCAGGGAGTTCCTAAATTCCGAGAACAAATATTCCTACTGGGATAAATAGAATTGGTCTTTCACATACAGTTTTATTTGAGGTTATCTTTATTTTTCAATCTGTTAAACCAATAATGTCAATGTAATTTATAAAGCCAGAAGATCCTCACATTAATCCTCTTATCAGCCAAAAAAAACCCTTCTTCACCTTGGAGAAAGCTGCTCCCTCTTTCATTAGAGGTAAGTAACGCATTGTATTTCCCATCTTGCTTTGGCTACCAGGAAGCTCAGAGATTAACTCTGAACTTAAGTGTAGTAGTTAACCTGAGCCAAAATTTTTGGTACCATGCCTTATCCTTATTCATTACATAGCTTTTTATTCCTTTGCCTTTGCTTTAATAGTTCTATTTTAAAGATGTTTTCCATTTGAAATTCTTCCAAAATCTTTCTGACATAGGCTGGGTATAAACAAATGAATTAAATTTATTTCTGAAGCTGCTCTCCCTCTTTTTTCCATCTCCCTTGCCACTTGCTTAGGGGCACAGGAGCAGATACTTTAAATAAGCATAGTCCCTCTGCTCGCTCGCTCTCTTTGTAAAACATGTTTTCAGGGGAATGAAAATTGTTTTTAAAAGCTTCCATCCTGGCCCACTGCTAATTATTACTGACCCAGGAGGATCTGTACTAATTTGCCTTAATAAACTTATTAAATAGCAAATTTCAGGAGGAAGAAACTACACAGCCTTTATTGGATTAGTAAAACCGCCAGTGGACATCCCCACTAGAGCAGGGAGAAAAGCCCATTAATTGCACATGGAAGCGGGGAGATAATCTGGTCAAGTGTGTTTCCAATAAACCGTCGCTAGCCACAGTTTTGTGCCTTTTTGGGGTCTGCTAGCAAAAGTTGCTAGCCTCCCGAGGAAAAAGAAAAAAAAAGAAAAGGCAGCAGATGCAGGTGATCAAATACGGCAAATATGAAACGGAACGAGCAATGCCAAACCTCCAGGTCATTGAAGAACAGATGCGTATCTGCGAGGTTGAAGATCATCTCCTCCATCATCAGGCCGATACGCACGGACGTCGTGGTGTCCTGGAAGAAAGAAAACGGGAGAAGCTCACGCAAGTGGAGCCTGCCGCCGTGGTCATCTCAGCCTCCCCCTCCTGCCCGTCCACCTCTGAGAGGCAGGTCTGGTCCCTCCTCGTCCCCACAGCTCGCACACGGCCTACAACGTGTCTCTGTGTGGGGTCAGGGTGACGAGGTGGTACAGCTTCTGAGATTTCACGTCTAGTCTTCCTCATTTCTATTTACCCTTGCCAGTATTTAACCCTCCCCCCAACGCCCCTGCAACTGCAACTGTGTTCAGAGTTGCAAGGACCAGAAATGGCTGTAATAACGGAGGGCCTCTCAGCAAATGCGTGTTTTCAGAAAGGCCTGAAAGATTTCAGGGAAAGCAGTGTAAACACGCATAAACCGCTGGGAGAGCCGGAGGTGGGTTCTCTCTTTACAAAGATCTCTCTATGCATGCTGCCTTTCTCCTGATATTTTAAAAAATCACTCTTATCTAACAATGGGGGATTAATGATAAAAACAAAGACACAAACAATACCCACGATGGGACATCCATACCAGGGAAAACTAGGCAGCCATTAAAAAACTGAAGTCAGGCAAGAGCTGTTGATGTGAAACTATCCTGGAGAAACACAGTATTAACTAGCACAGCAAGCTGCAGCACCGGACAACGTGTGAAACGCAGGCAGGCCGTGCAAGGGTCCCTTCTCCCGCCCTCTCTTTGCTATGTACGTGGTGTGACAGACTGCATTACTCTTCGCCCATCTTTGGGGTCCCTTCCTGAAGAGCTTCTCCCTGCAGGAGGATGATACATACCAGGGGTCACGAACTACAGCCCACGGGCCGGATCTGGCCTGCTGCCTGTTTCTGTATGGCTCGCACGCTAAGAATGACTTTTACATTTTTTGACAAGGTATTGCCTATGGCTGCTTTCGTGGTCTGAAGGCAGAGGTGAGTAGTTGTGACAGAGACCATACGTCTCTGTCAGAGACGTATTGAGTCTCTGACAGAGACTCAAATATTTACTGTCTAGCCCTTGGCAGAAAGTCTGCCGGCCCCTGGTACATGGCCTCCCTATGGGACTCAGGTGTGACCACGAGACTTGCTCTGGCCAATGATACACGAGCAGACGTTCACGCCTGTTTAAGAACTAGTGCCTGATTCCCCACGCTCTCTCTTCCCACGTCACGAGACTAAATGTTCTGGATAAAAGCTATTTGGTCAGCCTGGGTCCTAGAGGAAAGATGGTATGGGTCAGAGCCGCAGACTGCGATGGACATGCACCATAAATGAGGAGTAGACAGGATTCTGGGGATGTTTGTTGCTGCAGCATCACCTCGGCTACCCCAACTGATACGCGTGGAAATGACGTAGCACAGTGGTTCTCAACCCTGGGTACACCCTGTAACGATTTGGGGAGCATTTAAAAATCCTGACCCTCAGGTCGCACGGAGACTAATAAAATCAGAATTGCTCGGGGTGGCGTCCAGGTATTAGGAATGTTTAAAGCTCCCCCACATGATTTCAATGTACGGCCAAGGTTAAGACCCACTGATCTAAAAGGATATACAACACGTACTAATATTCCTGGTTAATATCGATTAAGTGCTTTGTCTGTGCCACTTTGTAAGTATTAACTCATTTAATTCCCACAGAGCGCTTTGAGGGGAGCACTATTATTTTCCCATTTTATAGATGAGAAAACTGAGGCTCACAAAGCTTAGGTAACTGGCTCAAGGACACACAGCTGGTGAGTGCTGGAATTTGAATCCAGGCAATTGGGTTCCAGAGCAACACTGCTTCTGAGGGGAACTTAGTGGGGCCCGGGTCTGGAGAGGAGTGAAGGGGACCGTTTACTGTCACTCCACACACTTCTTTTCCTGTTTGAATTTTTCACCGGGAGGCTGAATTACTTCTATTACAAAAATAAATAAATAACAACATAAACCCTTCTTGACCCTAAAAAAAAAAAGAGCTGGTGATCTCAGCTTCACACACCTAACCGTGAAGAATCACGCCCAGGAACGCAGCCATTAGGCAAAACACCTCATCAGGGCCCCAGCCGCCAAAGCTGAGCACTCCGGGTCCCGGCTGGAAGGCGGCAGGGCAGAGAATTCAGTGAAAAATGAAGAGAAAATGAGGAAAGCAAACTTCTCAGGGCCAAGGAGGGAATCATTGTGTGACCTGGGGGAAGGTTTTGGGGGTGTTTCCACGCATTACTCAAGGCCCGGACCATTTCACCCCTGCAGAACTGCACATTCCTTCCTGGCGAGGCTGTCTGAACACCTCACCATCCATGACCGGCCCTCCACGTACTTGACAAGAAGCAAGAAGCTGTCATCCAGACTCATCTGCTGAAAGGATTTATTTAGAAAAATGTCAACTCCCAGGCCAGCACATACAACAGGAAAAGTAATTATTGTATACGGAATGGCTTATCTGAAAAAAGTCTTTGCCTAGTTATAAGAAGGCAAGTACTCTATATTGATAAAGCGGAAATTATGATTTATTGACCCTGGGAGGATGTGAAGTTTGCATGTGTGTGATGGGGGCTGGGGTGAGAAAAGAGAGCTATTTCTTATCCTCTAATTTGGGAAGCCAGAGATCATGCCTAGAACAGAAAAAAAGCAAGAAGTAGTTAACATCAGCAGGTTGCTTAGCAATCGGGAGGTAAGGACCAAAAGACGCAGCAAGAGTTGAAAGCTGTTGCCTCTGGGCAGAAAGAAAGTGTGGTTGTGGGTCCACTGGGGGCTGCTGTTTTTCACAATACTTGCCCTCGTAGAACTATATGAGTTTTAAACTATATGCGTATATTTCTTGAATTAAAAAAAAAACGAAATTAAAATTAAAGGGAACATACTTAGTAATTCCACTTCTTATTCTACTCTAGAGAAAAATCTGTACATGTGAACAAGGGGCATGTCAAAAGACGTTCATTACAGAATTGTCTGTAAACTGCAAAAGACTGGAAACGATTTAACTGTTCAGCCAAAGGAGACTAGAGAAATAAAAAGTGTACTATAAAATGTAAATATAATAAAATCTATGTTGTACTCCCTCCATGTCCCACCCATCACCACCTACCCCATGAGTAAATCTCCCCCCTCGTTAACTACAACTTGCACAATCCAGCTCCTTAGCTGCCCCCACACACATCCCTCATATAAATGACCCACCGCCTATAAGATCTACTGGCCCTGTGGTCTCAGGCAAGTTATATTTCAAAGCCTCGGTTTCTCCTTCTGTAAAATGGGCCTAACTTGTACTCTGTTGTGAAGATTAAATAAGATAATACAGTCACGCGTTGCCTAAGCACAGGGACATGTTGTACCACACACGTAGGCTATATGGCACTTCTCTTATGGGACCACCATCGTATACACAGCTCACCGTTGACTGAAACATCTTTATGCAGCACATGACTATATTTTCATACAGAAAACTAAATTTAGTTGAAAGAAATGAACCAGATCTCCATGTATTAACATGAACACATCAAAAAAAAATTGAGTGAAAGCAACAGTTTTCTGAAAGTTATATACTGCATGTTATTAGCATTTTTTAGAAACACATAAAATGTTACCACACATTTTCCATGGGCATTTATACATTATAAATATCCCGAGTCAGAACAGTAATTACTTCTGGAAGGCAGAGAGGAGGCAACAGGAATTAGAAGTGATGATCAAAGTGAACTTTAGCATTATCTAGAATATTCTAAAAATTGTTTAAAGGAGAAGAGATTCAAATATTTATTGTATAATTAAAAATTAAAACAAAATTTTAAAGACACTGGACTGTTTCTGAGGAGAGTCTTTAGAATACCCATCTACTCCTTGAGCCTTCTCATTATGTCAGGTTTCCCTAAAATCTGCCTTCATGTTGCCTGTTAGATTGTTTTAAACTGCGTAGGTGGGACTTCTTTTCAAGGAACTTGATAAAAACTAGTTGTACAGAGGCGGAAAAGTCTGGAAGAGCCCAAGAACAGCACAACTGTCCCAGGAGTTAAGTAACACACAGGGTTACCCAGGCCAGACCACTTTATCCAAGTAGAAAATCTTTTTCCAGGGTTGCAAAGACTGAGAATCTATGAAAAAAAATTGGTGGAGACGCAGCATTAATTAATGTGAAATACATCTGGAGTGAGGGCAAGACGAAAGCCATGAGTTGCATCTCCCGCTGCCTGTGGAACGTGTCCCTAAGATACTCCATAAACACACCCCCCTGGTCTGTTGGCTCCGGTCACCCTGTGCAGCTTGTGGGGGGAGGACCCTCTGTCTGACCTTGCATGTCTCCCAGTCAAATAAAGCCTAAAATATGGGAGCCTTCACACCATGGTCTTCAGCTAATAAAAGGCCACTGACCCATTCAAATCCACTCCGATCCCTCTACCACCTAACGTTGCAGTGAGGATTAAACGAGATAGCACACATGTAAACACCTACCTGGGTGTGCCGTGGGCACTCCACGAGCGCTGGTTATCGTTAAAATCCCCCAATCCACTTCCTTGCACCCTAAGCCAAGAACCTGCTTCTGTAAACCTAGCAGAAGCACCCCAAATCAGACGGTACTTTCTGAAAGTACCATCTCACATGAAAACCATTTTCTTAATCATTACATACCCTTTGGATTAAAAAAAAAAAATCAGTGGTTAATTTCCTAAATGAGCAACAGCAGAAACAGATTGCTCTTAAAAAATGATCAATTTAAACCAGAAGGGAGAACTGAGAAAACGGGGTTTTTCCAAAACAGGCTTCAATTTGTAAGTTGCCCGTTGAAGGATGGTGCTGGGGGCTGTGGGGCTGGGCGGAGGGGACATCATGTTTGTTTGACTTGAGAGTTTGTGGGTGGTTCTCAGAATCCCAGGGTAGGTACAAATCAGACTAAGGTCCTGTAGATTTTTTCAATGTGCTCTAATGTTCTACAGATTTCTCAAGGTTCTGTTTTGATGACGGTGAGGTGGGCTGTGCACGCATTCATTTAGGAGGCTGATGAGGAGGCTCCGAGCGTTGGAACCCCCTCGAGGCAGATGCTGTGGATCTGCATGCAGTTCTGTAACCTAATTATTACGCATTCTTGGTGAAGTTCTCTTAATTAGAGGAGGATGGAGGGGCCTTTTGCCATACGGGCAGCACTAAGATCTGCCTTGCGCATCAGTAAGTTATCTTGTGATGTATAGTTGTATTTCCTGGATGGAGGAGAGACGGTAAGAGCATAAAAAAAGAAAGTCTTTCCTAAAAGGAAATTAAGACGTCAAATAAACACGAAGGAAGAAAATGGTGTGCGTGTTCTTGGAGGTTTCAAAATCTGAATGCAGAAGTTATTCAGGGTGAATTAAGACGACAGCAGTTTCTATCAAGTGTCTTCACCATCCCCAACTCTACCAGCTCCCCAAGTTAAACCACATTCTTAGAGGTTTACTTCCCAATCCCTATAGATTAGGAGGCAGCCATTGCCGTTTCAAAAGGAGTCCAAGTTTTTACCACAAAGTTGTTTTAATGAATCGCAACTGTATTTGTCCATTATGGAATTTCCACACTATTTATCCAGCATCGCAACCTTTTGAACAAAAGGCACAACCTAACTTCAACCCAAACTGGCTTATGTGACTGTGCTCTTTTGGATTCTTTCACAGTTGGTTGAATAATAATAATAATAATAATAATAATAGCCAATCTTTGAGTGCTTTGGAGTAGAGGTTCAGAGGGTGGGCTCTGAGACAGACTGCTTATGATCAAGGCCAGTTCCATGTCTTACCAGCTCAACGACCTTGTACAAGTTACTTAACCTTTGTGCGCCTCAGTTTCCCATCTGTAAAATGGAGTTACTTACTTCATAGGGTTATTACAAAGATTAAGTGAATTTTTCAAAGTGCAGGTAATAATCCTTTTAGTGAAAGTGTACTTTAATGACCAGCATCCAAAAAGAAAAAAGAATGCAAGAAATACAATAGAATCCAGGGGTCCTGGTGTCTATGGCCCACTGCCTGTTTTGGCAAATAAAGTTTTATTGGAACACAACAATGTCCATTTGTTCACTTAATGTTTATGGCTGCTTTTGTGCTACAATGGCAGAGTTGAGAGTCGCTACCGAGTCTAGCCTAAAGTCTAAAATATTTATTATCCCTTTATAGAAAAAGTTTGCCAATCCCTAGAATAGATGGTAAAATCTCCGAGTGAGTCATACGTAGTAATGGTGAACTTCTATTTCAGTTGGAGTGCGTGTGAGTTGGGTCATGATGTAAAATGTATTTCTTACTGTGACTGTGTTAAAAAAAAAATGTAAAAACAGTGAGTGAGTGACTGTTCAGAGCTTAAAACCATGCCTGGAACACAGCAAATGCTGAATAAATGTTAGTTTAATGACAGCTACTATTTTTATTGCTGTTACTGTTATTAGCAGGTGACTTGTTCGTGGTTCCTCAATTTGTAAGAGGCAGCGTTGGGACTGGAACCCAGGTCTGATCTGACTCCAGATTCCCTAATCCTCTGGTTACGCCCTGATGCTCGTTATGACTTCTTTGCTTTGAGGGAGTGTCTGCCCTCCATGGCTCAGCTGCGTGACGGGAAAGAAGAGGCGCCCCCCCCCCCCCGGAATATCCAGAGGCACCAGGCCTCTGTGGTATCTGGTGGTCTCCACCTGAGCTCAACCATTTAATTGATTTCCTCTGGAGTCCCTGCTCTGAAGATTTAGAGCTGTCTGTGCAGGAAAGGGTTAACTCAGCAGGCCTGGGCTGCTGGAACCCTGCACATTCCTAAGAAAGGTCTGTCTTTAAGACAGGCCCTTGGCTGCTCCCGGTAGATGAGCTCTGAGCCCCTGGGCTATGCAGTCCCAGCTGAGCAGATAGTTTATGTGAACAACGTGATTTATGGTGAACGTTTGTCTCTGTTCTGGGGGCTGGAGTCTGAGTAGCTGAGGTCAGTCCTGAGATGCTGCATGCCTGTATCACTGACCCCAATGAGACCCTGGACACCAAGGCTCAGGTGAGCTTCCTGGCTGGCAACACTTGGCAGGTGGTGTCACACATCAGTGCTGGGAGAATTAAGTGGAGTGTCTGTGCTCTCCTGGGACAGGACGCCTGGAGGGCTGTGCCTGGTCTCCCCTGGACTTTATTGCATGTGCCTGTCCCTTTGCTGATTTTAATCTGTATCCTCTCACTGTAATAAATGGTAACCATGAGTAGAATAGCTCCTCTGAGTCCTGTGGGTCTTTCTGGTGACTCATCAACTCATTGGGTGGTCTTGGGGGCCCCCAACATAGTATCTTTATGAGACACCTTGAAAAAATTCCAACCGGTTAACAAAAGAGGCAGCATGCTATTGTGGAGACACGTGATCTCGCTGGGAATGAACTTTCATGTCTGTAAATTAGCAGGTAATCATTTTTAGTAAAAATAATACCCATTATTGGCCTTCTAGGACAATCTCATAACCTAGGCCTGAGCAGAGTCATAGGGACTGGTTCAGGGATGGTCATGTGGCCAGTGAAGCCAATGAGAATTGGCCCTGGGACTCCAGCTGTAACTACTGGGAAAGAGGCACCTTCTTACTCCTGGGGTGACTGAGCTGGTAGAACCCAACCTTAGCCGCCTTTATCACTACAGAGAGAGCCTCCCTGACAATGCACACAGATCCACATGAAATTATTTGGGGACTGGATCTCACTGTTCCTGCAGTCTGCTTCTGGACATTTTGGTTACATGAGCAAATTTTCATTTTTGGCTTAAAATAACGTGCGTTGGGTTTCTGTCACTCATAATCCAAAGTTTGACTCTGCTTGCCACCTCCCCATGTCCATGCAAAAACAGGCGTTTCCAACACTGGCAATGTGCAGAGGGCAGGCTCCGTGATTCTCCACATCTCAACAAGGATCGAGATTTGCTAGGCAGCACTCGAGAAAGACGGGATGTCTTCTCTTCTGATGGCACCTCTTACTCCCTCCACCCGAAGATGATGTAAGCCAAGTGCACAGAAGGGTCCGAGATACTGTCTGGTCTTAGAGCAACAATCTCTTTGTCACACAAGCATTGCCTAATGGGGCAAATGGCTTCCCCCAGATGACCTCCACAAATCGCCTCCACCTTCACAAGGTGTGCAAGAAAGTGGCCCTAGGCAAGAAGCTCCATGAAGCAACGTGGCTGAGAGCATCAACCACGGAGTCAGCAGGACCCAGGTTCAAATCCCCAGGCTGCCATTCCCCAAGGTCATGACCTTGGATGAGAGGTTCACCCTCCCTGCGCCTCAGTTTCCTCATCTGAATACAAGCAGTGAATCCTTCTAGGGTTCCTGTAGGATAATGCACGTGATGTGACTCGCTCCTGGGCTTAGGTATTACAGTCAGCCCTCCGTATCCCCGGGTTCTGCATCCACAGATTCAACCAACCTCAGATGGAAAGGCCTACGATGGTTGTGTCTGCACTGAACATGTACAGACTTTTTTTTCTTGTCATTATTCCCTAAACAATAGAGTATAACAATTATTTACATAGCACTTACAATGTATTAGGTATTATAAATAATCTAGAGATGATTTGAAGTATATAGGAGGATGTGTGCAGATTATATGCAAATACCACGCCATTTTACATGAGGGACTTGAGCATCCGGGGATTGTGGTATCCTGGGAGGGCGGGGGGAACAAATCTCCTGCGGTTATTCCCATGCCATAGTTTAACCTGGTATTTTCAAAACCATGACCTTTCTCATAACACCTCTGCAAGTTTTGCCACACCGCAGAGCAGCTATGTTAACTTAATATTTTCCTTTAATTCAGTTACCCCTCCCCTGCCTTTTTTAAGCTTCAATGCATTTAGTTTAAAAAGAAATTTATCATGACCATAAATGACAAACCTGCTCCACTCACCATAATTGGAAGGTAACCATGAAGAAAATGTGTATTCGGTTCCCATGGCTGCCTTTTTCAGCTTCTAGAGGCCCCCTGCCTTCCTTGGCATGTGGTCCCTTCGTCCAGCCTCTTGCTTCTGTCCTCATATCTCCTACCACCCACTCTGATCTCCTGCCTCCCTCTTCTAAGGACGCTGGTGATTACACTGGGACCACGTAATCACATCTGCCTAGTCCCTTAGCCATGTAAGGCAAGATTCAAGGTTCTGGGGACGAGGACATGGACATCGTTCGGGGGCCACTGGTCTGCCTCCCACAGCGTGCAATGACAAAATTCCAAAATGCTGCTCTTTTGGGTACATCTCACGTACCAGGTTTTAAGGCAGTGGTTCTCAGCAGAGGTGGCACCTCCTGCTAGAGAGGAGTTTGGAAATTTAGGGGGGGCATTTTTGGTTGTCATAATAATTGGGGGGTAGTGGTATTTGGGGGGGTGTGATATAGTGATTTATAATAAGAAATATATATTTGGTCTTTGTCCCAATTTCTGGGACAAAGCTCCTAAAACCCTCGGAATTGCCTAAGCGATGAGAGCGATAAAGGTGTTTTGCTATTGGCAACAAGCCCCTTCCAACCACTCTGAGTTTATGCAAATGAAGTAACTTTTGGAAAGTCCCCAAGGATGGGGGCTGGTTGCCAGGGAAACCAAGCCGTCATTAGAGGGTTGGAACTTTCAGTCCTGCCCCCTGACCTCTGGGGAGCTGAGAGGGGCTAGAGACTGAGTTCAATCACCAGTGGCCAATGAGTTCATCAATCATGCGTCTGTCATGAAGCCTCCATAAAAACCCACTTTTTCTACTAGTACAGAACAGCTCCAGATTTTCTTCTTAAATGCAGCCTTTTATATGGGAAGTAGGTACATGCCTCAAATTCTCTTGTGGTCATACCTGAGCGTTCATGTATTGAAATACATATTTAAAAAACCCAAATTTTCTTTTATTTCTTCCCTTTAAATTACACTTAGGATATTCTTTATTTTTTTAAAGTTGTGAGTGGGTGGGCTATGTTATCTAGATTTTCATTTTAGACTAGTAAATGGGGGATTTTAAGTTATTTATTTTAAAAAGGGGTTTGGATGTGTGTGATAAACTTGAAATCTTGTGCTTTAGGAAAACCTGGCAGCAGTGACTCACATCCTGATGCCAAGGGCCACCACTGTCAACCCTTCCCTAGGATCTGTTTCGTGGCAGTTTATTCTCTGGCTGTGGGGGGTTGGGGTGACGGTGCTCAGAGCACCTGCAACTGCAGCTCACAGAGGCACCCTGTCCGCCCCCACTTGGTCTTTATACCTCAACTTCCTAATTTCTTCAAAAGCAAGCGATGAAGAGACATTTCTCCCAAATAATACTCCTCACTCTCTGAGTCCTCCTGGGTTTTGAGCGCCTGCTGTGTGCTGGGCCCCGTGCTCAGCTCTTTACCTGCATCGGGTCATTTACCTTATTTCCAAGGGGCCTTTAGTTCATCATTGAGAGAAGGTGACAGGGAGGGAGGAAGAGAACAAGTATAGCTGTGTGTTGGGCTATGTCTAAAGACAGCTAGCTTTCCCCCTGCCCCAAATCTACTGTCTACACGGCAGCCAGAGTGCCCTTTTTAAAACAAAAATCAGAGCTGTCCTTCCTCATTGAAAAGCCACCAGCTTCCCCTGGCTCTCTGAGGGAAGCCAACATCCTTCGGCAGCTACCACCTACTTGCCCACTCCAATCCACCCCTCTGCTCCTCGAACTTGCCAAACTTACCCCTGCCTCAGGGCCTTTGCACTTGCTGTTCCCGCTGCCTGGAATTTCCTTTCCCCAGGAGCTTTCATGGCTGGCTCCTTTGTGACATTCGGTTCCCACTTTCAGGAGCAGACAGGCCTTCTCCGACCATTCCATCTAAAGTAACCCAGATGCCGACCCCCCACTCACTCTGCATCCCATTACCTTGTTACAGAAATAGCATTTTTCATTATCTGAAATGATCTTTCTTATTTACGATTTTTGGTGCCTCTTCCTCAACCAGAAGGCAAGTTCTGTCAGAGCTATTGCTGTGTCCCTCATATCTGACACATAGCCCAGGACACAGCAGACGCTCAGTTCAACATTTTTTAAATGAATATATGAGTGTGTGTAAGCTTCATATACATTAACACATTTCCTCCTCAAAATATCTCTTCCCTATTTTACAGATAAATCAAGACTCAAGGTCATGAAGTGACTTGTCCAGGGTCACACTGCTAATAAGCGGCAGAGCTGGGATTCAAACCCAGGACTATCTAAGAAACCAAAATCTTAACCATGTTACTCATAGAATATGTCTCCGCAGGAACTAACAACATAAAGTCTTTTATTAGGGAAAAGAAGCTTAAGGCAGATTATAATCAGATTCCTCTTTTTTTGTAAATGCCTGATTTAAAACTGTTGATGTCTACTTTTAATGAAATAAATGATTTATTTAATTAAGTTACACCTCCAAAGTTGGGAGAAATGACCAGCGGCTGCCATGCAAAAACCAGCCCTGATTCTTTTCTCAGGTCTCAGGCTGGCTTTCCTTTCTAACAAGGGCTGGGCTTCAGAGAGGATAAAAGAAAGGCCCAGGGGTGCGAAAGGATCTCCCCTTATTACCTCTGAGCATTTGTGCCTTTCATTTCCTGGACTTGATATGGAAAAGCAAAGTTCCCTGGTAAATGGTAAATCTCTCGTTTCTCAGCTGCCCTCTCCCCGCCCCCAAGGCCGGAGTGGCTCTGCGGGAACCAGACACCTTGAGATCAGATGACTTGAGCCGGCCCTGCAGGGCTCCGAATGCACGCCCCCCTTATTGGTAGCCCATAACTTTTTAGGACGTCATCATAGGAGTCAAAAAGAGGTGTGTTGTGGAAGACCCATTTTGATAACCAACCAAAAACCAACTCTGTGAATGCTGTCTTGTTCTCACCCCGAGCTAAGGTGGGCTGCTTCCCAGGGGCCGTGTGGTTCATCCTTCCCGAGGGTGTCTCAGGTGGAATGCCATGGCCAGTCCTTGGAGAGGAGGACGAGAAACCCACAGTCTTGACTCCAGGGTGCTAGAATTCTGACATCCTATGTGTTAACCCAGTTCCAGTCTAAGCGGCCGGCTCCCAGGTGGAAGCCCTCCCGGACTGTGGGCTTATTCTTCCTGCTCCAAACGCATCTCCGAGTGCCCCCAGGGGAGGCAAGTCTCGGTGGCTCCAAAGTGGCACCCAGGGATTTCTGAACACTTCTCTCAGCACGAAGCTGCTTGGATGACGAAATTAGTCAACCCGCTTCGTGCTCCTCACGAGGCATTTTCTTAAGGACACTTGTATAATGAATAAGTAGAGGTAGGCAATTGGGAATTTGGGGCGTGGTTTTCAAATATTCATGCACTAGCAAGTTCATCAATAGCTAACATTCAGGTGAGAACTCTTAGCTCCTTAGATGTGTTTTTGAAAAACTTTTGGTGGCGTGGTTAACAGTCAAAATTACTAAGACATTTACTTACTTAATTATTTTTAAAGAAGAGGTTTGGCCTAGTTCATTAGGGAAACTGACAGGTGGGTGCATTAACATTGCTTTTGTGTGTTTACAAAATGTCTCTAGAATGAAAAGTTCGAGCATTCCATAAATCAGGGTTTTTCAGCCTCGGCACTGTTGACATTTGGAGCCAGATCATTCTCTGTCGTGGGGCTGTACTGTCCATTGCAGGGTGTTTACAGCATCCCTGGCCTCTACCCACTAGATGCCAGTAGCATGCCCTCCCCAGCTGTGACAACTCAAAATGTCTCCCGACATTGCCACATGTCCCCAGGAGGACAAAATTACCCCCAGTAGAGACCCACTCCTCTAAATCATTTAAAAACAACAAAAAGGCTTGGTCCTTAGCGTTAGTCAATCAACTCTGTAATTACAGAGTGGGCAACCTTGTTAATGAAACTAGCTTTCTAACTAAGTGATGAGCTCAATAAAAAAAAAATTCTGCATCTCCCAGCTGGCTGAGTGGCAGGATCCACTTTCCTGTCTCAAAGGGCAGTGTGACCCAGTAGTTGAGAACCATCACTACAGCCAGACACCTGTCTGCGAACCCGGGCTCTGCCCTTCTTCCCAGAAGGTGCGTGACTTTGGGCAAGTCGCTGTGCCTTGTCTCCTCATCTGTACAATGTGGGTAACCATAGCGCCTACCTCCTAAAGTGATGGGAAGAGTAAGTGAGCTGATATACGGAAAGCACTAGATGGGCGCCAGGCTGGGAGGGAGCAAGCCCTCCTGGGGGGTTACTCATTCTGACGACAGAATCACTTCTCGGGGCCTCAGTGGCCACACCCAGCACTTGGCCCTTTCTCAGGTGCCACCTGAAGGGAAGGTCAGGGGATCAGGGGGTAGGAACTCGGCTTGGCATTTTTCTATCCCAGCCCCTTCCTCCTCCTCTCAGCGCCCAGACTGCCTCGAGCCAGGCTTGTGTCTTGGTGGGGGACCCTGTCGGGGCTTGCAGACTTTTGCTGCAAAGGGCAGACCTGCGCACCCTGGAGATGGTTCACAAACA
Organism: Diceros bicornis minor; assembly: GCF_020826845.1. Taxonomy (NCBI): domain Eukaryota; kingdom Metazoa; phylum Chordata; class Mammalia; order Perissodactyla; family Rhinocerotidae; genus Diceros; species Diceros bicornis. Next base: position 14,427,324 of record NC_080758.1, read on the forward strand.
CAGGCAGCCTGCCACCTGTGTTGGCCTTGCTTTTCTTCTGTGCTGCTTACCTGAGGTCCCAAATTTCAGGACAACGCTGTCCTGCGCCTATCCTGGACTCGAGACCTCTCTCCCTCTCTCTCTCTCTCAAAGAAAAAACACACAAACACACAAAAGCAATCAAAGCCATCACACCATGCAAGCCAACTGGGCCTTTAAAAAATCACTGCCTAGTAGCCGTTTACAAGCTGAACAAATAATTACTCTGCCACAAGGAAGAAAAGTATTAATTAAAGCTATTCATTAAACCAGCCTCACCATTCTGTGGGGTTTATCTCTTGCAAGTGTCAGCCAGAGGTTAGGGACGGATTAGCACACAATGGAGGGCTTTGCCAGTTAAATCTCCTCCTTGTGGTTGGCTTTTAATAATAAAGTTGTCATTAAAAGAAAGAATTTAATGGTTTTAATTGGGTTTAATTACTTGGAAACTCCTGGAAAACAGATCAGCTTGTTTAAAAGAGGAAGACAAGAAAATGATGGTTGTAAAGAAAAAATAGGTTGATTCACATGTTTAAACAGTAAAGTTAAAAAAAAAAAAAAACACTTGGCTTTTTTGGCAGTTTCATAGGAGAACACAGAAAATAGATAATATCTACTCAGCTCAGCAAGTGGGTCTATTTGTACTAACAAGAACTTGACCAAAAAAACCAGAGCATAAATCTCATCATCACTGAATCACAAAGAGTCGAACCGACTACAAACGATAAAATCATGGCCAAGTTAAGGGAACAAAGACGTCTAAATCGGTTCTTCTTTTGGGGTTTTATGTAACTTCTCAGCCTCTTCGTTTTTTTTTAATCCTTCGAAAAATGTCTTTCAGCTGGAGGTGTCTAGCAGCTTTTAAAGCATTCTTCGAGGATGTAAATTTAAAGGCAAAAAATAATAAATCGATAAATGGGGCTGTGAAGGCAGAGTAGGGGGACCAACTGTCCTGATGCGCCCCAGCGGAGGGGGCTCCTGGGACCTGGGACTTGAGTGCTGAAACTGGGAAAGTTCCAGACAGACCAGGTGAGATGCTCGCCCGAAGGTGAGTCACTGCCCAGAACTGAGAGGCACCGGAGGGCATGCGAGACCAGTGTGTTTAGGGAAGTTCATACCAGGGCACAGAACAGGGCCCGACACCCGGCATGTGCTTCCTGCTCTGCGGGCCCCGACAACATCATCAACGCCGTGGATCTCCCGCTATCCTTATTAGTAGTAGTAGAGATAGTTCAGCGTCCCTTCCACAGAGAGGACCTTCTTACTCAACCAGCAGCATGCTTCTAAAGACGCAGCGTTTTAAAAGACATTTATTTATTTATTATTCATTTATTCTATAAAAAACTGTTCACTGTATAGCAGCAGGATTAGCTCATTTAATCCTCCCCCAGTGACCCTGTGAGGGAAGTTTTATTGCTATTGTACCCATGCTACAGAGATGGAGACTGAGGCAGGACTGAGACAGCTCCAGGGCAGTGTGCTGCAATCTCATTCCTTCCTCCCTATGCCACTCAGCCTTAGAGGATGAAACTGCAGCCGCCTGGACCACTGTCACTTCTCAGCCCAAAGGCTTCTTTGTGTTGAGTATCAGAAAGGCCAGGGCATTTGGCCTAAGCCGATACTGGCTTGATTCTAGTCTGCAGAGAAGCTAACAATTTACCAACACAGCGAGGGTGTGTCCTGGTATGATGACCAGTGATAAGTGACCCATCATCGCCACCAGGGAACCTGAAGAATGGGAGGACGGTAGGAGAGAACAGACAACCCTTCTGAGTAGCAGAATCAGTTTCCTCTTAAATGGTGACAGAGCACTCAACATACTGTCAGCTGGACTCCCCAGCATCTACGGAGGGGCCCGAGAAGGAGCAAGTGTCACTGCACAGGGCTTCTTCCAGTCCCGAGGGTAATGTTCTCACAGGCGTCCATCAGGACACAGGGCTCCTCTTCCCTCACAGCCCAACTTAGCTGTCAAGGCGAAGCATGGTTGAAAGGGACAGAAATTCATTCACTCATCCAACAAATATTTACTGAGCATCTTCTATGTGCCAGGCACTGTTCTAGGCACTGGGTTACAGCAGCAAATAAAGCAGTCATAAATTAATGAATAAAGCAAGAAATGTATGTTTGGTGGCAAGGCTGCTGTGTATGGCTGCACAGGTTGCGCACTGCACAACTCCAGGGGCACTATTCACATAGACCACCATGAAAGTGGCACCTCCTAGACTTGGGCAGTGCACGTTCTGCACAACAGTATGCCCTGCCAGGAAGCGATACATGTTACACCAAAAACATAGCAAAGGGCTGGCCCCGTGGCTTAGCGGTTAAGTGCGCATGCTCTGCTACTGGCAGCCCGGGGTTCGGATCCCAGGCGCGCACCGACGCACCGCTTCTCCGGCCATGCTGAGGCCGCGTCCCACATACAGCAACTAGAAGGATGTGCAACTATGACATACAACTATCTGCTGGGGCTTTGGGGGGGGGGAAAGGAGGAGGATTGGCAATAGATGTTAGCTCAGAGCTGGTCTTCCTCAGCAAAAAGAGGAGGATTAGCATGGATGTTAGCTCAGGGCTGATCCTCCTCACAAAAAATAAATAAATAAATAAATAAATAAATAAATAAATAAGAAAGCTGGCAACAAAACAAACAAACAAACAAAAAACATAGCAAAGAACTTTTGTTGTGTAGGCTGTGTAGGAGGCATTGCATTTCACACGACGGTCAGGGAGGTACTTGCTGAGAAGGTGGCATTTGAGCAGATCTTCAGGAGAAGAGAGAGGAAGCCGTGCGGGAAGAGGAACATTTCAGAGGGAACCAAGCGTTCAAAGGCCCTGAGCTGGGAGTGTGTCTAGCAGGTCTGAGTACAGTGTGGCTGGGGCAGAGTGAGGGAGGGGGTCCTGGGAGATGAGGGCATAGAGGTGAGGGGCCAGACCCTGTAGGGCCACACCTAAGGGCACAGACCCTGGTAACAGAGATGAAGAGGAACGAGCTGAAGACTACATTTCAAGTGTTTGCTGAGCACCTACTGCGTGCTGGGTAAAACCACGCAGGCTCCTGGCCCCCATGTGGCTTACACCACGCACGTGGACGTGAGCATCTGCTGTCTTGTCAGCCCAGCATCATCCCACCTTTCGGTAACAGCACCTCGAGTGTTTTGGGGGACGAGAATTTCACCCCCCTCTATCTGTGTAGTTCCGGGGGGGCTCACCCCCACCAGCCCCCTGGAGTGACTGGTTCCCGCCAGGCCAAGGGGAGCATCTGGCACTCGGCTGGCACTAGGGGGAAGGAGGCACTCTTCGCCCTGGGTTACTGAGCTGGCAGGAGGTTGACCTTGTGCTGCGTGGGGCATCTCTCCATCGCAGATGTAAAGAATGACGCCAGCCCAGAAGAAAACAGAGCACAGAGATGGAGACAGACTGAGTTCTACTGGCACTGCTTGAGCCCCTGGGTTCAGCCGTGCCCCCCACCCTTCTGGTCATAAATGCCAATAAATGCACATTTCTGCCTAAGTCAGCTTGAGTTGGGTTTCTGTGACTTATAGCTGAAAGAAAATTAATTTGACAACGAATGACGGGGCACATAGAATGTGCTGTGCTGGAAAGTAGGGACAGAGAGAGAACTAAGACACAGTCACGGTCCCTGCACCTGAGGTGCGGGTCTAGCTGGGGAGACAGACAAGTAAGCAGGTGATAAAATCCTTAGGGACAAATGCTGAACGGGGCAAGCACAGGGCGCTGAGGGACACACAGGAGGACACCTAGCTCAGTGCAGTCAAGGAAAGCTTCCTGGAGGCAGAGACGTCTACGGTAAGACCTGAAGGCTGAGTAAGCATTAGCTGGGCAAGTGGGTGGCAAGAGAGAGAAACATTCCTGGCAGAGGGAACAGCACGGATCAAGGCCTGGAGTTTGTTGGTGCTACTGCAAGGCTGGAGCCTGAAATATCAGGTTGCGAGTCTGAGAGATGAGGCAGGACAGGATGGAAGGAACCGGGCCACGAAGGGTCTGGAAGCCAGCCCAGAGAGTTTGGACTTTATTCTGCGGATGAGGCACAAAAGACAAGACTTACAGAGACCAAACAGCTCCCTCAAATGAGTGAAATGGCCCCGGGGAGACACACGGCCTTGTTGGTCTTTCATTTTCCAACTCTTGATACAAGAAACGTTTAACTCTTCCCTAATTCTCCTTAGAGAAAGACAATAGTGCAAGTGAGATAGTAAGGACAACCGCTATTTGGCCTTAGTGTTAGAGAAGCAATAGGGAGTGGTGGGGACTGTGGCAAACTGGAGACCACTTGCCCCATTTTAAAGAGGGCAGAGGCTCTGCAGCTCCAGCCAAGTATGCCATTTGGGATTGGGGGTACAGCATGGCCAGAGCTTCTGATTTTTCAAGAGTATCCAGAAATATGAATTTTTATGTGGAATCTCCCAATTTTAAAAGCTGACAACTAATTAAAAAAAGTAATGAAAAAATATGTTTTAGAGTCCAGTGTGGCCTGCAGAAGCCCCCTTGCCCCCAGTGTGATGTCTGGCATAGGGAGGAACTGAGGTTGGACTGAGGTTAGAAAGTTGGCCATGGAACTTAGGGGCCCTGTGAGGGGCTGTGGTCAGTCAGGTGGCAGAGGGGCTTAGAATCGCCTTTGGAGTTCTGGGTCTGATCCCTTCTCTGCCATTTCCTAGCTTGGTGGTCTTGGGCAGGGCCTCAGTGTCCTTCTGGGTAGAATGGGGATCATCACGGCTACCTTGTAGCTTTGTCATGAGGACTAAGGAGATGTCTTGAGGACTCATGACCTACTGCCATGCACATGGGGAGAGATTTATATATATATATTTTTTGTGTGTGAGGAAGATCAGCCCTGAGCCAACATCTGTTGCCAATCCTCCTCTTTTTGCTGAGGAAGACTGGCCCTGAGCCAACATCCACCCGTCTTCCTCTACTTTATACGGGACGCCGCCACAGCATGGCTTGGTAAGTGGTGTGCAGGTCCACGCCTGGGATCCGAACCCGCGAACCCCAGGCCACCGAAGCGGAGCGTGAAAGCCTGACCACTAGGCCACCAGGCCGGCCCCGAGATTTATATTTTTAAGGCTTTGGGGTGTGGGTTATGCTACAAACTGAAAGTCACAATAAAAGTGAATACTTCTTTTTTTTTTTTTTTTTTAGCTCTAGACACATAAATTTGACAATGACTAAAAAGGACCAATTCCTCGAAAACCACAAACTACCAAAACTCACCCAGGATGAAATGGCTGCAAGTATTAAAGAAGTTGAATCACAGTTAAAAACCTCCTGAAAAATGGCACCTCCAGGCCCAGACGGTTTCACTGGAGAATTCTACCAAACATTTCAAGCAGAATTAGCACCAACTCTCCACAAGCTCTTCCAGAAAATGGAAGACGAGGTAACACTTCCCAGCTCATTTTACGAGGCCAGTATTACCCGGACACCAAAACCAGATGAAGAGAGTATAAAAAAAAAACACCCTAATTTTTCAAGCAAAAAACGTTCATCTTTGACCAGCTCCAGGCAGCCTGTGTCCCCACAAGAGTACCCACAGAGCCCTTGGGAAACGCACGGTTCTGGTCTCTTTCGGTCATGGGAGTAGGACCTGTTATTACAATTTCACAGATGAGCAAACCTCTCTCTAGTTCCAAAATATTCTCATCAGCTCAAAGGGAAAACCCGTCCACGTGGAGCAGCTGGTCCCCAGTCCCCACTCTCTCCAGTCCCTGGTAACCGCCGATCTGTATTCTGTCTCTATGGATTTACCTACTCTGGATATTTCCTACAAATGGAATCGCACAATGTATGACTGTCGTGTCGGGCTTCTTTCACTTGGCATAACATTTTGGGGGTTCGTCCACGTTATAGCCTGTTTCAGTACTCCACGCATTTTGACGGCTGACAAATATTCCATTGTGTGAATATCTCAGAATGTGTTTATCCATTCATCCGCTGATGGACGTTTCCAAAGAGATTCTTAAACTGCATATTTCTACCTTGAACTGGGCCCCATCCGGGGACTTGCGTCGGAGCTCTCCCGCGTCTGCCATCAGAAGGGCCCACAAGTTCACTAATTCGCAGAGGAAGTGTGGGAAGCGGGCAGGGTGGGGGAGACCTCCTCTTTCCCTGTCAAAGTCAACCTTCAACACGACCGCCTTGACACCTTCCTGCCATTCACCGAGTGACACCCTCATCACCAAAGGCTCAGGGGAATTCCAGCGATCTTTGCACAGCTCAAGAGCCCCATTGTTGGGACATAAGTACCGTAAAAGTGCAGGTGCGGTGTGGGGCAGACAGCTTCTCGACCCGCTAGTTAAGCGTAAAGGAAAATCGGTCCCATTATTCAGGTTCGCAGGTCGCCTCGGATTTTTATTCACCACTTATCATTGTGAGCAGCAACCCCTATATTTAGAGAAGACAAAAGAGCTTCTCACTCTACCCCAACCGACAATTTGTCGCAGGTTTTGCCTGGAGATTTAAATCCTTCTTCTGATGATTATTTTTTTTTTCAGATGCCCTTCAGCATTCATTGAAAGGTGGGACCAGAGAAGGAAAAAAAAAAAAAAAGTTGGCAAAAGAAGTCTGGGGAAGCAGCCGGCATTTGTTAAATTTGTGGGCGGAAAATTAGAAGTACTCAGGGGTCTTAGCTAGCTCAAAACCTTCAGCTGAAGTCGGGCGATTCTGCGAGGAAATGGTCTCTCTCTGAGTGGCAGAGCGCGCGGGGCTTCAAAGAAAGCCTCTGCTAATGAGCACTTTGCTGACAACCCCAAACCATCTCTGAAATATATTTTATGTTGGAAATAATCCTTTAATGCTCTAAAATACATAAGCAGAGGTGCTTGGCATGGCGGCCCACTGGCTCAGGGAAGCACGATTACAGGGGATTAAACCTACAAAGGGTACCACCCCCGGCCCACGGCCCCTCCAACTGTCATTCACCTTGAGGACATCTTTCAAAGCCTTTCCAACCTCTTCCTCATCCACCCCCATCAGGATGACAGCTGCAGATTCACTTCTCGCCGTTACTGGCTGGAATGAAGTGACTGGGTAACTCACCTCCCTCGCTCGTCCTACAAAGAAAATAATCATGGCTCGAGAAGGCCATTCTAAGTCATCGTTTCTTTATTGGCCACAAAGACTAAATACCTTTTACTTAACCGAAAAGAGAGCTGGAGTGGGGGGAAAAAAGATTTCAGTACAAGGTTTAACCCCCAGTGGGGGAAAGAAATCTCCGACTTCCTCAGAAAATCCTTTCCAAATTGTATTCATCTTGACTTAATCCACATCTACCGAGTGAATTAGGCAGTATTTATTTTGAAAATCTATTTTATAGAGTTCCAAGGACTGTGTTTTCCTTGGGCAGGGCTGACTCCGTCTCTGAGCTGGAGGCCGCCGCGAGGCCCCGGCCAGGCCTCTAAACTTCAAGGTGCTTGCCTCACATAGCTAACACAGTGTCAATAAACACAGCTGAGCCCGGAGAAATTGGAAGGTTTTCTCATTAAAGAAATAAAATAAACAGATGTCCTTAAGCACTTTGGCTTGTGTTTGTCCAAGGATGGAAAGCTCTAGATGTCTGAACGGCCGGGGTGAATGCGAACTACATCTCAAGGTAGACGGGGAGACAGAGAAAGAAGAGGGAAGAATCTGTGGTCCCCTGAATTAACTAATAGTCCTCCGGGGAAGGCACTTTTGATTTGAACCTTAGCAACTTCTACAAATAGTTTTTAACTGCTGGGTCATAAAACCGGGGTTTTTTATTTCTTCTCAGTTTGTAAAGCAGTAACAGACAGGCCAAGCTGTGTATCGCCAACTGGATCTGATTGAATCCTGATGGCACTGCGCTGGGTATTGGATTCCGGAATCCGAGCCGGAATCACGTAATAACACCGGCTGGGGAATGGGGGAGGGCTGGGGCTGGTCAGAGTGGGCAGAGGAGCCATCGGGGGGCGCAGTGTACAGCCAAGATCTGGCTGCGCTCTCTCTACCCAGCCTCTTCTAGATACTGAAGAGGATGGTGGGCTGGCTGGATCCACGAGAAAAGCCGTCACCAGGTGAATGCACGGCTTACGTCTCGCTTCACAGACTAACGTGTGAAGGCATCACCTGGCAGTCAAGTTTAAATGCCCATTCTGATTCAGGACATCTGGGGTGGGACCCGAGACCCTGCATTTCTAACAGCTCCCTGGTGACGCTGGTCCCTGGACCACACTTCGGATGGCCAAGAGGGCTTATGTGGCAACAGGGCTCTGGCAATGAGGAGTTTCAGTTCCCATAAGACTCAGTCATGCAGAAGTCTGAGCATTCAGGCCTCCTCAGGGTCTTAGTTGGGGTCTCCCCTGAAGGTGACCCCGAGCCTAGGATTCAGGTGCAAGCAGTTCATCTTGGAGGCGACCCCAGGGAGCACTGGTGACAGAGGATGAAGTGAGGTGGGGAGAGGAAGGAAGTCAACAAGGGTAGGTCAATGAGCAGGTCACTGCTGTGGCCAACTGGACTCTATCCCTCTGCGGACATCTGGGAGACTCCGTAGAACATTCCAGAATGTCACAGGTACTTGCAGAAGGAGCCATCATGCCTACGGGAATGGAGAGGGCTACAGGGAGAAGGGGTGGCTATAATAAAAATTCAATCTTGCCATTTACTAATGATGCTGTTGATGTTATTCTATAATCAAATCATCACACCCAGCAATGAATAATTGCAACCATGTTATCACAAGCCCCGTGGTGCTATGAGCCATCAACAGGGCGTTTAGACCTTCTTACGAAGGTTGAGGAGAGTTTCTAAGGATGTGACACTCAATGAGCAGCACTGGTTAGGCTAAGAGAGGGTGGGAAGAGTGTTCCAGGCAGAGGAACAGTATGTGCAAAGGCCCTGTGGTGGGAAGGAGTGCTGTGAGTGGGAGGCTACTGCAGCACTCAGGGGAGAGTGGGAGAGATTAGGTTGGAAAGGCCAGCAGAGGCCAGACCTTGAAGGACCTGGAGGGTCACGGTGAAGAGTTTGTCTTAAGAGCAGTGGGCACCACTGAAGGGTTTTCAACGGGAGTGAGGATGGGGGAGTGTGACATGATCACATTTTCTTCTTGCAACTATCATTCTGGCTGCCCAATAGACAGAATACGGGAGGCAGAGGAAAAGCAGAGAGGCAGCTGTCCAGCCAAAGACGACGGTGGCTGGGATGAAGGAGATGGTGGTGGAGATGGAGAGAAGGGGATAGAATTCAGAAATATTTAGGAATGATAATGATGATGGTTGGCGTACAGGCCAAAAGTGAAAAGAGTTATGTGAGCCTGTAACGGGGGACCTGACTCAGTCTGGGGAACCCTGAGGAAGTGATTTTTGAACTGTTATGATAGATAAGCTGAGTTTCCCAATGGGTAATAGGGGTGGGGAAGGAGGATGAACAATATTCCAAGAATTCAGAACAGCACATGCAAAGGCCCAGAGACAGAGGGGAATTGGGTGCCTCTGAGTAACTAACAGGTGTCCCGTGTGGCTAGGGAAGACGGTTTGAGATGGCATCCGTGAGCTGGGCCGTGGACCACTGTGAGGAGTTTGTTCCCCCCCCAGCAGTAGGAATCGTTGCTGGGTTTCAATGAGGGAGTTGACGAGTTCTGATTTGCACTTCCAAGCAATCCCTCTGGCTGCCGAGGGAAGGGCTGGGAGGAGGGCAGTGTGGAGGTGGTGAGCCAATTCAGCCACGAAGACCCGTCTCCCGGCTCCCCAGTCATGCCTGAACTTATCTTCAACAGAGGCTGAAGCTTTCATGCCGTTCTAGATGTATATCAAAGCACCTTGTTGTACACCTTAAATATATACAAATTTTATTTAGGAAATAAAATAAAACTACTAAGTTTTAAGCTAAAAAAATGCAGTAAGGCTTAAAAAGTAAACCCTAAAGGGGACAAGAAACCCTGTGCCAAGAACCTTTTCCAGAGGCTTCTGGTTCTGCTATGTAAGCATGGGGAGCCTCAGGGTTCTTGCCTGTAAAGTGGGCACAATACAGGCCCGGCTCTCCTCCCTGCCCCCAGGGTGGAGAGGATCGCGCGGGACGATGCCTGGGCCTGTGTGGAACTTGGTGGCTCCCTGCGAGTTCTGCTCAGTTCTCCACCCACAAAAGCCCCGACTCGTGCTCACGCGCCCAAACAGCGTAGAATGAACAAACATGTGCGTGGATGCTCATTACAGGTGAAAGATGCGGCTGGAGAGGTGGGCCACACAGTCCCCCAGATAACGGTGAGGCAGGGGATTCTCAATGACTTGTCTGCCTGTGCTTATCCCCCTCCCTGTAACGTGAGCGACAAGAGAGCAGAGACCTCGTTTGTGTGTTCACTGCCATACCCCTGCCTGGACCCCAGCACAGGGCTGGACTCATGAATATTCATAAAATGTTTAGGACTGCATGAATGAATGAATGGGATGGACGGATGGAGGAACGGAGAGATGGATGGATGGGCTGATGGACACACGGATGGATGGAACACGAATGGATGGACGAATGAGTGGAAGGATGGACGGAGGGATGGAGGAGTGAACGCTACTGGCGCTCCATACAGATCTTGGATCCCCTTTTCCAGTTCTGGGCACCCATCCCCCAGCCTGTGCCCACATGGGGACTGGGATCTGCAGTCCTCCTCTGAGGGCTCCACTCGGGCTACTGGAGCCACTTGGCCTGGACCTGCTGAGGCCCGGAAGCACCTGGGAGTTTATGCCCCCGGGGAAGTGTGCTCCAATGAGGACGGTGCAGGGGTGTGCACGCCCGGCTCTTTTCCCCGGAGGCAGGACAGCCTCTCCGGTGGGTGTGTTGCACCCTCCAGAGCACCCTGCAGGATCAGGCTGAGGCTGGGGCTTCGCCTGGAATCGCACCCCTGCCTCTCCCCCCGCCCTGTCCTGCTCCCCACTCCCTCACAGGTTTCCCTGCCAGCTCTTCCCGAAAAAACTTGCTCAGGAATCCTCGCCTCAGGGTCCTGCTTCCAGGGAGCCCAACCTGGGAAGATGTGTGAATTTCCCCCTACAAAGATCTGGACATCCCTAAAACTTCCAGAAGATATGTCCCTTCAGAAAGCGTTTTCCTGCTTCTCTTCTATTCGTTGGAGGAGGGAGAGGCTGCGGTGGTGGGGGTGGGGATTTAAACCACACGGAGGGAACAGAATTCCCAGGCCTGATCATCGATGCCCAAGGCAGAGATCTGTAGGAAGTGAATAGCCTGCATTTTTTGAAGGACCCTAGAGGCACAGTATGGAACCACCTGACAAAGCCTGGAGTCCGGTTGGTGGGAACCAGGGACCCTTGTGTCCCAGAGTCCACACAGAGGACCCGGGGAGGGCTAGGGACCAGTGATCTCTGCCCCACATTTCCCACATACTCTGGGCACACCCTGGCCCTGGTGGGTCACAGATGTAAACGCCTCTGGGGGCGGAGGAGGTACCACACATGAATAGAACAGCTCCACACCCCAAAGCCCAGGTGGGATGTGTACGGCTCCACTCCAGGGAGTGAGGGGGGCTGAGGTGAGCCCGAGAGCACGGGTCCTGTCATAGGGCCCCTTTGAAAATTCAGGTCTGGTGTTGCCAGACTGTCCCATTTTCCAGCAGAAGGGAGACACCCAGATTTTTCTATAAAACATCCAGATTTTAAAATATTGGCAAGGAATTTAGAACTTTAGGAAATGCCAGGGGCCGAACACCTTGTCTTTCGGCTCCAGATTGCCAGTTTGAAAGCTCTCATCTCTTCAGGTTGAGCAGGGCCCGGCCCTTGCAGGGCTGACAGGGATGGAAACCTTGGATAGGACTCTGCTCAGGCAGGCACCAAGGGCCCCCTGGCCCCACCCCAGGTCCCCCACCCGCCAAAGTGTCCCTGGCCCCAGGCCTGCCCAGAGGGCCATTTGTTCAACACTCCACAGCCTTTGCTGAGCCCCTGCTGGGCGCCAACCCTTGGGTGAGGCCAGGCCAGGCTGGTAGCCAGCATCCCAGCCCTGGAGACCGGCTGACAGGCCCCTGTCTCGGCCCCCGTGTGGATACATGCTCCCTCGAGGGCAGGCACCCTGGAATCTCATTTCTACAGTGCTCGCAACCACAGACGCTGAAAGCTCCCTGCCCGATTTGTTTATTCAACCAATATTTATCAGGCGATGTGCCAGGCACCGCCGGGTGCCAGGGGACGAAGCTGCGAGCACAGCAGACCCTCAGTCCAGCGGAAGAGTTCATTCCAGCGGCTTTTCTTTCTACCCCGAGGACATTCACGGGGTCACTGGAGATGCGGTTTAGATCCGTGGTTAAGAGCAGTGGGCCACATCCTGGCTCTCGTCCCTGCCTAGCGGGGTGCCCTTGGCTGAGTCACGCCACCTCTCTGAGCCACAGTTTCTCCAGAAATGGGTACAATAGCAGCCGCCACGCCTTCTAGGGTCGTGGGGATTCAGCGAGAGAGAAAGGGCAAAGCTCAGAGCAGTCCCTAAGGGGTGACTTCTTAGTCACAGGCCTGTGGGTGTTTGGGGCCGGATAATGCTCTGTTGTGGGCTGTCCTGTGCACTGCAGGATGTGTCGCAGCATCCCTGGCCTCCACCCACTGGACGCTAGGAGCACACCCCTACATCGTGACAACCCCAAATATTTATGACACTGCCAAACGTCCGTTGCGGGGCAAGATCGCCTCCAGTGGAGAAGCACTGAGCTAGAAGCAATGGAGCTGTACGTGTGGCGACGTGGACGGATCTAAAACCACAGAGCAGAGGGAGAAAAGTGAGAACCACGGGGCATTTAAACAATGCCATTTACAAACACAACAAACAAATGCACACAAAAAGACCACACATATTTGATGGGAAAACAAAAAGCTAGGGGGAGGGGAGAGAGATGAGCACAAACGGGTCCAAAAGGAAACACCCATTTGTGAAACGAGAAAGGGGCCTTGTGTGGACAAAGACCGTGAATGACTCAACTTGTGTATCTGAGGACCAACTCAAAAAAATAATAATGTTCACAGCAGAGTACCTGGCATACAGTGAATGTGGGGAAAATGGGAGAATTTGTTCAAGAGGAATTTGCTAGTTGGCAGTAGAGGGAGAAGAGATCAGGTCCCTTCCGAGGGAGACCATGGGCAGAAGACAGGACATCTCTGCAGCCCAGGAGGTAAGAATAAGGAATCGCTGTGGTTGGTTCTGCCTTCAAAATATATCCAGACTGCTACACCTCTCACTACCCCCTCTCTTCTGCCTGTCTAAACAACCATCATCTTTCAGCTGGACTGTTGCAGTAGTCTCTTGACTGGTCTCCCTGCTTCCAACCTTGCCCTTCTACAGTCTACTCTCCTGCGCAGCAGTCAGATGGATTCTTTAGAAATATAACTCAGACGCTGACCTTCCTCTACTCTAAACCTCCACAGCTCCCACTTTGGAGTAAAGCCAGTTCAGTTACTATTCTCCCCCTCGCTTACTCTGCTCCAGCCACGCTAGCTTCCTTGTTGTCCCTCAAATCCACCTGGCAAACTTCTGCCTCAGGGCCTTTGCACTTGCTGTTGCCTCTGCTCTTCTACCAGATATCTGTTCCTCCACTTCCTTTAAGTCTTTACTCAATATTCAGCTTCTCAGGGGGAAGGCGTCCCTGACTTAGTCCATGTGACGGGCACATTAGCAAGTGAGAGCATCTCCAGCCTCCCACCAGGTGGTAAACTGGCAAGCAAGTAGAATGTAAGTGAAGCCGTTTACAATAGACTGAATCCTTACAAAAATGATGACACTGAGTCCATCAACTGATGATAGGTGGTAAAACTGCTCATCCAGCCACAAACATCCATCCTCCACTGCAAAGAAGGGCACATGACATGGGTGAGAGTGGTTACACCAGAGAACTTCAGCAGTACAGCAGCTAGCCCAGGACTGATTTTTTTTTTTGGTGAGGAAGATTGGCCCTGAGCTAACATCTGTTGCCAATCTTCCTCCTTTTTTCTCCCCAAAGCCCCAGTAGATAGTTGTGTGTCATAGTTGCACATCCTTCTAGTTGCTGTATGTGGGACGCCGCCACAGCATGGCTTGATGAACGGTGCCTCGGTCTGTGCCTGGGATCCTCGAACCTGTGAACCCCGGGCCGCTGAAGCGGAGCGTGTGAACTTAACCACTATGCCACCAGACCAGCCCTGGAACTGATTTCTTTTCTTGTAAATTTGAGACTTAGGTAAATGTGATTTCAAAATGTAACTCAGACTCCAGAATTTTTGCTGTATGGTTTTGTTTTTCGTGGAGGGTACCTGTCCTTGTACAAAACGCTCATATTTAATTATGAACTGCTTTAAATCACCACCAAAGTTACAGGAAATGTTTGCCTCGTAGGTGATGCAACAGATGCACAGCCCTGTCAAGTCACGTTGTGTTTGGACTTGGGGTTGGGACGAGAGAACGGCAGCATGTCAGCTGGACGCCCAAATGTGCAGGTGATTATGGAGAAGGATTCCAAAATCCTACAAGGCTGAACATCCAGGGAATTAACTGAAAACTATCAATGTTCTTGGCAGTGGGACTGGCATTGCTGATAAAGCCAGTCCCTTCCTTTAACTGAATTTTAGGTTGTTCTCTCCTTGTTGCCATGAGTATTGCAGGTAATACAGTATATTCACAAGATTATCAATCCTGAGGCTAAAATGCCTTGATTCTCTGCATCTTTTACGAGTCCTTACATTTAATTACTAATTGGTAAGCGGCAGCTTCCTACATATAGGAGGAGACCACCACATTTTTGCTCTCATGATTGGCTGGGTCTGCTGCTGTTCAGAGTAAGATATTCTGAATTCCCTTTTATCAATAAAGCTTGATTTAACAAAAAAGAAATTGAATCCTGTGTAATTCTTCCTTTACCCTACCCTTTTGAAAGACCATGCCAAGGTAAATGAGAAGTTTCTTGGGGGGAAAGATGTTAATTTCTTGTAATTGGAAAATATTGCTACTCAAGGCATAGATGGAACCATTTCCCTTCCCTTAGAAAGACACAAAGATTTAAGTCTCCACTGTTCCTTAACCTGTTCTTTAAATGGGTTTCTTTCTGGCCGCTCACTTTTCATTAAGATGTGTATCAGCTGGAATTTGCCTACTGTTTAACTAAAATAACTGTCAAAGCTTGACCATCTAACACTCCATGGCAGGGGTGTGTGTTTGCCTGTGATTTTTATTTGGCCCATGTCTTTAGAATCAAAGAGGTTAAGATGCACTTGTGGGGGCCGGCCCGGTGGCGCAAGCGGTTAAATGTGTGCGCTCCGCTGTGGCGGCCCGGGGTTCACCGGTTCGGATCCCGGGCACGCACTGACGCACTGCTTGTCAGGCCATGCTGTGGCGGCGTCCCATATAAAGTGGAGGAAGATGGGCACGGATGTTAGCCCAGGGCCAGTCTTCCTCAGCAAGAAAAAAAAAAAAGAGGAGGATTGGCAGATGTTAGCACAGGGCTGATCTCCTCACACACACACACAAAAGATGCATTCGTGATCTGAAATACAGCATGTTGATAATATTTAGCTGTTGGCCTTTAAAAATAATGTTCAAAGCTTATAGAATTGTAGTTATAAAAATAATTTAATTTAGGCTTAAATTCCTCTGATTAAGCATGTGAAAGTAAGTTTTAAAATCCGTCAGGGAAAAGACTACTGTTCTGTGCCCTTCTGTATTTTTGTCTCTTTAGGTTGATTATTGTATTTGTCACCATGTAATTTAATCATTCTGTATGCAGATTCTCCTCAAGAAAACTATTAGAGGTAAGATCAAAATACAGTGAATAAAAAATCGAAACTGTGTGTATAAAAAAACATTCAGCTTCTCCATGATGTCTTCTTCCCTGGCCACCTTTTCTCAAATTTAATTTCAACCCCCTCTCCTGCAATACTTCAAGGACACCATCAATGAAGTGAAAAGACAACCCACAGAATGGGAGGAAATATTTGCAAATCACATATCTGATAACAGACTGGTATCCAAAATATATAAAGAACTCTTACAACTCAACAATAAAAAGACAAATAAACCAATTCAAAAATGGGCAAGGATTTGAATAGATATTTCTCCAAAGAAGATATTACAAACAGCCAATAAGCACACGAAAACATCATTAGTCATTAGTTAACATAATTAGTTATTAGGGAAATGCAAACCAAAACCACAATGAGATACCACTCCACACACACTAGGAGGACTAGAACCAAAAAGACAGACAATAACAAGCATTAGTGAGGATGGGGAGAAACTGGAAGCCTTGTACATTGCTTATGGGGATTTTTTTTTTGTGAGGAAGATTAGCCCTGAGCTAACATCTGTTGCCAATCCTCCTCTTTTTTTTTGGTGAGGAAGACTGGCCCTGGGCTAACATCTGTGCCCATCTTCCTCTATTTTGCATATGGGACGCCTGACACAGCATGGCTCGATAAGCGGTGTGTAGATCCCTGCCGGGACCCGAACTTGTGAACCCTGGGCCGCTAAAGCGGAGCACGTGAACTTAACCACTATGCCGCCAGGCCGGCCCCTGCTTATGGGAATGTTAAATGGTGCAACTACTCTGGAAAACAATCTAGCAGTTCCTCAAAATGTGAAACGTAGAGTTACCATATGACCCAGCAATTCCACTCCTAGGTATGTACCTAAGAGAACCGAAAACATGTGTCCACGCAAAAACTTGTACACAAATGTTCACGGCAGTATTATCCATAACAGCCAGAAACCCAACTGTTCATCAATTGATGAATGGATAGACAAAATGTAATACATCCACACAGTGGAAGATTATATGGCAATAGAAAGAATGAACTATTGGCGTATGCTACAACAGGGATGACCCTTGAAGACCTTATGCTAAGTAAAAGCAGCCAGTCACAAAAGACCACCTATTGTACGATTCAATTTATAAGAAACGTCCAGAAGAGGCAAATCTACAGAGAGGGAAAGTAGATTAGTGGTTGCTGGGCCTGGTGGGGGGGAAACGGGAAGAGACTGCTAATGGGTGTGGCGTTTCTTTTTGGGGTGATGAAAACATTCTAAAATTAGATAGTGGTGACGGTCGCACAACTCTGTGAATATACTAAACCCCCTCCCGAATTGTATACATTGAAACGGTAAATTTACAGTATGTGGATTATATCTTAGTGAAGCTGTTATTAAAAAAAACCACAACTGGTCCTAGAGTTGAGCTTGCATTTGGTACTGAGCTGCCTGGAAGGCAAGGCACAAAAAGAGGAGGCAGGGCCGACCCACTGTGAACCCTGGGAGGAGGGCTGATTAATCCTTCTTACAATCCACCCCCAGCCACAGGCAGAGGCTTCTCGACCACCTTGCATTTGACTGATCCCGGCTGGAAAAAACTGAGTTCAGGGACTGTGGGGAGGCGGGGTGGGAGGAGAGGTTAGGAAAGAGGCGGCGATTGCCGGCTGCTGCAGCTCTCCAGGGAATTTCTAATGGATCTACAAGATGCAGGAGGTACAGCTACCAAAGGGATGCTCTGGTTCTGAGCACTGGGGAGGAAGAGATGGAAAGGAAGTGGAGAGATGACAGCCTCGAGCAGCACATGTCTTGATTGGGAACAGGAAGCGAGCCCAGTGTCTGTTTTAAAACTCACTCTGTTTTGAATCATTCCTTAATCACTTGAGCTCTGTTGGTCTTATTTTCCTAAGTCAACAGTAAGTCGCTCCGTTGGCTGGGACCACAATTGATATGATTTCTGCTTCCTGGACAGTGCTCAGCACAATGGCCACAAGCAGAGCTGCTTTGCTCTTTTTTTTGTCCTTGGCGTGGACCTCTACGGTCCTCGCCCTCTTCTAGAAAGAGTACTTCAGTTTCCTTTGGGGGACCATCCCTTCCCCACTCTATCCATTTGGTTGGGATGAAGCTGACCTGTTCCTCCACCACTCTCTCTATGCCAGGAATGGGCTCTTGATCTAGGCTAGCCAATGAGAGCCACAGAAGTTGGCATATGTACAGGCATTTGACCCAGTTTGGGCCAATGAGATTCACGCCTGGGAGTTGTGCTGGAAGTTGGGAAGCACGAGGTCTCCTTTTTTAGTTGGGTTTGCAGAGAGGGAGTCACTACATGGAGAAAATCAGCTGAGGGATGCAAAAAGACCAAGCCCTGAGAACATTGCTTGAGCTCCTGGATCCAGCCTGACCTGAATCCCAGATATCCCTGGGTTTTTCAATTATTGTGATCCAATAAATTCCCTTTGTAGCTTAAATACTACATATTTCAAACTGAGAGTCCCACTTGATACCAGCTATTAATATCGAGTTCTACATGGCTGCAGCTGCTGGAAAAGCACAAAGAGAAAGAGCTGTGGGCCAAAAGTCAAGGTCATGTATTTTAGTTCTGTTATGAATACCCTGACTACATGACCTCTCTGTGTCTCAGTTACTCTGTCTGCAAAACAGGACTCACACTCCTGCTCCTCAAGATCCTCTATACTTTTCCAACTTCCAAGTTTATAACTGTAGTCCAGATCTCTCTTTGGAGCGTCAGACCCACAAATACAGTTGCCCTCTAGGTCTCTCGAACAGAACTAATTTTAGTTTTCCTCAACATTTTTCTCTTTCCCTCATCTTCCTTGTATTACATGATACTTTGTGCTAGAAAATGCTAGTGTCCTCCAGTAATCGTTCTTCCTTTCTCCCTCTCAGAGTAACAGAATCCCTGGAATTTAATGGGGCATGTGACTGGACTACATTTCCCAGACTCCCTTGCAGCTAGATGTGGCCATGTGATCAAGTTCCAGCCAATGGGATGTGAGCAGAAATGATATGTGCAACTTCTGGGTCTGGCCCTTAAAAGAGAGGGAAAAACATAAAAAGAAAATATAAAAAAAGAGAGGGGTAAACTCCCCTTTTCCTGTTTCCCCTTCTTGCTGGCTGGCATGTTTTATCTTGCCAATGAGGGCAATGCTCCAGGAATGGCAGAGAACAAGACGAAGGGGCCTCGGTCTCTGGCTCTGTGTAGTAGCCTTGCTTGAACCACGCATGGCTCGACTGCTAGGTGAGAGAAATAAATTTCTATCTTGTTTAAGCCATGGGTATTTTGCATCTCTCTTAGGGTGGCTGGATTTAGCAAATAAAAAAATACTCATTCCTCACCTAAGACAGCTGGAGGAGGGAGTGGAACATTCTAGAAAAGAAATGAAGATGGCCCAGGAGACCTGGGGGCTCTAAGAGCTTCTCACCTCTGTTTCCCCTGGACATCCTGGAAACACACAAGGAGGCAAGTGAGCCTGAGGTCTGACTCTCATTCTCTCCTGCGTGATCTTGCTCTCTCCTTATGCACTGCGGAGACTAACTGGGCATGATGGTCTCCTATCATGGTTCTTCCAGCTGTGACCTTTTGTGGTTTTGAAATTCTAGGACAGTTGAAACCCAGATGCCAATGGGGCCAGGAGGGTCCCATAAACAGGTTAAACAGGCCAGGTGGGGGCTGTGGGTGGACTGGAAGCATCCACCCCCTCTATCAGGGCAGTTACTACTCAGCTCCTGTTGATTGCTGCCACATGGGATCGCAGGATTGCCAGATTTCCTAATTTTTCAAGAAGAGTTGGAAATCTAGATTGTTTTGGTCTGTGCAATCTCCTGATTTTTAAATGCTGGCGACAAATTCACATTTTTCCAAACACTCTAGGGCCCAAACAAAAATGTCTGCAGGCTGAATTTGGCCGGTGGCCACCAGTTAGGAATTTTTTGTTTTAAGACTATTTTCCTTCCTTCCTTCCTTCACTCAACAAATATTTATTTGACGCCTACTGAGTGCAAGGCACTGTTCTATTCACTGCGGATAAAGCAATGAACAAAACAGAGAAAAAAAATCATGCCTGTCGACATACAGCTTTCCTTCTAGAGGACTGTCCTGATTCACTCAGGCAACAAGTATTTACTGAGCCATTCTGGCCCATGTGCTGTGCTTAGTTGGGTCAATAAAAAATGTTCATGGTCCCTGCCCTCATGGTACATATGGCCTGGAAGGAAGACAGGCAATAAGTGCATAATTATAATACAAATGGAAAATATAGTTATGGGGAGAGATGCAATTTACACGGAGGAGAGTGGTTAGGAAAGTCCTCTTGGAGGCAGCTACATTTAAAATGAGAACTGAAAGCAAAGTAAGATTTAATCTAGTAAAAGAATTTTCTATAACATTCTAGATTATAGCAGAGGCTTCCAGTGTGCCCCTTCCCCCGTCCCCTCAGGTGCTGCCATTCCTGTACACACAGAGGCTTTCTACTATTAGCACCTGTGATTCCCTGCCCTAGGGCTTTCTTGGGGCTGGCCAGAAGGGCAGGGAGATAAGGCCCCTGGGAGAAGCCCTCAACTCACGATGGAAGGGGATCTGTAGATCAATATCCCAGCACCCTCACTCCTTGGGTGAGTCAACTCCGAGGTGTGTTCTACAGAGTCTCCCAGGGGTCCCTGGTGGGACTGAGCCCCAGGGACCCGCAGCATAACTATTTACGCACTCTGCATTGGCCGCCTTCCCTTCCCTGTCTCACTCCCCCACTCTGCACCTGGTGCTTCCTGGGATCACCCCTCAAAGAAACTACCCACACTCACTCCTTGTCTCAGGCTCTGCTTCTGGGAGAAACCCAGCAGAGATGGGAGAGAACGTGGCAGGTTGGAGGACAGAAAGCAACTTGGACAAATAGCAGGAAACAGAGCTGCAGAGCTCATGAAGGACCTTGGAGGCTGGGTCAGGGTTTGTCCATGGGGAAGCCACTAACGATTTTTCAGTGGGGGAGTGACATGATCAGGCTTATACTGTAGGATGACCCCTCCGTAGGGGGCTGTGAAGGGCAAAAGTGGAAGCTTCGAGACCAGATAGCTGGAGTTAGGTGGTGGGGCTGGAGAGAGGCAATGAGGAACGACATGGACCAGGTGCATGGTGCCCAGAAAGCTCTGGGCTTTGTCCCTGTCTTCAGGGAGCCCACAATTCGGTTTAAGGACTACTGGTGAGACACAGACACAGGAATCATCCCCAAGATTACCATGCCCCACACAGAACCCATGAGACCCAAACTGTCGCGTGGAGCTGGAGAGCTTCAGAGGGCTATCTCTAAGGACAAGGAGAGTGAAGGAATGCTTTATAGGGGAGGTGACTTTACCGGTGGTTAGAAAAACCACAGAACATCCAGACTTAGCGGGCAACCCACTACTGTGGCCCCTTTGGGATAGCCCAACTTTTCGCAATGGCTGCCAAGTCTACTTTTCGGTGTTTTCAGCAGCTCTCCACTCTGCCATGCTTTACCTAAGCTGTGCACGGGCCAAAAACGCACGCCGGATTTCCCGTAGGCACTGCTAGACATATTAACGGCATTCCTACGCGGCAAGAGATTTCTGCACCACCAACACCATTTTTATACTCTTTACAACATAATGGCAGACGATAAATCTATCTTGCTAATTACACATCCAGCTTGTTATAACCCCCATAAAAAACACGAGCAGCTGGAAAAGTCATGAGGTGATGTCAAATCATATTCCCGGTCTCTAAACAGAAACAGAAATATTTTCCAGGCGCTGGTGAGTCTCATGGTCCCTACCCAGGCATGGAAGTGGCTGCCAACAGGTCGCTCCCTTCGGATGAGAAGATAACTCGCCAATCCTCTAAAGCTCCGCCCCTCCACCCCCACCTGTCTCCCTGAAGAGAGAGCAGACGGTTGGAGCATCCACCTGGGGTTTGTTGAAAAGCCCACAGGATGAATGCAAAGATTCGGCAGTGTTTGAGTTTTAGCAGTTGGGTTCGTTTTTGCATTATGAAGGTGGTTTCGATGTTTCTTCCATTTACCACCAATCAGCTGATAGCATTTGCCCAGAATTCTAACTGGGTGGTTCCCCCAACATAATCCACCCATGATATATTTGCAAAGCTGTCGCTAAGATCCACACTGGGGCCGACAAAATGCCTCCCCCTCGTCTCAGAAAAACGGAAGGAAAATTAAATTCATCTGCCGGAGACACTAACATAAACAACAGGGAAGAAGAAAAATACTTTACCTTGTTTCTTAGCTAAGATGACTGTTTTTGGCTGCAGTGTATCCTAGCCCTCTTAGGAGGGAGACAGCCAAAGACTATGAGCTTATATCCTATCAAGTGGATGTTGAATGCTTCATGTGTTGGAAGAAAAGGCAAGGGAGACAATAGCAGGGGAGCTAATTAAATTTTCACATGTCAAGGGAAAATTCCATAGGAGTTCTCAAACCTGGGCTGATCCAGTGGGGCAGCTTTTGTTGGAGAAGCTGCCTCATAAACTGCCCCCACAATTCCCAAGACAAACCAGCTGGACAGACTGTCTTGTTGGAAAAAAAAAAAAAAAGAGGAGAGACAAAATGGATTCTTACCTTCCCATATCTGGATGCAAAAGTCCCCGTGAGCAAGGAGTGAAAGATAATTATTGTCTCATCCAGGTCCCACACGAACACGCGCTGTGATGAGAGAGAGGAAGAGAATGGAGACAAATGGGCTTGCTTGCACCTGACTTAATGTCTGCAGAAATTAACTCCCTGGGAGGAAAAAGAAGTCTTGAAAAACATCATCTTTAAGTTATAAAACATGCGACTCACTGATGTGTCCTTGAGTCTCCATCCAACCTCAGCTGCGTAAAGTGTATTCTGATGGCCAATATTTGAGCTCCTATCAACCCAAGAGATGCCAGAACCAAGAAGCCTGTTCTTGCCTTCCACATAAAAGCTCAAAAAAGGAGGAGCTCAGGCCAAAAACAACAATAAAAGTCACATAACTCATTTGACGAAATGAAATACTACCATTCTGCATTCACTGCTCACCGTAAGTCCAATTACTTCTGACCATTTCTACTTTTAGCAGTTCTGGTGATTACCTCCATAACTCTAACACACTTATACGTTATTGATTTGCCGACTTTAGACAAGATCTTTTGACTGGGCAATGTGAAAGATGAGGGTTTAGCTCATGGTGATCTCTCTCATGTCTCCGGAACCTTATATTTTTCACATATGTGAACCTTTCTATTGCCAATTCCATCAGCTTTGGACATCTCCCTTGGCTAAAACAGTAAAGATATGGATACCCACCCTTTCCCTCGCCTCCTCCCCTCTTCAACATCTATCAACTTCAGCCTTTACTTTTGCATTGTCAATGTGGGTCAACTGGTTTGTGCATTTGGTTTTATAACTATACTTAAGTCTTCTGTGCTCTGTCCATACGTAGATTTTAAAAGCTGGTAACCAGCAAAGAGCACTGACATCTTGTGATTACTGTTCACTGCAGAGCCAAGTAACGTGCTAGGGCTTCACTTGCTTCTCTAGGTGCCCAATGTCATTACCCTGGAGCCACTTTAAGGAGACTGTTCCTTCCAACAAGGTCCACGTGTATTCTCCTTTCCTGCACACCATCCCAAATAAAATCATGCCATATCTCTGTTACATAGGAAACATGCCTGTCTGGTATAACTTTTTGTGTTTGTTGGAGTTTATTAATCGCTTTAATTATTTTCTTGTTTGCAATAATGTGCCTTCCTTATGATCTCAAAATCAGCCACATCATCTATTAGAGATGTTCATCCTTGGTGACTGCATGCTCCAGTGTGGACTGGATCATTTTTAGGCTTCCTACATAGCTAGCATCGTGAGACCTCCCTTTACCGCATTTCTGGGTCAAATCCACTGTTTCCTCAAGTCCCTCTCTTTCTTGGTTTTCTTCCTTGTTTTGCTTGAATACATCCTTAAGTTGCTTCTTCTGAAAGGATCACAGAAAGTAATCTTCCTGAATTCTTGAAAATCTGATGATATCTTTATTTTGGTCTACAATTCCTCTGGGTGCAGAAATCCAATTGGAAAATCATGTCCTCTGGATCTTGGAAAGAATTCCTCCATTATCGTATAGTGTCCAGCATGATTGATGAGAAGTCTGATCTGTTTCACTGATTCTCACTCTTTTGTAGGTTTCACTTTTTTCTCTATAGGATTTTTTTGGATCTTTTCTTTATACTCGGTATCCTCAAATCCCATGAGGATATATCTAGAGGTAGTTTTTTTTCATTCATACTGTTCAACACTCAAGCATTTTCAATCCTATTTCTTTAAATAATTTCCTCCCATCTTTTCCACTGTTCTCTCTTTCTGGAATTCCCAATAGTCAAATTAGACCTTTCAGACTGATATTGCTTATCCTTTAAAAAATATATTTTCTATAATTTTTTCTTTTTGATCTATGTTCTGGAAGATTTCTTAAACTTTCTGTTCCAACTCTTCTATTAAACTTTTGATTCTATCATTTTAAAATTTCCAAAAGCTCTTTCTCTGTCTCTGAGTGTTCCTTTCCCAATAGCCTCTACTTCTTATTTTATGGATGCAAGATCTCCTTAAATCTTTACAAGATAACCAGTCAGAATTCTTCTAAGTTCTTTTATGTTTCTTAAAATACCTCTCTTGTCATTTATTCATTTAGCTTGGCCTTTATTTTTGATACTGTTGGTTTTCTTCATTTTTCTGGCAATCATTATTTTTAACAACAAAGGGTCCGACTAATCATTTACATAGCCGGTGTTGAGGGGGCGGGGGCAGAGGCACCTACTCAGTCTACCATCTTGAATGGGCCACTTGTGACAATTCTCTGCAAGTCAGTGGCTCTATTTACACATTGGCATTGACCATGCCCTTAAAAGCAGAGAAAGGTGGTTTCTAGAAGGAAAAAGGTCAATTAGTGCAGAGATTTTCAAAGCAATTAGCAGACCTGAGTATTATTTTGTGAGTTTTTTAGTCTAGTTATATTTATGTGTGTGTATGTGCTGGGTCACAATATTAAGTATCGTTCTTATGATGGGTCATGGTAAAAGAATGTTTGAAAACTACTGTTTTGGAGAGGGCTTCTGGGGTTTAAATACACTAAGTCCTAATTTATCTGAACTAACTGGGTTGGATCAGTTAAACTTAGAAATCTTGGTAAGAGAATTTTCAAAAATCAGCGAATATTTTCAAATTTAATGCAGACTCCATTAATTTATCTATTACGTCCTCTCTGAAGAAGAAAGTCACCCCCACTACCCCACCACTCTATCCCCGCTTCCTAGATCCTTCATGGGTTAGTTCCTGATGGCCATTCTGCAGATGACCCTACTCTGTAGCCCACCATGGTTTGGGCCAAGGTGAGCCCCTAACCCTGGTTGGGTCAGAGGTCTTTCCTTGGGAACTTAAAGAATTAAGACCTAGAAAGAAATTCATTGTCTTTGGGTGGCTGTTGGTGGCCACATGATCTGAAGGGCAGGGAGGCCAGTCTGCAGAAAGAGAGGAACAGAGGGGTGAAAGACGGAAAGATAACCTAACACTTCTGCAGGACCTGGTTTCAGAGAGAAGCAGAGCGAGGCTCCTGGAGGAGAGCCGTGCCCAGGAACCTGTGCATGGGGACACTGCAAGACACTCTTGTCTGGGGATTCCAGCACCTTCACTGTGGCATGTGGGGAGAGAAGGTATAAATGCATTTCCTTGCCCCGACTACCTTCTAATTCCAGTATCTTCCTGACACTCCAGTGCACCCCTGCCCTTGGGTTCTGAGAGAATCCCCATATCCTTTAAATTCTGCTTTTTCGCTTAAGCTAGCTCGAGTTGGTTTCTGGCACCTGCAGTCAAGGGATTTTGACTAATACACACTCAGCATTTTCCTCCTTTCCACTTCTTTACATAATTTCTCTCTCGTGGGCTCAGTCATTAGCAAAACTGCCAAAGACTTAAGAGGTGCGACCCATGCAACCCTCCATGCTGACATTAAGCACAGAAGTGAAACACAGCTCACACCTTTGCAAGTGTGCTTTGCCCAGTGGTACTTACCCTGGAATCAAGAAGCAGATGTTTCCAGAATAATATCACCCCATAATCCCTGACTTCCATGCCACCTCCACCTTCTCAGTTTAATGGAAAAACGTCTCTCCACACCCACTCCCACCAAGAGCAGAAACCACATTAGATGACCCAATAGTTTTTTTTTTTTTTTTTTTGTAATATTAAAGGATGTGTTGCTTTTTGTGATTTCTGTAGCTCTGCAACCTCAAGCTGGTAGAAAATCCTCAGGAATATGGGAGGGCAGAAAGCAGGGAAAACCTGAGGTCACTAAATTTTCTTCTGGCCTTTTGCAAAGGCCTAATCCCACTGAAGGGATTATGCAAAATCTCCTCGGTTTTGGAAGGCAGAGAGCTTTAAGAATTAGAGGAAAAGCAAGAAGAGAATCCTCTGGACTGAGAATAGTCCCAAGAGCAGTGGAAACACTTGCTCCGTGGCAGGTCCCCAGGATGGTCAACCTCTCAGAGGAGACGGCTGCTGTATCCTCAGGAGGTTGACCGAGTGTAGGGGATAAGCGTGATCTTCAAAATATTTAACACCTCTAGGATGACTGGAACAGACACCAGCCATAAACATCCGTTACAGCCCTACTAGTGAACACTGTCTAACTAGTATAGCCCGACTAGTCAATACTGGCTCAATATCAAATGCCCTGGTGGTGGGCGTTTGTTGTCTGTGCCGCCAGCATCCACCCTCTTCTGATAAGAGCACCAGGTTTTCTGGCCCATCGTGTGTTGTCTTGGTGAGACGGTCAATCAGAGGCAAGCCTAAGAGCCAAGCCAGGCCAACGGGATGCTGCCTCCTTGGAATCGGACACCGAGTGAAGTGGCGCTAGAATCTCAAATGGTTCACTCTCCGGCAGGGGCTGGCGCCCTGGAGGGTACTGTTGCTTTGTTACTGTTCTTTCTAACCTCTCCATGTTGTCCCTCCCAGTAAGCTCCTTTTTGCTTAAGTAACCAGAACTGGTTTCTGTTGCTTGCAACCCAAGGATTGTAGCTAATACTCCAAAGTCCTCGTGCTCGATAAGGATTTCTACGCCGGATGTGTGGCAGGGAAACCCTGGGGAATGGCTGGCCTTGCAATGGCCACTGCAGCCCCTGACAGCGAGGAAGGCAACAGGGACCACGCCACACTGGACATTAGAGGCTCATAATCTGTTTTCTGAGACACTCACACTCCGAGATTCTCACAGAATTCTGGGAGGGGTGGGGCCCCAATAATGAGACGGAATTTCCTACCACCTTGGTGGGATGTGGGACTCAGAGTCAAATTACGTTGATTTTAAGGAAACGATGAAAATGGTATTTCTTAGCAGGTCTGAGTTTGTGGGTTGAGCTTTGCAGTTGCTGCATAAATTGCACAAGATTATGAACAGGGACGCGATGACGATGCATTCCAGTTTCGTGGCACTGACACAGGCTTTGCCAACGCTACCCAGGTCCCCACAGCACACTCAAGCCAACGAATGATTGACTTTCTTCTGCAAAGAAGTCTGAGCTAGTGCACACGTCCATTTTTCTCTGTTGATGGATAACAGCTGCTTATATCTGTTTTTGGGTGTCCATCTTGCCTCTGTCACCACTAGTACCTTCCCTGGCCCCTCACGTGTGCTGTTCTTTTTGGTTCATTTGGGAAAATGTCAGTGCCTGACCACTAATCCTACACGTGGTTTATTATAATCAAGATTGGCGCATCCCTTAGACCAGCCGTTCTCGGCCTGGGCTGCACACTGGCATCACCTGGGGAGCTTAAAAATACTGCTGCCTGGCTCCCACTCTCAGGGAGTTTGAGTTAATTGATGTGGGGTACAGCCTGAGATGAAGGTTTCTCAAACCTCCCCAGGAGATTCTAAGGTGCAGCCCAGGTTGAGAACCACCATCTGAGATACTCAGAATCACACAAATGATGCAAACTCATCTGAGCCAACCTCCTGTCTCCATGTAGATGAATACTGAGGCCATATTAGAATCACTATGGGAACTTTTAGAACTCCCTCCCCCAGTGTATATTTCATTAGTCTGAGATGGGGCCTGGGTGTCAGTATTTTAAAAAGCATCCCAGGTGATTCTATAACATGCAGCTGGGAAGGTCCACAGCCCACTGTCGTCTTTATCGGGGATTCTCAAAGTGTGGTCCCCAACCCAGCAGCATCAGCATCATCTGGGAACTTGTTAGAAATGCCAACTCTCAGGCCCCGCCCCAGATCTACTGAATTGGAAATTCTGGGGGTGGGGCCCAGGGCTTTTCACAAGCCCCTAGGAGATCCTGCTACTTAAGTCTGAGAACCACTGTTCTTCATTCTCTCCAGGTCCCTTTTCCCAGCTTGGTCAGTCAACAGCGCTTCCATAGGGCCAACGTAATTCTTCCCTACTTTTCTGTCAAGTGCTCTTTTCTCTGTTACTTTGAACAACAAAGAGCCATTCTCCTCCATGTACTTGGACAGGATTCTGTCCCACCCTCCTGTTCTGGCCACAGATGGAGAGTACATTCACCAAGTCACAGAGAGGCGGTGTGGGTTACCTCGATCTCGCTGTCCCCTGCTGGGGAGGGGTCACTGCTCCGCTTAGACCGGCCTCGGAGCTTCCCGTCAGAGGCCCGGTGCGGCCGGTCTGTGTCTCCCTCTTTGGCCGGTGTGGAAGGTCCATTGTGTGTGCTATATTCACCTGGGGCAGGAAGGGGAAGGGTGGACGTGTCAGAAGCTTTGCTGCGTGTCTCCTCCTGGGAAATATCCCACCAGAACCATCTAGCTACACAGTGGGAGGTCCCAAGGGTAGCACCAAAAGCGAAGACCATGCGGAATCAAAATTACTCCTGAGAGTCCCCTTAATTACCCATCCATAATCATTCATTCACCCAACGAACATTCATTGAGCAGGCACAGTTCCAAGCCCTGGTTCTCACAGCATCTAAATTCTAGAGATAGGAGGGAGACACCAGACAAACAAGTAAATACATAATATGGCAGGTGGGGACATGTGTTGTAGAGAATTAATAAATCGGATGGGGGAACAGGAAGTGCTGGGGAGGGTCCTCAGGAGAAGTGGGCTGGTCAGGACGGCCTCTTGGAGAAGCGGACACCTGAGCAGGGATCTTAGAGCAGTGAGGGCGGGGCCACTGCGGGAGCTATAATTATGGTGAACAGAGTTTTGTGTTACAACTCTCTATATATCCTAAAGCCTGGGACTCCCTAGACTAACAAGATGAAGAAAATAAATATTTATACACAGCTGGGCATCCAACTCTCCTACCTTTAAGAGACCCCTCCTGTGGAGTTAATGGGGGGTGTGTGGGGAGAATTCTCTATATTCCTGTCTCTATGCAGCTTGCGCTGTTCTCTATTAACAGCAAG
Source organism: Diceros bicornis minor (assembly GCF_020826845.1). NCBI lineage: Eukaryota > Metazoa > Chordata > Mammalia > Perissodactyla > Rhinocerotidae > Diceros > Diceros bicornis. The sequence goes on from NC_080758.1 coordinate 14,456,481, forward strand.
TCTTTCAAGCTTTGCTTGTTAAGAGATTTGTCAATTTGAGACTTAAATGAGGTTATATATGTGAAAGCATCCAGTACAGGGCTGGCAATTAGGAGATGTCAATAAATGATTTGAATCGAGTTCTGGCCCGACTAGATCCACATACAGGATCAGTGAGAAGATGCAGGGCAGAGGGCGGGCACCTGCTACTTCTCATCGAGGTGGTGCTTCTGGACTCGGTGCGCTGAGAGGCTCCCACGCTCATGCCCTCAGGCAACTGTCTAATGACCCTGAACAAGTGAGCAGCACCCTCCCGGGACTCAGGTCCCAAAGCCAGCATCCAAGTCGTGTTGTTTTTAAGGCACGGAAGTTTTAAATACATAGCTTTTTATTAGGCTTTACTATCTTTAACTAACGAGGGAACTGAGGCTTATCAAGATGACGTAAGCCTGTTGTTACCCTGCAAATTAATGGTAGAGCCAGAACTAAAATTTGGGCCTGCCCTTGTCACCAGAGTGACAGAACTGTAAACCAGGGTGGAACCTTAGGGGATATCCCATCCCACTTCTCATTTTACAGCTGTTTTAGCTTCCAAACGTACCCAGTGGACTCCACCTCTCCTTCCATGATCGCCAGTTCTTGGATCACTGGGGGAAATGCTTTTGTCTAAAAATACTCGGCAATAGACCGATTCTTTTTCCTACCCTGGAAGGACTACTTCCCTTCAAAACCCAAGGGACTGAACTTTGTTTATTTAATATTTATAAAACTTCTCATTAGACTAAGGACATAATCAGAATAGAGGTGATTTTGAGTTGTCAGGACCGCTGGGCCATCTCCAGCTCCCCAGCATTCTCAGGATATAGCATTAGAGATTCCCAAACATCAATCTAGAGAAACTTTCTTCTGGAGGATGAGGAACAGGCAGTAAACAAATTCACAGATGCTCAGGAGTCATAAATAAGGTTTATCCTGATTCACTTGGTAATTCTAAGGCTATGGGGGCTTAGAAAACATTGGTTGACCCCATTAAAATCCAGACAAATATTTAAAAAACGAAAAATGCCAGCCACCTAAGAAATGTCTAAAAAAAAAAAAAAAAAAAAAAGCAATCCTGTTCCCAACCTTACACATTCTTGAGAATGAAGGCTCAAAGTTCAAGGTCACAGTCAGAGGTACACAGGCTACAGCAATTTATGTAAACCTTTCTTGGAGTCATTTCACTCTTTTTCTTTCTCCCCTTCTATGTTTTTTCTTATTTATTTTAACAGCTTTATTGAGGTATAATTGACACACAGTAAACCATATGTATTTAGAGCACACAATTTGATAAGTTTTGACATATGTATACATCTATGAAACCATCACTGCAATCAAGATAAGGAACAAAGCCAGCACCTCCAAGTTTCCTTATAATCCCTTTGTGGGGGATCTTCTTTCTTTCAACCAAAAATTAGTTTGCATTTTCTAGAGTTTGGGAATTACTTGAATTACTACAAGACTCAATCCATGTTGTTAGATATATATTGATAGTTCATTCTTTGTGTTGCTGAGTGCTATTCTATTGTATGGAAATACCACAGTTTGTTCATCTGTTCACCTGTGGATAGACATTTGGGTTGATTCTAGCTTTTGGTTGGAATAAAGCTGCTATGAACATTCACTTATCAGTCTTCGTATGGACGTAAGGTTTCTCTTTACAAGCGTGATTACTAGGTCATTTGCTAGGTCTATGTTTGACTTTTTAAGAAACTGCTAAATTGTTTTCCAAGGTGGTTGTATCATTTCACATTCCCATCAGCAGGGTAAGTGAGTTCTAGTTGATCCAGATCCTTGCCAACCTTTGGTATGGTCAGCCTTTGTGATTATAGCCATTCTAGGGGTTATGTAGTAGTATCTCATTGTGGTTTTAATTTGTATTTCCCTAATGACTATTGACTAACATCTTAATCACGTGTTTTTTTGCCATGCCTATATCTTCTTTGGTGAAGTGTCTGTTCAAATATTTTGCCCATTTCCTTATTGGGCTATTTGTTTTCTTATTATTGGGTTTTGAGAGTTCCTTATATATTCTGGATGGTTACTTTTATATGTCAACTTGACTGGGCTAAGGGATGCCCAGATAGCTGGTAAAACCTTATTTCTGGGTGTGTCTCTGAAGAGACTAGCATTTGAATCAGTAGACTGAGTAGAGAAGCTCGCCCTCCACAATGTGGGTGGGCATCATCCAATCCCTTGAGGGCCCAAATAGAATAAAAGGATGGAGGAAGGGTGAATTCTCCCTCTTCTTGAGCTGGGACATCCATCTCCTCCTACCTTCAGACATCAGAGTTCCTGGTTCTCGGGCCTTCTGACTTGAACTGAATTACACTACTGGCTTTCCTGGTTCTCCAGCTTGCAGACGGCAGATTGTGGGACCTCTTGGCCTCCATAACCACATGAGCCAATTCTTATAATAAATCTCCTCTTATATATATGTATATATATACTACTGGTTCTGTTTCTCTGGAGAAGTCTGACTAATACAACTTATCTTATCAGATATATGTTTTGCAGTTATTTTCTCCAAGACTGTGGCTTACCTTTTCATTCTCCTAACACTGTTTTTCGAAGAGCAAAAGTTTTAAATTTTCATAAAGTCCAATTTATATCATTTTTTTCTTTTTGGATCATGCTTTTGGTGTTATATGTGAGAATTCTTTGCCTAACTGAAAGTCACAAAGATTTTCTCATAGAAGTTTTACAGTTTTATATTTAGGTCTATGATCTATTTTGTGTTAATTTTTGTACATAATGTGAGGTATAGATTGTAGTAGTTTTTCTGAATATAGAAATCCAGTTGTTCCAGCATCTTTTGTTGGGAAGACTATCCTTTCTCCACTGAATTGCCTTTGAACCTTTGTCAAAAATCAGTTGTTCAGGGCCGGCCCCGTGGCTTAGCGGTTAAGTGCGCATGCTCCGCTGCTGGCGGCCCAGGTTCGGATCCCGGGCGTGCACTTCTCCGGCCATGCTGAGGCCCTGTCCCACATACAGCAACTAGAAGGATGTGCAGCTATAACATACAACTATCTACCGGGGCTTTGGGGGGAAAATAAATAAATAAATAAAATCTTTGAAAAAGTCAGTTGTTCATTTACATGTGGGTTTATTTCTGAACTCTCTATTTTGGTCCAGTGAACCACTATTTTTATGCCAATACCATACTCTCTTGATTACTAGGGCTTTGTAACAAGTCTTAAAATCAGATGGGTTAGCCTTTCAACTTTGTTCTTCTATTATCAGAGTTGTTAAGGCTATTCTAGGTCCTTTGTATTTCCATATGAAGTTCAGAATCAGCTTTCCAATTTCTACAAAAAAGCCTAGGATGTTGACAGAGATTGTGTTAAGTCTATAGATCAATTTGTGGAGAACTGACATCTTAACAATATTAAGTCCTCTGACTGTGAACAAGGCTTATCTCCCCATGTCTCTTCTTGAACTTCTTTCAGTAGTGTTTTGTAGTTTTAAGAATATGTCTTACACATCTTTTGTTGGATTTATCCCCAAGTATTTCATATTTTTTGATGCTATTGTAAATGGCATTTAAAAATAGTCTATTTGCTATTATTTGTTGTTAGTATATAGAAATATAATCGATTTTTATATATTCACCTACTGCCCTGCAACATTGCTAAACTCACTTTTTCTAGTAGCTTTTTTGTAGATTGTATCTGATTTTCTACATAGGTAATCACATCATTTTACTTCTTTTTACTTCATGAGATTTTGCTTCTTCTTTTCCAACATGGATGACTTTAATTTCTTTTTCTTGGCTTACTGCACTGGCTAGAAGCTCTAGAACAACGTTGAACAGAATTGGTAAGAGTAGACATCCTTGTCATGTTTCTGATCTTGGGGGATAGCTGTAGGTCTTTTGTAGCTGTCCTGGTTTAGTCAGTTTGGGCTGCTATAACAAAAATGTCATCGACCAGGTGGCTGAAACAACAGAGATTTATTTCTCGCAGTTCTGGAGGCTGGAAAGTCCCAGATAAAGGAACTGGCCATTTGGTTCCTGGTGAGAGTCCTCTTCCTGGTTCTCAGATAGTCGCCTTCTTGCTGTATTCACACATGGTGGAGAGAGAGATATTATCTCTCTCATGTCTCTTCTTATAAGCACACTAATCCCATTCATGAGGGCTCCACTCTCATGGCCGAATTACCTCCCAAAGACTTCATCTCCAAATACCATCACATTGGAGATTAAGGCTTCAACATACGAATTTGGGGGAAATACAAACATTCAGTCCATTGAATGTCTTTTCCTGATAAAGGAAGCTCCCTTCTACTTCTAATTTGGAATTTTTATCAGGAGTAGATGATAGATTTTGTCAAGTATTTTTTCTGCATCTATTGAGACGATATTTTTTCTTTTCTTTCCAGTTAGTCAATATGGCAAATTATACTGATTTTCAAATTTTAAACAAACTTTGCATCCTTGGGATAAACCCCACTTGGTCATTATCCTTCTTTAATATATTGTTGGACTTGATTTGCTAACATTTTGTTCAGAAATTCTGTATCTATGTTTATGAGGGATATAGGTTTGTAGTTTTCTTTTCTTACAATGTCTTTGTCTGCTTTTGGTGTCAGGGTAATGCTGGCCTCATAGAATGAGTTGGGATGTATTCCTTCCTCTTAAATTATCTTAAAGAAAGTGTAGAACTGAATTTCTTACTTACATATTTGGCAGAATTAATCAGGGAAGCCATCACGGCCTGACAATTTCTTTGTGGGAACATTTTTAACAAAAAACTCAATTTATTTAACAGATATAGGCCTGTTTAGGCTATCTATTTCTTCTTGAGTAAGCTTTGGAAGTTTTTGTCCTACAGAGAATTTGTCCATTTCATCTAAGTTGTCAAATTCATTGGCATGATGTTGTTCATAAAACTGCCTTATCATCCTTTTAATATCTGTAGGGTCTGTAGTGATATCATCTCTCTCATTAAAAATTTTTTTTTATTTGATAAAACCTCTTTCATTTTATTGGTAATTTATGTTTTCTCTTTATGTCTTCTCTTTCCACATCAGTCTGTCTAGAGTTTTATCAGTTTTACTGATCTTCTCAAAGAATCAGCTTTTGGTTTCACTGATTTTCTCTATTGTCTTTCTGTTTTCAGATTTCATTGATTTCCATTCTGATCTTTATTATTTCCCTTCTTCTGATGACTCTGGGTGTACTTTGCTCTTCTTTTTCTAGTTTCTTAAGGTGGAAGATGAGGCGTTTGGTCTGAAACCTTTCTTCTTTTCTAATATAGGCATTTAGTGCTATAATTTCCCTTTAAGTATTGCTTTAGTGACATTCTGTAAATTTTGATATGTTGTATTTTTATTTTCATCAAGTTCAGCATACTTTTTCATTTCCCTTTGATTTCATCTTTGACCCATGGTGTACTGGTCAGGGTCCTCCAGAGAAACAGAACCAATAAGATCTATAGAAATATATATATAAGAGGAGATTCATTATAGGAATTGGCTCATGCAGTTATAAAGGCCAAGAAGTCCCATAATCTGCCATTTTCAAGTTGGAGAACCAAGAAAGCTGGTGGTATAATTCAGTCTGAGTCTGGAAGCCAGAGAACCAGAAGGGCAGAATGGGGGAGGTTTAGGCCCTGCTGGTGTAAGTCCTGGAGTCTGAAGGCCCAAGAACCAGGAGCTCCAATATCTGAAGTCAGGAAAAGACGGATGTCCCAGCTCAAGAAGAGAGAGAGAGAGAGAGAGAGATCACCCTTCCTCTGCCTTTTTGTTTTATATGCGCCATCAGTGGACTGGATGATGCCTGCCCACACTAGTGAGGACAGATCTCTACTCAGTCTACTGATTCAAACGCTAGACTCTTCTGGAGACGCCCTCATAGACGCACCCAGAAATAATGTTTTATCAGCCATCTGGGCATCCTTTAGCCTGGTCAAGTTAACAAATAAAAATAACCATGACCCATGGGTTATTTAGAAGTGTGTTATTTAGCTTCTGAATATTTGAGAATTTTCCAGAAATCTTTCTGTTCTTTATTTCTAATTTAAAATTCCACTGTTTTCAGAGAGCATACTTTGTATGCCTTGAATCCTTTTAAATGTAATCAGACTTGATTTATGGGCCCGAATATATCTATTTTGGTAAATGCCTCATGTGCACTTGAAAAAAAGGTGTATTTTGCTGTTGCTGAGTGGAGTGGCTTATAGACAGTCTGCTACATCTAGTCTTTTCTTTTCACTCTAGTTCCCTCACCAGAGAAAATGACTATTAACAGTTGCTTTTGCATCCTTCCAGAAAATTCCTACACAAATATGAGTATTAAACTATACTTGTATTTTAAAAAGCCCCCAAGATCATGTTATGCACATAGTTCTGCATCTTTCTTTTTTTCACCTAACACAATAGCTCAAAGAGAGATCCATATTAGCGTAAATATATCTACCTTACTCTTTTTAACAGATGTATAGTGTGCCACTGGTGGATGCACCATAATTTATTTAACCTGACTCCTGTTAATGGCTATTTAGGTTGTTTCCAGTCTTTTGCTGTGATGATGTTGCCATAAATATTCTTTTTACTCACGTCTTTGTGCCTATGTGGGAGTTTACCTTTAGAATAAATTCTTAGAAGTAGAATAATTGGGTTAAAGAGGACATGCATTTTTAATGGTGTTAGATGTTGCCATATGGCATGGAAGAGACTTCCATGTTTCTTCTGGAGAGATTTAAAAGAATTTCTCCTTCTACTGACTGAGGCAGATGATCTAAGAAGGTAAAAAAATCCTACAACTTCTTTTCAGATAATTTGTATCATACTTAAAAATTTAAAAAGAAAAATGTCCTTAAACAACTACTACTAATTTGTCTTTTTTCTTGAGCGGTGTCAGATGTTCAGATTTTGCCCTCTCCATCAGCAAATTGCCCTGCAATCATCTGCAAATTGCTGGGGCTTCATATAGCTGCTAATGCACGTCAATGCAGACTGTACTGCAGCAGGGCTGGGGGCTGGGCAGGGAAAGGAGCATCAGGACACTGTATCCCGGCAACACAAAGAGTGAGCATCATCTGTCGGTAATACAGAAACCTCTTGAGCCTCAGGAGTTTGGAACCAACCACTCAAGGAGACCCTGGATAATTTCAAAAATGGAGGTTTTATGGGAAATTTTAAGACAGTGCATGAGTGTGTGTGTGTGTGTGTGTGCGTGCACACGTATTCTTACAGGCTCTTCCTTTATAATGGACACTGGGGAAAAGAGGCAATAGACCTTGGTTATAGCTGACAATTATTTATGTCATTAGATTTTATGTGAGCTTGTTAGACACACAGTAAAAACCATCTCAACCACTTATTATTGAACCTTAGACCAAGGGATAAAAGAAGAACAGGGGGAAACAATAAAGAAAAATTTCAGAGAGACACAAGGAGCCTTTATATTCGCTCCTCACGGGGAACAAAGACGACCTTCCCACATAACCCAAATTCTTGGAAAGTAAGTCTTTGGAATTCGGTTCACCATTGAATTATAGATAGCAGCATCTACTTGAAGATTTCCTGCCTATTATTTCCTCTCTGCCCTAATTTTTCACCAGTTTTTTGTTTTTCTTTTGCTGAAACCAATTTGGAGAGGCCACATTCTGAAAAGCAGGATAGTCAAAGATGATTCAGGACTACGACAAAGAAAAGGTTGTTAAATTTCATACCCTTCAAAGAAAGCACTTTGGAAGTTGTTAAATAGGTACTATGCACTCATTAAATACTCTGTGATGAGATCACAGTGACCAAAATCAATGCTCAAGCCCTAAACTTCCTCAAAAGTTGACTGAAAAATGCTTGGCCACGTTGCCTCCACTTATGACCAAACAAGGATAACTAACTCGCCCCCAGTGATGGAAAATACGAGGGCTAAAGGCAACGGCTGCACGGGGAACCCCAGGAACAAAGGTGGTGGGTCTCCACTATTGTTCTTTGTCTAACCATCAACCAATTAATATTTATGGAATGGATGTCCACACACCCTCACGCTAGCTCAGCTTCTACAAAGCTCCAGCACGTCAGTAGGTTTCAGAAAAGAAGAGAAAAGAACAAAACACAATGATATCTACTTTTCTTTTGGACATTCTAATTTACTGATGTCATGTCATTTAACATTGATAAGCCCAAACCACGTCATAAAAGGAGACACGTGCACAGCAGATCTGTGGAATGAATGAACAAATCCACAGGTTGGTGAGCTGCACAGAGATGTACGTCACCAAGGGGCCAGGACACAGACTCTGCCACATGTGGCTCACAATCTAGGCGGGATCCATATCAAGGTTGTGGACATCTGTTCTTTTTGCCCACTCAGTGTCTCTTCCGTCTTTTTCTGGGTACAGTGCTCTGGGTTTCTTTGGGAAACCACCTCCCCCTCACTCTCAGTCCTTGTGGTCCGGGTGGGGCTGACCCCAACTCTGCCTCCAGCTGTGGGCATGAGAACCAGCTCTTCCGTTCTCATGAGAACCCATCCCAGCAGCCATCCCACCAGCCACAGAGACTGGTTTGAGGATGGGCATCTGACCTAAGCGAGGCCAATGGGAGCATTAGCTGGGACTTCTGCAGGAACCATCAGGAAGGAGGAACTCTCTCTGCTGGGGTGGACAGCAGGCAGCAGGACCGAATCCTGGAGCAGCTGGCGGCCATCTTTGCCACCATAGAGGGAGAGCCTGCTTGAGAGGGAAATGAACCCAGGAAAACGCAGAGCTAGAAGGAAGAGAGTGATGGAGTCCCAACATTTTCATCTGAGCCCCTGGACCCAGCCCTGAACTCCTGTGCATCTTGGTTACATACATCTAAAAATTCCTTTTTTTTTTTTTTTGCCTACACTAGTTTGAACTGAATTTTCTTTTCTTTTTTCTCTTTGTGAGGAGGACTAGCCCTGAGCTAACATCTGATGCCAATCCTCCCCTTTTTTTCTAGAGGAAGATTGGCCCTGGGCTAACATCCGTGCCCATCTTCCTCTACCTTATATGGGATGCCGCCACAGCATGGCTTAACAAGTGGTGCATCAGTACGTGCCTGGGATCCGAACCTGCGAACCTCGGGCCACTGATGTGGAGTGCATGCACTTAACTGCTGCACCACCGGGCTGGCCCTGAATTTTCTGTCTTTTGAAGCCAAAAAGTCCTGACTAATAAAAGGGTTTCCTAAAACTGCTGTGTCATTGGAAAGGCATGCACTTAAGGATTTTTTGAAGGATTCTAGAATTCTCAAGGACCTGGATTAGAGAGAGAACCAAGGTTTGAAGGCTCTGCTCTTCTGTTCCCAAATGGGTTTTAGATAACATAGTCTCAGCTGTGTGTGGCTAGTGAGTAGCTGGAACACTGGTTATGGAGTCCAACGGGCCTGGGTTCGAATCCCAGCTCCACCAGTTACTAGCAAGTCACGTATCACTCTGATCCTCATTGTTCTTATCTGGAAAAGAGGGGGTAATTGAGAACCTATTTTTGTGAGGATTATGACTTTCCTTATCACAGCTTGTAATTATGTATTTGTGTGGTCGTTTGATTACCATCTGCAAAGATCAAGTCTATACTTTATTTTATTTCCCAAATTAAGGGTTACCTGGAAAACAGCGGATGCTTAGTGAATATTTGTTGAATCAGTACATAAATAAGAGATTAGAGAAGACCACACAGGTATGTCCTTGGCACATAGTGGATGGGCAATAAATACTAGTTTCCTTTCCTAGAGGACCAAGGCTCACAAACTCCGCTTCCTACAAGGGCCAGGCAGGTAAGGAACTTGAGGTGAGCTGGCTAGACGTGGAATTGTGAGTGCCTGTCCAAACGGGGCAGACATTACTGAGCTCTGGCCAAGCTTATCACTTAGAATGTGGACCTAGAGTGACCAGATCTTCTTTCAAGAGAAGGCAGAAATGAGAATTTTTAGGTAAAAATTTCTGACTTTTAAACATGGGTGCAATTAGATAGACACACACACATACACACACACACACACACAGAGAAAGGCCAACAAAACATGTCCGAGGGCTGGATTTGGCCCTTGGGTGACCAGTTCATTACAATGGGACCTGCGTCCAGTCTACCCTTCGCGTAAGAGCGCAGACCACAGCCACAAATGACCGTGCGACATTGACTGTACGTACCGGCAAGCGACTCAGAACTCTGGTTGGGGACGTTGTGAGATGCCTCCTGGAGGACGTAGGGGGATGTGGAGAGGGGGGACGGGCAGATGCTGCTGGCCGGGACGTATGGAGGGCTGTAGGACGAGCTGTAATACTGGGAATACTGGCTCTGGGGGAAGCCGGGGTAGGGAGGATAGTCCTGGAAAGGGAAGCACACAAGTGGTGAGTGAGGAGGCCTGTCTGGGCCTGGGCCTTCAGTCAGTGGATGAGGGCAGAGGGCCTCGTGGGCTGGTCTCCCGTGTCTGTCTCTGTCTCTCTCCCATCAGAATAAAAGCTGTGCGAAGGTGGGGACTTCCCCAGGAGCAGACCTGAGACAAGGATTCAAGTGCGAGTAGCATATCTGGGAGGAAAGGGGGCACCGGTTGGGGCGTGGGGAAGTGAGACAGTGAAGGAGGGAAAGCAGCCGGTACAGGGGCTTCTAAGTGGGGACTGGAGCGGAATTCTACTGGGGAAATGCTGGGATCGTATAAAACACACATCTCAGAACCATCTGTCCGAGGGGCAAGGCAGCCGGGGTGTCTATATACCAACTCCAGCCAGTGTCTGCTTAGCGCTGCCCCCAGGGGTACTATATACATAGACAAAATATAGAGTACACCGGAATAATACAAAATTAAAGGAAACAATTTTCATGTAATCCAAGGTTTAAATTATTTAGATTCTTCAGCTCACTAAGAAAGAAATAGTGGATTCCCCATATTTAAATATATTAACTATTCCTAAAGCCCATCCACCTTGGGGTAGTTTTGTTTCAACACTAGCCTGCAAGCATGTTACCCTTTTGTTTTGAAATAATTTTGGACTGAGAGGAAAGGTACACAAACAGTACAGAGTTACCCTACACCTTTAGCAGGTTAATTCTTAATTCACTCTCGAAGAGAAACCAAGAGAATCCAACTATTAGCCAGCACTCATCTTGACATGCTTGACTTAGTTCGATTTAACAAGCATTTATAAAGCCCCCACTGTGAGCTGGGCACGTGGCACTGGGATGCAGAGTGAAGAAGATGTATTTTCACCCTTGAGCAGCTCATGGCCTGGCGAAAGAGCACGTGGCCTTTGCATTCATATACTGCAGAGTCAACAGTCAACGGGTGTCTTGGGCTCAGGTCAAGATGGAGCATATAATGTCGTCTATGTCCTCTTGGAAATCTTCTAGGAATATAGAAGATTTATACCTTTCCAATGGCTTTGTGTACAATCTGGCCCCTGTAGCCCCCAAACCCAGGGAATAAGAGGCTGGGTTTCTGGTGGAGGTCGTGGGCACAAATGGGCTCTCTGGGCGCCCTGAGTCAAGGGGACCCCTTAAGGAAAGAACCGAGGAGACAGCCGGTGGGGAGCTATGCTCACCTGGTGCACACTTCCGAATCCGGCCGCGTTGGTCAGTCCATTGGCTCCTTGATAGATCCCGGCCGTGCCTGCGGTAAGGAGGGACAGGGGTAAGATGAGGTTTCTCACAGTCAGAGGGGGTGCAGAGGAGAAGGATGCAGCAGAGAGGTGGGGTCGTTGAGGTCTGACAGGCTGGGATGGAACCTGTGGCCTTAGCAAGTCACCAAACGTCTCTGAACCCCAGTGCTCTCAATAATGAATAAAATGACACCTTCATCAAAGGATTGTGGTGAGAAATAAATGAGACAGTGCACATAACACAGTTTCTGGTATTCGATAATCATGCTTTAAAAATTAATTATTTTAAAAAAATGTAGTAAATGTACATAACAATTTACCATTTTAACCATTTTTAAGTGCACAGTTCAGTAGCATTAAGTATATTCACATTGCTGTGCAACCATCGCCACCATCCATCTCCAGAGCTTTTTTCATCTTGTAAAACTGGAACTGTGTACCCATTAAACATGCACTCCCCATTTTCCTGCTCCCCCCAGCCCCTGGAAACCACCCTTCTACTTTCTATCTCTATGAATTTGGCTACTCTAGGAAGCTCCTATAAGTGGAATCCTACAGTATTTGTCCTTTTGCGACTGGCTTATTTCATTTAGCATAATGTCCTCAAGGTTCATCCATGCTGTAGCATGTGTCAGAATTTCCTTTCTTTTTAAGGCTGAATAATATTCCAATGTATGTGTATGCCACACTTTGTTTAGCCACTCATCTGCTGATGGACACTTGGGTTGCTTCCACTTTTGGCCATTGCAAATAACGCTGCTATGAACAAATGGGTGCACAAATGTCTCTTCATGACTCTGCTTTCAATTCTTTTGGCTATATACCCAAAAGTAGAATTGCTGGGTCACATGGTAATTCTATTTTTAATTTTTGAGGAACAGTTATACTGTTTTCCACAGCAGCTGCACCATTTGACATTCCCATCAACAGTGTACAAGGGTTCCAATTTCTCTGTATCCTCATCAACACTTATTTTCTGCTTTTGTTTGACAGTAGCCATCCTAAGGGGCGTGAGGTGGTAATAATTATGTTTTGAATAAATGAATAAAGTGACTTTACCCTCTGAGCTTTAGTTGTCCCATCTATAAGATGGGAAGATAAATACTACCATTAATAGAAAATACGATTTAGTGAGTGACTGAGTACATGAATGAAAGAGTGGGGTGTCCTTTAAGATACGGTGGTCAGGGAAGGCCTCTGAGATGACACGTCGGCTGACACACGAATTATGAGAAGCAGCCAGCGATGGAAACATCTGGGGGGAGGAGTATTCACAAAGCATGAGTGCAAAGACCCTGGGGTAGGGACTAGCTTGACAGGTTAGAGAAACAGAAAGAGGGCCAATGGGGCAGGAGCCCAGAGAGAGGAGACAGTGGCTATAGCAACGACAGCAGTGACCTCGCCTGTGTCAGGTGCCACTGTGAGCTCTTCATGGGGAAAGAGAGGCATGAAAAGTCAAGTAACGGCCCTAGGCGACACAGACAGTGAGTGACAGGGCTGGGGCTGGAACTCAGGCAGCCCGGCTCTGGTCTGTGTTTTCAACACCACTCTATGCTGCTGTTGCTGCTTCTTTTTAAAATTGTCTTTTGGGATATAATTTCTATACTATAAAATTTCTCCACTGTTAGTGTCCGTTGGATGATTTTTTAAGTGAAGTGATCTAACTGTGCAACCGCCAGCACAATGGAGTTTGAGAACATCTTCATCATCCCCAGTGTTCCTTCCTGCCCGTTTGTAGCCGACCCCCTCCTCCCCCCAGCCTCAGGCAGCCACTGAGCTGTTGCTGATTGTAGAGTTTTGCCTTTTCTAGAAATTTCATAGAAATGGGATCATACAAAAGGTACTCGTATGATCTGGCCTCTTTCCCTTAGCATAACACTTAAGAAGTTCACGCATGTTGTAACATGTATCAGTAGTTCATTTCTTTTTATTGCTGAGTAGTATTCCACGGTACAGATGTACCACACCCAATTTTTGGCTGTCATGGATAATGCTGCTATAAATATCTGTGTACAAGTCCTTGTGTGGATACATGTTTTCATTTCTCTTGGGCTGACTCCTAGGAGTAGGATTGTGGAATCATGTGGTCAGAGTATGTCTTTCTTTTTAAGAAATGGCCAAACTGTTTTCCAGAGTGGCCGTGTCATTTTACATCCCTGCTGGCAATGCAAGAGAGTTCCCGTTTCTCCCACATGTGGTATTTTCAGTCTTTTTGATTGTAGCCATCCTAGTAGGTATGTAGTAGTAGCTCATTGTGTCTTTAAGCAGCATTTCTCTAACCATGTTGAGCATCCCTTGATGTGCTTATCAGCCATTCATGTATCTTCTTTGATGAAGATCTATTCAAATCTTTTTTTTTTTTTTGCAGAGGAAGATTAGCCCTGAGCTAACATCAGCGCCAATCTTCCTCTACTTTATATGTGTGTCGCTGCCACAGTGTGGCTGATCAGTGGTGTAGGTCTGTATCTGGGATCCGAACCCGTAAACCCAGGCTGCCAAAGCAGAATGCACCAAACTTAACCACTATGCCATGGGGCTGGCCCCTATTCAAATCTTTTGCCCATTTTTAAAACAAGTTAGGTCTGTCCTCTTATGACTGAGTTGTAAGAATTCTTGATATATTCTGGACACAAGTTCTTTGTCAGATATATGATTTGCAAATATTATCTCCCAGTCTGTAGCTTGTCTTTTCACTTTCTTACTGGCATCTTTTGAAGAGCAAAAGTTTTTAAGTTATCAATTTTTTCTTTCATGGATCTTGCTTTTGCTGGCTAACTCAGGTCATAAAGATTCTTTCCTATGTTTTCTTCATGAAATTTTATAGTTTTAGCTCTTACATTTAGGTCTATGATTTAATGTAAGTTAATTTTTGTGTATGGTGTGAGGTAAAGGTCTTAATTAATCATTTTGTCTCCAATAGTTCCAGCACCAATGTAAAAAGTTTATCCTTTCCCCCACTGTATTACTTGGCACCTCTGCCACAAATTAACTGACAATAAATGTGAGAGTTTATTTCTGGACTCTCTATTCTGTTCCACTGATGTATTGATCCTAAACCAATTCCATCCTATCTTGATTACTATAGCTTTACAGTAAGTTTTGAAATCAGGTAATCTAAGTTCTCCAACTTTGTTCTTCTTTTTCAAGATTGTTTTGGCTTCTATGTATAAATTCGGCATTTACCTATCAACTTTAGAATAAGTTTGTCAATTTCTATTGGCCAGAAGGAAGTGGCACATTTTTCAAGTGTGTCAACCCAGAATTCTATATCCAGTGAAAACATCCTTCAGGAATGAAGGGAAAATCAAGACATCCTCAAATTAAGGAAAACTAAGAGAACCTGTCACAACAGATCTACCCTGAAAGAATGGGTCCAGGAAGTTCTTGAAAGAGAGAGGGGGTAAAAAAAAAAAAAAAAAAAAAGGAATCTTGAAATATCAGGAAGGAAGACAGAAAAAGCAAAAGAGTGAAAATATAGGTAAATAAATTCTTTTCTCTGTGTGGTTATGCCACCAACTCAACATACAGTTAGGTTCACAAGAGTGTGCTATCAAATTTTAGGAATTACTTTTGCAAATATGTTTTATAATTATATAAAATATTGAAATGGTTACAAAGTCAGTCTACAAAATAAACTATATCCCCACCCCAGGGGTGAGGGGCTATGTGCTGGGCACTGGGAAGGTACTGGAGAAGCAAGTTGCTGGGAAGCACTTTCACTAGGAGTCGGGGGACACAGGGTAGGGTTCCGTAATGCCAACTGGGGAGGGGGTAGGACCAGGGAAGGCTTCCTGGAGGAAATGACATCTAAACTAATCTCTGAAGGATGAGGAGGAGCTAGCCAGGTGAAGAAAGCGAGAACCAGGAACACGGCCACATCTGAGCATTCTCTCCTGATCTCCATTACCTGGCCTAAGGTCCAGATACCACAGAATCTGTCCACACCAGTGTGGCATGCCAGGATCCCATTCTGTCCTCGATGGCCAGTCCAGACACGGCTGGCAGAAGGTTCTGGCCAGCCTATTCCATTCAAGGTCATTTTTTGGGCCCTGGTTAGCATGGCAACCCTACCCACTGAAGCTTAGGAACATGCCTGCCTGAGGAAGACTCTTGGATGCCATGTTTTCTCTTCTGATTTCTCTTGTCTATTGTGTCAACCTTCTCAGTGACAACTTAGGGCAGGTTTGGAAACAAACAGGCCACAAACTCGTCCCTTGGTCTCCTTTCTCCAAAATAGCCTCTTGTTTGTTTTTATTTCGTGAGCCAGGGTCATCTGAAGAATGGACAGCTGAACAAACTGTAGTGTGCCAAGGGCAGTCACGAGCCCCTGCAGGGACATCCATCCCATGCCAGAGAGGACCCGGGAGAAAGGGGGCACGTAGCCCCAGAAATCTTGTGCCACAGTATGTGGTCTCCAGAGGGTGTTGCAATGGACCCACCTTGAGCTGGAATGTTAAACACTGACTTCTTGCCTCGGTCTGGCTGGTGGAATGCCCAGTGAGGGCTGGGGAAGACCAGGACGAGATGAGGAAAACATCCTCTCCTAAGGTGATGGAGGCAGGTCCTGCTAGTGGCCTCCCAGTATCCATTCACCTCTACTCTCTCAGATGAACAGAATCTCTGCTTTTAAGCTGGGCCCATGGCTAATTAGAATAAGCACTATATTTCCCAGCTTCCCTTGTGGCTGGTGTGGCCATGTGAAGAGTTCTAGACGAGGGAAGAGGGGTAAATTAATGTGTTAACTTCCCAGGTGTGCCCTTAGAGGGCAGGGCTGGGTCTTCCCTTTCCCTGAGGGATGGGGCCACCTTGGATCACCCAGCCGAGCAACAAGATGGAAGGAGCTTGGGCCCCTGTCACATCTGCAGATGAGAACTGCCACATCAGTTTGGACTTTTAGGTAAGAAAGGAAAAAGCTTCTTTCTTACTGAAGACATTGCTATTTTGTGCATTTGTGTGACACACGAAGAAGTGCCATCTTTTCTTTTGGTTTATTGGTTTTCTTGGGTTTTAAGTAAAAGTAGACTCCTAATGCCTGGCTCAATAAAACAATTTTTAAGTGGATATTCATTCATTCAACAATTCATTTCCTAGTGATGTGCCAAATATTACTGTGTCAGGCACTGTTCTAGATATTACAGTAACCGAGGAGTTGACGCTTACGTTCAGAGAGGAGAGACAGAACACAATCAAGTGAATACATAGATACACAGGACTGAAGATAATTCCCGACAGATGAAAATGCAGTGATGCACTAGTGCAGCACTACTGAAGCATGGACTGCAGTGTGCCCGCACACTGTTTATTACTAGTCTGTGACGAGATAAATACAGAAATCAAGAGCCAGTGTGTAGAACATCCATCGTCTGCTGATCTGATAATAAAAAATCAGGGCTTGTCATTTGTATGCCTTTTAAAATTTTTCATTTTTTCTCAACTTTTTTTTCTCTATTGCCATTCTTTCCCCCCATCCTTTTTGACATTTTTTTCCCCCAATTGCCCCTCCCCCTATGAAATTTTAATATTGCAGATATGCTGTATATCTGCTTAGGTACTTATACATATTTGTGTTTAAAACAAAAAGCGTACGATGTTTTTGCCCCCGCTGTACAATGTTGCTCCAGAGAACAATTTTTTGCCCCCTTTGGGTGATACTGCCCCCACTGAGAATGCATGTTCTAGTGATTCATTTTTATTGTATTTTATGCTAAGTTAAAGAAAAAACCCTGGTCCTTCGCCACAGTAAGTATGTGAAGTACTGGGTGATACTGCACCTGGAGGTGGACCTCGGTACCAGGTAAAGCGGTTCCCAGCATTGGGTGCCGTTGTGCATAGTGACTTGTTTGATGCTGCTGGTCCACCCTCCAAGGGAAGATATTGTTATCCAGTTATAGGAACTCGGTGTCGGAAAAGTTCCGTGACTTGCCCAGTGACATCTGAGCTGAAATCTACTGCTCCTTGAGATCTACGAGGTTGGCCATGAAGAAACCCAAAAGAACACAAAACGGGCAGTAACCAGCGTTGGCAAGGATGCAGAGACATTGGAATCCTCGTATTTTGCTGCTGGAAGTATAAAATGGTGCAACCACCAGGGAAAACGATTTGATGATGCCTCAAAAGGTAAAGTAGAATTACCATATGACCCAGCAATTCTGCTCTTAGGTATATACCCAAAAGAACTGAAAATAGGTGTTCAAACAAAAACTTGCACACCCATGTTCACAGCAGCACAATTCACAGTGGCCAAAAGTAGAAACAACCCAAATGTCCATTAACTGATGAAAGGATAAACAAAATGTGGCATATCCATACAACGGAGTATTATTCAGCCATAAAAAGGAATGGAGTACCGATACACGCTACAACATGGATGAATCTCGAAAACATCACGCCGAGTGAAAGGAGCTACATACAAAAGGCCACATGTTGTATCATTTCCATAATTTATATGAAATATACAGAATAGGCAAGTCCACAGATACAGAAAATAGACTAGGGGTTGCCAGGGGCTGCGAGGAGGAGGGAATTGGGACTGACAGCTTAATGGGTTTCCTTTTGAGGTAAGGAAGATGTTTCGGAATTAGATAGAAGTGGAGGTTGCATGACATTCTGAATGCAGTAAATGCTACTGACTTGTACACTTTAAAATGGTTAATGGTTAATTTTATGTTATGTGAATTTTACCTCAATTAAAAGCAAAACAAAACTGCTGTTCCTGCTGCCGCCCAGTACTGTCTCCACAGCCTATCTCCCAGGCAACAGCAAAGGAAGGATCCAGAGAGGCCCAGAAAGATCAGGACCCCTCCCTCTGCCACACTCCTGGACACTCTGCACCTGGAGCCCTGAGAGAAGAGATGATCTCCGAGTATCAGAGATTCCTTCCATCCCACCCCCAGTTCGGGAACAACCTGTGCCCCTACTCCTTTGGCACCGACCTCACGTTCCCTTTCCATCTTTTTCTCTCCCTTTGCTGGTGACATTATGGCTTCATCTAACCAGGTTGCTGAGATTCCCTGCAGAAGGCTCTTCTGAACAGAGGGAAGACAAGCTGGGCCGGGTCCCCCAGGCACATGTCCCACTTTCTCAAATCACAAAACAGCTCTGGCATGCAGGGGCCGCTCGCTTACAATCCAGGTGAGATTTGGGATCTTTCAAACGCTGTCAGTTCGAAAAGAGGCATCCTCCTTTATTATGGCAGTCAGAAGGAGGGCCGGGGGCCCCCAGGGGGACACACTCTGTGTAAATTGGGAAGCGAACATGTTTACTGCACTGATATTTGCACACGACCCTGAGCCTTCCTGTTTGCCCAACGATCAGAGGTAATTGCATAAAAGCGTCGGCGCCCGCCTGTGATACCAGAGAACTGCCACCAACCCCGCACCAGATGTGCAATCAAGAGGGCCCTGCGGAGCGGCCTGCCGAATTCCAGAGCAGATTCGACACGGTGGATTAGACAGATAGAAATCACATCTATACGGGGATGTTTAACAGAGAGATTCGAAAGAAAATGCCGAGAGGTGTGCACTTTCTGGACATTCCCCCTCAACTCGTCTGCGAGGAAGCGCTCCCACGGTGGTCCAGGGTGGATGGTTTGATTTCATTCTTCCTTCCTCCACCGGGGACTCCTCACCACGTAATCACAAGTGGGAGGTGGGAAGCGAGTCTGGGATTAGGGGAGGAAGGAGAGCATGTCAGGGCCACGTTTTGATGCACGTGGGGACTTCTCCTCCCAGACAGTCACATCTGGGTCACAGGCCCTGTGCTGGGATGCACAAGTGGGCAGAAGAAATAGCAGAAATGAGCTACCCTGGCTCTTCTGTTCCAAAGTTTAGGCCCCAGAGTCTGGGAGGATTTGAGGTGCAGGCTAATGCTTCTGGAACTTTCTGTGAAAGACGAGAGTTTAAATTTTTAATGCTTTGGGGACGAAGATGTGGTTCGAGGCACGTGGCTAGCATGCGACCCATGCTACAGGCAATTCACCGCGTGATTCAAGAACTCCAGAACTGGTCTACACCCTGTGCTACAAGACGAGTCTGTGATCACGAGCTCCAATGTTGGGGCAACATCTAATTGCTGTGAAAGTTTCTCACTGTTACTTAGCTCCGTATTTATGTGATTGCAGGCCAGTAATAGCTTATGGACTGACTCCAGGTGGCAGCTGACTAAAAAATGGCTTAATAAGATATACGAAGGAAGAGGGATTTTCTTAAGGGGGCAGCAATTCTCTTGGCTAGAGAAATGGGGTGGGGCAAGAAGGAAGGGTAAGGAGTGGGTAGAGAAAGAGAAGGAGAATGAGCAGGGAGCCCTGGGGCAGAGGGATTCTGGTCTCTGTATCCACACACAGCTGCTGACAAAGCAGCGAGACCCCTAAACTGGAAGTGGCTGTGTGCGCTGAGTCGGAGATAGGCAGAGCTCCAAACCTTACAGGGCCAGCAGCTGAGGCAGGTGAGAGGAGGAGCTGGTGCAGCCACACTGATAAAGGGCAACTGACACAGAGCTTCAGTGTTGGGGACAAAAGGGAGTGGTGGGGATTGTGGCAAACTGGAACGCATAGTTTCTATCTTAGAAGGCAGCAGTTTGTGGCAGCCACTATTCCCCAGTAGGCATTCCCAACTCCTTTTTCCTTGCTAGCTTCTCTCCTTGCTTTCCCAGTTTCCCTCGCAGCTTCAGGATGGCCATGTAACCTAGTTCTGGCCAAGGGGCTTCTAGGAAAGACTTTTCTTTTGTTTCCCTGCTGGCTCTTCCCCTGGATCATGTGAGGATGTAATGCCTGGAGTTACAGCAGCCATCTTGGGACACGAGCTGCCAAACCAACCTTGGGGTCTAGACTTCTTGCTAAACACACAATAAATGCCTTATGGTTGAAGCCAATTCGCTGGGCTTTTTGTCACTTGCAGCCAAAAGCATTCCTAACTGATGCACTACTCCTAGAAATGTGTGTCTAGCGTAGCCAGGGCTTCTGATTTTTCAAGAGAAGTCAGAAATCTGGATTTGTACATGAAATTTCCCAATTTTTAAATGTAGGCAACAAATACAAATTAGTTGGACAAAACAAAAACATGTTTGCAGGGTGCATGTGGCCTATGGGTTTCCAGTTTATGACCTCTGGTCTAGGAAGACAGAACAGTGAAAGATTCCTGTGCCCGCGGTGTGGCAAAGACACAGCAATGATGAGCTCCAGACAGAAGGGGCCTCAAGGACTAAGAGTGGACGACTCAGGGGCAGCCAGGGTCTCAGAGATGGAGGACTCAATGAGCCCCCAACGCCATAGCACGTCGGCACTGGGTAAGATTCCAGAACCACGGCCAAAATTCTGGACAGTTTGGGGAAAGCCCCAAAAGACTAAGATGAAACTTCCCCACCAGCCCAGGGGAATGGTAGCTCAAAACAGAAATTATGTTGAAATACCAAAAATAAAGTCAGTTCTATTTTTTTACCCCCTTAAGCTCACAGATTGAGATTTATACCTACTATACAAGGGACAGAGGATTTCTTTATGTCCCTGGAACTGTGCCTCCGCCAACTGTCAGGGAACCTGTGTGGAAAGCATCCCTTTTTGTCATCCTGCAAAATGTTAGGTGCTAACGTCGAGTTAATTCAGTTCATGGCACATTTTCCTCATCAGTGCCCCCCAAGATTTCTCTTTTTAAAAATATGTTTCCTCTCACTCCCTGTCACTCCATAGGCAATAATTCTAGTGTGTCTGGTGCACATCCTTTCGTTTGTATGTGTTCTTGCAAAAGGTGCACTATGTTTTGTGGGCAGGTATATAATTTCTGTATATTCTATGTGTTACATGTCTTAAGTTTCTTGTTTTTTTCACCCAGGATTAAGTTCTTAAGACCCATCTATGTTGCAGTGGGAATGTCTGTCTGTTACATTTCGTTACTTTATATTTCACATGGTTTCTCAGTTTTTTTTGCCCAGCATCAAGTTCTTTGGCTCTGTCCCTGTTGCTCTGGGTGTGTCTCGTCTGTCACCCTGGCAGGTGCCCCGCCCTCCCTCATGTGCGTTCTCCATGTCTTTTCTGCTCCCTTTTCCAGAAGAACATCTGGGATTCCTCCATCTCTACTCACAAGACTGCCATCAACATCCTCGGACCTGTCCCTTTGTGGGCCTGCGTGTGAGTTTCCTAGGGATGTATCCCCAGGAGTGGGACAGCTGGGTCCTGAGGTTGTACAGACCTAACTTCCCCGAGGGCTGGGTGACAGCTCTCGGCATGGCTGCAGGCGCACAGTCCCACTGGCAGTGCCGACAGTTCCCACGTCCCCGCATCCCCGCCAACAGTTGGCATAATCCCACGTGCTAATTTTTCCTATCCCATTAGGACCAACGTGACAGCTCGTTTGTTGTCTTGAATTCACGTTTCTCTGATTCCTGGTGACTCTGTACATCCCTTCTGGGGCTTGCTGGCCTCTGCATGTCCTCCTCTCTTAAGGAGATGGTGACAGTCACCATGAAAACCTCTCTTCCCTTTCCTGGGCCACACTCAGCTTGAACTTAATCCAAGCCCTTGGAAGCCTCTCAGTTACTGGCATTAGCAGCTAGACAAATAATAATAAAACAATAATAATGATAGCCTCCACTTATCGAGCACTTACTACCTTCCCCAGGGCTAGTCATTTTACACGCGTTATCTTGTTTAATCTCCACCACAATCCTAGGAAATGGGTCCTGTTAGGAAGTGGCAGAGCAGGGGTGAGCCTGACCCCGAAGCCCAGGATCCCCGCCAGCCACTGTGCAGCCCTGCCCGCACACAGCTGTGAAAGAGCACAAGTCACGGCTCGCCGTAGTTCACTGCAGCCAGCCTGACTTCACTGTCACTCGCAGATTTGACGTGCCACCCCAGGCAGCGCAGAGAAGGCCTCACGGATGATCCTGCTCACCATGTTACCTGCGTTGGAATCCATCTTACAATTTCTTTCCCCGCAGCAAAGGGACCTACCGTCCTGGTCCACAGCGACACTCAAGAACATGTATTTATTCGTCTTAATTAAGTCCTAATGATGTCAATATTAAAATAAAACTGCTGAAAACATACCAGGACTGTAAGTCAAAAAGGTCTGGATATGTAATGGGGGAGGATAGAAAAAGTCATCAGCAGATAAAGTAGAAAATGGAAAAGCCATAAGTAGGTAGAGAGAGGTGAGCCGGTTATGAAACCCCACCCACTCATGTCCCCCAACCATGGCTCAGGCTCCAGAAAGGGACAAGTCACAGATCTTCACAGGTTGATGTCTCTTTTTCTTTTCTTCACCTGGCCCCACCCTCTACCTGTGTTCATTCATTCAGTCACTCATTTACTCAATGAACTTTTGCTGAGTGCCTAGTATGTGTCAAGATTTCTATCTTGAGAAAGAGCTGGGTCCTGTCTTTCTGGATCTAAGAGCCTAGAAGGGGATGGAAGACAACAGAGAATCCGCACATACTTGATTACGTGCCCTGGTGACTGTGGACAAGTGGTTGACCTTTCTAAGCCTCAGTTTCCCCCTCTGTAAAATGGAACTAAGCCTAGTTTATCTGGTTTATTATGAGGATTCTGTGAGATAAGGCACACAAAGGGCAGAGCCTAGCACAGAGTAAGTGTTCACAAATGGTAGCTGGGATTATTATTCTTTGCATGTTAATAGTCACCACTGGAGATATCAACAATGCTAGTATTTCATTGATCTCCATTTAAAGAAAATGTTCATGGAAATAAAAACATCTGGGGAAGATTTAAAAAAAACAAACACAAAACAACGTGGATAGGGCCAAACAGCAGACCCCAAATGAAAACAAAGGATTCTGGGGGACCCAGATGGAGCTCTTGGCTCTGAGACCAACAAGTACGCACGGTCCATATGCCAGCAAGGGTGGTGTCCCTACCCGTCTTGCTGACACTGAGTCGTCTAGCCCATTTTGCCATCTTAAAAAATCCAAACACGCAGCAGAGCCTGTCTCCCTGCATCTTTGCTCCACGTGGAGTCCAGCCCACATCTGTGTTTAATCAAATCAGTTGCTAAATGTCACAATGGCCTCATTCACAGGTAGCATAAAGCATATTTAACTGCTAATAAAACGATCTGCATTCCTGAGAATGCCATTTCAGATCGGCTGCCCTGTCACTGCGTCTCTGCCACACGAGTCGGAATAACGCCGGGGCAGAGACGGGGGAGACGGGGCCAAGGAGGGCACTGATGCTGCAGATGAGAAAGCGAGCACGTGTGGATCCACGTGTGTGGTGCGGGAAGATGTCCAACACGCAGAGCCAGGTGAAAAAAGGCACGGGGCAGGATCGTGAGCCTCTCTGAGCACACATGAGATTGAACTGGGTATTTGTTCATTTCAGTTACACAGAGGATTGATGAAGCTGGATTGCCTCTTAGAGGAGGCGGCAGTTGAACAGAAGCTGATGAATGGGAAGGAGCCAGCCACATGGAGATCTGGGGAAAGGGCATTTCGGGTTGGGCAAAACAGCAAAGTGCAAGGGCTGAGGTGGGAGGAATGGAAAGAAAGCCAGTGTGAGTGAAGTGGAGAGGATGCGGGGGCAGAAGGCACGGTGAGGTCAGAGAGGTCAGGCAAGGCTTGGTGGCCAAGTCACAGCAAGGCATTGGCATTTATTTCTGATTGTAATGGGAAGCCCTGGATGGAGGCTTTTCAGCAGGAGTGACATGATCTGATACAACACGGGGAAGGACTGACTGTGTGACTTCCTCACTCAGTGTGGTGGAAACAGATCAGGGGGTCACAATGGATCTCAAGACCAGATGCACTATTCTTACTGCCAAGGGTCTCCTCTGGAGGGATTTTTGGGAATGGTAACCCAAAAAGATCAGAGTTTCTGAGACAAGTCATACATGTCGGAGAGAGATTTGCACTGACATAGTGCCCAGGGAAGGCAATGACGGTAGACATAACTTATACTGCCCTGGTGGAAATATGGCGGGGATGGAGTATGTGACCCAGCCTGGACCAATCAGTGCATCACATTCCCTTGATCATAGCGATTGCTTTAGCAGTGTGCATCTGAACTAAGCAGATCCAAATGAGAGGGAATCTCAAGATCTTGTATGGTAAAGAGGCTGGAGGTGCTGCAGCCACTTGCTCACCATGAGGGCACTCGGCATTTACATGACTGCCTTCTTCCCCAAAGAGGTAACATACCCATTTTTCACTGACCAGACATGCAAAAATTGTCTGTTGAAGGAATAGATGGATGACTGAATCATCATTCTTGATGCTCCTCCCCGTCTCACAGATCTAAATGCCATCACTAATTTCTGTGAATAGGGCCTCTTAAATACCGTGCAAGTCCATCCACCTTTCTCCATCTCCACCACCACCACCACCACCACCACCACCACCTCCAGGCCTCTACCATCTCTCTCCTGGGGACTGCAGAGCTTCCTCACTGATTTTCCTGCATCCACCCTGATCCTGGTTCAACCCACTGTCCTCATAGCTGCCCAGAGCTCTTTTCCAGATCAGCCACAGCCTCCCTACCTTCCCATTGCATTTATCACCCTTCACTGCGGCCACAGGCGCAGGGTGACCTGTTTCCTCTCTGACTTCACTGAGCCCCACCTTTCCGCCTTATTGTAGGTTGAATTGTGTCCCCCCAAAAGATATATTCAAGTCCCAGCCCCACTCTCTATGAATGTGACCGTACTTGGAAGTAGGGTCTTTGCAGACGTAATCAAGTTAAGATGAGGTCACACTGGATTAGGGTGGGCCGTAATCCATACTGGATTAGGATCAGTCCTCCTGAGAAGAAAGAAATCTGGACGCAGACACGCAGAGGGGATGGCCATGTGGAGATGGACGCAGAGTTTGGAGTGACGAGTCTACGAGCCAAGGATTGCTGGCCACCACCAGAAGCCGGGAGAGAGGCGGGGAACAGTTTGTCCGTCAGAGCCTCCAGAAGGAACCAACCCTGCAAACACCCTGATTTTGGATTTCTGGCCTCCAGAACTGTGAGAGAGTAAATTTCTGTTGTTTTAGACCACTCAGCTTGCAGTACCTTGTTACAGCAGCCTTAGCAAACCAATACACCCTCTCTCACCTCCCTCCAGCCATCTGGCCGTCTAGAACATCATCTTAGGACCTCTGCATGTGCTCCTCCCTCTGCCTGGAATACCATCTCGTAGCCCAGCGTTTCTCAAACGTTAGTGTGCACAGCAATCATCTGGAAATCCTGTTACAAAGCAGATTCTGCAGGTTCCGGGTGAGGCCTGAGAGTTCTAACACTCACCCAGGTGGTACTGATGCTGCCACACTGGGGACCAGGGTGGAGGCCCTGACCCCTCCACGGCCAGCTGCTTCTCAGTCGGTCTCGGCTCAGAAGTGACATCCCCTGACCACCCCGGCTAAAGTGTCCCCGTCCCCCCGCAGCCACACCTCACACACTTCCCTCGGAAGCACGTACACCCTCGGGAATCGTCCTATGTGTCAGACACACACGACTGTTTCTATCATTCCCACAGGACGCGAGCTGCGCGGGAGCAGGGACTTCGTCCCTTCTTCACCGTCTCGGCTCAGTTTCTAGAAGAGGACGCAGCACGTGGCTCTCTGGAAATAATTTTTGAAAAGAAAAAGAAAGTCTGTCTTGTTCTTGGCACTGTCTCCAGCTGCTGGCACAGTACCTGGCAGGCAATGAACATTCAATAGCTATTTATTGGATGAAGAAATTAAAAAGTGAATGAACCGACCTTGGTGATAGTTTCTGATTGTCGAGCATGTACCGTGTGCCAGGAACTCTGCAAAGCCCCTTACCTGGGTTTTCCTAGTTTACGCCCTAGCCAACAAGGGGCATAACCACAGAGGAGCGCTACTGGGGCCCCTTTTCAATCATCACCAATGTTTTCTGGGCACCCACGATGTGCCGGTCTGTCCTAAGCACTAAGGATCCAGCAACGGACAAGACGACGGAAACCACCGCCTCGGGGCAGCTGCCGTCTAGCGGGGAGGGGTTGAAGGGAACAGATACGTAAGATAACGTGGTGGTGGCGAGGGGAGGTGGAGACAGTCAACGTAAGGAGGGGGCTGGGGAACGTGGGTACAGGTGGGGGGTCAGGGAAGGCTCCACATCTCAGTAAAGACTTGTGGGAGGTGAGAATCGAAGCCCAGAGAGGTTAAGCCACTTGCAACCGACGACTCAGAGATTGGAAGTGGCAGAGCTGGGACTCATCTGACTCTGGGGCCTGCTGTTTTTCATCTCAATGTTCTCCCACCTCCCATCTGCTGGAGCTTCCATCCTACCAGAAGGTGCATTAACGGTTTCAGTGGGTGTTGGATTTAACCTAGCTAAAAGTCCCTTCCCCCCCGCCCCGTGCACCCCCAGATGTCGTACCCGCTGCCCAGGTTCTGCTTCCTCGACAGCAGGTGGCTGCCTGCTGGGGCTGGGGTCACATTTTGCGACGCCAGCCGCGTGCACCGTGGCCACGCTGCAATGGTGAGGCCCCGCAGAGGCGCTTTCATAACTCCCTGGCAGCCAGCGCTCAGCATCGAGGGAAAGTCTGCCTGAGGCCAGGGGCTTGTCCTGGGGCAAACAGAGGCCAACATCTGGTTTGTGACAGGGTGGCCATCCAAAAAGCCACGGTAAGGCCTCTGGTCTAAAGTTTCCTGCCAGTAAAGACAGCCTTCTCCAAATTGATACTTCTTCAAATAGAGGTCAAGTGCTCTCCAAACCGACCTCCCACGGCAATCCTTGAACGCCTCGTAAGATCACAAACCCTCATCTGTCCCACTTAACGGGCAAAGAGCCTCGTAAAACGGCGCACCCTTCTCAGGTACCTGCAGGAGCGTTGGCGCGCTCCCTCAGAACATCGACTCCGCTCCTCTACTTACAATGCTGCCTGTTTCAAGTGTTTACCATCAGGAGTAAGGTTCCTTCCACAGACCTGTAAATTCCAACGGGGTCCATCTAATGTACCCCAGGAGGATGTGGGAATAACTCAGGCAAAGGCCACAGCTTCCCTTCAGATGTCTCCCACGTCGAGATCAAAGCCACCTCTTCCTCGGTCCCAAGAGCCATAACTCACCCCCCGCCCTAAAACCTCACGCTGCTTTTAAAGATTTGATGGTCTGAGCAGCTGCCGACCTCGGCTTTCACCTCAGCTGGATTTATTTCCCCGTCTCTGGCCAGCTCTTCCAATCTTTGTAGCTTAAATGATTCCAAAGTCCCAGAACGTAGGTGACATTCGTCCCCACTCCCACCATCACTAGTGGGTGTTTTTAAGCCTGTCTTAAAACTCGGAGGGTCATTCACATTCACAAAGCACATCCTATGTATTAGGTCAGCCGAAGGGACGGACGAAGCCTGCCGACCTGTCCTGAATATTCTGTGTTTACATTTTCTCCTTTCTCTACACAACGAAAGCATTTAAACCCAGGGGTTATAGGGCATGGACTCTGCTGATCAAGGTTAACATCACGGTGATACGACAGACCGATGCTGTGCAGCCCTGATAAGATGCACTGAGGGCACGACATCACTTGTGTGGTCTCCTTGTCCCAAATGCACAGCCTCAATCTAATCACGAGAAAATGTCAGATAAACCGAAATTGACGGACATGTGACAAAATGCCTGACCAGCGTGCATTAACGTGCCAAGGTCATGAAAGACTGCAGGTCAGTCACAGATTGGAGACCAGAAAAGGCATAACAACTAAATGCAAACTGGGATCCTGGAACAGAAAATGGACTTTTGTGGAAAAACTGGTGAATTTCAAATAAAGTCTATAGTTCAATTAAAAGCACTGAGCCACTGTTCATCTCCTGATTTTGGTCTCTGCACTGCCGTTTTGTAAGACGCCACATTAGGGGAAGCTGGGTGAAGGGTACACGGGAACTCTCCCCCATCTTTGGAACTTTTCTGAAACTCAAAATTTACTTTAAAACAAAAAGTTGAGAAAAGAAAAAGAACTCAGATTCTGACTGCTGGAGTTTGAATTTGCTACTTACTGGCTCCATGACCCTGTGCAAGTTACTTAACCCCTCTGTGCCTCAGTCTCTCCATCTGTAAAATGGGTATTAAACACAGCACCCACCTCACAGGGTCATTGTGAGAATCAAATGAATTAATACACAGAACGTGTTGAGAACCATAACTGGTGCTCAGAAATGCCGGAACACGTGTCATCCACTGTTAGTATCATGATTCTTATTGCCCTCACTTTCCGCTGCTTCTCTTTTGTTGGGAGAGAACAAGGTGAAATATGTACAGCAATTCAGTTTCCTCTAACAGCAACCCAAGCTGGTACATTTCATAACGTCTGTCAGGGAACTGCTGCATAGTATTTTTAAAACTGACAAAACTTAATAATTTCACATAAAAATCCAGATTTGGGGCTTCTATTTGAACAAAGAAGGGAAGGCAGCTCTGGAAAACCGGGCCCACTTTCTCACATGCAATCACACACTAGAAATGAGTAGTGGCTGCCCCTCTCACATGGAGCATGTGCTCTCCATGTGACCACACTCCCCACCCCTCCCTATTGTCTCCCCAACACTGAGGATAAATCCTATCATCCTTGGCCTGATATCTTTCTTACAGTTAAAAAATGTTTCCGTGTATTTGGTTGGCTGAATAATGGCCCCCAAAGATGTCTATGTCCTAATCCCCAGAACTTGTGAATATGTTACTTTACATGGCAAAGGGACTTTTCAAATGTGATTAAGTTAAGGATCTTGAGATGGGGAGATTATCCTAGATTATCCAAAGGAGCCCAATGTAATCACAAGGGTCTTAATAAGAGGAAGGCAGGAGGGTCAGTGTGAGAGAGGCACTGTGATGACGGAAGCAGAGGTTGGAGTGACGTGCTTTGAAAACGGAGGAAGGGGCCACAAGCCAAGGAAAGCAGGCAGCCTCTAGAAGCCGGAAAAGGCAATGAAATGGATTCTCCCCTAGAGCCTCCAGAAGGAACGCAGCCCTGCTGACACCTTGAGTTTAGTGTTCTGACCTCCAAAACTATAAGATAATGAATCTGCATTGTTTTAAGCCACTAAGTTTGTGGTAATTTGTTACAGGACCATAGGATGCTAACACTGTACTCATGTCTCTACCAAAAATAAGAAAGAGAAAAATATAGTAGGGGCCACCCAATTTTTCTTAGGCTCAGCCCACTTTGCTCACTTGGGTGACCTGCCCTCTTCCCGTGGGCATTTGTATTTGCTGCCCCTGGACCACGAGCCTCATATTATGCATGCATTCATTCATTCATTCACTCCTTCATGCATGCTTGATAATCACTCACTGAGGATACAGTGGGGAATAAGACCGTCTCTGCCCTTAAGGATCTCACAGTCTAAGCGGATATTCAAGGGGATTAAATACAACATTTAAGCTTTGAAAAGAGAGAAATTGCATTTTTGAGAAATGCACAAAATAAATTTTAGAAAATGGACAAGCTGCCCCAAGGTTATTTTCATTTCATCTTCACAATAACCCGGTGCGAGGGGAGGAGGTAGATATCTTAAAATAAGGAAATTGAAGCTCAGAGAAGTTAAGTAACGTGTTTACAGTTGCACAGCCGGTAAGCGGCGAGCTAGCTCCAACAGGAGCCTGTGCTTGGTCCGTTTCTCCACCAACAGCTCAAATCTGTCGGAACGTCCCCCAGGAACACCCTGAGCTGCTGAACACCTGAACTCACTTTAACAGTCTGCTCCTAAGCAGTGGCACATTTTACAGTGACAAACCTGGCTCTAGCTCGGGCTGTTGGTGGCTGCAGCCACTTGGTGACACGTTCTGAGCAGAGGAAAGGCCTGGTCCAGAAAAAGCAGATCCCCACTGACTCCACACCTGGCTGGCAGGACTTGGACCCAATCCACCCCCAACACGAGCCTTCCGTGGCACTGGACATTTATACCAAGAGAGGGCACTCCAGTGGGCGGCCAACTGCTCTGTGCAGGGATGACGGCAGACTCGGTTGCTGTCATCCTCGGGCATGTCCACATGTTGGTTCCCCTCATCAACCATGAGGGCAGAGCCTGATAACTGCCCCCAGTGTTTGTTCTTTTCTTCTCTCTCATAGTAACAAAGCTCACAAGTTTGAACTGGGCCCACGGCCATGAATACCTCATCTCCCACCTTCCCCTGCAGCTCGGTGTGGCCAAGTGTCTTAGATTGGCCAATGTCCCGTGAGCTGACGTGTGGTGGGCAACACCTGGGTTGTGTGAGCCCACCGCCCCCTCCCCTGTGTCTGGACGATGACTGGTGTGAGCTGTCCTGGGTCATGCGATGAAGGCAGCAATGGGGATGGTGGAGCGACAAGATGGAAGGGGCCTGGGTCCCTAACTCTGCAGAGCTGCTTACACCCGACTGTTACGCAAGAGAGAAATAAACTGCTATTGCCTTGAACCTTTGTTAATTTTGGTCTTTGTTACAGCAGCTGAGCACACACCCTAAATTCCCAAATCCTCACACGCACTGATGCCAAACAACGCTCTCAAAGACGGAGCCCTGCCCATTTCCTGAGAAAAGTGCTCTTGGTTCTACAGCAATTCCACTGCTCACGTAGACGTCTAGGAAAAGGAGCTGAGGAAAAGGAGAGGGCAGCCCCAGACAAAAGTTCCTTCCAGTGACAAATTCACAGGAACACTGCCTTCCAGCTACTCTGGAAGCTTGTAAGAAGCTTTGAAGACAGAAGGTGGTGGGCTGCCTTCAAATATGGCTGCCAAAAGTTTCTCCCATCCCTGTATGTGAATGCTACTCCTCCCGTCTGGAGCTCGGGCCTCTTTCCCTCCTCCCTGAATCTGGGCTGGCCTTGTGACTGGTTTTGACCAATAATGACATGTGGCAGAAGCGATGTTCCGGAACTTCCAAGCCCAGGCCTTAAGAGAGCTGGTAGTTTCCCCTTTCTTTTTCTTGGAACCCAGCCGCCATGCTGCAAGGAAGCTGGCTGGACACCTGGAGGAGGAGAGGCCTTTGGAGAATCAAGGTGCCCGGCCTCCAGCAGCACCAACTGCCAGACGAGCGAGCACGGCCCTCCTGGACGTCACATCTGGACGTGGTGTATGAGGGACCCCAGGCATCACCAGGGAGAACAGAAGTCAACCCAGCTGAGCCCAGTCAACCCAAGAAGCAGAGAAATAATACACTGTTGCTGGGGTGCTTTGTTACACAGCAATAGCCAATCCACACGCAGGCACTGTTTTATTTCTCTTTGTATCTCCCCGGCCCAGTTACTGTTCCTCAACGGCCCTGTGCTCTTCGTTCACAGCAACCCCCACAATTGCAATGATGTAATTAGTGGATGTCTGCTGACATCACATTTAAGTAGCAGGAAGTGTGCTCTTGGGAGGTCCTCAGACCTGGACTCAGTAGCAGGCTCTGCCACTCCCGGCTGTGTGGCCTTGGGCAGGTCACTTTACCTCTCTGGGACTCAATTTGCTCATTTACAAAATGGGAGAGCTATCAGTACTTATCTCACGGGGCTTTTGTGAGATGAAATGCGAGAAGGTCAGTCAGGCACCTGGCACGGAGTCTGGCACACAGCACGTCCTCAATATATATTTGTTGAGTGAAGGAATGAAAGCATCGGCATAACAGAGTTCTACAAATACGCGACGGCTGAATGATGCAGCTGCTCAACGTCACCTCAGCAAGGACCTGGCCTGACCACCCAATGAAAGGTGCACTGGTTGTCCCCACTGCCACATCCCTAATCCCCCTACTCTACTCTGTTCTTCACCCATAGCGTTTATCACCCTACAATATGATGTACTTACCTATTCTATTACCTCCATTGGTTTCTGTCTGTCTTTCCCTCCACAAAAATAGAGTTTTGTCCATTTTGTTCCCTGATGCATCTCCAGTGCCTGGAACAACACCCAGCACACAGCAGGTGTCAACAAACATTTGTCGAACAAATGAATAAACGTAAGAAGTGTTCACGGGGGTCCACAGCTCTTGGAAGCGTGGACGCGAGCACACGGAAAGCAGCCCCATTAGAAGAAGGCCCTTCATCCTCTTGAGACACTTGAGCACTGTATGTTGAGAATGGCCCTGACGACGACACAAGTCTACGAAGACCTGATGTGATGGCACCCCCTGGAGTTGTACAAAACCAAACACAAAGCCCCGACGGGGAGGGCTGTGCTGATAATGGTGCCCAGCTCTGCTCCACACCAGCAGGGACCATGAACACCTTCCCAAGGCCCTCTCTCCAAAATCACGGATTTAGGTCTGCGGTGAAAGAGATTTTCTATCTCTGGACAACTTCACTGGGATCCAAAAACCTCCAGACTTGCAAAAATGAGACCATTACTCAAAACCTGCCCAACATGGATCGGGAAGGCGTCAACTTCTGTTGACATGCTCATGTGGGACAATGACGCAGGCGCTGATACAATAACCATAAGAGAGAGCTTCTCATGTACCGGGACAGTCTCTGTGAGCTTTGTGTATATTAACTCATTTAACCCTCATAACAATTCTCTGAAGTGGGTAATATCCTCAGTCCACTATACAGATGAGAATACTGTGGAACAGAGAGGTTAAGAAACTTGTCCAAGGCCACCTAGCTAGAAAGTGATGGGAAAAATGCTAAGTCAGGCCAGGTCAGAAATGAAAGGAGAGTGGGCTGGCCCCGTGGCTTGGCGGTTAAGTGCACGTGCTCCGCTGCTGGCAGCCCGGGGTTCGGATCCCGGGCACGCACCGAAGCACCGCTTCTCCAGCCATGCTGAGGCCACGTCCCACATGCAGCAACTAGAAGGATGTGCAACTATGACATACAGCTATCTACTGGGGCTTTGGGGGAAAAAAATAAATGAATAAATAAAATTATAAAAAAAAAAGAAATGAAAGGAGAAACACCACCTTATGAGCGCAGCATCATAGGAAGGAGGCTGGCAGGCCACGGGAACAAATGTGGGCCACGGGCAGCTGGGGAGAAGTAAGGCCAGCTCCAAGGCCACTTCCTGTCCTCGGCTGTGGCTGGAGGGCACCTGACACATTCTTCCTGAGACTTCTATGTGACCTTCCAGGCCGAACGCTTGCCTTCCCCTTTTAAAACATTCCCTTTGCATGGGTTCCCTGCCTCTGCCTCCTGTTGTATTTAAATATACATCTGCACCGTGGTGAACTTTCATTCCCCTGGAATAAGTTTGCCAGTAAAAACAAAAGTGGCCTCAACATGTAGAAGTTCACAGAGAAGCCCTTTTATGGAAAAATATAATATCCAAGCTTTTGGGCACTGAGCTCCGTAAGGGAGAGGAGGACGAATATTCATTTATCACAGCTCTATAGAGCTAGAAGGGGTCTGAGGGATTAACCCTCCCACTCTTCTCTCTCTCCTTTTCTTCTTTAAGTATTTATACTTGCCTGACGGTTGCCTACCCAATATCCATTTCTTCCCTATTCTTGTTAAGAGAATCCACCTGGAATAGAAACACATCCAGGTAAAAAGAATCCCGTCTCTAGTCTCCCCTGAAGCCAAGGGGGGCCACATGACACAAATCCAGTCAATAAAACAAAACCTGAAAACTTCAGTTTTCCTAATCATGGCATTGTTGCTTCTTGATTCTCCTTTCTTCTGCCTGCCTGGAATATAGAGGTAAGGGCTGGAGGTAAAGCAGCCATCTTGCGATTATTAAGTGACAAGAATTAGCATGAAAGCTAGAGGGAAGCTGGGACACTGGGTTTTCTGTTGCCTGTGACTGAATGAACTCTAACTGATACTGTGAACCAGATGTCATGGGTCCTGTGAGATGAGGGATGGTTCCCACCATCTAGAAGCTCAAATATAGCCCAACTCCTGTACTTTATAGACGGAGAAACTGAGGATCAGAGACTGAATGACCAGGGTCAAATATGAATTTGTAACAGAGATAAGATGAGAACCCAGACTTATGTCCTAAGTCTAGTTTTGCTCCTTCTACTAGTCGAGGGGTTCCAGAGTGTGAGAGAAATCCCCAGTGGCGGTATAAAAGATAATTTTAGATGTTTCCCTTTTTATTCTCTTTTAACCCATCTCATAGGCAGCCTAGCTCAGAGGTTAAGAGCCTGGACTCTGGAGCTCGACTGCTTGGATCCAAATCCTGGCTTCACTACTCATTAGTTGAGTGACCTTGAAAATATTATGGGCCCTCTCTGAGCCTCAGTTTCCTCCTCTATAAAATGGACATGATAATTTCTGTATTATACAGTAGTTGTGAGCATTTAATGAGATAGGACCTGGACATGGTAAATATTAAATACATATTAATTATTGCCAGGTCAAGGAGAAAATCTCTAACACTCACTAATCTCTCTTTACAGCTGAGCAAGCACAGCCTTCAAGTTTGGAGCCTTGGCTAGAATTTAATAATACCAGTTTATTTTCAGTGAATTTATTTTTACCAATTCCTTCCATTTATGGCAAACAATGCTGGTTTTCCACTAAAGGCAGTGGAAAAATTTGTGCTATAAATTTGCCTTTTAAGATGGATTTATGTTAAGCCAACAGAAGTCTGTAAATTGAAAAAAATCAAATAATAGTACAGGTGGTACTTAGACGTGACAAAATCGTGAATAAGATATTTGAGGGCCTGAAGTTTGGGAGACACTTTCTAAACCCAGGGAGAAAACTCTGCAGCACCCACCCTGCCCATCCCCTCCCCTCCCTCGGCCAGAGCAGACACCACTAATTGACCCCTGCACGCCCTCCCACTGAGGCCGACAAGGCCACAGACATTTATTGAATGAAATTCACCAACGGCTTCCTCGTTGGTCCAGTGCTCTCGGACAGAATCCAGAACCCGACGCTGCAGCCTCGTGATGGGAAGAGCAGACCCGAGTGGGCTGATGGCAGCAGCTGAAAGGCTAGGAGTCCTGGTAGGTTTGGGGTTGGTTTTTTGTTCTGTTTTGCTTTTTCCTTTGCTGAGGAAGATTGGCCCTGAGTTAACATCTGTGCCCATCTTCCTCTACTTTATATGTGGGATGCCACCACAGCATGGCCGACAAGTGGTGAAGGTCCACGCCCGGGATCCGAACCTGCAAATCCAGGCCACTGAAACGGGGCGCACCGAACGTAACCACTATACCACCGGGCCGGCCCTGGGGTTGGGTTTTTACAATTTGTATAAAAAGTGTCGAATGTACATATACCCTTAGATGTACACAGACTATCTCGAGAAGGACGCCCAAGAGCTGGTGACAGGGTGCTTCTGGGGAAGAGTCGCGGCTGGCTGCAGAACACGGGGGGAGGAAGACTTAACTGTTACCTCCGTGCCATGTGCTTGTATCAACTATTCAAAAAACTCAATTAATATGTCATGAAAGGACAAGGCACCAGGAGGGGGGATTTTCTGGTGAGCTAGAGTTGCCAAAGTTTCTGGATTTCCTGAGGATCAGAGGGTCCTTTAAACAGTGGAGAACTGAAAGTGGGTTTGTGCAGAATTCCCCTCCCGGAGGTCAGAGCGGCAGCTGAGCTCCTGTCCTGCTCCAGCAGCTGGTGAGGGGGGTAGTGTCCACTTGTTGTTATCTGACTTCCCTGGGGGGTGGTTTCTGCCGCCAGCCAGGCCTAAGCTGCTTACCTGCAGGAGGCCATGGGTGTTTCTGCCCCCTCCGGCTCTGAGCACACAGCTGGCGGCACAACAAGGGTTGAGCTGGACCCTGGCTGTTCAGTGAAAAGCCCCAGGATCTCCCTCCCCTCCTTCTGCCCCTCAGACACTCCCATTTCTGGCCACATTTCAACAAAGTGATAACAGCATTGAATCCTGACCAGAAAGCCTGAGCTCAGACGCACGCTCCACTACGTCCTACCTGTGTGACCCCAAGCAAGTTGCTTAACGTCTCTGTGCCTTAGTCTCCTCCTCTGTCATATGAGGCTAATTTCAGTACCTACCTGTTGATACAGTTGCAGTTAACAGTGTAGTGCACCGAGAACAGTTACTGCCACGTGGCTGTGATTTGTACTGTGTGAAGACAGAGCAGGTAACGGAAAGGGAAAGGACAGAAGCATGGCGGCTGCACGTCCTGAGGGTCTCGGAGGACCAGGCCCAGCGCCGAGCCCCTGACTCTGCATTTTCCCATGAGTCTTCACGTCAGCTCTACAGGGTAGGGCTGCTATCTCCATTCTACAGATCAGAAAACCAAGGCTCAGGACGTGGAAGAAACTTGCCTGAAGTCCTGGAGACGGGTTCTAACCCGCGCACATCCTTCTTCAAAGACCACACTGTTTCCACTCCTCTACGGAACAGTATTTACAAACTGGGGAGACCTACTGGGGGCCACGAAATGAATCTAGCAGACGGAACCACCACTGTAAGAAAGATGAACTTCAGGACTTAAAATGGCTAACACTGGTCTGGGGCCCAGTCTGCACCAGGCTGAATGTTGCACGTCTATTAAGTGATTCAATCTTCACAACCACCCCAGGAAATACTGTTCCCATTTCAGAGATGAAGGAGCTGAAACACAGAGAAGTTAATCAATTTCCCACGGTCACACAGCTAACAGCAAAACCCTGATTTGAATGCAGGCAGGCTGGCTCCACAATCTGTATCCTTTATCACTGCAGGATACCCTGCCCCAAGAGAAGAGAAGAGAACTGAAAATACTAGCTGTCTCTCAGGTAGGGGGAGTGTTATTGTGTTGATACTTTCTTTCCATTATGTGTATATCCATATCCACGTGTTAAAATATAAACTGTATTCCTTTCTGTGGGTCTAGAACAGGAGACAGGCTAACATTTTTCCGTAAAGAGCCAGCTAGTAAATATTTTCTGCTTTAGCCATATAGTCTCTGTTGCAATTACTCTCCCACGATCTCGCTCTGCCCCTGCAGCGCCAAAGCAGCCATGGGCAATATGCAAATGAATGGGAGGGCTGTGTGTCGACAAAACTTTATTTGTGGATGCTGAAATTTGAATGGCACATCATTTTTATGTGTTGTGAAATATATCCTTTTGATTTTTTCCCCCAGCCGTCTGAATGTGTAACAACCATTCTTAGCTCTCGGGTTGTACAAAAAACAGGCGGTGGGTAAGACTGGGCCCGAGGGTCGTAGTTGGCCCACACCTAGTCTAGGTCACAAACATTTGAAACTCCCGGGTACAGAGCTTTTGTCCACACTTGCCCCCGTTTCTAGAAGTCTCTATTCTCTTTAAAAAGGCCCCCCAGGAGACAAATACTACGTGATTCTACTTCTTGGAGGTATCTAAAGCAGTCAAACTCTTAGAAACAGAAAGTTGAAGGGTGGTTGTCAGCGGCTGGAGGGAGGGCGAAATGGGGAGTTGTGCAATGGATCTAGTTTCAGTTTTGCAAGATGAAAACGTCCTGGAGATCTGCTGCACAAAAATGTGCATATCGTTAACACTACTGTACACTTAAAAATGGTTAGGATGGTAAATTTTATGTTTTTTACCACAATAAACACACACACACACAGGCCGCCCAGGGTTTCTTCTGGCCTCTGTGGATTTGTCCCAGGAGCATTTGTGGGGCAGAAGCAGCAGTTCATCTGTCTCACTGCTTGGCCGGGGACAGAAGAGGCCCTTCCCTGACCTCTGACCCTCCTGCCTAGGGCCACAGGAGCCACGATCTCCCAGCCTGGTCAGGACAGGGTCACAAATGGGCTGCTCACCACCCCCACCTTCCTCCTGGTCCATGTCCCTCCTCTCTCCTGGAGCACTACAGTCGCCTGGGCCCTGGTCTCCCTGCACCCAGCCCTCGTCTGCCTACAGAACACTCTCTACACGGTGGATCCTGCTAGAACATTCAGTGGGTTGAATTGTGTCCCCCCAAAAATTCATGTCCACCCAGAACCTCAGAATGTGACCTCATTTGGAAATAGAGTCTTTGCAAATGTAATCAAGGTAAGGAGCAAGGCGAGATCCTCTTGGATTAGGGTGGGCCCTAAATCCAACACGAGAGTCCTTGTGAGAGACAGAAAAGGACACAGAGACACTGAGGAAACCATGGGAGGATGGAGGCAGAGACTGGAGGGAGGCATCCATAAGCCAAGGAGCTCGTGGAGCCCCCAGGAGCTGGAGGAGCAAGGAAGGATCCTCCCCCAGAGCCTTCAGAGAGGGCATAGCTCTGCTGTGCCTTGATTTCAGACTTCTGGCCTCGAGAACCTCGAGAGAATATTATTATTATTATTTTTTTTGCTGAGGAAGATTAGTCCTGAGCTAACATCTGTGCCAATCTTCCTCTATTTTGTATGTGGGACGCCGCCACAGCATGGCTGCTGACGAGTGGTGTAGATCCACACCCGGACCCAACCCAGGCCACTGAAGCAGAGCGTGCTGAACCTAACCACTAGGCCACAGGGCTGGCCCCCCATTTTTGTTGTTTTAAGCCACTCAGCTTGTGGTAATTTGTTACAGCAGCCACAGGAAAGTGACACAGACACAAGTGTCACTTGCCCTTTCCAACCTCACTCCCCCTGCCCTTTCTGACCACACTCAAGGCAAGGCCACAGCCCCCCTACCCTGGTCCACCCGACCTGGCCCATCGCCAGCTCTTGGCCTCATCTCTTCCCTCTCCCCCTCCAGCCACGCTGGTCCCTTCGCTGCTGCTCAGATCTGCAGGCCTTTGCAGGTACAGTTCCTTCTGCCTGGAATGCCCTTCCCCAGAACTCCCTGGTGGGCTCCCCTCCTCTCCTTGGTCTCTGCTCAGATTCACCTGCTCAGCGAGGCTTTCCCCGACCCCCACCCCTACCTAACATCCCACCTGCTCCGTACCAGCCCAGTCCCCCCCACCCCACTGCTTTATTTTTCCACATGAATCCATGACTATCCGAAACACTATGAATTTTACTCAAAGAAAGAAGCTAATTTATTGTCTATCCCCCTGTTAGAATGTAAGCTCTGCAAGGACAGAGTTTTTCTCTGTTTTGTCACTGCTGTGACCCCACACCTGGCACATAGTGGGTCCTATGAATAAATATTTGTTGACTGATGAGCGTACGTGGCGAGCAGAATAATGCCCTCCCCCCATATCCATCCTAATCCCAGAATCTGTGAATATGCTGGGTTACAGGGCAAAGGGGAAGTAAGGCTGCAGATGAAATCAAGGTTGCTAACCAGCTGACCTTAAAACAGGGGGACTATCCTGGATTATCCAGGTGAGTTCAATGCATCTCAGGGTCCTTAAAAGTGGGAGAGGGATGCAGGAGGGACAGTTGGAGAGATGTAACCCCAGATCAGAGTGATGCGATGTGAGCAGGACTTGACCCACTGTTGCTGGCTCTGAAGGTGGAGGAAGGGGCCACAGGCCAAGGAATGCGGGCAGCCTCTAGAAGCTTGAGAAGGCAAGGAAACAGATTCTCGCCCAGAGCCCCAGGAGGAAGGCAGCCCTGCCAACACACTGATTTTAGCTCTGTGAGCCCCATATCTGACCTCTGACTTCCAGAACTGTAAGACATCAAATTAAGCCACTAATTTTGTGGTAATTTGTTACAGCAGCAATAGAAAACTAATTTAATAATCCTCATAAATAATAATAAGACCACTCATGAACATGCAGCCCTTTGTCTGTGCCACGCTCTATTCTTAGTGTCGTATGCGGACTGACTCATTTGATCCTAACAACAACCTGACAACAACACAGCTGACGAGGGAGGGACTCCCATGACCCGCAATTTACAAATGTGGAAACTGAGGCCCGAAAAAGTGAGGCTGCCTGCCTGTCCCACAGTGACTCCTGGTAGAGCGGGGATCTGAACTCAGGCCGTCTGAGCTCAGAGGCCACGTCTGAGCCCCCACACCTGGTTATGAGGGTTCCATGAGGTCCTGTGCGCAAAGCCTTAGAACCTACCAGAAGGAATAATTAAAGACAAGGACTTCTGACTCAGGCTGCCTGGAGGAGAATCCTGGGCAGTGCTGGGCCTGAGGCAAAAGGAAAAATGCAGGCTCCTACATGCCTTTACCAAAATATCATCCTATATTTTGAACCAACTGGGAAAGTTATTAAACACCCTACAATCAAACAGCATGACTATATATAAAGCCCTCTGTTGCCAAATCTGTTGGTATACTCCCACAGACCCAGCTGGCAGGACCCCAATGACTGTGTGTACTGGAACCATGGGATGATTGGAAGTGACTGTGTCCCTTGCCCAATAATGCAAAGTTGCAAAACAAACCAATATTCAACAGTCTGTCTTTATTTAAAATTTTGATACTTTGTGCATCAGAGTTTTTTTGCACTGACTTTGACTATTTAAAATATTGCATTAAAATATTTATCTTGATTACTGAGTTTTTGGTATCCCCTTAAATTTTGCACCTCGGAGAATGCCTTGCTTGCTTCACCTTATCCTGGCCCTAATCCTGTTCTGTCACTTTCCAGTTTGTGACTTCCTTCCTCAGTCTTCTCATCTGTCAGATGGCAATGAGCTTGCCCCAAGCGCTGGAGTGAAGACAGAGGGAGGAAATGCAGGCAAAGTGCTCAGCCTGGCGCCCGGCCCTGACGCCCTCATCCAGCGTTAGCTATTTTTACTATTATCCTGCACCTGTCACTAAATTGGCCATGGATTCAGGGTGGCCACGATGAGGTTGGCGGACACTAAATATTTGTCAAATGCTGGATATTAGGACACACTATTAGAGTCACCGCCTCGGGGCTCCGAGCTGCTGTCAGACAGAAGAGAACAGAGGCGCACGCTGGAAAGACATCTATTATGAATTTTTTTCCCCTCAGGGAGGAGGTGGCGGGTGGTGGCCGACAGAAGGGGCCGGTTTTAAAACAATAAAGTCAATTTGGTATGGTCTGTTCTGGTGTTTGCAGATCTTTGAAAGAGACATTGTGTGGCTCTGGGCTGGGGGTGTGGGGGCAGGAGGGGCTGTATTTATACCCTAAAGACTGAGCCCTGACCTTTGCTGCCCGCCTCTCCTTGTGGAACTTGCCGGGTCTGGACTGCCTCTGCCGCTGCAGTCTGAGACTGAGACTAATGCAAGCCAGCTGAGCAGCAGGGGCCTTGACCCACCTCCCTCGCTTGGGTGGTTTCAATTTTTGCAAAGCCCGGCCATCTCGGGGGCAGAACACAGCTCTCAGATCCAAGCCTCTTGCTGCTCAGGCAGGGACCCCGGGTGAGTGATGTTGAGGGTTGAATTGTGTCCCCTGAAAAGATATGTTCAACTCCTGACCCCTGGGACCTGTGAATGTGACCTTATTTAGAGATAAGGTCTTTGCAGATGTAATCAAGTTAAGATGAGGTCATACTGGATAAGGGTGGGACCTAATCCGACGACTGGTGGCCTTATAAGAAGAGGGAAATTTGGGCAGACACACAGGGAGAACACCACGTCTTCACTAAGGCAGACATCGGAACGTCAAGGATTGCCAGCAGCCACCAGAACCTAGGAGAGGGGCACGGAACAGATGCTCCCTCAGAACCTCCAGAAGGAACCAACCTTGTCAACACCTTGATTTCCAACTTCTAGCCTCCAGAACTGCGAGACAATACATTTACAGTTTTTAAAGCCACTGTTTGCGGCACCTTGTTATGGCAGCCTTAGCAAATGAATACGGGTCATCTTGTTGACTTGCTTTCATTCATCAGTTTTCTTTCCAACTATGGCAGGGCCAGGGCCGTGGGCACAGGGCAGCCTGACCTCTGAACTGCAAAATTTGTGGCTGCCTCCTGGCCCTGCCACTGGGAAGCTGGATCACTTTGGGCAGAGCATGTCCCCTCTCTGAGCCTCCACATCCATGCAAGGAAGATACCAAACTAGATTCCTGCATCTAGACTTTGCTCATATCCCTACTCCTTTATGCTTTTTACCATATTTTCAAACCATCTGTACTTGTTTTATTTAATATTTCCCTTAAATCAACTTTAGACTGACTCACATTTTTGTAAAACTTAGCTTTGTCCTAAGCTATAATATCTATAAAATCACTCATTATTTTTACTTAAATAAATTTGAGACAAAAACTTTATATCACTACTGTAAAGACAAAATCTTGCCAATGCCACTTGCCATTAATAATGAAAACAGAAAAATAGAAAATACATAGAAAACAAATGGTTTTAGTTCTAGCTAAATACCATTGTCTGCCAAAGGCCTTAAATGGGAGGTTTGCGCTCATTTGGTTAAAAATAAATATTTGCAAGGATTAGAGAGGCGTTAAAGACAGACTAGCACAAAATGGAGACTTTCTTACTCGCGTTACCATTGAATCAGAAAGACCGAAAGAGAAGAGAAAGGAGAATGGCTTCCTCACTATGTGAACCGACGACTTATACAGCCACTTTCATGGACCACATAAATTAATCTCTGTACCAATAAATCAGTCAGGAGAGGTTATGGTATGCTGTGGTAACAAACATCCCCACTATTTCAGTGGCTTAGATACAACCAAAGTTGATCTCTTGTTCATGCTATATGTCCACTGAGGGTCAGCAGGGTCTCTGGTCATGGGAGTCACTCAGGGGCACCAGTGATTCTAATGGTCACCCAAAGGCACATCCAGTGGTGACTCCAAAGGAGCACCCTCCAGTTTGAACACTGTCAGAGGGAAAAGAGCTCTTGGAGGGTGTTGTATTCTCATTGAATGCCCTGGCCTGGAAGTGACATGGTCATTTCCACTCTCAACACAGTGGCCAGAATTAATCAAGTTGCCTCTCCCCACAGCACTGCCCACCACA
This sequence comes from Diceros bicornis minor, assembly GCF_020826845.1. Classification (NCBI taxonomy): domain Eukaryota; kingdom Metazoa; phylum Chordata; class Mammalia; order Perissodactyla; family Rhinocerotidae; genus Diceros; species Diceros bicornis. The sequence goes on from NC_080758.1 coordinate 14,499,621, forward strand.
AGAAGGGCAAGGAATGCAATCCTGCCACTCTGGGTATTTGGGGTCACTCAAAGTCAAGAATATTACCAATGGCAGCCACAGTGACTCACCCAGACCTAGGGATGGGCCGACCTATATCAGCCCACATCAGGAGCGGGCAAACCACGGCCTGGGAGCTGGCCCCCCGTTTGTGTAAACAAAGTTTTACTGGGACACAGCCATGCCGTTTGTGTATGCATTGGCTACTGCAGCGTTCACGGTACAACGGCAAAGTTGAGTAGCTGTGACAGACTGTATGGCCTGGAAAGCCTAGTGTTTCCTATTTGGCCCTTTACAGAAAGCTTGCTGACCCCTGACCTAGAGGATCCTCCCATCCCTTCTAGAATACAATTTTGGGATTCTGGATTATCTCTAGTTGGTTTTGACATTTGCTTTTTCTTGGCCTCTATTCCTTTGTCCCTGAGTGACCAAAAATACTCCATGGACTTGAGTGCTCAACTTACATTAGAGATAACTCTTCAAAAAAAATTACAGAATTCGTCCAACACGACAGCTGATGTTTATCCAGCACATATTCTGTGCAGTTCATAAATACTAACTCCTTTCACCTCTACAACAATCCTGTAAGTCTGAACTACTGTCCTTCTGGCTGAAGGAGCTCAGGCACAGAAAGGTTAAGTAACTTCACCAAGGTCCCACAGCTTCTGAAGGGGGCGCAGCTGGAATCTAGACCTTGGCAGTCAGGCAGCAGAGGCCACACACTCACTTGGCCACTCTTGGTTCTGCTTCTTGAGACTGAAGTCTTTAGAACTCCTCGTTAATGCTACGAACAGTGAATAAAACACCTACCACGTCTAGTCAACTCTCGGAACCTATATAAATGATGAGAAAATTTCCCCAAAGAAAGTTCAGGTGTGAATCCCCTGCCTCTGTTCGATTTCTTCACAGCAACTCTATGTCCTGAGGACGTTTTACAGAGATCAATTAAGAAGGCTCTTCTCATCTTGAAAAGCCAGCTCCATTCCTTAGCCCACTGGCAGACAGAAGGGACCAAATATTGGGATGGGCACGTGACCCAGCCTGGGCCAATCACAGTCCGCGACCACAGGGGCTGGTTTCAGAACCCATCAGAGATCTTCTCTGGGATTGTTAAAACTGGAGCTGGGAGAGAGAAGCCTCTTTTCCTCCCTGGTCATAAAACTGAGAAGCTTTATGCCCCAAGGTGCAGAAGGCAGTGGTTCCAGCCTTGTGGAACCATCTGGAAGGACTCAGATGAGGAGAGAGAACCAGGTGTGAGAGGTTTGCGTCTCTGGTTCCAGGTACGTGGGGCCAGCTGCACTCACCCGGCAGGCGGTTTGCTTCCATGAGCCAACATGTGCCTTTTTAAATCCTAACGGAGTTCGAACTGGGTTTTGGTAACTTGCAGAAGAGTCTTGGGGTAGCTGGCATGACTGTGGAGAACATGAAGGACCAGAGAAGTACACTCATCTGTCCAAAGTCACACAGCAGTTAGCAGCAGACCAGGACCCACATCCTCTCCAGAATCATAATTCAAGCATGATTTCTACAAGATTCCATGCATTCTCCACGGCTATGATGTGCCTGTGGACCCATGGCCACGGCGGATCATGCTGTTGTCTGGGCATAATTATTAATGGTGTTCCGTTTCAGACTAAAAAAATGTCCAGGTTCAGGCAATAAATGATATGGGTCATTCTGACCATAGCACTATTACAAAGAAAGAAATGTCTTTTTTCTTCATTTTAACCTTGTCATTGACATTTCTTTCTGTCAGAAACTTCAGAGTTTCACCAAATAACATTTTATACATTTAATATATGTCCTTAAGAAGGAGGGAATAGTCAGACATGGCATAATGATGTGAATGCAGATATACTCGCTGTGCCATCATCTATTAGACCCAGGTCAGCACACTTTTCCTGTGCAGGGCCAAAGAGTAAATATTTCAGGCCACGAGGTCTCTGTTGAAGCGACCCAGCTCCGCCACTGTGGTGAGAAAGCAGCTGGAGACAACACGAACATGAATGGGCAGGGTGGTGTTCCAATAAAACTTTATTCATAAATACAGGCTTGGCCGGCCCCGTGGCTTAGTGGTTAAGTGCGTGTGCTCCAATACTGGCAGCCTGGGTTTGGATCCCGGGCGCGCCCCCGACGCACCGCTTCTCCGGCCATGCTGAGGCCACGTCCCACATACAGCAACTAGAAGGATGTGCAGCTATGACATACAACTATCTATCGGGGCTTTGGGGAAAAAAAAAGAGGAGGATTGGCAAGAGATGTTAGCTCAGAGCCAGTCTTCCTCAGCAAAAAGAGGAGGATTGGCATGGATGTTAGCTCAGGGCTGATCTTCCTCACAAAAAAAAAAATAAATAAAAAAAAAAATAAATAAATACAGGCTGCCGGCTGGTCAGCTGTAGATGTTTCTGTTTGTTTTTCTTCAGTGAAATAGAAGAGAAAATATCAGAGTGCAGAACACACATTAAGCGAGTGTTGTTTCTGTAGACCCTTTGTAACTAGTTGTGCACACAAATATCCCCACATGAAGTGTATACTGGGCTGTGATGTAGAAGGCCTTAGCGTGGACTGGGATCAAGAAAGGATGAATGTCACCGATTCCTAGGCCAACTGTCTCATTTTACAGATGGGAAAGCTGAGTCCCAGAGAGAAGAGTAAGTTATCCCTGATATCGTCCCACACTGGGCAAACCCCAGAAGATGAGCTTGCCAGCCCCTTTTAAGAACCTTCCAGGCCAGGGCCATTGGTCAGCCGTTCCAACGTGTAATATCAACAGTCCACATGATCAATGACCCCAGGGCAGGTCACAAGGCACGAGAGAAGTTAAAGCCTCAGCAACAGCAAATCCGAAGAATCTGGGCCTCCGAGGTCACAAATCCCACCCCCTCCCCCAAGGCGGAGTCCTGCTGCGCATCTTTGTAGCCACATCCCTATTCTGGTCCCAGGGGTCTGTAATGAGACCAGTCAGAGAAGCCTGGAGAATTTACAGGTCAGGCAGCTGACTGGGGCCCCAGGGCAGCAGCAGCTGGGAGAGCCCTGGCCTATGGTTTTGGGGGTCACACACTCCTTTTGAGCAGCCGGTTCTTGGAGACCACAATTTAGTGCTGGAGTAGCAGAGACGCAAGGTCTGGTGAGACCCGTGGGGCTTGCCGCAGAAACGGGCAGGGCGCCTTGGTTGCCACAACGGGAACAAACACACAGAGAGATGGGGGTCCCAGTACAAAGGAGCAGGGACAGCAAACGGCCCAACAATCAAAGTTCCAGTGCAGCTACCATACCCCAGGGGCAGAAAAGGGAGATTCAGAGCAGGTAAAAACAGGGAGATGTTGGCAACAATCTAATTGCCCATCCAAAGGGGAATGGCTAAGTATCACAGTGTATCCATAAGAATAACAATAGCCAACACTCATGAAGCGCTCTGACTGTCCCAGGCTCTGTCCTAAGTCCTATGCACATATTAGCAGCTCCACAATAGCCCATGAGGTCAGCTACTTCTATAGAACCCATATCACAGATTAGAAAATCAAGTGTTAGAGACGTTATTTGCCTAAAGTCACACAGCCAGTAAGGGGTGGTGCTGGGATTCATACCCAGGTGTCTGTTTCTCTACGGAGTACTAGGAAGCCGGAAAATAGAATAAGGTAGGTTTATTTGAACTGACTTGGAAAGATCTCCAAAACATGTTATTTAGTGAAAAATATAAAAGGCAATTTATAAAACAAGATGCACAGCAAGAGATTATTTGTTAAAAAAAGGGGGGAATTTTCCAGTTGTGGGAGGAAAAATACACACACACACACACACACACAAGTTCCAGAAAAATACACACTAATATTACTGAATGTGATTTAAAATAAATTTATGAAAAATTAAAAAGAGTATAAAAAGGCAGGTGGATTAAGGTCTGGAGGATTACGCTGCCTGCCTGGGGCACACGGAAACTACTGAATGTGAAATAAGGCAGAGAGAGAGAACAAGACCCTAAAGAACCAGACAAACTCCCTGCAAGTTCCCTCGGATCAAGGCTAGAGGTCTTGAGGGGGATCTGGGCTCTGGTCCCCCTTTACCAGCTGAACTTTTATGAGCAGACAAAATCTGACTTGTACTAAGGGTGCAAATTATGTGTCCCATAGCCTGGCCTCAGTCCTGACCGCGGCTTCTCTAAAAGTGAAGATGGATTTGCAGTGTCTGTCTGTTTGTCTGTGTCTCTCGCCTAATCAATGGCTCCCTGCCTGAGGCTGTGTTCCCCTCTCCCCAGATGCTCACCCCTTAATTATCTCTTTCAATTCCTGAGCAGAAGGCCCACTGCCCGGGCTGGGACCAGACTGGTTTCTCCCTTATCTCTAAGGAGTGGCCCTGGCAGGGACTTGTACCTGGAATAGGACCCTCCATTTTTGTCTGTAGTTTTTTGTTTTTGGGTTTGTTTTTGATTTCCTTTTCTTCCTCCCCCTACCCCCCTACAAGGATCAGAAAGATTTATTCTCAAAAAATTTTCAACAAATTTTTCAGACACGGACCTGGTGTGGGCTTAGTTCCTACTCCACTGACACTTTAGAAATAAAAATGAAAACAAATGACACCAGAGCAGACAATATCAAAGCCCCTCTCTGGTCTTTGTTCCTTTAAGAGTGAAAGGATAAGTTGAGATGATTCTAGAATTTTCTGAATGGAGTCCCAGGGACCTGGTAAGTGTTGTTACAGGCAAGTTCTGTGAATATTGGCTGCCTTGTGCCCCACCTAAAAGGACTGGAGGGAAGGGAGGACCAGGGATGGGGCATCACAGGAGAGACCTTCCTCCTGGTCTCCTGGCATCTTCCATGACCCCCCTATACTCCACTCACCCCACAGCAGCTGACTGGTCTTTCTAAGATGCAAACCAGATCATCTGCCCTGTTTTGGAAGCCCCGATGGCTGCCCGGTGCTCTCAAGACAAAATCCACACGCCTCCACATGGCCACATGGCTCCGCGAGGTCTGGCCTCACCCACCGACCAACCTCATCTTCCACCCATCTCCCCTTCGCGCACCAGCCACTCGGCCTCCTGTCTGCAGGGAATACTCATGACCCATGGCTGCTCTTCTTAATGCACATACCAGCTCTACTGTCACCTGCTCAGAGACCCTGCCCTGCCCTGCCTGCCCCCAAATTAGACCCTTCTTCCCCAATTTCTCTCTGCTAATCTCCCTGTTTATTTTCCTCAGAGCACTCAACACAGCCGACACCATCTTGTCATTGCTCATTTCCTCGCTCACTGTCTGCTACGGACTGAATTGTGTCTCCCTCCATTCATACGTTCAAGTCCTAACCCCTCTGTGACTGTATCTGGAGAAAGGCCGTTACTGAGGCAATTAAGTTAAATGGGGTCATAAGGGTGGAGTTCTAATCCAATAGGACTGGCGTCTTTACATGAACAGAGACACAAGAGATCTCTCCTCATGTGCACAGAGGAGAGGTCACGTGAGGACACAGCGAGAAGGTGGCCGTCTTCAAGCCAGGAAGAGAGCTCTCACCAGAATCTGCTGGCACCTCAGTCTGGGACTTCCCAGCCTCCAGAACTGTGAGCAAATAAATTTCTCTTGTTGAGCCCCCCGTCCATGGTATTTTGTTATGGCAGCTGCAGCAGACTAATACACTGTCTGCCTCCTCTCACTGGGATATAAATCCCATAAAGGCGGGGCTTGACTGCCAGCTCAGGGCTGTATGGCCGGAACGTGGCATGCTGCCTGGACAGAGCTGGTGCTTATGAGTGTTTGCTGAGTGAATGACAGATGGTCTTCCCTACACACACAGCCATATCTCCCCATGCCTGTACCTGCTGCTGCGTAAACCCGTGGTTCTCAAGGGTGTTGTGCTGCTAGGGGTGCCTGGAAACTTGTGGGGACACTTCTATTGGGGACACTAGTAGCATTTAGTGGGCAGGTGACAGGAGTGGTAGACATTCTGCAATTCATGGAATAGTCCAGCACAATGGAGAATTTTCCCAGGTGCCACCTGGCTTGTGAATATCTGACTAGACATTCGGGCAGGCGACGACGTGGCTGATTTAATGATCTGATTCTACAGCACAGGGGTTGGCCAACTATAGCCTGAGGGCCAAATCCAGCCCACCACCTGGTTTTGAAAATCACATCTTACTGGAAAACAGCCTTGCCCATCCATCTACACATTGTCCATGGCTGCTTTCAAGCTGCGATGGCAGAGTTACGAGTAATTGAGACAGAGACCTATGGCCCACAAAGTCTAAAACATTTATTATCTGGCCCTTTCACAGAAGAAGTTTACTAACCCTGTCCTAGCACATCAGTCTGTTTTAAACATGAATACAAAGGATTTTTTTCAGAATTTTGACATACATTCAACTTTGCAGGAACGCTACTGCAACATGTTCAACTGCCAGTGTACTATACCAGAATGTATTCAATTATTCTTAATTGAATATTCAACGGTATTCAATTATGCTACGTAGAAAACAAGAAAAAGAGATGGGATGGATGAAACTCATAAGAAGTGTTATATAAACGTAGTAAGCAAGTAACTTGTGAGATACGGGCAAAATTCTAAAGATGTGTTAAGAACAGAGAATAAGAAAGTTAGTAACCTTGTGTGACCTATTAAAAATAGAATAAATGGAATACGCGATAAAAAAGATGGAAGAGACACAAGTGTTACCTTTAGACAGAAAGGCGTGGAAGGAGCAGGGAGACTGTAAACAGTAAGGAGAACCCGTTCACGCCACCTCTACACTGACAGTTATGTCAGCCCCAAATTGGTGACAACCATTCTGGCGCCATGCTGGCCCCAAGTGCCCTCTGCCCTGGAAACATGGCTGAACGTCCTGGCTGCCCATCAGGGTAACCGGCGCGCTGCAGCGGGGCCAGGCAGAGCTGCCTCTGTGCGTCTCCCGTAGGGCGGGCGGGGGGGGGGGCTCCAGGCACCTCTCACTCGCTGAGCCCCTTGTTCAGCGTCAGCTCTGGTCCTAGTGACCCCACACACCATCATCGGGAAGGCTGATGGGGCTGAGAGAGAGACAGGACACACGCAGAGCCCAGGATCCAGGCCGTGTGGCTCTTTCACCGCCTTGCGCCCCTCGTTTCTCAGTTTGCTTTAAATCGGTTTAATAAACCATGATATCCGAGCATCTTAATTTGTTCTGTGAGCCTTATCCCTGTGACCTCTGGGATAACATGTCCCTGGAGGCTGTCACTGCATCAGGGCAATTTCCCGATGACACCCCCATTGTCACAGAAGGATGGCTGTCCTTTGTTCTGTTTGGATTTTACCAAGAGCTGTCTACTGTTATGGAAAGTCACGGTGCCGATGGCCACACGGCTGGTGATGTCTGTGTGGCCCTTGTAGCCCAACTCGTCAGTCACGTTCTCGTGGGTTCTCATGGGTGTGTCTGACTATTTCACCATGTGGTCTAGTGTGGTCATGTCTGGGCAGTTACATGTTCAAAAATATAGTTTATAAATTACCATATTTCTTTATTTTATAGTAAAGGCATTCCGTTTGACTTTAAAAAAATATGTAAGTAGGTTAAATTATATATGAATTAAATTTCAAGAAAGGAAAGGCACACTTTCTAGGATATTTGCTATAAAAAGGGGGCACTGGGTCTGATGGGGTTAAGAATCACAGAGTGTAAACAGCCCTGGTGTCCCAACTGCTCTCCACTCCAGGCCCCAACTACTCTCTGATGGAAACTGGGCTTGAAAATGCCTGGGCCCTGGAGAGATATAGACCAGGAGCTTCCCTCTCTCACAGTCTGGATGCTGGACAGGGAGCATGCCCACAGTCACGGTGCCCCTCCAGCCTTGCTCCATCTCCCTCATCCTCCACATACCTCCGTTCATACCCCACACTCGATCCAGCAGCAATTCCCATCAATTTCACTCAAAATACACCCAGAATCAACCACTTCTCCCCACCTCCCCACCACCCCTGAGCCAAGCCCCCATCATCTCTCGCCTGGACTAGTGGAGTCACCTCCTCACTGGTCTCCGGCTTTCATTCTTGTCCCCACAGTCCATTCTCCACATGGTGGCCCAAGGGAGCCTGTTAGAACTGAGACATATCATGTCACTTCCCTGCTCAAAACCCTCCACTGCTCCTCATCTCAGAGCAAAAGCCAAAGTTCTTTCAACAGCCTGCAGATCCTCCCTGAGTGGCCCTCTCCCTACCTCTCTCCCTCCCCGCTCACTCTACTCCAGCCAGGCGGGCCATCTTGACGTTCCTCAAGCACATGAGGCCTGGACTACTCTCCTCCACACGGCCACATAGCTCCTTCCTTTGCCTTTGCTCAACTCTCTCTTCCTCCATGAAGCCTTCCCTGATCACTCTATCTAAAAACACATTGCAAACCCCCACGCTTGCTTCTTTAGTCTTTCCCTTAACTCTCCTCACCATCTCACATATACATTTGACTTGCTTTTCTTATATATGATCTGTCTCCTACCCCAGAACGTCAGCTTCAGGAGGGTGGGGATCTTCTGTTTTGTTCCACACATATTTGTTGAATGAATCGATGAACTAATTCCACCAGCACCTCAGAGTCAGCCCCAGAGACAAGATACCAGGAGTTGTCTGCTGATGCTGGCAGTCACCGACATCAGTTCTCTCCACGATGTAGGACAGGGTTAGTTAGTAAAATGGCGGCCTCTGGGCAGAATCCAGTCTAGACGTGATTTGTTTGGTCTGCACAGTAATTCTTTTAATTTGTTGTCACCAATTTAAGTTTTTTAAATTGGGAAATATCTTAAGTTCCAGATTTCTGGTGGTGGTGGTGGTTTTTTTTTTTTGTGAGGAAGATCAGCCCTGAGCTAACATCTGCCAATCCTCCTCTTTTTGCTGAGGAAGACCGTCCCTGGGCTAACATCCTCTACTTTATATGGGACGCTGCCAGAGCATGGCTTGACAAGCAGTGAGTCGGTACGTGCCCGGGATCTGAACCCTGCGCTGCCACAGCGGAGCGCGCGCACTTAACTGCTACGCCACGGGGCTGGCCCATTTTTCTCCCCCCCCCCAACCCCCACAATTTGGAATAACTGAGCCACTGCATGGCAGCAATCAGCTTTAGCAGAACAAGGCTGGGGCTCCCAGTTCATCATAGGCCTCCTCCGGTCAGCCCCACACATTGACCTGGTGGGCTGGGCTCCCGAGGCGTCTTGGTCTGTGACCAGCGGCAGAGTGAAGAGAACAGGGTTGGAGCCAGAGTCGGTCTTGGCCCTGCTTCCCAGTACTTTATAGGTGCAATTTTACATGTGCTGTGCCATCATTTGATTATCGTCCGTCTCCCCACCCTGGGCTGTGAACTCCATGGGGGCAGGGACCACATCTGTCTTGCTCATCTCTGTGTTCTTAGCACCTGGCACAGGCCCAGGCACAGAGAAGATGCTCCACTGATATCTACTGGAATAACGGCCGTGTGAAGGCACCAGCCTCTGTCCCTCACAAGCGCTCAACTCCACATGCAGACCCCTAGGGTGCCTTCTTATGCCTCCGTTCCGTAGCTTTGCCTTGAAAACCCCTCTCATGACAGGGGCAAGAAAAGAAAGAGGTGAAGCATCTCCAACAGAGAAACAAGAAACTGTTGCAAGCTCTCAGCCTTTCCACCTCTGCTTTTGCATGTCTCAGAAAAATCTACTGTCTCAGCTGGGGCTGTCATAACAAAATACCACAGACCGGGTGGTTTCAACAGCAGAAATTGCTTTCTCACAGTTCGGGAGGCTGGGAAGTCCAAGACCAAGGTGCCAGCTGACCTGGCTCCTGATAAGAGCTCTCTTTCTGGCTTCAGACGGCCACCTTCTCTCTGTGTCCTCACGTGGCCCTTCCTCTGTGTGCATGAGGAGAGGGAGAGAGAGATCTCTCTTTCTTCCTCTTCTTATAAGGACATCAATCCCATCAGGAGGGCCCCATCCTCATGACCTAATCTAACCCCAATTACCTCCCAAAGGCCTCATCTCCAAATACCATCACCTTGGGGGTTAGGACCTCAAAATAAGAATTTTGGGTGGATACAAACATTTAGTCCATAATACCTACTAATTATCCTCTACCTCTACCTAATTAATTACCCCTGCAGTAACCAGGTTAAGAGTTGGCTTTCAATCATCCCTTAAAGTTGTGCTGCCCAATATGGTAGCCAGTAGTCACATTTATGTTTATGCTATAATTAATTAGAATTAAACAAAATTAAAAATTCAGTTCCTCAGTTGCACTAGCCACATTTCAATGTTCAATAGCCATGTGTGGCTAGTGGCTACCATATTGGACAGCACAGATAGAGAACATTTCCATCACCACAGAAAGGTCTACAGGAGAGCGCTGCCTTAGTGAACTGTTGTTCACTAAACTCCCTCCTCATTCCCCAAACTCTCTCTCCATCTCTCCAGCTGTTTTCATCTGTCATCTCCAGCAGCTTTTAGAGATGGGGGTGACCAAATCAAACTTGTTATATAACCAGAGGAAGAGACCATTCATTTAACCTCTATATGTCCTAAATCCAGAGACTTCAGCACAAGCAGAAGGCAGTAAGCCTGCCAACACAAGTGAAGGTGATGAGAAGGTGACCACCAGGACGGAGGTGGCACAGGCGCGAGAGTGCTGACATGTGCTGGAAAACCTACCCACTTCATCATGTGCAGAAGAGCTGCTGATTCACACCAGCAAACCTGACTTCAGGCCAGGAACCCACGAGATGCCAAGCCTGGCTCCTGTCTTGACCGACATAGTGAGACCAGGCAGGCTTAGCCTGCTCAAAACTGACTGGGCTGGGACAGCCTGAAAGTAACTGCTGCCAAGAAGCAACAGGGAAATAACTCTCCTTCACCAGGAGAAGGCCACCGGGCTCCGACTCAGTTATAACCATGCCTACCACTCAAGTCCTCTGGGACATGCCTCACTGATGAAATAAGCCAGAGGTGGGGACCAAAAGGGGCGATCTTTCTGGCTCCCCAGGTCAGCACTTGGCTTGTAATTTTCTCCTTCCATTCCTGGTCTCATTCCATGACCTGTGGTTTGGTTAAGAAAACATGGAACCAGATGCAAGACAGAGGCATAAAGACCAGCCTTATACAAGTTTGTCTGTGTCACAAGGTATTTTTAAAGAGAGTGTTTAAATCAGTTGCCAATATTGAAAATGAATGAGATTTTACATTAAAATATAGTTTTGAGGATTACCTTGAAAATGGCAAGATCTGGCCTCTCTGGGGCCCCATTCTAGTGTGGCAGCAATGAGCTGAAGCTGAGTAACACCTGCCCCCTGACTTTGATGGGCATGTACCCTCCAGTTTGCCACAGTCCCCACCACTCCCTGTAACACTATATCTAGCTCACTTCTCTCTTTAATTCAGAAGACTCACATCCATACAACTCATAGAAGAACTCAATCCATAGAACCATAGAATCATTTTAAAAAGAGGAACGATTTCTTCCTGATTTGAGATGTAAATATTTCTTTCTAGTTTGCCATTTGTTTTTTCGTTGTTTTTGTTGTTCTGACTTTACTTCTGGTGTTCTTTGCCATGCAAAAAAGAAAAAAAAAATCCATAGTCAAACTTAGTCTTCTCATTGATGGAGTCTAGATTTCTGAGACACGGTTGGAAAAGCCTTTTCCACGCCAAGGTTATAAAAACTGTGCTCATTCTCATTCTAATACTTTTATGGTTTTACTTTTGACATTTGAACTGTTAATCCATTTGGATTTTTTTCCTGGTATATAGTAATAGGAATGGATCTTTTTTCCCCCAGATGGCTAACCAGTTGTTCCAACACCATTCACTGAATATTCCATCTTTTCCCACTGACTTAAGATGCCGCCTGCTCTAAATGCTAAATTCCTTGATACGTTTTGTCTCTCTCTGCATGGTACGTTCTCTTCTATTAGTCAATCAGTCTATTCCTATACAAGAACCATGCTGTTTTGATTATTAAAACTTTATCATATGTTTAAATATTGGTATGCCTAGTACCTCATCACTCTTCTTTGGCATAGTTTTTCAAGTCTAATCTCCTAGTTCACAGAAAAGGAAATACAAATTGGTCAAATATCTGAAAAGATGCTCAACCTTGTAAGACACACTTACAAATTAGTACTACACTGAGATACTGTTTCTCGTGCGTCAGATGGGCAGAAACTCCAATTATTATATGACACTGCGTTGGTGAAACAGGCACTCTCAGACTCTGCTGGCGGGAGTTTAAATCGGTAGACTCCCGATGGAGCGTTACTTGGAGATATCTACCTTGACCCTGAATTCCACTTCTGCAAACCTGCCCTTCAGATATACTTGCAGAAAAACAAAATGATACACATATAGGATTGTTCATAACTGTATTGGTGGTAATTGCAAAAGACTGGAAACACCCAATAAGGAACTGGTTAAATCATTTACAGCACATTATTCAATATCTATCAAAGTAATAGGCATCTGTGAAAACAATGGAAAGACCCAATAAGGAACTGGTCAAATCATTTACAGCACATTATTCAATGCCTATCAGAGTAATAGGCATCTGCGAAAAGAATGAGGAAGCTCTTTCTATATACCGACTCAGAAAGTTCTCCAAGGTATATAGCTAAAGGAAGAAAGCAAAGTGCATAAGAGTGTGTATAGTGTGTTACCTATGAAAATCAGAATATATACAAGTGTTTCTGCCATATGTGACAATGCCTTCCTGAAGGCCACATCTTGTGCAAAATCGTGCACTAAAACAATGGGGCTCATGGGGAAAAGTAGGGTTGGGGCAGACTGCTCTGAAACAATGCAACTTTGTAACCACAGCATGACAAAAGCAATAACAATCCCAATAAAAATAATAGCACAGTGAAAAAAACAAATAAGTAATATACAGAGACGTGCCACATTAAATAGAGGACTTTGCTTTAAAAAGGAGGTGAAGGTATCTTGATGGAAGGGGATGTAAGGACGATGGAGGTGTTGAATTATGGACACAAGGGAAAAATGCACAAAGATTGGAAGAAACAGAACATGTGGCCAAACTGAGGTCAGAGGAAGAACGTGGGGCCCCAGGGACAGACCCCTATTCCTACCAGGCTTGTTGCCTCTACCCGTGTTATGTATTTTGCATTCAGCTGCTATTACCGTATGAGCTGGGAAAATATGCAGATGAACCAATGTAGCAGTACTTCCACTTCTGGCCAAGACTGGGTCTCAGGGGGTGGCTTTACCCTCCCACGTGAAACAGTTTAAACACTAGATTTCCAAGACATTGGGCATCCAGCGATGAAAGCCACTAATCCTCGAGAGGGGGGAAACAAGTGGTGAGCCCTATGAAGGCCCCAGTGTGGAGAGTTTCCAGGAGGAGACCCAGGTGGCGCCCAGTGGTCTCTCTGAGTTGAGGAGATGGAGCCACAAGTCCAGGGAGGCCAAAGTAGTTAGAATTTGCAGAGCACGGTACCAAAAAAAAAAAAAAAAGAAATCTGCACTGAGAGGGTGCTCTGGAGATTTGCAGACATTTCCCCTGGACTGAGTGCTGATGAGCACATGCCTGTGGGGAAATTACTCAAGGCTGGGAGAGAACCACTTGAAAAGATCAGAAGGAACAATCCTCAGAGCTAAACAGAGTCAAGAACAGTTCCTGTTTCCACCAGGCAGGTTGGAAAACCTTGTAATTCATGGGGCACTGGGTAGAATACTCAGAAAGGTTTATCTCAGTGCTGGGAAAACTGTTAGGTAGAGAGAGCCCTAGACCAAATGCTGCTCTGCTCTCTCAAACGAAGTTTAAAGCAAGACTTGAAAGACTCAAACTATTTCCATGTAACTTAACTGCATCCCAGAACAAAGCTCAAGAATATTCACAGGAATATCTAGCACCCAACGGGATAAAATTCACAATGTCTGGCATCCAATCAAAACTTACTGGGCATGCAAAGAAGCAGGAAAATATGACCTACGATGAGGAGAAGAATCAATGAAAACCCAGAAATGACACAGATGACAGAATTAGTGAAAAGTACATTAAAACAGTTAACACAACTGTATTCTGTCCAGTCAGGGAGCTGGAAAAAAGACTGGACATGTTAAGTACTGATATGATATTAAAAAAGATCCAAATCAAACTTCTAGAGATAAAAACCATGTATGAGATGAAAAAAATGTCTTAAGTGTAATTAACAGCAGATCAGGTAACAGCAGAAGAAAGGACTAGTGAACTTCAAGACATGGGGGTGGAGGGGGAATATTTGAAGAAATAATGGCCGAAAAATTTCCAAATTTGATGAAAACTATAAACTCACAGATCTAAGAAGCTCAAGGAACGCAAAGCACTAGAATCATGAAGAAGACTACACCAAGGCACATCAGAATTACACTGCTTAAAACCCATGATAAGTAGAAAATCTTAAAAGCAAATGAACACATGCAACTTCAGAGTTACACTGACATCATTTCCATATTTATGAATCATGTATGAGTTAATTCTTGCCACAGAAATATGCAATATAGTAGATTATGTGTGTGTTTGCTTATGTTTGCAAAAGGAAATTCTGGATGGGTTCACAAGAACCTAGTACAAGTGGTTAACCATTGGGGGTTTGGCAACTGAGTGGATATGGGACGAGGGTGGGATAAAGATTTCTGTAGATGTTTAAACTAGATAAATGCATAACCTGTTCAAAAATGATTAAAAAGGAAGAGTAACTTTATCTTTTTTTCTTATTACAAAAGGAAATATATTGGTGGGAGGGGAAGTAGGGAGAGATAGCTAATGGGCATGGCATTTCTTTTTGGGGTGATAAAAATGTAGGATTAGATAGTGGTGATGGCTGCACAAATTTATGAATATAGTAAATCATTGAATTGTACTCTAAAAGGATGAATTTTATGGTATGTGAATCATATCTCAGCCAAAAATAAATGAACTGAAATACAGAAAAAGGAATACAGACATGTTCATCATTAAAAAAAATTTAGAGAATCAAAGAATTTTAACACAGGAAGGAGCCTAAAGATGATCACATCCAAGGCATCCCAGTGAGCACAGAACATTGGTTTGGAGAGAGGGTCCCTGTTCACATCTACCTGGGAAAACTGACTACTGGATTCTGTTCTTGGAGAGTCACAAGGTACATAAGTCTGCAAAGACTCTGAAAAATCCTGCAGTGAAGACATCTGTTGAACTCTGTGCTACACGCCATTTGTCAAATGTATTTGACCATGACATTCTCCAACCTCTTTCTATGTTCAATGAGCATCTGTGAGCGCTAGAGCTGTGAAACACAGATCATGCAAGTTCAGTGACTTGTCCAAAGTCACCCAGCACACTGGTGCCAGAGATGGTGCTAGATCTCATAAATCCAACACAAACCAACCCTGGAGGTCTCGGGCTGAGATCACCGGCTTCCAAACGTTTTGGCTGGACTTTTAATTTTTTTACACATCCTCGAATAACGTTTCCAAGTTGCTCCTGAATGGCTCATGTTGGGTTCTGAGCTTCAGTATTAACGTTCCCTGGCCTTTGGTAAATACAAAAGGAATTCCCACTGAAGAGGGCTCCCACTGTTTTTAAGGCCCCCTATAATGCAGAGTTCACCAGACGGGGGCTTTATGCTGGTGTGGATGGCTCAACAGTCTCAAATGAGTCTTCTTCTTTCCTCTTACCATGACTACTAACTAGCACTGAGAGTTCAGGAAAGAGAAGTGGATTTGGGAAGAACACAGACCCCGAACCTGAAATTAGGATGACAATAATGACAGGTAACATTTGTAGAGCACTCAGTCTGTGCCAGGGGCTGTGCTAAATACTTCACACACCTTAACTCATTCAGTGATCGTAGCACCCCATGCACAGGTACACTTGATGTCCCCATCTTACAGGGGAAGAAACTGGGGTACTAAGCAGTAACTCGGCTCAAGGTCACACACGGGCAGACTGCAGGACTGGGAAGTTAACTCAGCCTGACTTCAGAGTTACTGCTTTAAACTACTACGTTACCAAAGGAATAAGAGGAATAATAAAAAGGACGCCCTGTCTTTCTGGACCTCATCTGATGAATCATTCCATTTAGTCCCCACAATGGTCCCATGAGGTCATATCTCTTGGTGTGATGCCAGTTCTACCGATGAGGAAACTGAGGCACACCCAAGTCATGTTGTGGGGTGGGGGACACATCCAGGACCGCCTATGGCCCAGGTCCAGGGCTCTCAACCCCTCCACGGCACCAGCGAGTTCTTACAACACGTTCTCAAGGTGTTTTTTCTTCTCTTTTTAATCTTTGTGGTCATTTCTGTGAACCGCAGTGTTTTAGCGGGAGAAGCCAAAAAAGAAACAAAAAAATCAAACCCATAAGAAATACATTTCAGCTATAAGAACCCCTGGGTGAACTTGAAAAAAGAAAATAAACAACCACGCAAAGGCTGAAGGAGGGCCGTGAACTTTTCTCTTTTACGTTTATTGTATACTCGGTGGAGGGCAGGTGTTATCTGAACAGACACAGATCTCAAACTCGGGGTCGAGGGGCCATGGCTCTGCTGAAGTTTCTGAGATCAGGTAAAAGATCTAGGGGGAGGCATCCCGGCTGATCTAATGCTTGCTCTGTGACCATACACCAGCCACTCCGCTGCTGTGCCTCAGTTTACTCATCTGTAAAATGATGGGGTGGTCCCTACTGAAGTTCTTTTTTGCCTCTACAAAATTACGATTTTAATTCTTAGAAAGGAGAAAAGAGTCATTCCAGCTTCTAAACGTGGACCAATCTCCCTCCAGCTCAGTGCTTTCAGGCCTAAAGCTCAACCAGTCTCAATCTCCCTCTTCGTTTCTTCTCCCCTTAAAAAACTAAGCCCGACCCACGCCTTCCCTTCTGAGATGCACACAGAGTCGTCTGCAAGTTTATTTCTCCTCTGGAGCAACTTGAAAAAAAAAAAGTTAATAGGAAGCACATGGGCATGGTGTGCGAGGGCTCTGCGTGTTTGTGTTTGAAAAAAATACTTAAGGAGGACTATGTCAGGCCTGCAAAGTGCCTGGGCTGTCTCAAGAGCAGTTTACGGCCACTAGCATTCGACGGAAGGCAGTTAATCGGGACAAAGTCCAGCTGCTTCTGTAGCCCTTCTGGCATTGGGGCCACGAGGACGATAAGAAAAGAACCTGAATTATTCCCGTGGGCGGGTGGGAAGAGAGCAGGGGATGTTTCTCTATTTGTGAGGGACTGGTGGGGACTGGGGTGGGGGGGGGCGCGTCTAGGCCAGGGCTCACCCATGGAGAATGGTCTTCTAGATAGAGTGTGGAGGGCAGGATGGTGTGGGGTACCTGCCCGGGCTCTGGAGTGCAACTGCCTGGCTTCAGATCCCACTGCTCCAGCCATGTGACCTTGGGCAAGTCACTTGACCACTGTGTACCTCGGTGTCTCCACCTGTAGGATGGGGTAATGCTAGAGCCTCCATCACAGGGCTATTGGGAGGATTAAGGGGAATGGCATATACGCAGAGCTTAGGAGTCCTGAAAGAGTCCAGGAAATGGCACTTGAAGGTCAGTGCAGGCTCTGGTATTCTAGAAACCTAAGTCTGAATCCCAGCTCTGAACACCACAGCTCTGTGATCTTGGGCAAGTCACTCTCCCTCTCTGAGCTTCACTTTTATCATCTGTAAAAAGCAGGCTTGGTACCCACCTCAGGTGGTTGCTGTAAGGACCAGAGAAGAAATAACGTTACTCTCCGCATCCCGGTCCAGGAAGGGCTCCTGCATCACTTCCCAACCTCATCTCCACTCCTCGCTACACCCAGATTCATGGGTCTCCGTTGGAGCCCTTTTCCTGCCTCTGGGCCTTGGCTCTTGCTGTTCCCTCTGCCTGGGCTGTCCTGTCCCCAGCTGCCCACATGGTCAGCTCCTTTTCATCCCTCGGGTCTCCCTACCCACCTGGGTAATGTCCATCACCACTGCCCTCACCGCCCTGTTTTTGTCCTTCACAAGCTTTATCAAAATCTGTCACCATCTGTTTATTTGTTAATCGATTGTTGTCCCCCTCTCTTTATGAGGGAATTAATTATCTCTGATGACTGCTGTGCCCTCAGAGCCCAAAAGGGTGCCAGGCATAGAGCTTGTGCTCAATAACACACAACGAATGAATGAATGGATGGGGAGCCACTCCTACATAACTCACCTCACTTATTATACGGGGTGGGGGGGTTGTGTCAGAATGGGGGAGGGTGGACTGTGTTTGCTGTTCAACCTCTGTAGCCTTGGAGGCTCTGAGGCAGTAAAATCTGTTTCTATTGGCAGAGCTGGAAAAAACTGGCTTGAGATTGACCCAAAAGCAATTTCAAGTTCAGCGTCTTCAAAGTCTTTATTATTGGGCTTGGTACCATAATTCACTCCCCACTTGGAGGTGGGTCCTGGCAGCTTACACCCTTTAGTGGAACTCAGAGGCCACTGTGGGGAGAGAGAGGTGATAGCAGAGGCAGAGGAGGCAGGAGAGTACCATGGCTAAGAGTGTGGGCTTTGGGTGAGGCTGGGGGTTGGGGTTTTACCAGACCCCCAAGAGACTCCACTCAGTCCACTTCATTGCAGTAAAATCTAAATCCTTTGCCCTGATGTTGGGCAGATCAGTCATTTCCTCTATGCCTCAGTTTCCCCTTCTCTAAAATGGGCATAATACCAGCACCAATGCTTTGAAGCATCGTGAAGATTGTACAAGATCCAGCAACACCACATGGCAGGCGGCGAGTGTTTGGTCAATGTCAGCTGATGGTGTCACCAACAGATTCTGATGCAGACCTTTACATGGAAGCTAGTCCAAGGGCTGGGCACTAATGCTCATCACCCACTTTCTCTTACATCCTCCTAAGATCATTTTCTGTCCCTTCACAATGTTTTTTCCTGAAAGGCTGCCCTTGACATCCATTTTTATTGTTCTCTTCATTAAAAAGATGAAGTGATATATTTTAAATTAAAAATTAATTTTTAGTTTTAGTTTAATAAAAAAATTTAAATTAATAAATTAATTTAATAATTTTAATTTATCTTAAAAAAAGATATCTTTTTGCAAATAGTTTTTTTAAAGAAAAGTACAATCACTCATTAGCCCCTCACCTTGTGATTAGCCCTTCATTTTTGCATTTTACTTCTCAGACACTTGGTGGTCCTTGTTACCAAGATGAGGATCCTCCAAATGACTGCCGCCAGCCCTCTGCTCCATGCATCAGCCCCAAAATGCTCCCAGTGGCACCGCAGAAGAGAAGGGGCCGTTGGACGGTGCAAGAGTGGAGTGGGCACGGGAGAATCCAGCACGCCAGTCTCTCAGTGTTTGTGGGGTGGGAGCTACACACTGGAGTTCTTTCCTCCCTTTTTAAGGCCACCCTCCGGGGATGCAGAGCCCTGAACCTCCTGCCTGGAATAAGAGCTCCTTTACCTGCCTGCCTAATATTCCCACCACCCGGCACTTCTCTGACTCTACAATGGACTTGCCTGGCCCATCACACTTAGCATCAAAGCCAACTCCCCCTCAGCCCTCAAGGCCTGCATGATTCGGCCCTGCTCTCTCTCCAAGACTCTCTCCTCCATCCCCCTGACTCTGCTCCAGCCTTGCTGGCCTTCATTCTGTCCTCAAACACATCAAGACGTTTCCCTCCACACAGCTTTTGCACTGGCTGTTCCCTCCGCCTGGAATGCTCTTCTCCCAGGTCTGCCATGGCTGACTCTGCCTCACCCTTTAGGTCTCTGTCCAATGTCATCTCTTCAAAGAGTCTTCCCTGATGGCTCAAGTTACATATCCCACCTCCCCTGACCCCGCAACTGTTCATCACTTGCTATCCAAACACCACAGTTACTGGCTCCACTGCACTCAACCCCTTCCAGAATTAGCCAGTTTATTTGTTGCCTTGTTGACTGTCAATCTCTCCCTCCCGCCACGTAACTGTCATAAGGGCAGATCTCATATCTATTCTGTCCACCGCTGTAACTCCACTACTCGAGATAGATCCTGGCACACAGTAGGTGCTCAATAAATCTGCTGAATAAATGAATGAATGACTGGACACTCAACTCAGGAGGTGCCTTAGAGCCGGGCGGGGAGGGGCCGCAGCGCCACACTGACCGTGCATCTGGTAGGCGTACGGGCTCTGTCCAGTGGCTGGGGTGCTGAAGCTGGACCCATAGCTGAGGAATCCACTCTGGCCGGGGGAATGGTTCAAGCTGTCTTCTGTCTTGATGCCTTCGAAGGGGGAGAAAGGAGCACCAGGGACACGTGATTAGAATGCTTCCTTGTCACCTGCAGGAGAGCTACGGAGACAGGACAGCACGTGATTTTATCAGCTTCCACACCAGGAGCTGCAAACTGGGAGCGGAAGTGAGCCTACAGACATAGTTTGCTGGGCCTGCATATTTTTAAGGAAAATCTGAATTAGCTGCTTTTGTTTAAAAATCAGCACATTTCACCAAAAATCTGGACTGATGGCTTCGGGACTCTTGAGCAACGGGATGGTCGGGCAACACCAAACCTGTGTTCCCACGTGACGACAGGCTGCCCCCATAGGCTCCTCAGTTTGTGTGTTTCCCAGGTCACCATGGATCTCGTACCGTCTCTGAGACACTGAGGCTCGTTTTACAATGCTATTTTTCATTGCTGTTGTACTTTTTTTTTTTTTTATATGCTAGGACACTATCAAAAGTGGGGAAGGGAGGGGCCGGCCCCGTGGCTTAGCGGTTAAGTGCGCGCGCTGTGCTACTGGGGGCCCCAGGTTCGGATCCCGGGCGTGCACCGACACACCAGTTCTCCAGCCATGCTGAGGCTGCGTTCCACATACGGCAACTAGAAGGATGTGCAGCTATGACATACAACTATCTACCGGGGCTTTGGAGAAAAACAAAAAGGAGGAGGACTGGCAATGGATGTTAGCTCAGAGCCGGTCTTCCTCAGCAAAAAGAGGAGGATTAGCATGGATGTTAGCTCAGGGCTGATCTTCCTCACACACACACAAAAAAAAGTGGGGAAGGGAAAGGCAGGCCAACAGGGTCTTGTATTTTGCACATGCGGTCAGCTCCATACTTCTGCCTGTCTCTGAGGGCAGCGAGTTTACGACCCCCTACTCCACGGAGGAAAGCCATGCATGGCTTAAATGTCCATCAGGATTTTGAGCGAAGGAGTTAAGTGAACCATCCTTCCTCTGTAAAGATAATGCCACTTAACCCAAAGACACACTCTCCACCCTTCTTGTGGGGGTCCTGCTTATCTGACATGCTTCCCCAAAGCAGAGGCACTGATTCCACAAGCAACTGGCTGGAGAAGGGATTGTACTCAGGGAGGGGGGCTGATCAACCATCAGTAGCCCATACACTGTATTTTTATTGACAATATAATAAACTCACGGTAGAAAATACAAATAGGACCAAAGGCATAGAGAAAAGTCTCTCCTCCATCCTTGACTCTAAACCTCCAGCTTCCCTCCCCACAGGCGACCGCTGTTACCAAGTTTCTTGTGTTTACCTCAAGACATGTTCTGTGCAAATACAAACTTACGCATAAATATGTATGTATGTGTAATATATATATTTTTTCACTTTTTAAAAAATAAACTGGAGTATTCTCTAAATACTGTTCTGCATTTTTCTTTTATTACTTCACAATATGTGATTATGATCATTCTCCATCAACTTATAAAGTTCTTTCTAATTCTGTATTTAGGGCTGTGCAGTATTCCATCGTGCGACTGCCTCATCATTTAACCCCTTGTAGACGTGTATACCTTTCTGTCAATCCCAGTATTTGGAATTGCTGAGTCCTAGGGCAAGAGCATCCTGGATTTTTATGGATGTTGCTAAATGGCGCTCCGTGGATGGTAGATGGACATACTCTCCATACGATGAGTGAGAGTCTGCATCAAATGCACCCCCTGCATCAAATGCATGATCAAACTTTGCTTCTCTCTGTCTATCTTATAGGTGTAGAGAGTATCTCAATATTGTTTAAATCTGCATTTCTTTAAAGAACATTTCTAGTTCTGGGGATGGTTTTGTAATTGTGGTTTCCTCCTTCTCCCCCATTCACCCCCATAAATGGAGAGAATGCTTAGTGGGGTAAAAATGATGGATTTTGAGTTGGGAGTTCTGCGCTGGAGTCCTGGATGGTTTCCTTCATTACTTGGTGACCTGGGCAGTTTCTCCTTCTATCCCAGCTTGAAAGTCTCCTCCCTTATGAGATAAGATGCTGATCCCGCCGGCAGGGTTGTGGGGAGGTTGAAGGAAGGGGAAAGAATGAACATAAAAGGCTCTGAATGAGGTACTTACAAACACACATCTCTTTCACCCTCATAACCATCCCACAAAACAGGCAATATCGTTTTCTCCACCTTAAAGATGTGGAAACTGAGGTTCAGAAAGCCAGGCCACTGCATCAGGGTCTCGCAATTAGCTGATAACTCTGAAGTCAAGGTTTTCCTTTCCTTCTCTTGATGCCTCTCAATAATGGGTGTGAAAGGATTTTATGCAGTAGATGGTACAAGACTTCAGTAACAATAACGATGAGAGCAACAAGCAATATATATATGGCATCTTCTTTTGCTCAGTCTGCTGGAATGGTTAATGGTTTCCTCAGTGCAGTCTGCGTCCTGGTGCACCTGGAGTAAAATCTAAACTCCCTGGGTGACCCGGTCCTACATGGGCTCTGCTCACGCCTCAGACCTCTGCTTCTTCAGGCTCCTTCGCTCACCCTTCTCAAGCTGCGTGCTCAGCCGCTCTCATTCATTTTAGTGGCTGAATGGAAATCCAAAGTATGGAATATCACTGCTTATTCAGCCAGTCTCCTGATGATGAACTCTAGGTGGATTCCATTTTTTTTTTTTTTGCTGAGGAAGATTCTCCCTGGGCTAACATCTGTGCCAGTCTTCCTCTATTTTGCATGTGGGTCGCCTCCACAGCACAGCTGATGAGTGCTGTAGGTCTGTGCCCGGGATCCGAACCCACGAACCCAGGCCGCCAAAGCAGAGTATGTGGAACTTTAATCACTTGGGCACGGGGCTGGCCCTCCAATTTTTCTGCTATCACAGCCCATGATGGAACGGATGTGCCTCCTCATGCAGTGTTAGAATGCCTGTCCAGGTTGGCTACAAGAAGTGGAATTGCTGAGTCAAAGGGTACGTACATTTTTCATTTTAAATAGATGCAGACAAAACTGCAAGAATACATATTTAGATTTGAAGCCTTTGCACATGCTGTTCTCTCTGCCCTGGAATGCACTACCTCCCACCCCCTTCTTTGCCAGGCTAGTGCCTTCTCATCCTCAATTTCTCAGCTTAAACGTTGTTTCTCCAGAAAGGCCTCCCCTGACCCCCTCCGTCGCACCCAGGTCTTTTCATGGCACTCATCAAGTTCATTCGTTTACCATCTGTTCCCTCCTTAGGCTGAAAGCTCCAGGGGGGCAGGGCCTGTCTTGTCCACTATGGCATCCCACACCTAGCTCACTGCTGGGCACACAGTAGGTGCTCAGTAAGCATCTGCCAAACGGACGAATATGGAAAAAAACAAAATAAAGTTTTTCACCTCTCCTTTTGTTTGTTGAAGTTGGATCATAAAATTCCAATTCGTGAGAAAGGAGAGAGAACATGGCAGGCACATGGAAGGCTTAGTCCTGTAAATCAGGGCTGCCCAGATTGTGGACCACAGACCAGTCACCAGCTCATGACGAGAATGTACAGAAACTGAGAAGTAAGCATTTAGAAAATTTCATAGCAATGTGACATTGCTGTGACATCTAAGGTCATATCTCTGGGCTTCTATTTTGTATCATTTTGTTTTGTTATTTTTTTATTTTTATTTTTTGTGAGGAAGATTAGCGCTAAGCTAATGTTTATGCCAATCCTGCACTTTTTGCTGAGGAAGACTGGCCCTGAGCTAACATCCGTGCCCATCTTCCTCTACTTTATATGGGACGCCGCCACAGCATGGCTTGACAAGCGGTACATAGGTCCGTGCCGGGATCCGAACCTGCGAACCCCTGGGCTGCCGAAGCAGAGCATGCCAACTGAACCACTACGCCACTGGGCTGGCCTCTATTTTGTTACTTTAATTTCATTTTTCTAGTAATTCATTTTTATTGCATTTTACCAAAGTATCAGTCCATGATGAACTAGAAATTAAAAAGCAGAAAACAATTGGTCTTTTACCCTAGACGAGAAGCACTGCTCTAAGAGATTGAGTTCAAAGGAAATCCGGTGAATTTGGGGACAGTCTGACTGCATCAGATCTCCTCCTCCCCAAGAATTTCTCCTGAATATCTCTGTGGCAAAGAGAATGAGGCCTCCACAGATGCTCAGGAACTCCCTACAGGTTTTGCTGTCTTAGCTCACGGAAACACTCAAGTTAGCATGTGCCTTTCAGAAAGCATGTCAACAGTGGAGATATTCTGGGCATTCCTTCATTCCACAAACACCCAAAATAATTCTCTATATCAGGGGTTGACAAGCCAAGGCCAGGGGCCAAATGTGACCTGCTGCCCGTTTTAGTAAATAAAGTTTTATTGAAACACAGACATACCACTCATTTATGTATTATCTGTGGCTTTTCTCGAGCTACAATGGCAGCTTGAGTAGTTGCAATAGAGACTGTATGGTCTGCAAAACCAACACAGAAACCACTACTTTCTGTAAAGTATTTACTATCAAGCTCTTCACAGGAAACGTTTACTGACCCCTGTTCTACATAAAGAAATGCACAGGAATGATAAACACCAAATGCACGGGTGTGGGTGTCTCTGAGAAGAAAGGGAGTTATACCTCCCTTTATTTTTTAAGTTGGATGGTCACTTCATGACGGTTTGTTTTATTATTCTTTATGTTTTTACATATGTCTTAAATGTTGCATAATAAATTGACAGAAAAAGTGCTCAGTACTCCTAACCTCCTTGCCTCTAGTTTGCTCAATTGTGTTACTTCCCTGCAGCTATTTAAACAAGGGTAATACTACTACCTGCCAAGAAGCAATGAGAAACATTTCCTAACAAGATTCAACAGGGTTTGTCCAGACAATGAGCAAACACTGCTTGCTCGGGCACAGGCATATGTGAGGGAAATGGCTTTTCATCCCACCTGTCATTATCCAGTGACACGGACACTCCGGGGGTGTGTGGCAGCCTGGCTTCTGCTGCATTGATCGAACATGTCCCTTGGGCCAGGTCCTGTGAGCTAAGCCCTTCATATAGATCAGGGGTAAGGTCCAGGGGCCAAACCTGGCCACTGCCTGTTTGTGTAAATAAAGTTTTATTGGAACACAGATACACCCATTCGTTTACACAGCGTCTGGCTGCTTTCACACTACAGTGGCAGAGTTGAACAGCTGCAACAGAGACCGTATAGCCCACAAAGCCGAAAATATTTACTATCTGGCCCTTTACAGAGAAAGGTAGCTGACCTCTGAAGGAGACGATCTCATTTAATCCTCACAACAACTGTGAGGAGGGCCAGACTTAGTATCACTCCCATCGTATGAACGCGGAAACGGAGGTGGCTTGCCCAGGGTCTTAGGACCAGCTGCAGAGGTGGGGTGCGACCCCAGGACGTGCTCTCCTACCACCTACGCTGTCTGGTCAGGGCACAGACTCGCTGACAGTAACTAAGACCGTAAAATGACTTTGAACCAGAGTAACTTCCACCCGATGCCATGTTTTGTCTGGGAACAGGGTTACGTTTCTCTTTGATGCTCAAGAATACAAGGGCTTCATTTTCCTTGGCTGTCAGCCAGGCGGGGTAACCTATATGTGGTTGTGTCACAGGTCTTCCAGCACAGGAGGGACAGAAAGTTAGCAAAGATGCTCACACCTGTTGGCCAAGGCCTGTCATAGGTAATCCCCTGGGATTTACGGAATGCACGCTCGGGCGGGGGAGCTCGGCGGGTAAGGGCTTGGACTCCAGGGCCAGGCCGCCCGGGGTTCATTCAACCTCTGCCGCCCACCAGCTGCGGTGACCCTCGGCGAGTTATTTACCCTCTCTGAGCCTGCACTGATTTATCCCTCAGAAGAGGATAATGATGAGAACTTCCTTGTAGGGTTGGGGGGGATTAAAAGAGCGACTGGACACGGAGCACTGAGAACCATGGGTGGCAGCAACTCAACGACAGTGACTATTACCAAGCCTGACCTGATGTCCCACTGGACTTGTCACTGCCACCTCTCGAATTGCTCTTGAATCTGCCCGCTTCTGTCCGTCCACTGCTCTGCCCGAGGCCCCCTCCACCGCCCAACTCCAGGCCTCATCAGCCTCCCAGCTGGCCTTCCCGTTTCTCTGCTTCCCTCCAACCCAACCTCCCAGAGCAGCCAAAGTCATCTTTAAAACACCCAGATTGTATCATATAGCCCTCTGCTTATAAACCTGCCATTGAGTTTCTGTTTCACTTGGAATAAAACCCAGAATCCTTCCCAGGCCTCTGAGGCTCCGCCCTCCTCTCCTACCTCCTCCCCCACTGTGCTCCAGCCACCCGGCTTCTTGGACTTGCCAGATGCCTTCCCACCCCGGGCCTTCCCACAGGCGGTGCCCTCTGCCGGGATGCCCCCCCCTCCCGCGCTTGCACACGGCCATCCCTCGGTTCTCAGCTGGATCAGCCGCTCATCTAAAAGGCCTTCCCTGGCACTCGAACCTAAATTAATTCTTCCTTGTTCTGTTCTCTCTCACGACCTTCTTCTCTTCCTTTACATCATGCATGATAATTTGAAATAACATAACATTTTAAAAAGTAAAAAAATGTTTTCCTCCCTCTAGGCCAAGGGTTGCAAACTCAAATGTCTTCAGGGGACAGGCAGATAATTCAAGTAAGTGATGTGGGCTGGGTGGGGACCATGGTGAACCGAGGCTAACGGGGACAGCCCTACTCAGAGCCACCTCCTCCAGACACGAAAAATATGGGCCCAGTGCTGCCCGATCATCTGGTTTTTTTAAAGGCATTAGAAACATGAATTCCTATGTAAACCTTTCTTGTTTTAAAATTGGCAATTAATTTAAAAAATGTCAAGTATATTTTCCTGGTTAAAAAACAACACAAAGGCCACATTACCCACCAGCTTTCACTTGTCAGCCTCTGTTCTGGACAGTAAGCCCCGCAGGCACAGGGCCCACTCTGCTTGTTGACCCCTGCACGCCCAGCACGTGACCCCATGCTGAATGAACGAGGGAACCCATGAAAGAGCAAAGCAGAGGCAGGGAGGGAGAAGAGCGAGAAAAAAACACAACGTCCAGTCTCTGCGCTCAAGCCACACTGTCTAGTTGGGAAGACGAAAGGAACGTACTGATTTTCCAGTTGAGGAAACTGAAGCCTGGAGGAGTCAGCGGCGGCTGGGTCTGGAAGGTAAGTCTCCTGCCTCCCATCCTATATTCTCTTCCCCGGACGCCATGGATGCGGGTGGATGGGAAAGCTGTCTGCGTGGCCGTCTGTGGTTTCTCCCTGCCCCTCCTCCTTCGGGGAGCCCTCCTGATGTACACTTT
This sequence comes from Diceros bicornis minor, assembly GCF_020826845.1. NCBI lineage: Eukaryota > Metazoa > Chordata > Mammalia > Perissodactyla > Rhinocerotidae > Diceros > Diceros bicornis. Next base: position 14,527,051 of record NC_080758.1, read on the forward strand.
CTCCATATTCAGAGCAATTCTCTTGGGTGAGCCTGATCTGACTCCTGGTTCCACGGGTGGATATGTGGCCAAATGTGGCCATCCAGAGCATTCCATCTTCTCTGCCCCAATGTCTGGGTCAGGGATGGCGATGGGAATCCAGTCAGAGAAATCCCTGGGACTGTGCGGGAAGTCCTAGACAGGAGAGCCTCTCTTTTTGGGGGGAGTTAGAGCCTGGAATTGCTAGGGCTGTCTTCAGCACCACAGTGGGAAAGACTGCCTGAGATTAAAGCCCACACAAAGGGAAGCACAGAGACTAATTCCTGATATTATTGTTTGAGTAGCTGGATCCAACCCTGCCTGAAGCCACTCCCCTAAGATTTTTCAGCTAAGTTTACAACGAACTCCTTTATCTCCTTAATCTAATTACCATTGGATTTTTGTCATATGCTACCAAAAGAGCTTTGGTTGATACATAAATTAAGACGGGAGGAAATAGCAGGAATAAAAACCACAGGCTGTGTGATGGTTAATTTTATGTGCCAACTTGACTAGATTAGACTGGGCCACGGGGTGCCCAGACATTTGGTCAAATGTTATTCTAGGTGTGTCTGTGAGGGTGTTTCTGGATGAGATTAACATTTAAATCTGTAAACTCCATAAAGCAGATTTCTCTCCCCAGTGTGGGTGGGCCTCATTCAATCAGTTGAAGACCTGAATAGAACAACAAGGCTGAGTAAGAAGAAACTCCTCTGCCCCAGTGCTTGAGCAGGGACACGGATTTTTTTCCCTGCCTTCAGGCTTGAACTGAAAAGTCAGCTCTTCTTGGGTCTTGGGACTGCCAGCTCTTGGACTGGAACTTACACCATCAGCCTTCCTGGTTCTCAGGCTTCTGGACTCAGACAGAAATGACACCACTGGCTCTCCTGGGCTCCAGCTTGGCAACTGCAGATCTTGGGACGTCTCAGCCTCCATAATAGGGTGAGCCAATCCTATGATAAATCTCTCTCTAGAGATATATGCATCTACATCCATCCCATTGGTTCCATTTCTCTGAGAACCCTGACTAATGCAGAGGGACAGGTGAGCAGTGGATGGCGGGCCGGGCTCCCCGAGTCTCCAGTTCTTAGCAGTAAGATTCTGACAGTCCAGGTCTGCAGGTCTGTTGTTTTTGCCTTCCCAGCACCCACTTCTCCTCCTTCTATGCCACCACTGTGTTTTCCTCCGAGAGAACCATCCTTCCCTCATGTACAATCCATATGCTTCAGCCTCCTTCTCTCCCTCACCCCCACCTCCCTGCCTTGCTCTGAGCATTGTCATGTGACCCAATTTGGGCCAATGAGGTCAACATGGGATTCCGGTGGAACTACTGGGAAAGATCAGGGCCCCTTCCACTGCGAGTGCTGAGCTGAAAGGATGAAAACCCAGAGTTGATAGGCACAACCTTTGCTGCCACATGGGAAGAACCTGTGTGGGAGTAAAGCCAACTCAGAGGAAAACATCTGAAGATGGAGTGAGACATCTTCCTCCTGATATCATTTGAGCACCTGGATCCAGCCATACCTGACGTCAGTTGTACCCTTAGATTTCCCAGTATGTGAATCAAATTGCTGTTTTCCCTAAGCCAGATTGGGTTAACTTTCTTATTCTTGCAATTAAAAGAGGACTTGATACAGTCTGCAGAATTTCAACTATATTTAAAGTGTCTGCCCTTCTCCTCTATCTCTAATCCAAAATTAGGCTGGCTGCATTTAACTGAGGCAATAGGGCAGAGTAAAGACCATGATGTTGGGAACCCTGGGGGAAAGCAAGAGCTTGGTCTGGTACTCACTGTAAGAAGGGATTCCATAGGCTTGTGCTGGAGGTGGGTAAGCCGTGTAGGGGGCAGCCTGCTGGATCCCCGCACTGTACTGTGTCTGGCCGTAGGCTGCCATGGCGGAGGGAGGCTGACTGGGCAGGATACGTGGGCAAGGTCTGCAGGGAAGGAGAGAAGATGAAATCTCCAAGCACAGCCAAGCATCCCTTCCCTGTTATTTTGGTACCAACACCACCATTTTCCTTTGGATATTTACTCTTTTCAGGGCAGAGACCAGTTACGTGTTCATCAAATCCCATTTCATTTTCCCTCTTCCTGGGCACCAGGAAGATTACATTTCTTGTCTTCCTTGCCGTCAGATTCCACCATGGGACTGGGGGCTGCCCAAAAGAAGGTATAAGCCACTCCCAGGTCTTGCCAATAAAACCATCCTCTGTGACCCTCCTGCCCTCTCTCCTCTCTCGGCAGCAACTGCGGAGGGCACATGGTGAGATGGCAGAGCCATAACGTGGACACATCCTGGATCCTGAGTCAGCCTGTGGAGGAGAGCTGCCCTGGAGAGTCTCATCTGATCCACATTGGACTTTATGTGAGTGAGAAACAAACCGTTGTTGTTTGTTGTGTTAAGCCATGAGATCACGGTTTATTGATTCCTGCAGGATAGCCTATCCCACCCTGACTATCTATCCTAATTTAGACACCTTCCCAATTGATTGCAGCTTGGCAGGGCTGTCAATCAAGATGCCCTGCTCTTGGCCAAGGGGTGGGCACATGATGTAAGATCAGCCAATCAGACTCTGCCCTGGGAATTTAAATCCTGGGCTGACTAATTCACCCCAACACCCACACTCTGAAGAGCCTGTCTTTTAGTTCCTTCCTATTGCTTGGATCCCAGAAGCCGTCCTGTTCTTGGTCTTTCTTGAGGCCGGATTAGTCCACTTTCACTTACATTAGGAGCTACTCCAACTCTTCCCCAAAAAAGTCCTTTTGGGCTTACATCAGCTGGAGTCCATTTCTGTTACTTGCAACCAAAGAACTCAAATGGATTCTGACTCCATGGTGAATAACAGGTTCCACGAGGGGCTGGGGTTCGAAGGGCGACTTACCTAAGACATCTGTAATATAATGACTGCCACCGATCACTGTGTTCTCACCACGGGCTGGGAATTGTGTCATTCAGGCCTAGTGTGTGCATGAAATCTCATCAGACGCTCACATCAGCTCTCTGGGGTGGGGGCTTTTATAACTCTCATTTTAGAGATGAAGAAACCCGAAGTCACAGCTAGAAAGTGGGAAATCTTGAACTTGACCTCAGGAGCCTGACTCCAGAGCCCACACTTGGAACCATGAAGCTTTGCTGCTTCTCATTTATAGGACGGAAATTGACCCAGTCTCGCAGGCAGCGATAAATGAAGTCAAGGTGGGCTCTTCTAATAGGAAGAGGGCAAGATGGTGGCCCAGGGGCCACACACAGTCCATGGGTCTATGGATAGAATTTCTTTGGCCAGTACAGTTATTTATTTATTTTTATTTGAATTCATCACCAATATTTTAAAACCAGGTGGTTTCTCTCTCTCTCTCTCACACACACACACATACACACACGTGCTCCTTACTTCCCCCTTCTCTTTCCTAGCAAGCTCTTTGGCAAGCCTGCGTCTGTCTTCTCGTCCTCCTGTGTAATGCCATCAGCTGGATTTGAGTAGTGGCCACCTCTTTAGACTGTCACACTCTGTCTGCAACAGTTTCTACCGGGCCCACTTCACTTTGTGACAAAAACAGCTAACAATTCTTGTGCCTGTTATGTGCCAGGCACTGTCCTAATGACTTTAGGTGGACTGGCTCATTTAATCCTCATAACAATGTGACAACCCTGGGAGGCAGTGACTGTTCCTATCCCCATTCTACATATAAGAAAACTGAGGCAGAGAGAGACTAAGTAACACACTGAAAGCACATAGCTGGTGCAGACTTTGAACCCTGGCTCCAGAGGCCACGCCCTTAACCACTGCCCTCTCATCCTGCGGATTACATACCTGGACACCAGCGCCATGTGCACTGGACACCCCAAATGTAACCATTCTAACCAGCATGTTTACTAGCAAATGTTAATGAGATTCCCAAATCTGTGTCTGATTGCATTGTGGTTACATAACTTTAGTGAAAACCTTTTCCTTCCCAGAGATCCTTGTACATCTGAAGCCTCATGGCAGGTGTGAGACGGACACAAAAGTTTACGGAATTATAAAAAGATGTTCTTATACCCTCTTTCTTTTTGACTACTACCGTGATCAAGGGTTAGGGAACTTGTTCCAAAATGCATAAAAAACTCATTTGGGTGGGAGACGCCAGAAGCAACCCTGGAAGGCGTTTTATCAGTCAATATTCCCGCTCTGTGGGGTGCCTGGAAATGCAGCCGGTACGTCGGGACTTAGTGCTGAGAGGAGAACCTTATTTGAAAATGTTCCCAATTTACACCTGTCCTGAGAAGCAGAAGGTGGAAATCTGAGATGATCAACTCCTGCTTCCCATCAAAACCAATTTAACCCACTCGGATTAAACGGGGCTCAAATGAAAACCCAGAGAAAGGACAGAGGAGCTCTCTAACCCTGAGGCCTTAAAGAGAAGTTAGTAGATTTAACAGACCTCAGTTGCTACTAACAACCCCCAAAACATCTGGAGGGAAATGAAGGCAGAGAAAGTGTGTTCCTCATAAACAGCTTCCCCAGTGTTGTCAAGAGAGGAGCATGTCCAAATACGGAAGGGCTGATCATCCAGACCAGGCCACGCTGACCGTCCGGCCAGACCAAAGCCAGGGCTTCTCATGTGCAGGGTGCAGACTGGCAGCTCCCCGAGGGCAGGCACCGGGGGGACCCCGGGTCAGCCGCGCCCGTCACCGAGCTCCCACTGCCCCCGAGCATGCCTGTGGTGGAGCGTTTACGCCGCCCGCTGTGTTGCGATCTCTGATGTACTGGTCTGTCTCCCCCACTAGATTGGAAGCTCTCGGAGGGCAGGGACTGTGTCTCACTCGTTTCTCTCCGGGGCTCGGTATGGGATTTGGTACCCAGGAGTGTTGGGTGAGTGCTGGAGCAGGAAGAAAGCACGGAAGGAGGGAGGAGAGAGGTAGAGTGAGAAGGATGGGGTAGGGAGAGAAAGAAGGGAGGGAGAAGAGGAGAGAGAGGAAAGGCAGGAGGAAGACAGGAGGGAGAGACAGGGAAGAAGGGAGGGAGAGAGGGATTGAGAAAGAGTCTCATCAGAGGAAAGAAGAGAAGGAAAGACTGAAAAAACGAAGAAAGAAGAAAACCACAGCCAACACTCTCAGAACACTGATCCAGGCCCCACTGTAAGCGCTTTTTACATGTTTTAGCTCATTTCATAGGCAGGCATCATGATTGTCCCCCTTCTCCAGAGTGGGTGACTGAGGCCAGGGAGGTGGAGTCAGTTGCTCCAGGTCGCTCAGCCAGTAAGTGCTGGCGCTGGGACTTCTCTCCGGGGAGTCCCGGCGCCAGAGCCCCTGCCCTCCAAGAAAGAGAAAGAGAGAGCTGAGGAGACAAGGCCCGGTACTCACCGCTCGAACAGCTGGGACGCACTCGGAGGGGCCGACGCCGTGATGCCTGGAGGGGAAGAGAAAAAGTTGAAGGGCTGTAGCTGTCAGAGCGATGTTCCGCAGAAGTTGTGACTTTAGACGCCAGCTGAAGTGGGAAGAAACTTAGAGAGTTCCTGCCAGGGACTTTCTCAACCGCAAAAGCTTATCTGAGGAGCAATCTGAGCCCTCTCCCTCTCGAAAACCCTTTCTGGGCGCGCTTTGTCTCCAGGTGCTAATCGAAGGATACATATAAAGCAAAGATGCTACAGAGCATCTTGAAACATCAGAGGGGAATTCATCCCCCCGACCCATTCTACAGATGGAGAAACTGAGGCCAAAGGACAGAACGGATGTGCTTAAGCCAGGTCAGCTGACTGGACAGCAGCACTACTGGCACCTAAACCAGGCTTCCTGAATCCCAAGCTGGGGACCCACTCTCCCCCCTGCCTCAAAGGCGACCCCATGCACCTCAGAATGGCCGGCACTGGGTGGCTTTGATTATCCAACACCCATTTTCCCTTCTTTCAGTGACATCACCTTGATGTTCCTCCCCTCGCTCCCAAAATCAGTCCATGGGGTTCAGGTGGGGCTGGCCCCAGCACTCAGGGGAGGGCACATCTTGGATTATCTCCTAGGCTCCAGCTGGGGTGTGGAGCAAGGAGATGGAAGAGGCCCGAACTCCTGATGCAACTGTATCCCTGTATACACTGTACCCTCGGGCACCCTGCATCCAACCACCAGTGGGAGACAATAATGCGGGGGGTGATGAAAAGGTGATAGAATTAAGCTGGGAGAGACATTTGCGAGAGGATCATTTTACAGATGGACAGTTCACTGGGGAGTATTTTGTGCTATGTCATTTTCAACAACACAACTCAACGTCCTCACCGTGGAGCCCTGGCAGATACGAGATAACGTGTCTACTGATTGCCAGGTCACACTCCCTGGGACGGAGGGCAGTGGCTGGGTGTCCTCGTGCCTCCTGAGAAATGCCCCGAGGCCCCAGAGCTCCGAGCCTCTCTCCGCCCCTGAGCTGGCGGCTCAGCAGACCAGCTTTAATCTCAACTCCCACTCCGGAGCAATGGGACTGCGGGCAGGCTGCCTGGAGTCTCTGGGCCTCAGAGTTCCCTCCTGGGAAATGAAGAAAAGTATTCAACTCTCAAGGATGGATGAGGATTCAATAAGACGATGATGATGATACCCATCATTTACCCAGCGCTTGTTACGAGCCAAGCTCTCTTCTAGATATGTTACCCGGGTTAACTATCGTAATCCTCATCCTCACCCCACAAGGGGGGTTCTAGTCTCATCCCCATGCTACAGATGAAGAACTGGAGGCACAGAGAGTTTAAGTAACTCACCCACGGCCACACAGGTATAAGGGTGGATCTGTGATGTGAACCCAGGTGTTCTGGCTCTGGAGTTTGTCTTCTCCACCACGACACTGCAGCCCACAATGACAATCGTCATTGTCATAGCAGCTAGCATCCACTGAGAGGGTCCCTATGTGCCAGGCCCCGCATTAACTGCTTATACACATGATCTCATTCGGTCCTCACGACAACACTAGGAGGCAGGCAGTGTCATTATCCCCATCGTACAGATGGAGAAACTGAGGACGGCTGAGTGCCTTGCTCAAGCCACACAGCCTGTGCGCCTGGGAACTGGGACTTGAGCCCAAGGGCTATTGAGTCCCACATCCCTTCCCTGGGGTGAGTCAATTCTGCTCGAGTCCCAAATCACTGGGGTGGGGGTGGGAGTCCCGAAGTCCATTTAGAGAGCTACGACTAGAACTAAAAAATAGACCAGACAATATCAGCATGTATTGTCCACAGTATGAAGCAATTGTGTGAAACTTTTGTTCCAGTTATAAATACAAGAATGCGTTGTCTGTGTGTCTTTTGTGTGTGTGTGTGCTGAATGGCGGTATAAAAACATATTTCTTACTATGCATCCGATTAAAAAGAAAGTTGGAACGGCAGTGGTCTAACGCCCCTGGCACACAGCAGGTGCTCACTCAATGCTCATCTCCCTACTCAGGGTTTGCAGCCCCAGGCAGGGCCTCCCGCATCCCCTTCTCCATCTCCTCCAGGCCTGGAGAGTGAAGCAGCTGCAGTCTCATTACTGGTTAAGGCCTTGATTTGAGTGTGTTTAGTAATACATAAGTTACTGAATTAAACATTTGGAATATGTTTCCTTTAATAAATATGTAAATATTCATAAAAATCTAAATCTATGGAAACATTCCTATGGGCTCCGATTAACCTGGCATCCTATAAATCTGAAGTCAGCGTCCTGCCCCTCCGTGCCAGGATTTGCATGTTCGCTCACTCTGGCTTCCTCTGTTCCTCTGAATTGTTGAGTGACCTGCCTTCCCACACGGGCAGGCCTCCCTCTCCTGCCGTGCAGACCTATAACGTCTCCCTCTCCCACCCCAGCCACCCCTGGGAAGACTGTGCAAGTGAGAAACAGGCCTTCAGTCAAAGAGCTTTTCTGTTTGCAGATTGTGTGACTTCTGAAAAACACAGGCTTTTATCTTTTTAAAAAAACTGGTATCACATTTTACTTTTTCATCTAGGAGACTTGGGGGAATTGAGAACCTGGAAAATGGGTGCATTATTCCCATTATTCTCCTTCCTCCCCCCCCATCCTTCCTTCTTCCTGTTTCCCTGGTGAGGACGGTGCAGACCTCATTGAGAATCCTGTCGGGGGTTGTGTCAAGGATGCGGATGCTCAGTGCTCTGGGTGCAGGGGTGGGGCAGGGGCTCCCCAGGAGCACAGAGCCTCTCTCTCCCTCTGGTGCTCTGGCTGTGGTCCATGGTCCAGGGCTGTTAGTCCTCAGAGGTCACGAGGACCAGGAGGCCCACTTGCAGTTGGAGCGGCACATCGCCTGCACACCAGGAAGTGGGCCTGACACAGCGGCTGTGGGGGCAACACCAGCCCCACTGTGGAAGGTGGAGGAGTGGGCCGCACTGCTGGAGTGGCAGGTGACACCCTGGTCTCAGCGCAGCCCAGGACGTCTTTCAGTGATCCCCCCGGATGCCCACTTCACCACTTTCAGATGCCACTGTGTTTGACAGCTTTCTCCAGATGGCAGGTCAGAGCCAGACAGACACATTGAGGGCGGAGACATGGCCATGTGACTCAGGAATGATCTTGCCTATAGCCTTGGCAGCACCACTGGATGCAGGCAGATGCTCTGGACACAGCATGGCCATCGTACCACAGCTCGCCAGAGGGGCAGAGAGGGTGTGGCTATGGTCATGAGTCCCTCCATGATGCCAAGTGTCACAGACCCTGGTGCTGGTGGCAGGCGGGGGGGGGCGGCATGCGTGCTGGCAATCTAGGGTGTGGTCATACTTCTCACGGTCACTCCATCACAAACATGGGGCCATCAGCACAAGGGGCACATGACCCTTTGACTCCACTCTTCAAGGGAGCTCCAAGCATCTTCAGCGCGGTGAGGACACCATATTCAGCAGCAGCATCGCCCCCCCTCAAAGTGGTGGGATCTGGTGCCTGGTAGATGGAGATGGACTTCCCATGGACCGCAGCTTCCTGTTCTCGACCTTGTCAGTGCCACCGAACTTGCCATGATGGACGAGGTTCAGGTCAATGGAGGAGTCACAGACGGCAACTTATACCCACGTTGCCAGTGGTGAAAGCAGCCTTAGTGACCTGACTCAACACGGCCAAATCTATTTGCTCCAAGCTTCTCCACACGTCTCTGGAGGAGGTGGCTAGCACATAAAACGGGGCAGCTAATCTCAAGTGGGGAGGGGCACAGAGCCTCCTCCATTTACTTCTGAATTTAAAACCCTAAGCCTCCTCTTCCTCCCCAGCTCCCTATGGGCGAAGGGAGTAGGATCAGCTAGACAGACGGCCAGAGCATCTGGATGAGCTCATTCATTCATTCATTTGCTGCCTACCACGTACCGGGCATGTGCTAGGAACTGGGTGACACTAGTGAGCAAAAGCAGTCGAGTCCCAGCCCTTATGGGGCTTCCTGTCTAGTGGGGGAGAGGATGGCAAACAAATAATTACACAAATAAGTACTTAATGACAATTACAACAAAGTGCAAAGGAAGATAGCGGGTTGTACGGAGCAGTGCACCTGGAACCTTACCGTGCACGGGATACGCCTGGGGGCTTGTTAAAATGCAGACTGGAGTCTGTAGGTCAAGGAAGCCCCCAGGTGATGCCGACGCAGCAGGTCTGGAAACCATACTTGAAGTAGCGAGAGTTTAGAACACGGGCTAATAACTGCAAATTATTAAAAAGTATCACAATTCTGGGTTCAAAAATAAATCTCCATTCCAGAGGTCACAAGCTCAAACGCATATTGGGGACAAGAAGGGGATATAAATCAGCAAAGCATAAGGTCCAGTTTTAATCTGAGGAACTAAAGCTGGTCTGTATGTGAGGGCACACTTAAGTGTGATTGTGTGTGTGTGATGTGTGAAGTGACTTGCCCAGGGACACACGCACTTGGTTCATCCATTCATGCAGTCAACAAACGTTTATCCTGCACCTGCTGCGGGCCAGATCTACAACCCGAGTCTCGTGATTTATTAACTTCACGTTCTTTCCAAAGAAAGCAGAAGGGCTTAAGGGGTTAAACCCAAATTCAAATCCTGACTCTGCTGCAATACAACTGTGTGACCCTGTGCCCATCACTTCCTCTCTCTGAGCCTCGGTTTCCACATCCGCAAAATGAGACAATATCTCATACCCCACCCCCGCCCCCTCCAGGGCTGCTGCAAGGATTACACAGACAGGTACCTGTCGAGTAGTAACCGCTCAACACACAGGAGCTATTATTACCTTCCCATTCTCCCGGGGCCCTTGCTTAAACTGCTTAAATCTGTGAGCCCAATTTGAATGTTCACACTTTTTTTTACCTCTCACTGGGAGGATTAAGAAGCTAATGATTCTGAGAGCAGCAACTGCTATTATGTTGCCTAATTGGATCCCAGGGGCCACTTCTAACTGATCCCTGTGTGACGAGACAATTTCTAGTGTGTGGTGTCTTGAGGCAGGTCTGTGCCATGAAAGGTAGCAGCTCATCTCCCTCGAGTGAGTGGCTTAAACTGCTCCCAACGCAGGGACAGCGACAGGAGGAGGGAGCACTGTAACAGGAGTCCAGAAGGGCACACCCCAATTTCGACTCTCACTGAGTGGCTCTGTGACAGGGAATCAGTCATTTGTCCATTGTGGGGGTGTTCCTCAGGACTGAAAGGAATAGGCTGGCACATTCCAGAACTATCCCAGAGGATTTTATAGGATGTGTAAATACACACTTCTATTTAAATCATCACAAATTTATTGTAATGCATATTAGAATCATAACAAGACTGTCAATGTCATAACTTTTCATTTCTGGAACTTGTGTTAAGTTCTCCTTTTAAAATGAATTTATTGAAAGGGAGTTGTTTTAAAGAAAATTAATAAGCAAGCGACCTTATACGTGGTGTGAATATGCAGCAGAAAGTGCCTTGAGAATGTGTGATGTTTGTGAGACACAGCCACAGGTGAAAGTTCTTTACCTGTGGAGGGCTAGATATTAATAACAGTCAGTGCCTTTCTCATAAAGAGGGGACTGGCAATTTCCTTTACACTGTACCAATCCCCCGCACAGTGTGATTTCTGCTCCGTGCAGGTAGAGGTCGTTCTGGGTGGGAAGGCCCCCAAGACACCAGCTGAGAAAGGCTTCAAGGTGGCAAAGGTGACGCTCATCTGTGTCTCCCCAGGTCAGGGCCTGGCAAAGCTCTGGGCAGCTCAACCTGGCTTGGATGAAACGAATGAAGATCTGCCAGCCCAGGTGGAACCGGAGAGACTGAAACTGAAAATCAGACCTCGTCACACCCCGGGCAGAGGAGGTGCAGGCAGGGAGAGAAGAGGACAGACAGCCCGGCCTGTTCCATGGGGCAGTGGTTTCACCTCTCCCAGGAAACACTTAATGGGATTATAGGCTTGGCTTCTGCAAAACATCTCTGCATTTTAAGAGAAAATAATTTTCTATTCAGCTTTGCTTCCTTACTTCCGTAACTTTTTCTCCCTCCTTCCAGAAGATGGGATACAATTCAAATCCAATTTGCCCTTGAATAGCAATGAACCATAGCTAATATTTCTCAAGTGGTTCCTACAAGCCAGGCGCTGTGCTAAGGACTGCATGAGTCTTATCTCTTTTATTCCCCATAACAACACAATGAGGAAGTTATTATCTGTACTTTACAGATACGGAAAATGAGGCATGGGGAAAATGAGGCATGGGGAAGTTAAGGAAACGTGACTAAGGATTCAAAGCCAATATCAATCTGAAGTTATCTGTGATTCCTCAAGACCACTCTATATTCATCCACCCACCCACCTATCTACCTGTCCATCCATCCACCCATCCTCCATCCATCCACCCATCCTCCATCCACCCATCCTCCATCCATCCATCCTCCACCCATCCATCCTCCCATCCATCCACCCACTCATCCATCCATCCACCCATCCATCCACCCATCCACCCATCCATCCACCCACTCATCCATCCATCCACCCATCCTCCATCCACCCATCCATCCATCCGCCCATCCACCCATCCATCCACCCATCCACCCATCCACCCATCCATCCACCCATCCATCCACCCACTCATCCATCCATCCACCCATCCTCCATCCATCCACCCATCCTCCATCCATCCATCCACCCATCCATCCATCCACCCATCCATCCATCCATCCATCCACCCATCCATCCACCCACTCATCCATCCATCCACCCATCCTCCATCCATCCACCCATCCTGCATCCACCCATCCATCCATCCATCCATCCACCCATCCATCCACCCACCCATCCTCCATCCATCCACCCATCCACCCATCCACCCAACCATCCATCCACCCATCCTCCATCCATCCATCCTCTACCCATTCATCCATTAATCTATCTACCCATCCATCCATAAATAATTTTTAAGGATCTACTATGAGCCATGCACTGAGCTGTGTGCTAATTAGAAACAGAAATTTAAATACATATATAGGGATAAAAAATTGTCTTTGTCTTGGAGGAATTCACCATCTAGAACAACAGTTCTCAACCTTGGGTGCACAGTAAACTCATTTGGAGAGCTCTGAAAAATCCCATCGCCTGGGTCATGCTTCTGACCAACTAAATCAGACTCTCTGGGTGTGGGATCTGGACATTAGCATTAAAAAAATTTTTAAAATTTCCCAGGAGGTGTGCAGCCAGGTTTAACACCAGCAATGGAGCCTGGTTCTCAAAGTGTGGTCCCCGGACCAGCAGCATCACCCGGGACTTAGAAATGCAGATTCTTGGGCCCCAGCCGAAACCTTTACAGAATCAGAAATACTGGGGACGGAGCCCTGCAATCTATGTGCTAACGAAACTTCCAAGGTGATTTGGATACACAAGAGAATTTGAGAACTACAGAGCTAGCACCTTGTTACTTAGAGTGGCTGGTGGACCAAATGCATCGGCATATCACCTAGCAGCTTGTTAGAAATGCAGACTCTCAGGCTCGACCAGAATCTGCAATTTAACAAGGTCCCCAGGTGATTCTGTGCACATTGAAGAGGGAGAGACACACAGCTAACCTCTCCTGAGTGTTTTCTAAGCATGGAGCATCTGTAAAGCCTTTAACATCATCACCCTCACGCCTTCCTAACCACTGGCCCGCACACAGGTCAGCCTCCATCACACTCCCGCTTGATTTCTCCAGAGAAATCACCACTGTCTGAAACCTCTTAATTGTTAAAAAATTCAGTACCTGCCTCTTCCACTAGAACACAAGCTGTGGGAGGGGGGACTTGTCTGTCTTGTTCACGTTATATTTTCCTGGACCTGCACCAGGGGCTGGCCCACGGCAGGCATTCGGGAACTATTTACTGAACAAACACACTCAGCAAACACAATCCTCATTATCTAGACGAGGAGATTGAGGCTCAGAGAGGGGTAGGAATTTGCCCTGGTTCACACAGTGAGCTAGTGACAGGGCTGGGATACACATGTGGCCAAGCTGAGCCCAAACCCTGTAAGATGTGACGTGCAGTGACCACGGAGAGATACAAAAAGTGCCCCTGGGAGCAGAGTGACCGTCAGGATGCAAAGTTCCTGAAGGCGGGCAGTGGGCGGGCTTGGTTCTCCGCCGGATCCCCAGTGCCTCGTACACGACAGGCACTGGGGACAATTTGTTGACTGCATGATTGGAAAAAGGACGGGATGAATGAGAAACGACCAAATCTCCCTTTGGAGGGGCTCAGGGGGTTTCACAAGCAGGCGATGCTGGATAAGGGGGAGTTCGTAAGGCAGAAAGGAAAGGGAAGGGAACCCTCTGACGCTGCAGGGCCACCTCTCAGCATCTTCCCTAGAGACAGTGCACATCTTCATACAGCAGCTTGTGTGACGATCCCCCTGGCAGCACTGCTTGTGAGAGCAAAAAATTAAAAATAGCCTCCGTGTTCATCCGCAGGGGAATGACAAAACGAGGGCACAGACATTCTGCGGTATATCAGTTAAAAGAAAAAGGTAGATCATTACTTACTGCATCTTGATGTGAACAAAGCAAGTTATAAAAAACACGTATTGCAGGATAGCTTTTGTGTTTCAAGTTTTTTCCAGCAGTACTATAATTTCTATAGTAAATATATGTTTATAAATATATATTTACATAAATTATATCAATATACATTTATACATATGTAATTGCATAGAGCAAGGTCTTCAATAACACACACAAAATGCAATAACAGTGGTTACTTCTGGGGAAAGGAGGAAGAGACGAAGATTGGTGGATGCAGCAAAGAAGAATGGGCCTAACATTTCAAGTTTTTATAAGGATCGTGTACTTATGTATTACCTGGTAATGGGAAATGGATTTGTCACAGGAAAAAAGAGGAAAGGAAGGGCCATCCAGGGAGAGCCAGCATGTGCAAAGGCTGTGGGGTGTGAAACTACACGGGGCTCCTGGACGGCAGTGCTCACTCAGTGGTTCAGTTCTGTGGCCTTGCAGAGTGCTTTGTCTTGTCTTCATTCATCCCACAAGTCCTTCTTAAGCCCCTACTATGTGCATACCCTGCTCTCAGCAGTGGGGACACGTAGGATTTAACGTTGCCTTCACATCTTTAAATGCAAAGAGCTTGCGTTCTCGTGGGGGAGACAGACAGACAACAAGCTAGCGAACACACGACTTCTGGAGAGGGAAGGAATATGAAGAAAATGAAACAGGACCCGGGACAGCATGACTGGGTGTTCTGTGGGCTCTGCCCTCAAAACTGATCCAGACTCTGACCCCTTCTCACGGCTCCATCGCTCCCTCCCCAATCTGAGCCACCATCACCTCTCACCTGGTGACTGTAACGCCTTCCTCACTGGTCTCCCATTCTGTCCCCACTCCCAGTCCATTCTCACATGCAGCCTGAGGGATCCTGTCAATATGTAGATCAGATCGTCCCTCATCAGCTCCAAGCCCTCTGATGGCTCCCATCTCACTCAGGGTAGAAGCCAAAGTCCTAACAGCAGCTCACAAAGTCTGGCATAGTCTGACCCCGGTTATCTCTCTGACCTCACCTGCCCCGCTGCCCTCTTGCTCCCTGGGCTCCAGCCACACCAGCCTCCTTATTGCTCCTCAAGTGCTCTGGGAACACTGCTGCCTCAGGGCCTTTGCACTTGCTGTTTCCTCTGCTCATAAGGCTCTTCTTCCATGTTGTCATGAAGTGCCCCCCCATCTCCTTCAGGTCTTTACTCAAGCGTAACCTTCCCAGTGACATCTTTCCTAGCTACCCTAACCAAACAGGGCAACCCACGCCCCTGCATTCCTATCCTCCTTCCTGCTGTTCCCCCCACCACCCACAGTATGTAACACCATCCCACACGCTATCTATTTTGCTTATTTATTGTTATCATCAGCCTCCTGCCCTGCCAGCATCCTAGCATAGGCTCCAGGAGGGCATGGGGGTTTGTGCTCTCTTTCTAGTACTTGAAACAATACTGGGCATGTGGCCGAATAAACATTTATTGAGTGAATGAATGAACGAGTGAACTGACAGTTACTTTTACTAGGAAAGACCTCTCTGATGAGAACTGAGGGATGAGGGGATGGTCCTGCAGAGCCTGGGGGCGGGAGACTGGTCCAGGCAGAGGGCACAGCAAGTGCAAAGGCCCTGAGGGCTGACCCACGCTTGTGAGTGAGAGCAGAGGAGACAAGGCCAGGGGCCGGGCCCCGTGAGCAGAGGGGACAGGGGAGACGAGTCTGAGAGGCTGGCAGGGATGCACAAGTGGAGCCTGCTGGCCGGGGGGAGGAATTCAGATCGTAGTCCACCCTTTCTTAAAACACTAAGTCGTCTCCATGTTTTAACTCATCTCAGCCTCACATCAGCTCTATGAGGTTGGTGGAATAACTCTTTCCATTTAACAGATGAGGCAAATGAACTCCAAAGAGGTGAGGCCACTAATCCAGGGACCCACGACTGGTAAGAGGCAGAGGTGGATGCAGTGCGAGCCACTGGGGGCTTTCTGGGTCCACGTTCCCCCCAGAGTCGCTCTGAGGGGTGTAGGCCCCGTGGCTCAGCCTCCCTGGGGTCCTGCTTGGAGCTGGGCCCTGCAGTCACTCAGTAAGACTCTGTAACAGAGCGAAGGGCCCAGGAGGAGGCAGAGCAGGAGGCCAGGCAGGAAGGGCAGCCGAGCCTGGCCCCTGAGGCCACAGCCAGGGTGGAACGTCTCCTGCAGAGTCCCGGAGCCCACACCTACCTCGAGAGAAGGAAAAGAGAGTGAGTGAGTGTGTGTGTGTGTGTGTGTGTGTGTGTGTGTAACCTGACCCTGCGGCCCCACCTGCTCTGAATTTGGGAGCAACCTCTCTCTGCCCCATCGCTCCCACCCCAAAGCCTTCCCCTTGGCAGCCAGCTTGCTCCAGGGAAATGGAAAGGGCGCGGACAGCTCCCAGTCACAAAAAAAGGAGAGAGACAGTGTGTTTGTGGGTGCCACCACTGTGGGGGACGGGCATCTGGGGTCTGGACACTATTAAGATCTCGGCAGAAGTGACTGCTGAGTTTAGAGGAGGGGACTCTGGAGTGGAATGCCTGGGTCTGATTCCCGGCCCTGCCATGAGTCATGTGACTTTCGGCTGGTTACTTAACTCCCCCATGCCTCAACTTACCCATCTGTAAAATGGGCTCCTAATGTAACAGGAATCTAATAATTCAAGGAGAAGCAGCCCAGTCCCGATGAGGAGAAGATTTCAGAGTCAGACTACCCAGGTTCAAATTTTGACGACCACTTAACTGTGTCATCTGGATCAAGCCACTTAACCTCTCTGTGCCTCAGTTTCCTTTTCTGTAAAAAGGTTAGTAACAGTATCCACTTCTCAGAGTTGTGGGAATTGAATGAGTTAATTTGTTAATGCCCGACACATAGCAAGTGCCAAGTGTCTGCTCTGACGGTGATGGAGGAGGATGAATCTAGATACATATTGCTCTGAGCAGGGCCTGGCACTAAGTATGTGCTCACATAAATTAAAGACAAGAGGCAGGGACTCATCTAAAGGACAGTGCCCCTCAGCGCCCACTAGTGGCAGCCAGGTGGGAAGGTGGGCCCAGCGTTTCTAAAGCATTCAGCATTTCAAGAGAAACCCAGATTATTATGTGAAGTCGCCCGATTTTTACAAGTTCACTTTTATTTAAAACATGGTATAAACCAAACAGAGGCATACCTGAGGGTCAGACTTGGCTATGAGCTGCCAGTTTGCAACTGTGGTTTTGAATTCACTGTGGTTATTTGATTCAGAGGAGAAGGACAATGGAATAATAAGTTTAACTGGTGCACCATGCCCCCCGTGGTGTGCCAGGGGCTTTCCATACATCAAGTCATTTAATCCTTGCCATAAGCACCCTATGACGTGGGTCATGATTATGCCCCCATTTGACAGGTGACAAAACCGAGGCTCAGAAAGGTTAAAGAATTTGCCCAAGACCATTTGGCTGGGAAGCCGTGGGGCTGGGATTCTGACATGGATCTTCCTCACTCGACAGTCCATGCCTTCTCCTATCTCCACTGGCTCTGAAATGAAGACATCTTAAGTCGGCGTGTGCCTCTACTCAGAAAGAAAAGGACGACTGTCTTTGAACAGGGCTCGATACATTTTCTCAAACTCCCCAGGAGCCCAGGGTGGTTTACATGGATGCTCCAAAGGCAGGAAGAACGAGGGTGTGTTCTCTGCCATGTGGTTTTGGCACGGGAGCCCAGACCCTCTTGGCTGTTCCAGCTTCGTTACCAGCATGCGAGGGAAATGTCACCGTCTTGGTGACAGCAATAATTACTCCCGGAACCCCGGAGCTGCTGAAAGCAAATTCCTTGCGATGTTAGGTTCGACTAGACACATGTCTCTCCGGTTTTCCACGACAGTTACGGGGCATTTGTGCCCATGAGCGGGTGCCAAACACAGCGAAGGAAAGACAGCCTCGGGTTCCAGAACACCAGCAGCAAATCCCAAAGTCGGCCGAATAAAGGGTTAAGCCCAATGGTTAAACATAATAGCTCAAATGCCTTTTGTTAACGCCAGCTCTACCAGGAAGGCTGACAAATCCCAAACAGAGCAAACAATAGCTGGGATTGTTCTAGCGAAAACTAGTCCGGCTGCATCATTTGCCAATAATTTTTTAAAAAGCTTAACTCTCCTCTGCTTCCTTGACTCCAACCCGACCTGAAAGCAACAGGCAGATGAGTTCTTGTCCCAGAGTCAAAACCCCGTAAACAAGACGCCTGCCTGGATGTGGCGACGGCCAGACGGAGCCGAGGGAACTCGCAGCTGGAGACTGAGGCCCCGCAGACACGCCCAGGGCCGGGCCTGGAACACACCCGAAACTGACTACGGCCTGTGGAGGTGTCAGCGTTTCTTGGAACTGGAGACCAAGACGGGAAGTTCAGAACACAAATGAGCACACTTTTACCTCTAATGACTACACAAAATTGTTGCAACGAAACCAAAGTTTTGGTCCAGAGGCAACAATCCAAACGGGGGGGGAAAATCTGTCATAACGGCAGTGCTTCTGAAAGGACGCATGTCTAGGCCATCAGTCCCTTACATACTCAGCGGGGTGAGCAGGGACCACCGCCGGTCCACCAAAACTCACACCGGGAGGCCTACCTGCTCCGTCTCTCAGAGTCCAGACATCGGCGACGGCGCAGTTAAGCTTCAGTTTCCCCGGACGATCGCTGTTGACACTGAGGCTGGGTGAAATCACTAGCTCTAGCATTTCCTTATACCTGAAAGAAAACAAAGGGAAATATAATTTATTCATTAATTATGCATGCTTACTAATGATTCCTATTTCTTTCCCTAAGAGTATAAATATTAAAGCTGATTACCTAAACCCAGCCGTCTTATAAATTCTACATAATAAAAATTCACTAAACTTTTCATCAAAGGGAAGTGAGGAATTAAAATGAAGTATTTGCTCCCCTCCGGAGAATCCGCCCACTTGATTTAAACGTGCCCCTCCTGCATACTATATTTTGCCATTAAAAAATTATATTTGGGTCTGTTTTTAACGTCATCTGAATGAGATGGAGCAAGCCAGGGAGACTTCCTGGAAGAGGCAGGAGAAACAGGTAGAGAGGGAGAGCTTGGATCTGGATTCTCCAAAGCCAGAGGCTTGGGGAGAAATGGGAGTTGACTGCAGTTAAGAGAAAAACGGACATGATGTGACTTGTACAGAAAGAGAAAGGTTCAAAAGGCATCAGCAATATTTAACAGGTCCCTTAGGCGGCAAACCTGCACAGCCCATCACTGTGGTCCCTACCAAGAAAGAAAACACTAGCTCCCGAATCACTCACGACTCTGATAACACCTTATGGGGAGCAGGTGAGAAGAGGGACGAGTCTTCCTGGTCTGTCTCATTTTTCACTGAAAACTTTTCCAACTCTTGCACCATGTCAGCACTTGTTTCTCCTAAACTCCTCCCCACCATGGTTAGGAAATGAGGTTTCTGGTTAATGTGCACAATATCACACCCGGCAGTTTTCAAAGGACAAAACTACAGCCAGTAACGTTTGACATGGACTCAAGTTGGCCTCAGAGGAAGGCTAAGTCGATTGACAGCACATAGCATCGCCAGGTCATCCTTGGCAGGATCCATTTTCATTATGTCAATAAAACATAACGTACTGATTGACGGTGAAGTGGTTATAAACTCAGATTCCATCGTGAAAAGGGAATGGATTCGAATTCCAGTTTTGCTACTCATTACCTTGAGCAAGTTACCACACTGCTGTACGTCAGAAGTTTTCTCATCTGGACAATGGGGGTTACCTGTGACCTGACAAGGTCACAGTGAAGATGAAAAGAGATGATACACGTAAAGAAAGGACTTAGTAGGCTGCAATCTAGATGCCATTCACTACCACAGGCAGTCTGCGTGCACAATGGAATACAATACAGCACTGAAAAAGACTGAACTCAGCTCCACACAGCATGACGGACAGATTGTCAAAGTACTGAGCAAAGAGGCAGAGGGTAGCCAAGGCATGACACAATTTCCATGAAGTACAAACTACACAAATCAATATTATATTGATATACACTGCTTAGAGACACAGACAAGCAATAAAAAGATAACAGTATGTATAGGAATGATAAACACCAATTTCAGGAGAATGGCTCACTGGGGGTATCAGGGGGATGCAATTTGGGAAGTGGTACCCCGGGGCTTCACCTGTGTTTGTAACATTTTAGTTCAGGGGTTGACACAAACTCTGGCCCATCCAAATCCAGCCTCTCATTCGATTTTGTGTGACCCGTGAGCTAAGAATAGCTTTCACATTTTTAAATAGCTGAAAAAAGTCACCAGAGGGATATCATTTCATGACACGTGAAAATCATGTGAAATTCAAATTTCAGTATCCACAGTGAAGTCTTCTCAGAACATGGCCCTGCTCACTAGCTGCTGTACTGGCCACGGCTGCCTTCACGCGCCAACTTCTGGTAGTGCAGTTGCGATAGAGACCCCCAAAGCTGCAATATTTACTATCTGGCAGAAAAAGTTTGCCAACCTCTGTTTGAGTTTGTAAGCAGGGTGGTGGGCATAAAACTGTCATATGGTTACTATATACCTTTGTATGCCTGAAGCACTTAATAATTTTTTAAAAAGGGCTTACTTATTCCAAGACTTGCCCAGAGGAAGTGCTTTATACATACTTTGTAATCTGATGGGAGAATTCCACACAAATCAGCTTCTAACGTTTATATCTTTATATTAGCTGATAAAGGTTTGGGTCCTAAATGTTCCCACATATGCATCCTGAATGCCTGTTTTCTTGTCCCTCAACTGCCATCAGGCCCTCCAGGGGAGAGACCTAGGTGTCTCGTTCCTTTAATACATCAAAGCATTTTGTATGGAGCTCGGCAAAGAGCAGACACCAAACCTGTCGTCTGACTGTAGGTGCCAGAAATTTGCATTTTATCCAAACTCATTCCTTTCATCCTTTTGGGTGTGTGCAAATAATTTAAGGTTAAAAAATAAACAGTGATGTAAAAAAATAGCGTTGGTCTCTAAATATCCAGATGTTCCGAGTATGTGTATTTGAGGCAGCAAATTGTGAGCTAAATGACCAAATCCAGTTATAAACAAAATGAATTGTTCTTCCTCCTCCTCAGGGTTTAAAAATATTTGAAGTAGTTGCCAATATTTAAAAATGAGGCAATTTCACAGAAAAATCTAGATTTTCAGCTTCGCTTGAAAATGGAAGAATACTGTTACATTCCTGTACGGCAACAATTAGCTGGAGCTGAGTAGTGGCCGCCCAATTTGGTCAAGGCATAGGAGCTCCAGTTTGCCACAGTCCCTGCCACTCCCTAGTGTCTCACATTTGATGCTCTTTTGCCATTTGTATTTCCCCCTGGTCCCCCTGTGCATTTGAGACCCATGGCATATGTATCATCAGGAAAGCCCAATGAGGAAAGACACAGCAACGTGACACTTCTGGCCTCGGTCACATAGCTTATTTATTTTACTGAGTGTTGCTGTCATCCTCAAGAGCTCTTAGCACATGTGAACACCAGTTGTTGACCTCACAGCAGAGCAGGAATGTGGCTGTGAGCCTTAACGTTGGGGCAGAGTATTGCTACTAAAGCTTCCGGTGCATTCACCTTACACTCTTGCCTAAGGTCCTTGAGGGCTAAGCCGGCGTGGAAATCATCTTATTTCCCCCACAGCACCTGACACAGAATCTTGTTCACCCTGTCATCTGATTAACATCTGTTGAGGGATGGGAGGAAGGAAGGGATGGAGGGAGAGAGGGCCTGGGAAAGACGGAGGGAGGGAGGAGATCTATAATTGAGTGATTAGCTTCTCGCAACAAGATTTTGAAAAATTCCCGTTTATCCATATTTTCCACCCCACCCTAGACAATGACTCTAACGTGTTCTATGTCTTTGTAAATGATGCCACGTTGTTTTATGTGTAGTGTGTTTTAATTTACATGAATAATGTTGTGCATGAGATCTCATTCTGTTTATTAGGCTTTTTTTTTTTCAGTCTGCAGTATGATTTTAAAATGCATACATACTGCTGGATGGTTATCTAGCTTATAGCTAGGATTCCATATGCATTGCCCGAGTGATGAATGTCTGGGAAACCTTCGTCTCAGCCACCATAAACAACACTGCAGTGAACATCTTCATTAAAAAATATATATATATTGGGCCGGCCCTGTGACCTAGTGGTTAAGTTAGGCGCACTCTGCTTCAGCAGCCCAGGTTTGGTTCCCGGGCGTGGACTTACACCACTTGGTGGCGGCCATGCTGTGGCAGTGACCCACATACAAAATAGAGGAGGACTGGCACAGATGTTAGCTCAGGGAAAATCTTCCTTAGCAAAAAAAAAAAAAAATATATATATATATATATATATATATATACACACACACACACACACACACATATATATATACACACACATACATATAAATTTATGTGTATCCATATATATGTGTGTATACACACACACATTCTTAAAATGTATATATATTTGAGGAGGGTTTCTGTGTCGTTGGTGTATGTGAACTGAACTTGACCAAGCACTAGCAGATTGTTCTTCATAATTCTTGTGCTAATCTAGATTCCCACCAGGAGTGCATAAGCATCTATTCTCATAAATTCTTGCTAACACTTGGCGTTGTCCAGCTTTCTAATTTTTGCCAAACTGATGGGTGGAAAATGATATCTCTTCGTTGTTTTAATTTGCATTTCTATGGTTACTAGTGAGTTTGAACCATTATGTGAATACATAATGGTGGGGCATGAGTTTCTGGGAACTGTCTATTTATATCTTTTATCCTTGCCCATTTTCTACTGGGTTTTCTTTTTTTTCTCCCTCTCTCTCTTTCTTTTCTTGTTGATTTGCTGGAGTGCCTTGTAGAGTCTAGGTATTAGTTCGTTGTTGGTTTTAGATGCTGTAAATTTCTTTTCTTAATCTTCCATTTGTCTCTCTACTTTATTTATGGTATCTTATAGAACAAAAGCATTCTTACATATTTGCCCAATAATTTACTTTTTTCTAGGTGTAAAAATTCTTTCCCTAACCCTGGGATATTAAAATTTGTCTACATTTTAAGCTATTGACTTGGAATTTTAACTTTCATATAAGTCTTTAATTCATCTGGAGTCTTCCTTTTAATATGGCTTAAGTTGCATTTTTCTCCAATATTGGAGAAAATGAAAATAAGCCATTTTTCCTAATATGTATTAAATTCTCCAACTGAATTCACCTCCCAGCTGTGATGGGATAGTTTGTGTTTTTGGTTCAATCTCACTTTCACAATAAAAAATAAAAGCTACAACACATTGTTTTAAGGCATCGGAGGGCAACCAAGGCAGTCTCGAGGGCCCAAGATCCCAGAGAGATGATACACGGACTGAGTTAAGTCTGACCTCCACCACTTTTCCCCTCAAGACATTTGCCAATTTACAGGCACAGAAGAAAAAAGGAACAGCTTAGAGTTTTCCAGTCTCTGGGCTGGGGAGATAAAAATTGGAGTTCAGGGCTACTAATGCAGCTAGGACCCAAGAAGCAAAGATCCTAGTGGTGTGAGAATCACAGAGAATTGAGCTGATATTGTTGACAGTCACTATCTCTGAGTCATTTGCTGATACCTGAGCTGGGCGCGGTGAGAGGCAGAGAAGCCAAGCAGAAAGGGGTGGCTAAGAAGGCAAGAAACAAAGCTGAGCTTTTGGCAAGTACTTTCTCCCAGTACTAGGAAGGCAAAGACTGGAGTTCACGGCCCATCAAGGATAAGAATCCTTGGTAAACACATCAGGCTTTTAACTGAGATCCTTGAAAGGTTACTCCCTTGGAGTAAGGGCAAACCAAATAGATCCTGTCTTGAGTCATCTTAATCCCTTATTGGATCAGAGTGATTTGCCTCTACTATTACCACCCGCTAGAAGAAAAGTAATTTTTCTTTTGGGGAAGATGTCCTCTTCCAGAGTTTCCACAATTTTTCACAGATGATGTTGAGCATTTAATAAAAAATTACCAGGCATGCAAGGAGACAAGACCAAATGATCAAAAACCAGGACAAAAACCAAACTCACATAAGATTCAGATATTGGAGCTATCAAACATGGAGCTCCCAGTAACTTTGATAATATGATCAAGAAAATAGATTTAGGATGGAGAATGCTACTAAAGAACTAGAATCTTCTTTTTTTTTTTGCTGGGGAAGATTTGCCCTGAGCTAACATCTGTTGCCAATCTTCCTCTCTCTTTTTTTTTCTCCCCTCCCCAAAGCCCCAGTACATAGTTGTATATTCTAGTTGTAAGTCCTTCTAGTTCTTCTGTGTGAGCTGCTGCCACAGGATGGGTACTGACGACAAGTGGTGTGGAACTGAACCCAGGCCACTGAAACTGAGCACACCGAACTTTAACCACTAGGCCATCAGGGCTGGCTCAAAAACTAGAATCTTTAAAAAAAAGTAAATGGAAATTCTAAAACTGAAAAATACAATAATTGAAATTTAGAACTCAACAGAGCAGTTGAACCACAGATTAGACATAGCGGAAGAAAAGATTAATGAACTGGAAGATGAGTCAGTAGACAAATTTCAGAAAGAAGGTTGGAAAATAGGTTTAAAAAAAAGCATAAAAGAAATATGGGACATGGAGAAAAGATCTAACATAGATGTAATGGGGGCAACAGAAGAAGAGAGAGAACAAGTCATAAACAATATTTAATGAGAAACTGACAGAAAACCTTCTAAGACTGATGAATGACATAAAGCCAATGGAATCAAGAAGTTCTGTGAATCAGAAGCAGGATAAATACAGAGAAAAACACTTCTGGACATATCATAGTCAAACTGTACACACTGCTTAAAAGCAGCCAGAGGGTGAATAAAAGACAAATTCTCTTTAAAGAAGAAATAATAAGACTTCTCAAAAGACATGATGGAAATTAGAAAACAGTGGAATTTCATCTGCCAACGTAGAATTCTATGCCAGAAAAAAAAAAAAATCCTTCGAAAAAGAAGACAAAAATGAAACAAACCAAAATTAAGATTATTTGCCACCAGTAGACCTGCACTACAAAAGAATGAAAATTCAGCAAGGAATTGAGAGCAACACAAAAGAGTAAATATGTGAGTAGGAGTAGGATAAATGAAGTTAATATGGCCTAAGGACCTTGTGTTTTCCTGGAAGTGATACAAGTACTAATTTATAGCAAACTTTAAGATTTATCAAGGATGCATGCTATAATTTTTAGGGTAACTACTTAGAGAATAATAAAAAATTTATACCAATAGGCTAACAGAGGAAAAAATGGAATAATAAAAATACTTTATTAGTCCAAAAGAAGGCAAGAAAGTAGAGACAAGGAAACAAAGAAGAGACGAAACAAACAGAAAAAAAAATAAAATGATAGATTTAAACTCAAATTTATCAATAATTACATTAAATATAAACATTTAATGTATATTTACATTACATTACAATTAGTACATTAAATGTAAACAGAATAAATATTCCCATTAAAAGATAAAGATTACAAGACTGGATTAAAAAGCTAATTACATGCTTATTACGAGAGAGACTCCTTTTAAATATAAAGACATACAAAGGTTCAAAGCAAAATATTGGAAAAAATCCATATGATGCAAACACCAAATCAAAGAAAGCTGACATAATTTCAAATTGACTTGAAAATAAAAACTATTACTAGAGATTTAGAGGAACGTATAGTATTGACAGAAGAATCAAGATATAACAATTAAAAAGTTTGTCCTTCCCCAAATTAATCTGCATGGTATTGACTCCAAAAAGAAATAAAGACAGTTGACTGAATCCAGGTCTCTGTTAGGCAATGCAAGATCTAAAATTCACACACACCTATAGCAATTCAAACAAATCATCCTTTGGAGGTAAATAAGTAAATATTGCTAACAAAGCCAAAGCAACAGAAATTGATCACAAAGTAAACAGGACCCTGACTTAAGAACCTGACAACTGTTCTTTTCCTGCTGCCAGCTATAGCTTACAGGCACTGCCATCTTGCAGAAGCAAACTATTAACCACAAAGTATAGCAATATAAACAGTTCAAGGCAACTCAGAAGGTGAAAAATCCTTCCAAAAATTCTAATCCATCTCCCATTCTCCAAGCACCTGTTACGTGCCAGGTAAATTTCCCGATCACTTTTACATTATCCTCTTTAATTTTCTCAACCACTCTGGGAGATATAATTATCCGCATTCTATTTCCCAACAGGCCGACTCAACACAGATTTAGGTCTGAGCAAACCATAGGCCCCAGGAAACGTGAATCATTCTTGTTTGGTGAACTTACCCTGTTCTGCCAGGAGGATCTAAAAAGAAGCTTTTTAAATTTCAGCACACGGTGAGTTTCGTATTTGTGTTTATGGGTCATGTTGTTTTATTACTGAATTACACAGGGCAGTGGAGGAGGGCAGCTGACCTCTTTGGTTTTGAGGCCTCTGAAGTCTTAACCTGGCCAATTATAGTGCTCATTTTACAGATAACAGAAACAAAAATAGCTAACACTTAAAGAGCATTTACTCTAAGGCCAAGAGCTCTTTGCGTATATTGGCTCATTTAATCCTATGAGTGGGTAAAGACGAGGAGACTGAGGTTCAGAGAGTGACCTGTTAGCTAGTAGTGGAACCAGGATTCACAACCAGGCGGTCTGGCTCCAGGGTCTGTGCTCTTAACCACGGCCTGAAAGCAGAACTGGGTCAGAATTTGAACCCAGGGTCCATCTAGCTCCAAGGTCCACTAAGCCACCTGGTCCGAGTACCAGCTCTGTCATCTGCTCTTGGGGGTTCAGATTCCAGCTACATGTCTTATCAGCTGGTCGACCTTGGGCAAGTTATTTAACTTCTCTGAGCCTTATCCATAAGGATAGAGAAAATAATAGTACCCTCCTCTGCAGGTTATCCTGCAGATTAAGTCGGAGAGGCAGGAGTGAGTGGTGCTTCACACTGGGTAGCTACTGACATTATTTGCATGCACACAGAGAAAAGCTTGAAACACACAATTAGTTTCATTCCAAGTGGACACTGGGAACTGTCAGGAGAATCATCCGGAAACCACTGGTTCCTACTGTGCTCTGATGGGCAGAGTTGAGTTCTCTTTCAATATGGGGGGAAGCTTCTCTCACGTTCTCCCCTTCTCCTCTGCTCACAGTTACCTGAAATAGGAGACCAGCTTATTCTCTTCGCAGGGGAGGGAAGAGAGAAATCAGACAGTCTGAACGGAGTCTGGGGGAAGGAGAAAGACTTAGCTTCTCTTTCATGAAGGCAGGAAAAGGAAGCAAAGGCATGGGATTCATTTACAAAAAAATTTTTTTTTCCTGTGTTGCATTGTTGCAAAACCCCGATGCCCCTGCTGCTTCCGAACGGGGCTGAGAGGGGCTGGAAGAAAGAGGCATTCAAGAGCCCTCGCCCTCTGGCCTTCTCCTTGGCCTGCTGCTGCAAGCGGCTTGCACCATTTGTTACCCTTGTCACCACCCCTGTCCCCGGGGACTGAGAAGCACTGGGGGAGCACAGGGCTGCTGGAGGAGCCTGAGAGATGACAGCTGGAGGGTGGGGGTCGGGGGCGACTTCAAAGGCTGGGAAGGATCAAAAGCAGATGGAGGGTCCCAGGCGGGTGGGCAGCTCACCTTTCCACACCCCCTGCGCGCACTGGCTACCTTGGCTGAGAACAGCGGCCCTGCCTGCTGGATGGAGAGGACAGATGGCCAGTCGGCCAAGGGGCTTTAGAGAGGGCCAACTCCCAGCATCTTTCATGGGCTTAGAAATCCAAACCTGCGACAGCCAGCACAGGCTTTGGGACAGACAACAGCTGTGGCCCAAACCTGGACGTTTCTGGCCGCCTCCAGCACCCCCATTTGATTTCATTCAAAACGCATCTGCTAATTGCAAGCCGGCTCTGCCTCAGTCTCCCCCATCCTGGGAGGGGGTAATTGCTCACATCAAAAGCCCAGGATCGTCCCGCCTCTTCCCTCTCCTTCAACTCTCACACTCTCCAGTCCATCACTCGGTGTTGTCAAGTTCACTTCCTAAATATCCTCGGAACCCACTGACTGCTCTCTACCTCCACGGCCATCGCCCAGGGCCAAGCCACCACCCTCTCTGCCCTGGACAGCTACCACGACCTCTGGGCCCATCTCCCTAGAGCCACCCTGGCCTCCCTCCAGTTTGTTTTCTGTGGGGTGGTCTGAGGGGCCTGCCCCCCTCACTTCATCCCTGCTTATAACCTTTGTTTGTGGAGTGAAGGCAAGACTTCTGAACACAGCCTTGATCAGGCCTCCCTTTGCTCGATGTCTCATTCCACTGCACCGGCCTCTCACTCCACGCTCCCTCCTGCCGTGAGGCTCTTGCACATGCTTTTCCCTCTGCCTGGAACACCATTCTTTCCTGCTTGCCCTTCAGAGGTCTCAGCTCTATCACGATTTCCCCAGGCCCTCCCTGAGCAGAGCCCGTTCCCCGACGGCAGCTTCCACTGGCCCATGTCCCTCTCTTTCACACACCAGTCGCTACAACAATTTTTATGGGTGTTTGTATGTTACCAAGTTTCCATATGTCTTCCCGACCAGACTACAAGCTCCTGATGGCAGGGACTTCGTCTATTTTGTCCACCATCACATTCCCCAAATCTGTAGGGCCTGGCCCTTGGTAGCTGTTTAATAAATATCTGTTGTATGATGAATGAATGTACTGTATAAATAAAATGTATTTATTCAACCAATATTTACCGAGTGCCTGTTATATGTGCCAGTCACTGCCACTGTCACCATCCTGGACACTGAACTCACTCACATTCCCTGCCTGGCCCCTCTGGGCATCGAGTCTGAGACCCCTGGTTTACTGTTCTTTCCAGCGTCAGCCCCGTATGTAGGACATGATCAGAGGTACATGGATGTCGGATGCTACTGCCCCCCAGGCCTTCCCAGAAGGGAGCAGTGGTCCAAAGCTCCTGCCAAATGACACAAGGTGCTTGTTAATTACAGTGATTACACTACTAAGCTCTGCCTGGCTGTCACGCCCTTGGCCATCCTGCTCCCCCCTACCCCCCCTGCCCGGCTTAGGTTTATTTTTTTTCCAGCTTTATCGAGATATAATTGACATATTGTGTAAGTTTAACGTGCACAATGAGATGATCTGATACATGCGTATGTTGCACAATGACTTTGGGGGTCCTGCTTTGAGCTAAGAAAGCAGGACGAGAAAGTGGAAATGTCCAGAGCCCAGCACGGAGGAAAAAGTCATCACTTAAGAAGGAGTATGGCGGGAGCAGTGGGTTCCTGGCAGTGGGTCTTGTGCGATAGCATCTTTTCTCTCTTTGGGGGAACTGCCTCTCCCCGCATCTCTGTCCATGTGGCTTGGGTGGGGCTGACTCTACTAATAGACCCTGATGTAACTAGCATCTCCCATCCCTGGGTCACTGTGATTGGCTCAGGGCGGTGGTCACATGATCCCACAGGGGCCAATGAGAGCCTCTGGACAAGAGATACTCTCTCCCACGGGACATGAACCTGGGATGGTGTCTACTAGGAGCTGCTGGCAGTGCAGGTCCCCAGACGACCTCGGAGTAGCACAGTCTTAGAAGCCTGTGACCCCCAATCCGATACATGCTCATCACGTCTTTGGTGTTCAGCATGAAAGTTCAAGTAGGAATAAACTAGGTGCAGCCAGTGAACTTCAGGGGCTGCTGTCATTGCAGCTGGCTTCAACATCCAGGCAGAAGGACCCCACATGCTACACTGGCGAGGTCACAAGCCCCTCCTCCTGTCCACATCTCCATCCCCCAGCCTGTCTCCCTTACAATGGGGAAGGTGTCACTTAACAGAAGTTGTGGGGGCAGGGCTGGGACACATAGAGAACCATCTCCCCAGATGAACAACGTACTTTAGTCTCCTCTCCAAAGGCTAGGAAGAAGGCAGATAAAATAGGGACAGAGTTGACGCTAAATTTATTCACTGATTCCTTCATTGAGTCAGGCTGCCAATCATTCAGACCTTTTTCTAATCATCAACACCTACATGTATCCTTAAAAATATACAGTATTGTTTTATAAATGTGTTTTTATCAGTCATTGATCTGTATGTACATCCTGTTCTAAGATGTTTTTCACTCTAATAAAATATCTTGATGTTCATTCCACATCATGACAGAGAGATCTAGCTTATTCTTTTCAACTGCTGCATAAGATTCACAGGTATGTCCACACCACGCTTCTTTCGATCAGTCCCCAGGTTTCCCAGTTTTTGTTATTATAACTAACGCCACACTGCCCAGGACAGGTCTTGGGTGCACATACATGGAGTTCTCTAGGAGACCCCAAAGTAAAACTGCTGGGTCTGCTTTTAAAATTGTAAAGCACACTTGCAAATTGCTGCTCCCAGCGGCTGATCCAGTCTACATACATGCCCCATGGCCATGTCTCGTCCTCACCCCTGCACTGTTTCCACTCCCTGATCTGCAAGCTTTTATCCAAAGCTCTCTGAGGAAGACATAAGCAATTATTTTAGTACGCCTCCACAGCAGTTTGCTCCTCAGCACCATCATTCAGCCGAGCAGGTTAAGTTCTACAGAGTCTTATGTCAGAAAGGAAAACCAGCCTGGGTCTAGAATCTCAGCCCAGACTAAGCTCTCGCACTCAGTTGATAAATTCTCCCTCACGTGAACTTGCTGCAGAATAAAAAAGGCCGATGGGAGAGTTTTGCCACGCTTCCCTCATTCCTGATACCACGTAAAACAAGGGCCCGTTGTTTTGGCTAATCCAGTTTTGCTGTCCAGGGGATTTTTTTTTTTAACTTTTAATTTTCAGATCGTTATAGATTCCAAGAAGTTGCAAAAAACAGTGCAGAGAGATCCTGGGTACCCTTCACTCAATTTCCCTCCAGTGATTACATCTTATATAACTAGAGCACAATATCAAAACCAGGAAATTGACATTGGTGCTGTGTGTGTGAGTGTGTGTGTGTGTGTGTGTGTAGCTTTGCGTCATTATATCACGTGTGTAGATACATGTAACCACCACTGCAATCCAGACAGAGAACTACTGCATCCCACAAAGGTCTCCCTTGTGCTGCCCCTTCACAGGCACACCGACCCTCGTCCTCCCCACCCCAAACATCCCTAAGCCCCCGCAATCACGAACCCATTCTCCATTTCTATAATGTCATTTTGAGAACATTATATAAATGGAATCATACAGTATAAGACCTCTCGAGATTTTTTTTTTAAAATGACTCAAGTTCTGATGCCCGCATT
This sequence comes from Diceros bicornis minor, assembly GCF_020826845.1. NCBI lineage: Eukaryota > Metazoa > Chordata > Mammalia > Perissodactyla > Rhinocerotidae > Diceros > Diceros bicornis. The sequence continues at coordinate 14,558,231 of NC_080758.1, forward strand.
TTACAACACGTTTCCCAATATTCTCGAGGCCCACAGGAGGCGACCTTCAGAAAAGCACCCAATGCGCGGCGACAGACCACGACAGGACCACACGCGTTCTGCTGGCTTCAAGTTGGGTTCAGCAGGGCCCTGGAGCAAAATGCAGAACTTTATAGAATATTTCTCATGCAGAGCCATAAAAAAACCCCAACCCACAACCAACAAAACAAGGCACAGAGCAAAACACCACGGACTCTTACTGTAAGGGAAGGCCTGCCCTTGCCAGTGATGGCTGGAGAATGTCAAGTGGAGGCCACGGGGAGCCCCAGGACCCCTCCCATCCCCCAAGAGGCAGCGAGCACGCAGCAGGCGGGAGGCAGCGTTCTCTCCGGTTGCAAAGGCATTTTGTGTTGAGTTTACGGTCTCTCCCCTCAGTACACCCCACACCAGCATCATTGCCTGTCACCGTCTCCCTCCCTCTGGCCCACCCAACCACAGCCCACCGCAAGGACCCGGGTCCACTTTAAACCATTTTAAACCACGGAGAGACTGGTTCTGAGGCTACAGAGCAAGGGCATATTAATTTCAGTGCGGGGAACGGCTGGGAGAAGAATCCGGGAGAAATGGTAAGAGAAACGGAATACTGAAGATTAGAATATCTTCATTCTACCCAAATCCTTATTTGTGCCCCCATGAAGCAGTGACCGCTACAAAACTGAAAATAATAATAGTTGCAAGCAGTAAACACTGTCTAGGAGCCAGGCACTGTTTTAAGTGACTTTCATGTTTGAGTCCCTTAGTCTACCCAATAGCCTCTGTGAGATCAGCAGAACTCAGACCCCATTTTACAGATAAAGCAAGTGAGGACGGGAAGTTTAAGTCAGTTGCCTAAAATCAGCTGTAAGCAGCAGGGGCGGATTTAAAGCCAGGATGTCTGACTCTGAATGTTCTACTCTCCCGCCAGCTGCCACAGCAGCAGATGTCTTAAAATTAATCTTTCCCAATGACCGATCTCTAATTACATCGTTACCCTGAAACTGAATGGGCCATGCAGTGATTCATGAGTTTTTAAACGTTCTTCTTCTTGTTTTGAGGTTGGCTCAATTTTATGCAGTTTCATAGTGATTTTTTTTCCTCCTTTTTTTTGTAAGATGGTTTCATGGTGAGGGCTAGAAGGTTTTTTAATGAAAAATCTCAAACATTTGCAAAAACAGGCAGAATAGGGAAATGAATCGCTGAGCACCTATCACTCAGATTCAACAATATTCAAGATTTTACCGCACGTGTCTTTTCTAAGCTCTTGGATTTATTTTTCTCTTTGGTAAAGTTTTTAAAACAAATTTGAACTTGAAGTCTCTTCTCTCTGCCATACTTCATTTAAAAATATGGACACTTTCTATTATCACACCTACCAAAATTCCCAATAATTCCTTGTCCCATCTTGAACACAGTCCATATTCGATCTTCCCCAATTATCTCCGCATGCCCTTTCAAGGTTGGTTTATAAGATTCGGGATCTAAATAAAATCTGCATATTACATTTGCTTCTTGTGTCTCTTATTTTAATTTAATCTAGAATAGCCTTCCCCTGCTTTTTATATAGACTATTGACATGTTGAAGAAACTAGTTTAGTTGTCTAGCAGAATATCTTATGCTCTGGATTTTTCTGTTTGTTTCTTCACAGTGGTGCTAACTTATTTCTCTTTCTACCGTATTTCCCATAAATTCACTTTAAAATGTGATTAGGTTTAGATTAATGCGGGGGAGACACGACTGCTTCAGACTGGTGCTGGGTTCTTCCTGGAGGGGAAGGGGCACCACGTCCAGGTGTCCCCCTTCTAGTAATACTAATAGGGGTCAGTGGGCCCAGGTGCCAACACCCTGCTTCCTCCGTTATGGAGTTCCCCATACATCTTTGATCTAATGGTTTCACCCATTGATGCTCATGGTCTGAATCAATTATTTCATTAGGGATTTAGAAATTTTTGAAAATATTTGTTAATGAAGAGAGAGATTCAAGAGTATTACAATAATATTAATACCTTTGTTTAGCATCTACATTTCTTACAAATTGCTGCCACAAATCTTTCTTCAGGGCACTCTCCCAACCAGCCTGTGAGGTGGGCAGAGCGAGCAGGAACTTGGAACAGTGGGGTGACTAAGCAGGCCCTGTCGGGTGTCCAGGTGCCTGGGTTCAAATCCCGGCTCTACTACTTATGATGGTATGGGGTCTTGGTTAACTTCTCTGCCTCAATTTTCTCACCTGTCAAATTGGGATAAAGATGGTACCCACGGCTTAGGGCTGTTGTGAGGATGAAATGACGTACTACTCGGATAGTTTTTAGAACAGAATAGGACACAGAGTGAACTCCGTCTCCACCCTTACAAGTGAAGAAACAGAGAGGCCAACAGGCTAAATAAATGTGCTTAGGTCCCACAGCTGATGACAGACAGAGCTGGAACAGAAATCTCATTCCCCTGCATTACACTGTGTCAATGAAATGTTTTTCCACGTTTTGAAAATAATTGCAAATAATTAGGAAAAACACCGTTTGGCCATAATGACTTAGAGTAACACCCAGACAGCCCAAGAGAACACCTAAATCCGAGGCCCACACGATGTGCGCCCTGAGCGCCCCTCGAATCTCGTCTCTGGAAGTTCCGCCCTTTCTCTCTCTCCTGCAGGGACACTGCCCTTTTCGCTGTCACTCAAACCAAGTGAGTTGGTTCCCATCTCACGGTTTTGCAGTTGCTGTTCTGTCCACCACAAACTTTCTTCCCCAGATCTTTCCGTGACTTGCTCCTTCACTTCATTTAGGTGTTTTCTCAAATGTCACCTCCTCAGAGATGCCTTTCCTGATCACATTATCAAACCCATTCCCCCATTTCTCCAACCGCCCTCCACTTTCCATTCCCTGACCCTGCTGTATTTGTCTTTACATGTCTGACCACTGTCTTAAAACATGTTGCATGTTTATTTGTTCACTTTCTGAGGGAGTGGGGACTTCGTCTTATTCACTGCTGTATCCTTAGCATCTAGTACAGTCATTGCAACTGGCACTAAACTGTCAGCCAGTAGCAGTTAAATGAATATTGAATAAGGACCCTACAGCCTCATAGCATTATACACAAGGGTCATGCATGCAGCATCTATCAATAGCATTTTTTTATACTTAGTTCTTTTTTACAAAAGAAAAGGAAATAAATGCTCATGGTAAAAAGTTGAATAGAACAACATATAATGTAAAAAGATCAAGTCCCCTGTGGTCCTACTGGTCTGTACTAACCATCACTCAGTTTGAGGGACACCGTGGCAGTTGCTGGGTGGTCCCCAGTATACTTTCTCTTCTCCTCTTAGTCTACAGTAAAGGAATTCCTGATTCTTAGCAGGGCATGTACCACCCAGAAAGAATTTCCCAGCTTCCCTTGCAGTTAGCTTGTGGTCACGTGAGCTTGTGGTCACGTGACTAAACTATAGTCAGGATGGAATCAAAAGTGATGCACTCAACATGCAGGTCACGTCCTTAAAGGAGAGAGGTGAACCCCCCCTTCTCCCCATTCCTACTTGCTAGAACGCAACATGATAGAGAGCCATCTTGGACCACAAGGAAAAGGGCAGCACTTCAAGGATGATGTAACAAGATGAAAGTAGTCTGGGCCGCCGATGACCTCGCAGAGCAGAGCTGCTGTGTCAGTTCAGACTTCTATGGGAGAGAGAAACAAACTTCTAGGCTATTTATGCCACAATGATTTCAGTTCTCTGTTACACAGAGCCAAATCAATGTCTGTCTGTCTGTCTGTATCTACCTCTCTATCTGTCTATCATCTATCATCTCCTACCAGATTTCCTTCAACGTATTTATGTGTGTGAGTGCGGCCATGTGTTTGTAGCAACTTTACATTATGGGGAACTCTAAACACACAAAAACACCCAGACTCATTAAATGAATCTCCCTATGCCCATCACCCAGTCCCTACCCACCCATTAATTCATGGCCAGTCCTGCCCCATTTCCACCCCATCAACTTCTCCCCTCATAGTCCTTGAAAGTAAATCCCAGCCAGAATATACTTTCATCTGTAAATATTGCAGTATGAATTTCTAAAAAAAAGAAAAACCAAAGACTTCTTTTGAAAACATAGCCATAATACCATTATCATCCCTACAAAATTCCTCAATATTACCAAAAGCAGATATTAATTTATTTTAATAACAACTATGTTTATTCCCATTTAAAAATACACCATGGGCAATTTTCAACATCAGTACACTTAGAGCCACCTCATTCTTTTTAATAGCTGCATAGTATTCCATCGAAACCATGTGCCAAAGTTTATTTAGCCATTCTCCAACTCACGGACTTTCAGGTTATTTTACAGGGTGTTTTTTTGCTATTTTAATCAACAATGCAACGAACCTCTATCTATCTCAGGATGTCTCAGCCTTAGCACTCTCGAGACGTTGGGCTGGATGACTCTTTGCCGTGCAGGGCTGGCCTGCAGATTACAGGCTGTCTTGCAGCATCCCTGGCCCCTGTCCTCACTAGATAATAGTAGCACCCCTTTCCCCACTTGTAACAACCAAAATGTCTCCAGACATTGCCAAAAGTCCCCTCGTGTTAGCATCACCCTGGTCGAGAAACTCGCCTGTGAATATACACACATAAGCAAGTAGAAAACTCTAATTTATACAGCGGAGGCCAGTAGAGAAATGGAAAAAGAGGAGTTTTCAAAATGGCAGCCACTTGAGAAAACTATCAGTTCACGGCCACTCTGGATTTTGGTAAATACTTTCACTGTGCTTCAGTCACGCTTACCCTGAAAACCTGAGAATTATTCTTCACAATAAACTGTAGTTAGTAACTGTAAATTTACCATGTCAATCAAAAACCCCTTGAGTTGATCTGTTTTTTAACATCGTGCCTCCAATCAGGGGATCCAACAGAAGAACATGAGACATACTTTATAAAACTGGCTTACAGATGGGAACAACATGCTAACCTTTATGGTCTGGCATACTTTCAATTGTAGGTTATATTTTCGGGAACGTGCATGACCCTCTGCATTCCCCTTCTCTCCTACACTTAATAATAAATTATATGGTGTTTGTACACAAAAGGGGGAGGGACTTCCAAATTCTCAGTGAAGCCTAAACTCAACAACCTTAAGCATACTCTCTCTGCTGAGATCTGCCCCTGGCCAGGTTTAATATCCAGCCATAACCTGCTGGGAAAAATTAAACAAACCCCAACAGGGCATACCATGGGGCTGAAACAGGCCAAGGGGATTACTAAAACAGGTTTGAGGCTCCGAATTAGGTTGGCCCAGCTGATGATGCTTCAGCTGACAGCAACGCTGGCGAATCCTCAGGATCTGTAATTTCTAGGGTAGCAAAAACACAGCGATAGCAAAAACAAAGCAAAAAACAGAAAACACACTAAAAAACACAAGTAAAAAGCAAAAAATAATGAAAACAAATATAAAGGAAGACAAGAAAGAATGGGAGACACCTTAAGAGAGACCTAAAATCAATAGTTTTACAGATATTCACAAAGATTTAAGTCACTTATTCATGCAATAAACACTACAGAGCACCTACTATGTGCCAGGCACTGATCTAAACCCTGGGAATCCGGTGGGGGGCAAGACAGATGGCACCCCTGATCCCAGAACCAACATCCTGGTAGATTTCACTGCGATCATGGAATTCATTCTTGCTGGTAAAATCCAGTTCACAGTTCCTGTGAGCTGAAGCCAGACAAGACAGAGAGCCCTCTGGGCCAAATCTCCACATGAAGAAAGGGCTCATTGCACGCCAAGCCCTTTGTACGCCAAGGTGCTTTACATATAGTGGTTAGTTTAGTCCTCACTGCAACCAATGAGGTAAATAACACTGCCCCCCCACCCCATTTACAGAAGAGGAAACTGAGGACCAGAAAGATGAACCGATCTGCACAAGGATACAGGGCTTCCCAGGTGGCTGGCCGTGAAATATCTTTCAGAGCAGAGGTTCTCAGTGGGGGGTGAGTCTGCCTCCAGGGTCACTTGGCAACTTTCCGAGACATTTTTGGTTGTCTCAATTGGGGGAGAGTGCTACTTGGGATCTAGCAGGCAGAGTCAGGGATGCTGCTAAACATCCTACAATGCACAGGACGGCCCCACCAGAGAGAATCATCTGCCCCAAATGTCCAAAGAGCCAAGGTTGAGAAACCCTGCTTTAGAGGAATGCTGTTCTGGGGAGAAATAAACTTTACAAACCAACATATTGAAAAACGGAGAAGCAGGGGCAGGCCTGGTGGCGTAGAGGTTAACTTCGCGTGCTCCTCTTCAGCAGCCCGGGGTTGGCAGGTTCAGATCCGGGGCACAGACCTGCACACCGCTCACCAAGCCATGCTGTGGCAGGCGTCCCACATGTAAAGCAGTGGAAGATGGGCATGGATGTTAGCCCAGGGCCAGTCTCCTCCAGGAAAAAGAGGAGGATTGGCAACAGATGTTAGCTCAGGGCTAATCTTCCTCATCAAAAAACAAACAAACAAAAAAAAACGGACAGGCAGGATAGCGTGGTGGTTAAAAACGGCCAAAAAACCTGAGTGTGAATCCCAGCTCACCTGCACGACACGGGTAAGAGATGCTGAGAGGACGGCGTGAAATCAAGCGCTTTGAGGAATGCCTGGCACACAGTGTTAGTAAATGTTTGCTCATCCACACCACGCACATCACGGTAAACGGTACAGACACGCATTATTGCGACTCACAAGGCCTCTGGCAGTGGTGGCCCAGGACGCTCAACAATGTCAAGGGCCCAGGCGAACATCTCTGCGTATTTCTTGGCCTCCCCTATGGTCCCAAGACGTCATAAGCCACAGCTCCAAGCAACACAACCTGACACGACCCTATCCAAAGCAGGGAGGAGGGAAGTGGAAAAGAGGGCTCCCCTCACATGCCCCCTTCACTTTATCTCAGAGGAACATCTCTCCCAGCATCCTCCAGCAGACATCCCCTATGTCTCATGGGTCAGAACTGGATCATGGTAAAGGGGCTGAGTCTAATCATCCTTCATCCCTCTGGCCTGAGTACATGGCCAACTAAAGAAGATCGGGCCTCTGCTGGTCGGGAAGAGGAGCCATGGCTGTTGGCTGAGCCACCGGCAAGGGCTGTGCTGGAGGCATCCCACACACCCGGCCACGCCAACCTTCCCGAGAGTGAAATAACTGCAAGCCGTGGCCGCCTCTCCAGTGCCAGCTGCCATTCTGAGCGCAGCCTCACCCTGCACAGACACACGCTGGGTGCTTTGGGTGACCTGGCTCCTGTCACTGTCACATCACATCCCTCACGTCTCAACCCCCCAGCAACACCAGCATTCTACCTGTGGCCCCTCCAAAGCAGCAAGCTCCTTGCCGCGTTGGGCTCTACGCACAGCTGCTCCCTCTGCCCTTGATGCTCATCCTCACTCCCTCACCTTTAGGTTTCTGCATAAACGTCACAATGTCACTGCCTCCAGGAAGTCTTCCCTGACCACCACCACCCTCCCTTACTGGAGCAGTTTTTGCTACACCCTGAACTTTTCATTTACGGCAGGTATTACCATTGCAATTAATAATTAGCTGAGTATTAAGTTGTGTAATGCTCACCTCTCCTGTTAGGCCCCCCAGAGTAACCAAGAGCCCCATGAGGCTCTTGAGCTCTTGAAACATGGCTCATCCAAATCGAGATGTGTCCAAACACATCCCAGATCTCAAAGACTCAGTACAAAAAAAAATGTAAAATAATGCACTAGTAATCTTAAAAATATTGATTATATATTGAAATGATAATATTTTTTGATATCTTGGGTTCAAATATATTATTAACATTAATTTCACTTGTTTCTCTTTATATTTCTTAATGCGGCTACTAGATAATTTAGAATTACACATGTGGCTCACATCTCTAGCCCACGTTCCATTTCTATAGAACAGTGCTGCTCGAGACCTTAACACGCCCCCCAAGGAGAGAGTTCATAGCTAGATCGTTCCTGCTCTCTCCCTCGTGCACAGAACAGCGCCTGGCACGGCATACGTGCTGGATAAATGTTTGCTGAATGAATGAATGAATACAATTTAAGAGACTGCAAGAGCTTGCCTTGTTGGTATCCTGGTTGTTAAGGAGTTTGTTTGTATATTGTGTTTCAAAGTTCTCTAAACAGCCACCAGCGCCATGTCTATGGAATTATAATTCTTTCACTTGCCGAGTCCCAACACAGGCACTGGCTGGCTTTCTCTTCCGACACGATCCTGTGAACACGGCCCGTTTCCCCGCTTGCTGAGCCGACTCCACACCCCAAGAGAGAAGATGAGTCTTGAGAGAAACGTCGCAGCAACCAGCCAGAGTCTCCCACAAAAGTCAACAGATGGTGGCTTGGGAAGTCCGTCAACCTTGACCGGACAAACACGTTCTAGAAAGGGCCACTCGTACTCGCAGGGAACGGCATGGCGGGCGGGAGCCAAGGCGGGCGAGGCTGTGCCAACCCGGGGAAGTCAAGAGGCCAAGACCAAGAGTGTCTAGGAGGCTGAACAAGCCTGGGCCCGAAGCAACCAGGTGGGGTCACCTGTCTCCGTCCCATGCCAAGGAAAACAGTTCTCTGAGACGCGACAGGAAGAAGGCACACTGGGTCAGACTCGGGAGCTGGGCGGCACGGGGCCCCGGCAGCGGAGCGGCCGTGTGGCGGCTGGGACTCTGCAGCCTTCTCCGAGGCTGCCCCTCCCGAGGCTCCGGGGCGCCCCGGGCCCCTGTCGGCCCCACTGGGCCTGACACTCCAACTTGGCCCCACTGTTGGGGGGTAGGGGTGGGGAGAAAAGATGGAGGATTTGAGAGGCCAGAAGAGAAACCAAACTGGGTGTCTTGGCCCCTTTTAAACTGGGCTTTCGTTGCTCAGGTCCGAGCTGGCTGTGACTCGAGCCCCGGTCTTGGCGCTTGTACTCCTGTCTGACCTTGAACAGGAGGACCAACGGCTCACGCTTAGAAACGGGTCACCAGGCTCGGTGCTAAGGACTTAGACACGGATGCCTCATGACAAGAGCTGCCCAGAGGGCAAGTGGCAGAGGCGGGATTCGAACCCTGGCAGCCGGAGCTGCCGTCCCGTTCACCAGTTATGTGGTTTGAGCCCCAGCTCTGCTACTTACTTGCTGTATCAAGTTGGGGGAGGTAGCAGCGCCAACAGCTATCATTTTTCTAGCATTTACTAAGCTGCCGTCAGTCACTGCTCTAAGTGAACTACTCACTGAACGTACTGCTCACGGAACCCTCGTGACGACCCTCAGCTACTATTACCGGCGAAATTCACGCTCAGGCAATTTGGCTCCCACGTAACCACTGCAGACGCTGGAGAGCTAGACTCTGGAGGCGCACTGCCTGGCTGGAGTCCCAGCAATGCAACTTGACGACAGCAGTGACCTTGGGCAAGTCCTTTACCCTCTCTGGGCCTCAGTTTCCTCATCTGTAAAATGGGGATAATAGTACCTGCCAATGGCGTTGTCGTGAGGGTCTTAAACGAGTTAGTACTTGGAAGCATTTAGCAGGGTGTCTGGCAAAGAGCGGGTGTTCAAAGAAGAGCCCAGTGTCTGTGGTGCCTGCAGCACCTGGGCCACAGGAAAGGTGACGAGTCGGGGGCAGGGCTCCCCAGGGAGGGTGGGAGGCAGAACCTGAAACTCAAGCTTTCAACCCTCAGCCCCTCCACTCCCTGGCACTCCTGTGGGGACATGAGTCCCTTCAACGGCTACCTGCGGGCCGTCTGTGCACCGGCACAACTCAGGTCTCACCAACACTCCCTGATGACCGACGAGCGACTCCAGCACCCCCGGGGAGCCCCCCAGGCTCCACTGCCCACCTCCCCCCACTCTGTTCTCCACGCTCCGGGAGTGCGATTTTTAAACGTAAATCTGACCTTGTCATGCCCCCATTAAAACCTCCCTAATGGCTCCCCATTTCCTTTGGCTAAATTTCAAACTTTCACAGGGGCTAAAAACAGCGGCTTTCAAAATCTCTGACTGAGACTCACGGTAAGAAACACATTTACAGCGCAGTGCGGGGTTCACCTTTATAAAACTCGAAATAAAAGTTTCAAGAAACCACATTGACCTCACATGCGACACACACAAGTATTTTCTATTCTATTCTTTTCTGTTTTCTTCCCAGTGCTGGCTGTGGCCCACCAAACTGACTTCACGACCCACTGATGCGTTAAGGCCTGTAGTCCGAACAACACTGGTTTAAGAGCTCTCAGACCCAGGCCCTGGCAGCCCTTCAGCCTCATCTCTCCCCACCTCTTCCGGGCAGCCCAAGTTCTGGTCATGCTGAACCTCCTGCATCATATTCCCTCTTGCCACTGGGCCTTTGCACATGCTGCTCCCACTGCTGGAGCACTCTCCCTGCTTGTCCATCTGGCTTAGCCAAAGACTACCTCCTCAGGGAGGCTGCCTGCTCATCCACGGAACGTTGCCTTGCCATCACCACTGAGGCACCTTCAGGCCTCTCTGCACATTAGAACCACCTTGGGAGTTCAACAAAAAAACAACAACACCCAGGCCCCACTTCAGATCAACGGAATTAGACATTTCTGGGGGTGAGGTCTGAACATCAGCATTAAAAAAAAAAAAAAAAAAAAAATCTCCAATGAGTATGGAGAACTCCTAGGTCTAACAAGTCATCCTCTTCATTTCCTCCAGAGCACTTAAGACGATCTAAAGTAGTTCCTGTACTTGTTTATTTGTTTGCTTGCCTGGAATTAAATGAGCCGAAGGGAAAGAGTCTTACACATCGTTATGTCCCTCTCCCTTCCTGCAGGGCGGAGGAGGGTGTCTGCACACATGTTGCTGGCTCAATCTAAACCAAACCTCCAGGAAACACGATGGAGATGAGAGGTCGGCCTTCCCAGGGCACCTCCGCAGCACCTCCGAGGATGCTGGCTTCCTTCCAGCAGCTGCCAAAACGCTCGCTTGTTTAAACCTACAAAATACCCTCCAAATCCAGCAGGCTGTGGGGTCTCACAGCTCAGATGGCAGAACGGTAATCAGGGAAGGCCCTAGAGCAGAGGTCAGCAAACATTTTCTGTAAATATTTTAGGCTTTGTGGGTCATACCGTCTCTGTTGCACTTGCTCAACTCTGTGGTTGTATTTCAAAAGCAGCTACATGTAAATGAATGGGCATGGCCGTGTCTCAATAAAACTTTATTTACAAAAACAAGCAGTGGGCCAAATCCGGTCCTTGAGACACGGTTTGCCCACCCCTGCACTACAGTGTAGGGCTTCAGAGCTGGACTATTGGAGTGCAGCCATGTGACCTTGGGCAGGTCACTTAACCTCCCTGTGCCTCAGTTCCCTCACCCAACAATGAGAAACGTAAAGGTATCTAGCTCATAGGGTGGCTGGGAGGATTAAATAAACTAAGGCACAGAAAGCACGCTCGACACTACCTGGCCCTCGGTAAATACATCAGTAAATCTTAGCTACTTTTATTATTACCATCTGGAAGAAGGCAGTCCTTAGATCAAATCCCAGCTGCTCCTCCTCCTCGGAGCATCCTTGGACAAGGTGTCTCTCTCGGCCTCCATTTCCTCAGCTGTAAAATGGGACAATAAAAGTACCCACCTCCAGGGTTGTTGTGGGGTGAAAGGAGTGAATACACGCCAAGTGATTTGCCGGAGTGCACAGTGAGTGCTCGATAGCCAAAGTCAATATTATTATTCCCCAGAATAATACCGATAGAAAAACAAAACAAATCAAAACAGACCTTGGGCGCGTTGCAGCCCTGGCCCTGAGCTCGGGCTGCCTGACTCAGCCTGAATCTGGCAGGTGCGGCCCGAGGGCCCTTTTTAAAGTTGCCTTCTTGCAACTCTTTCCACACAACCCCTTCCCAAGATTTCAGAAGGCAAAGAAAAACTCGAGGCCGCAGTTTCCGACACTTCCGGGCGCCACACCCCTCTGCATCTGGATTTCCTGCTGACTTCAATGGGACGGGATGCTTGGGGACTTGCAGAGAGAAGAGACGCCCTCGATGGCAGCCGGGGACTGGGTTCACTAAATGGACAGTGGGGGAGGGTAAGAAAGACCCTTTATTCTCTGACACTTTTATATGTCAGAGTGGGGGCAGTTGAGGGAGATATGTGTGCGCACGTGTGTGTGTGTGTGTGTGTGTGTGTGTGTGTGTTGGGGGTACAGGTAGCAGAGTGACGCAGGAGGAAGGAGAGGACCCTGTGGCAGGGGATGGAGAGACAGCACCTCACTATCATCACCTAAGCAGTGCCCAGGGGACACTGGGCAATGTCTGGAGACATCTTTGGTTGTCAGACCGGGGAGGAGGGCTACCAGCACCCAGCATGGCATTGGCAATGCACAGGACAGCCCCACACAACAAAGAATCCTCCAGCCCCAAATCTCCCTAGTGCTGAGGCCGAGAAACTCTGAGCTAAGGGGAAGGATTTTATCGTACACAGTGACTGACACAGATGTAATTAGAAAATCTCCTTGACTCAGTCAGATCCGTTTTTCATGTATTTATTCATCCATTCCACACTTATTTTTTGAGCATCTACTACAGTGATGTGCCGCACAGGGACATTTCAGTCAAGGACGGACTGCACATATGATGGGGGTCCCATAAGACTAGCACCATGTAGCCTAGGTGTGGTAGGCTCTACCACGTAGGTCTGTGTAAGTACACTCTATGGTGTTTGCACAACAATGAAATTGATTAACAATGCATTTCTCAGAACGGATCCCGTAGTTAAGTGACACGTGACTGGGTGGCAAGGAAGAAAGGAGGGGCCCCCATGGGAATGTTATCTCTTATTTCTATAAGGCTACTGCCTTCACATCAACCGTCAGTGAAAAACTAAATACGTTCATGTTTTTCTGATAATTATAGAAAACATGGGCTCAGATGCATCAAAAATCATGAAGTTTTACTGCAACGAGGCACGTTTTGTGTCCCTGCCTAGCTCATCTCTGTCACGATTGGGAGTTGGCGAGAAATGAGGGCACTTTCGATGCTTGTCTGGGCGCCTGGATTTTCTCCCCCCGGGAGCCGGAGAGCCCGTGGGGAATGCTGGGCAGAGGAGCAATTCTGGAGAACCGCACCCAGGCAGCAGCGTGGCGGGTGGCATGCAGGGAGGCCCCGGGCGCGGGCAGGGGGACCGGTTTAGTAGACTGAAGTTCTAGTTCAGGCAAAAAACGCCAACACTGCAACTAAGGGTGTGATGGTGAGAACAAAGTTTCGGGGGATCTAGAGCTGTCTCTGAGCCACTCTGACAAAACTTAGCCATGGAAGCAAGTAGACGCAAGAGGCGAGGGGCTGGGAGGAGGCCAGCGAGACTCCAGGGCTTCCAGCGTGAGCCGTGAGCTGATGGTGAGTTCACAGCCCACAGGACGACACTGCGTGGGGAGGGCAGGGGATTCGGTTTGGGACAGATCCAAGTTAGATGCTTATGTATTTTGTTCATAAGAGACCCCCAGAAACCTTCTTGATATATTAGCTGTCCGTGGCTATTATAACAAGGTATTACAAACTCGGTGGCTTAAATGACAGAAATTCATTCTGTCACAGTTCTGGAGGCCAGGAGTCTGAAATTAGGATCACTGGGGGAAAATCAAGGTGTCAGCAGGTCCATGCTCCCTCTGGAGGTTACAGGGGAGACTCCTTCCTTGCCTCTTCCGGCTCCTGGGGGCTGCCGGCGCTCCTTGGACTGCGGCAGCGTCACTCCAATCCTCAAGGCCACTATCCCCACACCTCTCTCTGCTGCTTCTTCACATTGCCTTCTCGTGTGTGTGTGTGTGTGTGTGTGTGTGTGCAATCTCCCTCTGCCTCTCTCTTATAGGAACACTGGTGACGGCATTTGGGGCCCATCCAGATAATCCAGGATAATGTCTCCCTCTCAAGATCCTTAACTTAATCACGTTTGCCAAGTCTTTGCCGCATAAGGTAACACTTACAGGCTCTAGTGATTAGGACCAGCTATCTTTGGGGGCATATTCAGTCTACTACACCTGGAACTGACTAATTTTTACAGTGAAATTCTGATAGGTTTCGACAATTCAGCTTCGCAGTTGAGAAATGACCCGAAGCAGCAGAGAAGGAGGGAGAAGCACAGCTGTGTGCAGGGGCGAAGAGCCCACGATCGGTCTAAGAGCATCACAGGATCAGAACAGTACAGGGAGAGATGCTTGTGATAACGAGGGTAGCACTCGTCGAGGGCGTCCTCCACACCAGGCCGGGGGGTAACCGCTTTATCTCAACTAAGTCATTTAACTCTTGAGGAGGAGATGCTTATGTGCTCACCAAAATCCAGCTTTTCTTCCTTCTGAACGGAGATCTAGACTATTTCCCAGCCCCCCATCACAGTTAGGTGGGGCCAATAACTGAGTTCTGGCCAATGGACCACGAGCAGAAATGACATTCACAATGCATAGGCCTGGCCTGTAAAGACTCTAACACTTGATTGTTCCCTCTCTTTTCTCATCTACCTGCTGACTGGACTCGCCTCTGAGGCACTAGAGGAAGCACAACTACACAATGAAAGGAGCCTGAGTCCCTGGTGGACCACATGCAGGGCACTATTCTACCAGGAACACTGTTACTGGTCTTTACATGAGTGAGAAATCAGTTGTGATTGTGTTAAGCCCTGAGACTATAGGACTTATTTGTTACAGCAGCTAGCATTACCTTAACCAATACAGACAGTCTCTCCACACAACGGAATTTTATGCAGCCCTTGAAAACAATAAGTAAGAGTTATTCTAGTTGTCTTAGAGGCAATTCCATAATATCATTGAAGGGGGAAAAAAAGATGCTAAGCATGTGTAATACATTATTTTAAAAAAAAATCAGTGATTCTTCCTTTCCTTCACCCTTTCTCCCAAAAAAACCCAAATCAAACCAAACTCAACTCAAACCAAACCAAAATCCTCTATTTAGGAACACAGGAGTATAGAGAAAGATGCAGGAGACTAAAAGGTCAGGGGTTGGCAAACTATGGCCTGAAGGTCAAATCTGGTTCACTGCCTAATTTGTAAATAAAGTTTTATTGAAACACAGCCACGCCCCTGGTTTACATACTGTCTATGGCTGCTTTCACACTGTGGTGACAGAGCGGAGCAGTTGCAATGGAGACTGTACGGCCCGCAAAGCCATAACTATTTACTATCTGGCCCTTTACAGAAAAAGTTTGCTGATCCTTGTACTAGGTGACCAACACAGGACAAATAAAGATTATGCTATATCCACAAATAAACCACTATTAGTAATCAGGCAGATGAGAGCGAGATGTGCTGACATGGAAAAATGTCCACGATTTAAAAGTGGAAAATAGTAAGTTATGGTGTGTAAAGTCTGATTCCATTTTTGTAAAAAGAAAACTATATGAATTTGTAGGATGGCTTGTGTATATATTAAAACACATCTGCAAGTGTGCACACCCCACAGTTAATGGAGATCATGTAGGAAGAGGGGACATGAGGACCATCCACTTTTTACTTTATATCCTTCAGTGACATCTTAACATTTTAGGATAAACATGTTAATTACTTTCGTAATGAAAAATAAAACCCATAAAGGAAAAAAAAAGTGCTGGTGAAGTGGAATTTGTTGAGGGGAGTTCTTATGCATCTTCAGACTCTAAATGCCAGGCTGGGGCCTGGCTGACACACAGTAGGTGCTCGTTAAATGTATGATGACTGCATGAACAAGCGTTGAAGAACATGAAAAATACAGCAAAAGAATGAAAAGAAGAGAAAAGAAAAAGAAAAACCCACCGCCCTCTGCTCATCCAGCAGGCACCAGGAAATCAACCCAGGCCCAGAACAGGCCTGCAGGACATGCCGACTTTCCATTCTGACCTTTAGAATAACCAAAGGTACTGTGATTGCTTCTTCCCCACCCCCAAATCAAGGCAAACAAACAAACAAAAAAACCTAGAGTAAGTCCTCTGCCAAAAATGTTCAGCCCACAGACCACCAGCCCAGCCTCCCCCTGGCACCGCGCACGCCTCATAGTGGGAACTGAGCGTCATCACAGCCCACTGCCCTGTGGGGCCAGCTCAGGGTTGATGTGAACCCAGAGCTCTGTTCAAGGCTGGAACGAGACCATGAGGAGGAAGAGGTGGGCTCTGGGTGTTTCTTGGCGCTTGAGGAACAACGCATAAGAGTTTCTGTGGTCGCTCACCAGCTTGGAGGAAGGAGCATCTGTTTATATTATTGCTGTTGTTTTAACATAGGTCACTCATCAGCACGGTATTTCTGGAAAGAGGCAGCATAAAAATCATATTAATGTGTTCCCTCAAAGGGAGCTGGCTGCCTGGAGCCTGTTTGCTATGCAAATCTTTTGTCCATAAACCACAAGTCAAAATGAGTTGGAATTTAGAGAGAAACACAGCTGTGTGGGTTGCAAGATTGCTCCTTTACCGTAAGCTCCTGAATTTACTGATTTTATTTTTCTTAATTGTCCTCCTTCCTTCCTTCCTGCCTGCCTCCCTCCCTCTCTCTCTCCTTCCCTCCTTCCACAAGTATTTATTGAACTTTTACTACATGCCAAGTACTGTTCTGGGTTTGGGAATGGTACAGTAAACAAAACAAAGTGTCAGCCCTCCTGGAGTCGACATTCTAGTGGAGGACACAGACAATGAACAGAGGGGCACAAAGTTTTAGGACGCCCTGCTTCCACATCAGTGGGGCTGACCTGGCATGAGACTTTTGTAGAGTGAGTGTGGAATCTTGATTGCATCATCTGAGCCTTGATCCAGCTACACCTGAATGAAGATAATCCTGGACTCAGGGCCTTCGGTCCATAAATTCCCTTTACTCGTTAAACCAGTTTGAATTGGGTTTTCTGTCGCTTGTAACTAAAAGTCTTGACTATGAGAGTAGGTTTGGCCCAACATTCTCATACCTAGCAGGACAGTTTCTAAAGTATTAAACCCTCCCTACTCCCTGATTTCACTGTTAACTTCCGATTTTTCCATTAAAGAAGCTAGGTCATGTATGTTTTTGATATTACTTTATACCAAAGCACATTACAGTACATTTTCAAGTTGAATCCTTAAGCCCTAAAAACAGGGTCTCAAGTGTCAACAGCAATTTAAAACCTTGTCTTTGGGATAACTCACATGGTAGTTAGGAATGCTGTTCACCAAATATTTCAGGTTTACCTTTTGAGTCCACAGCAAGACTGCACTTCCTCACCCTGTTTACAGTTATGGTCATATGAACTGCTTTGGCCAAAGAAGTGTTAAAGGATATGACGAGTGACCCTTCTATATAGACGCTTGGAGAGCCAGCGTGGGATGTTCTGTAGCTTCAGAGTCCTCAGGCGACCCAGGAGCGACACAGAGTAGGGGCAATAAATAAATGTCTGTTATTTTAAAGTCACTCAGATTTGGGGGTATTTGTTACCACAGCAGAGTCAAGCTCATCCTGACTGATATCAATAGAAAATACGAGTGTGTGCTGTACACAGTAAGAGTAAGTATTGTTTCTTGAAACTTTTATTTGTGTGTGTGTTTTGTATGTGGGGGGGGTATGTCTATGTGCATGCATGTGTTTCTTTTTTATGTCATTACAATGTTGTAATAAATATGTTTCTTACTGAGAATCATGGTTAAAAAGTGTCTAAATGCAGGGGTCTAGAACTTCGGAAAAAACTTAGGGTCCCCAAAAGAGCATCTAAAATACTTGGATGACAAGACAAGAGAGCTTGGGAGAAAAGGTCTAAGGAGGTGAATTTGGAGGGGTCAGTTTGAACGTTCTTCATGTGGAAGAAAAGGGTGTTTTCCAGCCATTCTCCACCTCTCTAGGGCAGGAGTCAGTGAACATTTTCTGTAAAGAGCCAGAGAGTAAATATTTTAGGCTTTGGGGGCCAAGAGGTCTCTGTTGCAACTTCTCAACTCCACTGATGTAGAGGGAAAGGATACAGAAGTGAGGACGCATGGCTGTGTTCCAATAAAACTTTATTTACAAAATAGGTGGCTGGCCAGAATTGACTTGCGGGTTGAAGTTTGCCAAAGCCTGCTCTAGGGTAGAGCAAAGAGGTTGAAACTGGCTGAAATACAGGAAGGACTTCCATTTTAGATCCCTGAGAGAACTAAAGATGAGCTGCTGTTAGAACAAAGCTCCCATCATCTACATTAGGGGTCAGTAAACCACGGCCCGTGGGCCAAATTCCAGCTGCTGTCTGTGTTTGTAAATAAAGTTTTATTCGTTTACGTGTCGTCTGTGGCTGATTTCATGCATTGACAGTAAAGTCAAGCAGTGGCAACAGAGACCATCCGAACCGCAAAGCCCAAAATATTTACTATCGAGCTCTTTACAGAAAATGTTTGCTGATTCCTGGCCGACACGGCCTCACACATGCCAAGGCTCACGTTCAAACGATGGTGTTTAGGGGCTCAGGGTGGACCTAGGGCCTTATCCAGAAAAGTCCTTAGAACAAAGGGAGCCCCAAGGAGAATGATATTTTTAATAAAGTAAATAGGACGAAAGCCAAAAACGAATCAAAGTAACCCCTGGCCCTGCACCCTGGAGAGATTCTGACCACAGTGACGCTCAAGAAATGAGTTCACAGCTAAGACGTGCGCTATAAATGTTAAAATAACAAGAACAATAAATAGTAATAAAACACAAAGCCACGCACCTCGTCTCCAGGGGCAGGACCTCCCAGGGTTTTGAGCTTAGAAGGAAGGAGGGAGCAGCTCTCACTCCCGATGGCCCGACTTGGCCAAGGGTTTGACCGTCCTACAGGGACCCAGTGGGCGAGGGCCAGAGCAGGAAGAAGTTCAAGTACAAGCAGACACTGGAGAAAGACAACCTCGGCCATGGAGACTCTAACTCCCCTGGGAAACAGGACCCAGATCCTGAGGTCACCACTTATTCTCCAGACCCTCAGTGCTCAGGGTGTTCTGTGCCAGCCCTGCCTGAGTTCTGAGTCAGCCCCTGGAACGCCGGCTGGTCCCACCACGAGCCACAGTGGAACGGCCCAGTGTCTTCCACACTGCGAGACCTCGCCAGGGCCACTGTTGGCAACTGATGGCTTGATCAGATTGTCCCAGCAGCTGCGCCCTCTGCGGCAAAGCCTGCAGAAGGTCTGAAAAGCTAAACCAAAACACACAATCGTCATATCAAGAGCTTGCTACAAAAGCTGACTAGGCAGATGGGAGCAACGATGCATTCCCTTCCTGCAACACACCCAGAAGGGCCTGGCGGGTCCCGTCCAAAATCAGCAAATGCCCAAACGATGACTGAGTGGAGGCAGGAAAAGTCTACACACACCCGAGCTTCCCAGGTCCCTGAGGAGCACTGGAGCACGTGGATCATCTGTCAGCACTTCTGCAGAGCCCCCGGGGCTCGGCCGACACCAGGCGGCCATCCGTGGGGACTCAGCGGACAGCAGGTGGGATAACTCCCCTCCCACAGAACAGAAACACCGAGGTGTGGGAGAGGTGGCTGAACTCTCCAGGGTGCTTGGAGTTGGTTAAAAACAGGGAGCTTGAGGTTTTCTAAAAATCCACCAGATGATCACCGCGAGTCCAGCCTCCCTGTCGACGCGGCCAACTCTTACATTGTTACTGGTAGTGCCGTGGAGTGGATTCCGACTCCTAGCGACCCTGTGGGCAGCAGAGCAGAACCCTGCCCGGTCTTTTCGCGCCATCCTCTCACCTTCTGGCGCTGTATCAGACAATGCTCGCTGCTGTTCATACAGTTTTCATGGCCAATTTTTTCAGAAGTGGGTGGCCAGGTCCTTCCTAGGTTGTCTTACTCTGGAGGCTCCGCTGAAACCTGTCCACCGCGGGTGACCCTGCTGGTATTTGAAGCCCCAGTGGCACAGCTTTCAGCGTCACAGCAACACTCAGCCACCACAGTGTGACAAGTGACAGACAGGTAGTGTGGTTCCCTGACAGGGGCACGAACCCGGGCTGCGGCAGTGAGAGCACCAAATCTTAACCACTAGACCCCCAGGGCTGGCTCACTTCCACCGCACTGAGGAAACAGCAGGCACTGTTCTAAGCGCTGTACACAGAAGATCTCTTTTAATCCACAATCCCCAATGGTGCAGATACCATAATTATCCCCATTTTACAGATGAGGAAACTAAGGCCCAGAGAGGCGAAGGCCCCCAGATAAAGGAGGGACCTTCCCACTGCTACCTGCAGGAGGCACGTTCTTTTTTAAGGACCAAGTGAATAGCCAGGACATGGTAAATGCAGCATCTTTATCGTTTATGCTCCTCTCCTTTCCTAGCTGACATCTCTTCTCAATACATAGCAGGCATGAAGCTCTGAGCCCTCACCTTGCAGTGCCAGGTGCCCGATGCACACTCTGTGTCCCTCTCCTCAGGGGCCCAACCCTCTGAACAGCCCCCTCACTATCCCATTGCTCAGATGAGGAGAGTGAGGCTGCCATTGGCCCGAAGCTAGTGCAGCCCTCACAAACCTGCCACAGAATCAGAGACGCCCACCACTGGAAGGGACCTTTGGGCACCTTGTCCCCAGCCCCGACCCCTGTCCTCACACACACTCACCTCCCTGTCTTGGCTGCTCCTGAGGCTCCCCCGGGCCAGCCAGAGACGACAGAGCAGGGAGGAGGCTCCGAGTCACAAGTTCACTCGGGGCCCAGGGCTTGGAGGCTCCATGACAACCCCGGGAGCCTTCAGCATCCACCCTGTTTGTTTCTGGCACAAGCCCACTTCCTGTACTTGAGAGAAAATGCATCTTTTTAATGAGAGACAAGGAGAGAGAGAGAACATGAGTGAGCAGCAAAAGATCAAAATAAAAGTGTGGGGAGGGCTCCAAGCCACCAAGAGGTTCTGTTACAGAAAGGCATTTTGACGAATTATGCGCAAATGAGGCAACAACATGTGGATTAAGTTTCCCTTAAAATTCTTACAGCTTCGGAAATTATCAAGGAGGAGTCACCGGGGACCAAATCGATTCTGGCTTCCCTCTGCGCACTTTGCTGCCATCATTTTTTGTTTGGGTATACGTCACGCTTGAAATCTTTCAGGGAGAAAACAGTTTGAACTAGAAGAAATTCATGCTGCGCACAAGCCGGCCTCCTGGGTGAGCCTTTCTGCCCACATCCCAGATCCAGGACTCCCCGTGGCCCCTGGTTGCAACATTCATTCAACAGCTGACAACACTTACCAGGCCCAGAGAGGGCCGTGCCTGGAGCTGGGCGCTTTGGTGGATTTTTCTCCTCGAGTCTCATGACAAATCTGTGAGGTATATACATTCTCTCCATGCCAGCAGAAGCTGAGACTTGGAGAGAGCAAGTTCATTTAGTCACTCAACAAACACGAGTACTTACTGCTTATGGTCACTGTGCTCAGGGCCGTATGCTAGGTCAGGATTTCTGTTGACACCCCTGACATTTGGGGCTGGATCATTCTTTGTTGTGGGGCTGTTCCGGGCACTGTAGGATGTTTAGCAGCATCCCTGGCCTCCACCCACCAGATCCTGTAGCATCTTCCCTGCAGTTGTGACAACTAAACAAGTCTGCAGACACTGTTAAATGTCCCCTGGGGGGCAAAGCCAGCCCTGGTTGGGGAGCGCTGCTCCACGTGGATTAACTCACGGAATCCTCCCCGTGAGGCAGGTCTACCGGTGTCCTCATCTACAGACGAGGGAACCTGGCTTGGGGAGGTTAAGTCGCTGGCCCTTCCCCAAGGTCACGCAGCTAGTGCCAGAGAGGGGACTGGAGCCCAGCGAGTCTCGCCCCAGTGCCCGGGGGTGTTAATCTTGGCCGCGTGGGTACATCTTTGAAGCTGTGCAGCCGGTTGCTGGAGGCCTTTGAGCTGTTGGATGAACTCAACTCCCAGGTTCTCTCAACTACATGAGAAGCGTCCCCAGATATTAGCGGGCCCTTTGCTCCACTCCCCAACTCTTCTCTAAGAGGGTCTTTCTGTTATAAAATGGCACTTTTCCTCAGATTCTCCACTGCCCCCTCCTTGGTGAGGAACGTTCTAGAAAGGATGTTAATAAGACCGCTAGTAACAGTCACTCCAGGATCGACAAGCGCTGTCCTAACATTAAGAACTGATGTCTATCGTGAACTCACCACTAAGCTCCAAGGGCTTTCATAATATTTCATTTCATCCTTGGGACAAGCCTTTGAGGTAAGGGTATCTCCATGTTACAAATGAGGAAACTGAGGCACAGAGAGGGGACGCAACCTGTTCCATGTCACACAGCTGGTAGGTGGCAGAGCCTGTACTCTTAACCACTGTGCTAAACCACTTCTCTTATAGTGCTTACCGGAGTGTTCTGGGCACTCGACACGTCGCTATGCGTTTATCTGCGCACCACAGCCCTGGCAGGTAGATAGTATCAGCCTATTTTAAGGATTTAGAAACTGAGTCCCAGAAGGATTAAAGAGCCTGCCCAGGCCACAGAGCTGAGGAGGACCAGAGCCAGGATTTGAACCCACAGCTCCTCCCACCGCACCACGGGGCATGCTGGTCTCCCTGCTGGTGCCCCCTGACCGGCCCTCTCCCCCAAACACACTGGGCCGCCGGCAGGCTCGGGGCTCGGGGAAGACGGGACGTCTTACCCAGCTCCCACCGCTCACCGCGTAGTTGTTGACACCAAAGGGAACCATCAGAAATGGCGCTGCCAGGTGGCCAGGCAGATGGCGAGTCAGGAGGCTGAGGGGCCGGCAGACAGAGCTTCCCCCCAGGGTCACCGGCTCGCCCCGCGGGTCGCCGGGGCAGGCCCCATTCCCCGCCCTCAGCTGTGGGGGCCTCGCCCGTGAGAGGCCTGGGCTGCTCCGGCCTGGTCAGCGGGGGACAGCCGGCCACAGCCCCCAGTGCCACCAGCCGCCTGGAGCTCTCCCCGCTCCCTCTGCCGGCCTGTTGCCTCCCCCCGCAGAGTCCTTGGCTTGGGCCTGGCCACCCGCACAGAACAAGGCGTTTAACCCCTCGAGGGCCAGAGGCCGAGCCAGCTGGGCCTGAGCCCTGATTAAATGGATGATCTTCGTGCCTGTTCTTTTATATCCTTACCACCATTCGAGGTTTGGACTTGTGCCTATAAACTGTGTGACCTCAGTAATTGCTGTTATTTTCATTTATTTTTTTATTAGTAATAGTAGTATTTGCAGAGTGGTGAAGAATGTGGACTCTGGATCCAGACACCCCCGGGGGGACTCAATCCTGGGTCCCCACTTAAGACCAAAGTGATCTTGGGCAAATGATTTAACCTCTCTGTTCTTCAGTGTGCTCATCTGTAAAATGGTGAATCACGAGACCCACCCTCCAGGGCTGTTAGTATTATAAGAGGGGACGGAGGGAAGCACTTACAACCACTCCTGTACACAGCAAGTGTTCAATAAATGTTAGCTCTGACTATTGATTTGTGTTTCTGCCCATTCTGTCCAGGAAGCCCTCTATCTATTTACTTATGTTTTTAAATTTGGGTGAGTCCCTAACAGGCCAGATCAAGCCTTTTCTCCTCCATGAAGATTTCTGGGATACCAGGGTGGGCATATCATACTTTCCGAGTATCTTCTTATAGATCCTTGCACAAGATTGGGCACGTAGCAGATCTTTCATCTAATAATAATTACAAATGGCTAAATTTTATTGAACTCTTACTATATATCCAGGACTGTTTCCTGTTTAACACATATTATCTTATTTTACTCTCCCCTCAAACTTCACGTCTCAACAATATATCCATTTTACAGACAAGGACACTGAGACTCAGAGAGGTTAACTGACTTACCCCAGACCCTAGCAATAATAAATGGGACAACCCATTTATTGATAAACTTCCCGGAGTGGGGGGCAAACCCAGTATGCAAGGTAGCAAGGCTAGAGTTTTCGCTGCACCATCTCTTACAAATAGAAGGCAGAAAGCAAAGAACTCCGATGTCTAAGAATATCAGCCCTGCTTTCTCATAGCAAACTCGGCTGCAAACAAATTAGTTTCTGTGGTAAAGATTTACCGTAAATCATTCTCTTTCCCTGGCAGATGCGTGTATTGGTAAGGACATTTTCCACTGCAAATGACAGGAAATTTAGCTCACAGTGGTTTAAGTAAAAAGGGGAGCTTACTGACTCACATAACTGGAAACCTTAGGAGTAGCTAGCTTCAGACATAGCTTGATCAAGGGATTTGAAAATTAATAAACTCATTACCTCTCTCCCTCTCTCTCTTAGTTTTGCTTTCCTTCATGTTGCCTTCATTTTTGGGGATCCTCTCCTCCAGACCACTGGGAAAGATGTTCCTTGGTACTTTCAGCTTGACCCCCTGCAACCCCTGCCAGCGGTAAAATAGTATCTTTCTCCTAATAGTACCAGCTAAAATCCAGGAATTATTCTGATTGGCTCAGCTTGGGTCATGTGCCCATCCCTGAACCAATCACAGTCACCACAGTGATGCTGTGCACTCATTGGCCAGATCTGAGTCAAGCCTGAGTCTATGGCAGGGAGGGGAGTCAGCTCCTCCTGAACCACGGGGACTGAGAGTAGGGAGGGAGGGTTTCCCAAAAGGACAATCACTATGTTCTCGTGTCAAGAAGGCCGAATGGACCTGGACTGGCAACTTACAGCCCAGTAGCAGAGAGAGATGTATGAGCTCATCATGAAACTATGGGGTAACAGAAAAAATAATGAAAGAGTACAACACACAGAATGAGAACAGAGGCAAGAGCACCCATGAGAGTGGGTGAGGGGCTCCTCGAGGGGAAACCAAGGCAAGTGACCAAAAGAAGAGGAAGGAATGTCAGCCTGCCCCAAACCTCCGCCGTCTCTCTGGGCCTGGCCTGGAATGGCACGCCTGGAAGAACCAATGACCTGGTTCCCTTCACAGCACTCCTATGAGGCAAGGTATGCCCATTGCAAAGACCCTTTGAACAACTTGCCCGGTGGAGCAGCACTGGAGCTTAAACCCAGGCAGTGGGCTGCCGAGTCCTAAACACTACAGCGATTATCCCTCCCTGGAGAGGCAGACTCTGAACCACATGATTAACTTGTCCATGAAGGAGCAGTTCCCATCCTCACGTTGCTGTAAGTACCACGAGCTGATGCCCAGAATTCCAGACAACAGCCCTCACCTCCACACCCCTACTTCGTAAAGACACTTTGTCCTCCCCGCACCCTTCTGTTCCTAAATCTGACCACTTCCCTCTCCCCAGCTCCTTCTCACTTCCACAATCAGAAGGAGACTCCACCTTCTAGATTTTTCTCCCATCTATCCCCTCCTCTCCATCCCAAGGCCAATACTTAGTTCAGGACACACCCTCATGTCTTGCTGGAATGATGCACAGCCTCTGACTGTCCCTCTGTCCCTCATCTGTCCCCTCCAAAGTCTGCCCATTGCACTCTGAGGAGAACATTATGCAAAATCACTGGCCTGGATTCTTCAAAAAATGCCAATGTTTTGAAAGACAAAACAAAAACACACAAACGATCAAAAAAACCTGAGGACCTGCCCCAGATTCAAGGAGACCAAAGAGATATGACTAGTAAGTACAAGGCAGGATCCTAAACTAGAGCCTGGACTGAACATGATAAAAAATCTGATAAAAAAGACATTATGGAGACAACTAGGGAACTCTGAGGATGGACTGAATATTAGTAGAGAGTAGTATGGTATTAATAATAAATGTCCTGAGTGTGATAATAGTATTGGGGTTGTGCAGGAGAACGTCCTTGTTCTTAGGAGATACACACTGTGGTCACCAGTATCCAAGAGGCCCCAGTGATCTCTGCTTCCTGGTCCTCACACCCCTGTGAGGTCCCCTCCAACATAGTATTAGGGTTGGTCTGTGTGACCAATAGAATTTGGTAGAAGTGAAGATATGTCACGTCTGAGATTAGGTTATAAAGACTGTGGCTTCCATCTTGCCTTCTTGGTGCCTCGTTGTCCCTCCCACCCCCCTCTCTCTCTCATCACTTGCTTTGGGGGAAGCCAGCTGATGTGTCATGAAGAGACCCACGGGGAGAGGAGCTGAGACCTCCCACCAACAGCCACGTTCGTGAGCTCAACAACGCCCAACATGAGAGGAGCCCCAGCCAACACCTCGATTCCAGACTAGTGAGAAGCTCTGAAGCAGAGGACCCAGCTAAGCTGCATCCAGATTCCTGCCCCACAGCACTGTGATATAATAAACATTTGGGGTTTTTTAGCCATTAAATTTGGGGGTCATTTGTTATGCAGCAATCGATAACTACTACACACACTGAAATATTTAGGGGTGAAGAATCAGGATGTCTGAAAGTAACTCTCAAATGGTTCAGCAAAAATTTATAGAGAAAGAGAGTGATAAAGCAAATGTGGCAGACTTCTAACAACTGGTGAATCCATGGGACAGGTGTACGTTCATTGTACCATACTGATAAATTTTCTGTAGGTTTGATATTTTCTCAATTAAAAAACTGGAGAGAAAAAGAGAAGAGTATAGACTTTGGAGCCAAGCTGCTTGGGTTTGAATCTGGACTCTATTTACCAGTTCTGTGCCCTTGGGGTTACTTCACCTCTCTGTGTCTCAGTTTTCTCATCTGTATAATGGGGAGGAAAATAGCATCTATCTCATAGGATCGTGCTGATGGTTAAATGGATTGACGTATGTACAGCTCTTAAATCAGGGCCTGGTTCCCCCAAAGAGTCCGCTTTACTACATCGTGTTCATTTTGTACCTGAGCCTATAGCACAGAGACCTGGCAAATAGTAAGCCTGCAAGAAATATTTGTAGAACGAATGGATGAATGAAAGAGTCAGTTTTCTAACCAGTGGTTTGCAAGGTCCTCTTGGTTTTGAAGAGTTCCTCTGCTAGCTCACGTGGCCAGAAAAATCTCTCTGGAATTCAAGAATTCCAAAATGCCTTCCTGGAAGCATGCCCTAAAAGGTTGGATTAAAAAAGAAAAAAAAAATCGAAGCATGATGAAATACGTGCACTGGACTCTCAAGTGTAGAAAACCAAGGAGAGAGAAACAATTATAGGTTTCTGTTACAAACAAGGTCATTCTCTAGACTGGTTTTCTGTGTGTCAGATGGAAAACTGCCACCAATCCCCAAACAAAAGTTTGTATAAGGTAATAGTAATTAACCTTACCAAGTGCGTCCACTGTCCCAGGCTCTGTTCTAACTGCCTTATGTCTAGTAATCCGTTGAATCCTTATAAAAACCCTAGAAACTAGTATTACTATTCTTTTCAATTGAGGCACAGAGAGGTGAAGTAACTTGCTTAAGGTTACACAGCTTTGGAAGTTGTGATCTCAGTCTCGGATCAAATCCTTATAAGTTAAAAATGTATACAGATTATAAAATCCTTATTCTCCAGGAAGTTCCTCCTATAGGTTCATGTACATGAGTTCAACCCAATGCCCCAACCAGCAGAGATTTTTTTCCTTCTGAAACGTGAGCTAGATACATCTGTACTTTTTATATACACAAAGGGATTTATTACTTTGCAGTCAAACTGCTCCAGAGCCGTGTTGTCTTTTTCTTCACAGAGCAAGACTATCATAAATTAAAAGGCTCCCCATTCGGCCTGGCACTTAGCTGGGCCACTTAAAATCACTTTGGACT
The DNA here is from genome assembly GCF_020826845.1 of Diceros bicornis minor. Lineage (NCBI taxonomy): Eukaryota > Metazoa > Chordata > Mammalia > Perissodactyla > Rhinocerotidae > Diceros > Diceros bicornis. Next base: position 14,585,755 of record NC_080758.1, read on the forward strand.
CTCCCCTCAACTGACCTTTCCAAACCATTTTACAAGCATCTCTGCTTCTGGGACCCGAGTGAGGTTGATCACAAAAGCTTTACTCTTGTAAACAGAGCCACAAATTATTCCAGGCACGAGGGAAAAAAGAAATCCTCAAGTCAGGAAACTGACACCCTGGCTAGAGTTGCATCCTGGGAGCAACAGAACTGTCAGGGGGCGTGGGGGATGCCTGTCTGGTTATTCTGGGACAAGTGGGTCGGGGGAGGAGCCAGCCTCATTCTCCCATCTTGCCTGGAGAGGGTTTGGGGCAGTTTTCCTCAATTGACGTCTTTTCACCTCACCCAAGGAGCAATATTTAATATCCATGTGTCATGGGGAGAAACGCATCAGCCTTTGTGAGAGGAAATGGTGTCCCTTTTGTCCCCAAAACCAAATGCTGTCATTTCCCCTCAAAGTATCTGATTGGAAAATGATGATACTGATAATAGCCACTATTTAATAAGCCCTTATTATGTCACAACCTCACTTAATTATCACTATCACTTCTACTCATTAAACATATACTGCTACTACTATTTATTTATTTGACATATATTGAGAGCATGCTATGTGCCAGGAACTCTTCTAAGCACTTAACGTGATTTATTTAATTCATATAGCAGCCCTTTAAGCAGGGACTAATATTAGCCCTGTTTTTACAGATGGGGAATCTGAGGCACAGAGAGGTGACGTCATTTGCCCAAAGTCACACAGCCACTAAGTGATTTACCTCTCCGCTAAGGTCCATGCTATCTATCATGGTCCCCGTTTTCCAAGACAGGAGGATGAGTACGGGGGGGGGGTGCCCTGAAGACAGTCATAATAATAACAGTAATTAATACCATTACCATTTGTTCAGCATTTCTTATGTGCCAAGCATTTTGCAAGCGCAGTCCCATTTCATCCTCACAACAACCCCACAAGATAGGTGCTATCACTAAGCCATTTAATGAAGGAGACAGAGGAGAGAGTGAAGGTCACACAGCCAGTAGCACATGCAGCAGCAAGGATTCAAATCTAGGCTGAGTAATTCTGTGGGTGACAGCCTCTGCAAGCAGATGCTACAAATTGTTCCCAGCAGGCTGCCCTGAGGGGCATCAAACAGGAGCCTGGAACTCTGCCCCAAGCAACTCCCTCTACAGAGTGCACGTTTGGCTTTGAGTAGAGCTGGGATTCAGGGGAAACGTGCTCTACACCTCAGCTAAGTCTCTCCTCTCCCGCCTGGACTAGTGCACCAGCCTCCCCCTGGCCTCCCTGCCTCCAGGCTCAGCGTCTCCAGTCTGATCTCCTACCACTGCCCTTGGGTATCATGAGAACATAACCAGGGGCTTTGTTTATTCACATAAGGTGTGCAGCAAATATGTATCAGATGAATGAATAAATTCTAAAACACAAATTGGGCCACAGCCCTTTCCTCGCTGAATCACTTGACATACAAGGCCTCTGGTGTCCTGGCTCCTGCTCAATTCTCCAACTTTGCTCGACCACCCAATTCCCTGTGCTCCACTCATGTGAGCACCTTGATGTGTCCTAACATGCCATTTATGCCTCTGGGCCTTTGCTCCTGCTGTTCCCTCTGCCTGAGATTCCCTTCCCCCACTCCAGTTCCTCTGTCCCACCGGATGAACTCTCATCCAGTCCACATAACAGGCTGAAATGAACCATGTTCTTTGAGGGTTTAATGGACGAACACCTGTTGTCTGTACCTGTCCACCATCCATCTCTTCTTGTCTAACAGTATCACAACTTTCCTTTGGAGAACCACTTCTTCTTCTCTCTCCACCCACATCATTTGGATGGAGTGATCACCCACCATGTATGAAGGGATGAGCACATGTCCCAAGCCTGGCCAATCAGAGCCTTGTCCCATCAGCCACCGTGATTGGTTCAGGGATGGGCACATGTCCAAAGCCTGGCCAATCAGAGTCTTCCTTGTTTCATCCCCAGCCACTGTGATTGGTTCAGGGAGGAGCACATGTTCCAAGCCTGGCCAATCAGAGCCTTGTCCCATTCCTGGCCATCTGATTGGCTCAGGGAGGGGCACATGACCTAATCTGGACCAGTGAGAGTCAACGCTGTCACTATGGAGGAGCCTTTGGGAAAAGGAAGAGCCCTGTGGGACTAGGGATGCCGGAGCTGACCCCACGCTCCTCATGCTCCTCATGCTGACGTTGCTGTCTAAATCCACGGTGATGCGTTGTCGCCTTACCCGCCAAATTCATGGAGGTGTGGCCCGCCAACCAGCAGCTGCCGGCGCCACCGCTTAGGGACTGTGTGACCACAGGGCACTCCCTCGCTCCTCTTCCGATGTTCTTCTGCCGCCCCAGCTATCCAAACGGGTCCCTTTCTGCCTCACCTGCCGGGAGCTAACGTTTATTGAGTCCTTACGACATTCCCAGCACAGAGCCAAGCACCTAGGACGCCCTCCCTCATTTAAATCTCTAATGACCCCATGAGGAAGGTACCCATCAGTCTTCCCATTCTACAGAGGCAGAAATGGAGGTTCCCAGAACGTAAGCCCCTTGCCTGTCCTTAGTAGAGCTGGGGTTTAAACCCATTCCAGATCCCACACCCTCTAAAACCATGCGTGGCCTGCTGGGGGGAGGTAGAGGTGGTGGCACCGGGCTTGAAGGATGCTAGTATTTAACCACGTGGACACTGCAAGGTGGTCATGGGAATAAAAAGAGGGTATACCAGGTGGGAACTAGGCGGACAAAGCCCTGGAGGTGGGAACGAGGGGGCCACACAAGTCCATTTGACTGATGTGTGGGAGGGCAGAAGTAGGATATGGGGGGGTGAAATTAAAAAAACAATCCAACTACTTAATCTCATCCCGTCCCCCGGATTCCTGAGAGGTCCCCCAGCTAGGCACACTGGGTAGTTAAGGCAGCCCTGTGGCTTTTCTGGCTGCCGAGCTGGCACCCTGAGTAAATTTCAGGGGATACGAGATCACAGCACTGAGGACACAGTGTTCGAGCTATTTGTGGCCACATGAATTAATCTCTTCCATGTGCAAAGATATTTCCATAATTCTCCTGAGACTCCTATTGGTGGGGAAGGCGAACGCTTCATTGGCTTGGACCGCTTCTCCTGGCGACACTCAAGCCAAATCCGGCTACTCCTACAGCCCGGAGATGATTGCTCAGTGGTCAGCGAAAAATCGACCCAAATTGCAACCCCAGGGCTCGACTGCAAAGAAGCAGAGTCAGCCACTTCAGAGATGGTGCCCTGAAATACGTCACTGGGGTCCGAGTTCCAGGTCTGAGTATGTGGAACGGATTTAAAAGCTTACAATTAAGAATAACAGCTCATATTTATTGATGCTGAATATCTACCTGCCAGGCACTGTTTACTCACACGATCTCATTTAATCTTCACAACAACCCTATGAGAAGGTAATATCATTAGCCCCATTCTACAGAGAAGAATACTGAGGCCCAGCAATGTTAAGTAACACACCAAGGTTTCGGAGCTGGTAAGTGGATTGAATAAAGGCATTTGGCTCCAGAACTCATGCTCTCAGCCACCATGCTACCAGCCTCTTTTTTTTTTTAAAGACTTTATTTTTTTAGAACAGTTTAGGTTCACAGCAAAATTGAGAGAATGGTACAGAGATTTCCCATATATCCCTTGCCCCTACACATGCATGGCCGCTTCCACCATCAACATCCCACCAGAGTGGTATATTTGTTACAATCAATGAAACTGCATTGACACATCATTATCACCCGAAATCCATGGTTTACATTAGGGTTCACTCTTGGTGGTGTACATTCTATGGGTTTGGACAAACGTATAATGACATGTACCCATCATTATAGAATCACAGAGAGCAGTTTCACTGCCATAAAGCTCCTCTGTGCTCCGTCTATTCATCCCTCCTTCCCCCAACCCCTGGCAACCACAGATCTTTGTACTGTCTCCATAGTTTTGCCTTTTACAGAATGTCATATAGTTGGAATCACACAGTATGTGATTGGCTTCTTACACTTTGTAATACGCATTTAAGGTTTCTCCATGTCTTTTCATGGCTTGATAGCTCATTGCTTTCTTCCTTTCTTTCCTTTCTTCCTTCCTTCCTCCCTCCCTCCCTCTCTCTTTTTTATTTTTTTGTGAGGAAGATCGGCCCTGAGCTAACATCCATGCCAATCCTCCTCTTTTTGCTGAGGAAGACTGGCCCTGGGCTAACATCTGTGCCCATCTTCCTCCACTTTATATGGGACGCCGCCACAGCATGGCCTGACAAGCGGTGCGTCGGTGCACGCCCGGGATCCGAACCCGGGCCGCCAGCAGCAGAGCGTGCGCACTTAACTGCTACGCCACGGGGCCGGCCCCGCTCATTTCTTTTTAGTGCTAAACAATATTCCACAGTCTGTTTATCCATTCACCTACTCAAGGACATCTTGGTTGCTTCCAAGTTGTGGGAATGACGAATAAAGCTGCTATAAACATCCATATTATGTAGGTTTTTGTGTGGACGTAAGTTTTCAACTCCTTTGGGTGAATACCGAGGAGCACAATTGCTGTATCATATGGTAAGAGTATGTTTAGTTTTGTAAGAAACTGCAAAACTGTCTTCCAAAGTGGCTGCACCATTTTGCATTCCCACCAGCAATGAATGAGAGTTCCTGTTGCTCCACATCCTCGCCAGCATTTGGTGCTGTCCAGCCTACTTTAAAAAACGTAATGAAACACCAGCACCTCCTCTAAGACATCCACTGCTGCTAAAAAAGAAAAGATTCAGGGGCTGGCCCAGTGGCATAGTGTTTGGGTTCGTGCACTCCACTTCGGTGGCCTGGGTTTCGCAGGTTTGGATCCTGGACATGGACCTATGTACCGCTCATCAAGCCATGCTGTGGTGGCGTCCCACATACAAGATAGAGGAAGATGCACACGGACGTTAGCTCAGGGTCAACCTTCCTCACCAAAAAAAAAAAAAAGAAAAGAAAAGATTCAATCTGCATTTTAGTGCCAGTCTGGGGTCAAGTCCAGGCCCACGTCTTCACCAGCTGGTTTTCTAGAAAGTTTGGCATTGAAAAGACTTGACTCGACTCTCAGCTTTACTACTAACAACTCCGTGACCCTGGACGAATCCCTCCCCTTCTCTCAGCCTCAGTTTTCTCATCTATAAAGTGGACAACATGACTGCTAGTTGGCCAGGCAATTAAAGACTATACATATGACACACCCAGTCACATGACGCCAGTGGTTCTCAGCTGGGGGTGGTCTTGCCTTCCTGGAGGCATTTGGCCGTGTCTGGAAACATTTTTGGTTGTCACAACTTGAGGGGTTGAGATGCTACTGGCATCAGGTGGATAGAGGCCAAGGATGCTGCTAAATATCCAACAGTACTCAGCCCCCCAGGACAGAATTACCCTAAACGTCCACAGTGCCAGGCAGAGAAACCCTGTGGCAGGCGTTCCCAAGTGAGCTCTAGAGTGAATACTATCGTTTCTCGGTCAAGGTGAGGACTAGATGGGCTGATATTTACATAAGGGTCTGGCACAGAGCCAGGCACAGAGTAGACTCTTCAACAGTTTGCTTTCTCCTGGTCTGCTTCTCTCCCATCAAGTCCAAAATGAAAGGCGAAAAGGACAAAAGTGTCCTGTGCAATTGTTTATCACTTTCTCTTTTAAACTGCACCTGCGCCTTCTCTGCAGATTTTCTCACAATGTACAATCTAGAAACCAAACCGCAACCTCCTTTTTCGTCGTCATCTCTCTTCCGGTGACCTTCTGGCCCTTCCTGCAGCATCACTCACTCTCTGTCCTGTCTCTCTCCTCAAACCTCACAGAAGTCTCCCCCTGGGCAGGGATCACAGAGCATCGTGCATATGAGTCTGACTTGGGTTCTCAAGTCAACAAAACCTGATGGTCACCCTCTCTGTAGACCAAGCAAGTCAATTCACCTCTCTGAGCCTGTCTGCTCATCTGGAAGATGGGATTAATCAAATGCAATAATATATGAAAAGCTCTTAGCATGGAACCCAATAAATGGCAGCTATTATCATTTGTCTTTTATTTTTATCAAAGATCATATAATACATGTATGTGATTTTAAAATTCATATAATAATATAGAATTGATACTTAAGAGAAATCTCACCTCCAGCCCAGTTCTCCAGGGGCAACCACTGTCAACTTTTTTAGCTGTTCCTTCTGGTAATGAGCTCCACATCTCTAGCTACTATGCTGACGCGGCAATTTCTTGATGTGTCAGTTTTAAGTTTGATATTACAGGCGCTCCCCCTCTCCTGTTTCACCCAAATCAGAAGCATATTTTCCTAGAATCACAGAATCTTAGCAATGGAAAAGATCTGGACATTATCTAATCCTGGTATTTCCAGACTTTTGCATTCCACCCACTGGCAATTTTATAAAGGACACTGGAACACCCAAATATAGGAAGGACAGGGTCTCGGGGACAGTCCTTGAAATAAACAGCAATTTCAGTTTTTGGACTGTAACCTCAGTCCTCTGTGCCCCGGCACACAGACCAGTGTTTGTGAACCTCTGCTCAAGTCCTGCGTCCTCGCTCAAAGCTGGAACACTTGTGTCATCACCCAGGCTCTGCTTGAATGCTTCTGGGGACGGTCCACTCACTGCTGCATGAGGGAGCCGCCTTGCAGCCTTAAAAGCTCTAACTCCTGTGGAGCTGGAACTTGCCTCGCAACCTTTTATCATATGATCCTAGCTCATTCCTGAGAACTCTAATTTCCTCAAAAAGTGGCTTTTCTCCTTTACACTCTCCACCCACAAGTTTATTCTCCTGCCTGACATCCAACACTAAAGATCACTCCACCAATCGCACTGCACTTCTTCCAGCCTCCAGGCGTGATCTTCCTTCTCCAGACACGTCCTGGCTCCCTCAGATGAGCTTCCAGAGGACTATGGGATCCCGACCCTTCAACGGTTAGTTTGGCCTGCCCTCTCTTCCTTTCAGCTTTAAGGGAAACCTTTAAGTGACTTTTTTATTATTGTTATTATTTTCTGTACAACTTATTTGTGATGGCAAAGCACGTCTCCAGGCCTCTCCCACCCTACCGTTCCCTGAGCCTGCTCCAAACCCTCAGGAACAATGCTTCCATTTTGCTATTTTCTCACAAATTTCTCTCCTTATGATAGTCTGCCCTTGCTAAAAGTAGTTGTTGGCAGCAAGACCTGCATGTAAAGCAGCCTGGGTAGGAGAGCAGGGCCAGGACACAATGTGCTCTTGTTGGAGGGAGGAATTTGCTTGTAGTTCAGAGGTAGAGGCCCTTGACATCAGCGCAGTGCCGCTTCCGGGCCACACAACCTTCTAGAACCCCTTCCACAAAGCCGTCCCTGAAAGCCCCCCTCCCATCAGCATCCTGACCTGGCAGAGGAGGAAAGGGAGACCCCAACGCCGCTGAGGTCAATTTTTCATGAGCCAATGTAACATCACCGCCCCGAGCGTTGGTGATTTCACATGCCCAGTGCTGTGTGCCAGGCACCCCACAAAGCGCAGCTCTCATCCCGGAGACAGCTCCCCGAGGGCACAGGCCAGGGGGTGGTGACGGATCCAGGCTCTGGAATCAACAAGACTGGGCTTCAAATCCTCTCTCTGCCACGAACTGGCTGCCTAAGACTGTGAACCTCTCTGAACCTCAGTCTTCTCATCTACCAAATGGCGACAACAGTACTGACCGCACTCAAGTGAGGAGCTAATGAGACATGTAAAGCACTCGTCACAGCACCTGACACCTAGCAGGTGCCCAATAAATAGTAGATGTTATTACTCTTCTCATCCCCATTTATATAGGACAAAATTAAAGCTCATGGGGTTTAAAAGTGGCTAAAGCAGTTCTTGAAAGATCAGAGACTCATGCCTACAGCAGACTTCTGCTGACAGTTTCAAGTTCCCCTTTTTCCATTCATTCAAACTCATGTCCCTGAACTCACTGAACAGAAGGATGAAGCCAATAAGAGCAGTCTCTGCGCTGGACCGCCTGGGTTCAAATGCCACTTCCTCCACTTCAGAGCTGTGCAATCCTGGGCAAGACATCTGCCTTCTACACCTCAGTTTCTTCATCTGGAAAGTGACACTAATTAAAGTACCTGCTTTACGGAGTTGCAGGAGAGAGTAAATACACGGGAAGGGCTCAGAACAGTGCCTGCAGCACAGCAAATGCAAGGTAAGTATTATCTGTCAATATTACTGGTAATAATTGTAAGTGTTTATTGATTGAAAACCTGCTATGTGTACTTTATGCATTACCTCACTCGATCTTCACAAACCCTGGGAGTGAGGTCCTATCAACACACCCATTTTATAGATGATACATCTTAGAGTTCAAGATTAAGTGAATTGCCCAAGGTCACACGTTCAGTTCGAGGGTATGCACGCCGGGAATTCAGCTCTGACGCTACAGCACTGACCCACTGTGCCACACCGCCTCCCCCGCTGCAGCGGGAATTCCCAGGGGGGCTCAGATGTCACACTATTCGCTGGGCACCTGTTCCTCTGCAAGGCCATCTGCTCACCAGCATCTGGTGATTTTCCTGACTGAGAGAAGGGGCTTCGGCAGATTCCAACCAAGCACACCGCGCCAGCTCTGCTCCCAGACTTCGCTGAGTTTCAGACCTTCTGTGCGTCAGCAGACACACAGGTCAAGGGGCTCCCTCCCCGAGGCACTGCTTGGCGACAATAAAGCAAAATGATGGTAGCTGAAGAGGGGCCCACTTTCTTGCCCAAGACACAGCGATCGCATGCCCTGTGAACTGGTCCACTGCGGGCCCCAAATGACCTGAACTTGTTTATTAGTCTCAGGTATCCCATGGCGCATGCTCTCTCCCAGAACAGCTAGGAAGGACCACCCCGAGGATAAAGAACCCAGGACGTGCAAAGCAACAACATGCAGCAACCATGGTAACCTTTCCCCCACCAAGGCCTTATATATATATTTATATTTATTTATGTATGTATGCATGTATGTATGTATGTATGTATTTATTTGCCGAGGAAGATTAGCCATAAGCTAACATCTGTTGCCAATCCTCCTCTTTTTTGCTGAGGAAGATCGGCCCCGAGCTAACATCCGTGCCCATCCTCCTCTATTTTGTATGTGGGACGCCACCACAGCATGGCCTGACAAGTGGTGTGTCAGTGTGCACCTGGGATCCAAACCTGCGATCCCCAGGCCGCCGAAGCAGAATGCGCGAACTTAAGCACTGCGCCACCCGGCCAGCCCCTACCTTGTATTTAGTTTTGATTGCATTTTTAAAACAGATTCTATATTTACATGATTCAAAAATTAAAATTATAAAGGAAAATAGTAAAAAAGTCTCCTTCCCATCCCGCTATCCCCTCATAGCCACTTTCATTAGTTTCCTGTGTATCCTTTCAAAATTCCTTTATGTAAATAGAAGCAAATACGAATGTATATTCCTATTCACTCCACTCCCCCCTTTTCTTTTAATGAAAAGTAGCATGCTATATCACTTCCTTTTTGCAATATTTTTCTGGAGGTTTTTACCAAATTAGTGCTGAGAGAGTATTGTCATTTTTACAGCTGCATAGTATTCCACTGTATGGGTAAACCACAATCTGTGCAGTTCTCTATCTGTGAGCATTGGGATTGTTCCCAAACTTCTGTTGTTACAAAGAATGCTACAATAAAGACCTCCATATGCTACTCTGCACATGGACAATTGCAATAAATTCCTGGAAGTGGGATGACTAGGTTAAAAAGTGGGTGCATGTGGAATTTGGATGGACCCTGCCAAACTGCCCTGCAAAAGAACCCCACAGATACACACTCTCACCAGCAACAGATGCGAGCGCGTGTTTCCCCACAGCCTCACTAGCAGAGCGTGTTAACAAATTCTGGAAGTTTTGCCAATCTCCTGGGTACAGTTTTAATTGCATATGTCTTATTTTAAGTGCGACTGAACATCTTTTCACATATTTAAGAGCCATTTGTACTTCCTTTCTGTGAATTGCCTGTTCATATCTTTCATCCATTTTTCTAACAGATTCCTGTTATTGTTTTCTTATCATATTCTAGGAACTCTATTTTATATGCTAGAGAAACCGCCTCTTTTCTGTGATAAGAACTGAAAATATTCTTCCCAGTTTGTCATTTGTCTTTCAATTTTGCATATGGCGTTCTTGCTATGCTGACGTGTTTTATTTTTACATAGGGCCAGTCACCAATCTTTTCTTTCCCATCCCTTGAGTTTTTGAATAAATCATAAATTCAGGGACTGAATTCTGTCCTTCAAAAAGGTGTGTTGAAGTCCTCACCGCCAGTACCTCAGAATGTGACGTTATCTGGAAATAGAGTCTTTGCAGATGTAATCAGTTAAGATGAGGTCATAGTGGAGTGGGGTGGGCCCTCAATCCAATATGGCGGGTGTCCCTGTAAGAAGATGGCCGTGTGGAGACACACGGGGAGGACACCATGGGATCACAGAGGCAGAGACCACAGCGATGCAGTTACAAGCTGAGGAACACCAGGGATGGGCGGCCACCACCGGCAGCTGGAAGAGGCAAGGTCTCAGTGGGAGCATGGCCTTGCTGACACCTCGACTTTGGGCTTCTAGCCTCCAGAGAGAACATATTTCCGTTGTTTTAAGCCACTAAGTTTGTGGTATTTTGTTACAGCAGCCCTAGAAAACTAATACAGAGTCTTCCCTCTGAATTTCCAGTCTAACACTGCTCTGCCTCGTTCCTCCAGATTCTGGAAATTAAGGATGTGAAACAATGGAAATGTCATATATTGGTGAGAGACAGAGGGCCCAGTTACTCCAGTCACAACCTTGAAGGAAGGGACAAAGGAATGGAGAAAATGACCCAATTAGGGCCTTCCTAAATGATAGTGTTAAGAAAGTAGGGACCACCGGTGAGAAAGTATCACCTTGACCCAAATATCATGAACTTGAGAAGAGCTTTCATCTGCAGCTGCTCAAACCTTAGTCCTTCCCAAACTCTGCCGTATTCGTGTCCCCCAACACATGCCACTGTCACTCCCTTAATATTTTCTTTAAATTGATTTGCTTTTTAAAACTTAAAAATAAACTTAAATTAATATACCTAAACAGGAAGTGTTTTTAAATCACAAATATAAATCACTGCCAAAAAAAGAAGGCAGTTAGAAAAATAAATATGATGAGCGGGTGGCCCCGTGGCTTAGCGGTTGAGTGCGCGCGCTCCGCTGCTGGCGGCCTGGGTTCGGATCCCGGGCGCGCACCGACGCACCGCTTCTCCGGCCATGCTGAGGCCGCGTCCCACATACAGCAACTAGAAGGATGTGCAACTATGACATACAACTATCTACTGGGGCTTTGGGGGAAAAAAAAAAAAGGAGGAGGATTGGCAATAGATGTTAGCTCAGAGCCGGTCTTCCTCAGCAAAAAGAGGAGGATTAGCATGGATGTTAGCTCAGGGCTGATCTTCCTCACACACACACACAAAAATATGATGAACCCACAGGCAAGAGGTTCAGTCTCTCCAGAGCCCGCCGCCTGCCTGGGGACTCTGTTATTCAAGGAGAATCAGCAAGTGCGCAATCTTCACCACCACCTAGCACCAACTTGGAACTTTCTTCTGGATTTAAAAGATTTGAAAGTGAATGGAAATTTGATTTTTAAAATTCACTATGTGATTTAACGTTGTCCAGTGCTCTGTTGGTATAACACTGAAAAGCCATCACATGGGTGTCCCATGCTTTGAGACATACTGGTGTAGTAGATAAGAGTGTGGGTTCTGGAAAGATATTGACTTATGTGAGGATACTGCTTTGCTACTGACTCACGTGGGTCCTGGGGCACCTTCACCTCCCTGAGCTTCTGTTTCATCTTCTGTGAAAATGAGCATGTTAACCATGCCTGATGTTAGAGGTTTCTGAGGAGCAAATGATATAATGTGCCTGTATCTTGCTGTTTAATAAATGCCAGGCACTACTATTATTATGAAAATATATATATATATATTGCTGGTAGTAATCTTTTATACTTTTTATTTGGAAACAATTTCAAAGTTACTAGTACAAAAAACACTTGTATATCTTTTACCAAGAGGCATCTGCTGTGAGCATCTCATTTCATTTGATTTATCAATTGTTCTCTCTCTCCACACACACACACACACACACATTCATGTTTTTTTTTTTGAACCATTTAAGAGTAAGTTACATACATCACGGCCCTTCACTCCTAAATACTTCAGTGTGCATTTCCTAAGAATAAGGACACTCTTACATAATCACAGGACAATTGTCAACGGCAGTAAATTCAACACCAATGCAGTAGTTTATCTAATCCACTCTCTGTGCTACAACCTGTCAGCTAGTAATGTCCTTATAGGGTTCCCCTTCCTACACAGCATCCAGTCTAGAATCAGACACTGCAGTTGGGTGTCCTCAGCTTTCCTCTGTCGTGTACAACATTGACATTGAAGAATAAGGTGCCTTGTATTGAAACAGAATGTTCCACATTCTGGGTTCGTCTGCTGTTTCCTCCTGATGAGATTCAGGTCGTGCATTCTCGGCCAGAACACTACATGGAGATGGCGTGCCCTTCTCAGGGTGTCACACAGCGACCCTCCCCTCAGCGATGATGTTAATACCGATGACCCAGTCAATGGATGTCTGATTTTGCCACCGTACAGTGACTGTTTTTCCCCTTGAAATTAATCAGCCATCTGTGGGGAGATCCCTTAAGAGCATGCAAATATCCCGCTCCTCATCAACATCTCCCCTCCCGGCTTTAGAATCCATGGCTGACCCTCGACCGAGCCAATCTCTACCATAATGGTTGCAACACGGTGAGTTTTCAACCCAGCCCTCCCTCCACATTTCCAGCTGGCCCTGTCATTCTACTGTAAATAAGAAACCTCCCTCTCCCCTGTTTATTTACTTATCTATTTATTATCGGCAAAGACTCATGCATTTGTATTTTTTCAATGGTTTGTAATCACTATGTAACGCTCCAATCGTCCTAGAGGAAAGCCAGCCATGGTCACATTTAAAAATTCACTGTTGGGGCCGGCCCGGTGGTGCAAGTGGTTAAGTGCATGCACTCTGCTGCGGTGGCCCGGGGTTCGCTGGTTCTGATCCCGGGCGCGCACCGACGCACCGCTTGTCAAGCCATGCTGTGGCAGCGTCCCATATAAAGTGGAGGAAGATGGGCATGGATGTTAGCCCAGGGCCAGTCTTCCTTAGCAAAAAAGAGGAGGATTGGCAGATGTTAGCTCAGGGCCGACCTTACTCACAAAAAAAAAAAAAAAAAAATTCACTATTTGAATATAAAACAACGCATGCCCCTAGTAAACATTTTCGGAATGTACAGTAGAGTATATAAGGTGGAAAATAAAAATCTCCTCCCTCCCCATGCCACGTCCCTTAGGTAATCACAGTTAACTATTTCCTCTCCCATCTTCCAGAAGTTTCCTAGGCATCTAAAATTACTATTAGTATTACCTTACTATGACTCTGTGATGCTGTTAGGGTCTTCGCTGACCTCTCTCTGATTGTTCATGCACTCCCCTCCCCTGGGATACAGGTGCCTTGGGTATTAAAAATACTAAAATATTTTATATTGTAAAATATTATAAATATAATATTTTAATAAATAAAATATTTTAAATTAAAATATTAAAATACTCTTCTTCTTTTCCAAACTGAAAGTTGGTGAGGGTGCTCCAAGGGGAAAAAAGCTAAGTTGCTTCACTTCCCTTCTGTGCCTCAGACCCCTCATCAACAAAATCAGGCCAACACGGTCTTGAGGAAGTGAGTCCAGTCGCTATGGAAAGGCTTTCAAGAGGGCTTCGGAAATGAAAGGGAGTTTATGATGATTAGAGGGAGCAGGGCAATGCAGTAAATGGAGCCAATTGTATAAATCCATTCAATGGATTTATGGATTTGAATGGGAAAGTCCATTCAAACTTTCTTAAGTAAACGAAAAATAATTGAATAACCCATGGTATCCAGCTGCAGGAGCAGCTGGATCCAGGTGCTCAAGCGATGTCATCAGGACTCTTTTGATCCACGTCTCAGCTCTGTTTTCCTCCGAGTTGCCTCCTCCCAGCAAGACGGCCACATCCCACTAGGTGAGCCAGCCAGAGCAAAGAGGGCACCTCTCTAGCTACTCCAGCAAAGTTCCCAGGACGGGGTCCCACTCAACCTGAGTCACGTGCCTGTGCCTGCCCCAGTCCCTGAGGGTGGGCGGGTGGAATGCCGTGATTGCCTGCGTCTACACCTGGAACTGGGGGTAAACTCTACGTGGGTCATAGGTCTCCACCTGGCACTGGGGAGTAAGGTGATGGCCTGGACGTGCGGTGGGAGCCAGAAAGGAAAAGCAGGAGATGGAATGGGTGCTGGGCATCATCCATGACAGAGGACTGAAAAAGGAGAGAAGATAAGTTATGGTGTCCTTAGAATAAGAGGTTGTTCTCGAGCCCTCAGCACAGGACCTGGAACCGAGTCCCAAGTAAATATCTGGGCCTGTCTTGTCTCACCTACTAGGCTCTATACTCTTTGAGGGGAGGGCCAGGGTATTTCCAGCCTCAAGTCTCCACAGCGGTTGTCACAGCTTCCCCACCCCGGAGTCTGCCCAGTGAAAAGCCGGTCAAATTACTCACAATAGCCAAGACTTGGAAACAACCTAAGTGTCACTGATGGATTAATGGATAAAGAAGCTGTGTGTGTATATATATATATATATAATGGAATATTATTCAGCCATAAAAAATGAGGAAATCCCACCATTTGCGACAACACGAATAGACCTCAAGGGCATTATGCTAAGTGAAATCAGCCAGAGAAAGACAAATAAGACAAATACTGTATGATCTCACTTATATATGGAATCTAAAAAAAAAAAAACCAAACTCATAGAAAAGAAGATCAGACTTGTGTTACTAGAGGCAGAGTTGGGGGGGAAGGGAATGGGAGGCAGGGGGTCAAAAGGTACAAACTTCCAGTTATAAGACAGATAAGTACTGGGGATGTAATGTACAACGTGATGCCAGCTGTATGGTGTATAGGAAAGTTAAGAGAGTAAATCCTAAGAGTTCTCATCACAAGGAGAAAATTTTTTCCTTTTTTCTTTTCTTTTTTCTTTTCTTTTTATTGTATGTGTATGAGAAGATGGATGTTAGCCGAACCTATCGTGGTAATCATTTCACAATACATGTAAATGAAACCATGATGCTGTACGCCTTACACTTAGACAGTGATGTATGTCAATTATGTCTCAACAAGGCTAGAAGACAAAAAAGCCAGCCAAGGTTTGGTCACAGCTAAATGTCCTGGCAGGGTGGGGAGAGGTGGCACCTGGCCAGGCTCCAAGCCGAGAAGAAGTGACCGGGGGTCAACAGTGGGCAGACATTCAGAGGTGAAACCTTGATGAGCGGGTACTTACGAATAACTGTTATGGAGCAGGCTCTGGATTGGTCTAGAAAAGGAAAAGAAAATCTGCATTGTGCTGAAGCCGAAACACGTGAGCAGAGCCCAGGAAGAGAATCCATGTCAACCACAGGCATCCCCCTCGGCTCCTGTCTCCCCCAGAGGGATTGAGGGTCACGCCCTCCTGGACAACCGGCTCTGGGCAGGCTCTGGCCGTCTGGACGGGTCTGAGGACAAGTCCTGGGGACACCGCTCTGGTTTCTGTCCTTGTGTCACTGGTGCCTGGAGTGAGGGAGACACGCCCGCCCTCAGCCCCGAGAAGGGGAAATGTGAAGTGAATCTGAGGGAAGTCAAAGTGGGGGTCAGGGATCTTGCGGACTGACCTGGTAGCATCTCAAGAGGAAACTGAAGTTGTCTGAGGATTCTCAGACTCCAGGATCCCACCAACTAGAAAATCGCAGAAACAAGAAAAACTGGAAGAACCCACACAAGGAGGCCGCCATTTTCATTTGCCAAGTAAAGTGCTTAAAAACAACGAGAAATTTTATAGCCATAAAAAGAAAACACGTGACCCTTAAAATGGAAAGGAAATAAAAACAACAGACCGTTCTTTAAATTGAACCAGCCTCGCTCTGTGAAACTCTCTGCATCCCCTTCATTTCCCTCATTCTGCTACGGGCCAGCTGTCCTGGTCTGACCTGAGTTCCAAGTTTCGGTGTTTGGCAAAAAGTCCACAGGCTTTGTGCAGCCTGCGAGGCATGAGTTCGAATCTTGCCTTTGCTGTATCCTTGTTATGACACCTGAACCGAGTCACTTAGCCCCTCTGAACCTCAATTTCCTCATCTATAAAATGGGGACAGCAATTCTTGCCTTGTGGGGTGTCCATGCATTCATCCCCTGTCATTTCTTGAGCATCTACGGTGTGCTTGGCACTCTGCGGGATGCTGGGAATACAACAACGAAATGAGGGGCACCTCCTAGTTCAAAGGAGTCAGAAAGAATTATGCAAAAGATCACACAATTCAGTATTTAATGACAACTTTAAGTGCTTTGAGGAAGTACAAGACGTTAGGACGGGTTACAAACTTACGAGTGGGCTGACACCTGAGCACTCCTGAGTATTGTGAGGATTAAATCAAATCAGTCATTCATGGTTTTGTCACAACCACAAGCTGCCTATACTGTTTATATGTTTTCCTTTCAATGGACTCTTTTCCCCCTTAAATAGAGCCTTGTTCTAAGAAAAACTACTGATTTATGTACTTTATAGGTTATTACTCTTTGTTTTTTCTTAACACACACTAAAATGAACATAACAGTATTTTTAAAAGTCCCAGAGCTCGCAGAAAGAGAATCTGCACATGAAATTCTGGCACACAGCAGGTATTCTGAAAATGCCAGTCTCTTCTCTCTTGGTCAACTCTCCTGGAAAGAGAGTGATGATCATTTTTAAAACCTGGTATCCCCAGTTCTTCTCTCCAGGAACCCCCCAGAATGCCCCAGGGAGAAGGAAAGTCGGTCTTAACCCGACCTTAACCCAACTCACTGATATACCATTCAAGGATATTAAAACCACCCTGGCTTTGCACATTGGCTTAGATTTGCAGCAAAGTCCAGAAATGCCATTCCCAGAGCCAGGGAAAAACACTTTCATCCAGTTCTATTCAGGGGAAATCCCATAAATCAAGAACACACACATATATGCACAGCGCGCGCGCACATACACACGCACACTCACTCACACTCGCTCTTTCTTAAGCAATTAAAGATTACTTAAAAATTTTTAAACTTCTTAATTTGGTTTAATAGCATTTCGAGTTTCAGAGAAGTGGGGCAGATTTAGGTCAAAGAAGTTTAATTTTGTCTTAACAAAAAAAATGAGTGGAAACTACAGCCCTGGCATGCAGGGGTCACTAATGTAACGCCGGCAGAGACGGGAAGGGAGCGTCAGCGAGAGAAGTGGGCCAGCTATTTCGACACTGATGTATTCTGTTTGCATATTAAATCCATAGAAATTTTCTTCCTTGTCACAAAGAAATAATGCTTTGTTCCATTAGTTTTTAAATAAGTAGCCATTTTGGTTCATCTTTTGTTTCTTCTCATTTGATAAAGACACAAGTTTAAGAAATATTTTACTTTTCTCTTAACTTCACCATGAGAGAACCAGGAAGGGAGGTTCTATGATGGCAAATGACATTCAGCCCCAGTGTCCAGGGACACAAGAGGGAGGGGTGGGGACTGTGGCTAACTGAAGATGTGCGCTGGCTAAAGGGAGTGGCTGTTACTGAGATCGTCGATTGTCACCATGCAGGAATGCAGACCTCATTTGGCAGATCTCCCAATGGTCCCAGAGAAGCCAGAAATCTGGGGTTTTATATGGAATCTCCCGATTTTTAGATGCTGGCAACTCATTCAAGTTAAAACACTCTCAGGCCAAAGAAAGCACATCTGTGGGGCAGAGGTGGCCACAGGCTGCCCGTTTGTGATCTCTGATAAAGGAGGAAGAAAACGGGTCTGGAATCCAGAGATCTGGGTCTGGCCCAGGCTCTGAGACCAACTTAGTGTGGGACACTCCCCCTTGGCCTCTCGGAGCCTCAGTTTTCCCGCCTGTAAAATGCAGGGGCTGGCCTAGAAAATCTCCACGCTCTGCCACCTAGGCCCCTCCACAAAAGCAGTAAGTGGAAAGAGTGGCGTATCTAGGCCACGAAAGTGGGGCATAATTTGACACCATTTCAAAAACCGGCAATTCAACGAGAAATGTTTCTCTTCCCCGGCTGAGGTTTTTGGAGGCAGTGGGCGTGTTTTTAAAAAAACACAACACACCAAGTGAGGAATTTCATCAGGAGAAACGTGGCAGCCGGGAATGGGCTCACATCTGGGGATCTGCTTGTTGAGAGAACATGCCGTTCCGCCTTCGACAAGTGACAACGCAGGACGGGAGCCTGCAGGGCTGAGGTCGGCTCCTCCGGGGGCCCGAGGAGCAGACAATGGCCGGGGATCCGCCGCCTGGTGAGCTCGGCGGACACAGATGGAGGCCTCCAACCTCCAGTACCCGAAATAAAGGAAAAAAATAACAAAAGGCCTGACCACAAAGCCCTTGGGGACCATGTGCCTCACGACCCCCTGGCCCTACCCCAGCCTCGAAAGTAAGTCAGCCTTTGTCTAAAATTAAACCCAACTTTCTAATTCCCTCTCTCAGTCACATGTGGACAGCCATAACAAAATGGAGTAATGTATGTCAAGCCGCCTAAAACGGAGCTGGGAGGCCAGTAAGGAAATGGGGCTCACGCACACACACCACATCTCTACTCACATGGAATGTCACTTTCGAACTATGCCACCATGCTGCCATCTTGACCTTCTTTCAAGAACTATGCTTACTCCCATAGAGAAGAACTTTCTGCTTTAGAGAGAGCCTCAGCAACCCATCACCTATAGCCAAGAAGTAACAGTTGTTGCCGGCATCGATCACAAATTCTGCAAAACAACCTGTGAGATTTGTCTCTTTCTGCCTTCATAAACCCTTGCCTCCTTTGTCCTCCTTGGAGCACATTCTGGGTTTCCACCTGAATCTGCGTCTCCCGAATTGCAGTTCTAACTGCCCAAATATCTGCAGTGTAAACCGTATTGGATTTTGTCTCGGTCGACACGTGGTCATGAGATGCCCCCCATTTGCCGAGTGTGGACTCCGGGCCGGGCCAGTGCTCAGCGCCTTATGTGCCTTATCTCATTTAATCGAGAGGAACACTAATACACCCACTCCACAGATGAAAAACTGAGGCTCAGGCAGGTAAAGCTATCAAGTGAGGGGTCTGGATTTAAACCTATGTCTGCACACAACCAAAGCCTTCTAAGCTATTGACTACTAATTTTTTTTAAGTCTAAGTTCTGCTATGGAATGTTAATCTTCATGGGGTTAATCCAACACACTTGTCATGGAAAGAGGGCGGCGACGGATCCACTGAGTAGAAGCGACCTGCGCCTGAAGCAACCCCTGGGGAGCCCCGTCTGAACAAGGCAGAGGGTCTCGGTTCCTCGGTTGGGTCCTTCGCATTTCCTCTGCCTCCATTTCCTCAAAACAAAGAGGAGAAGTGGGGCCAGGAGAGCCAAGAAGGCATGGTGGGAGAGCAGAGTGGTGGAGGGGTGGGAGGCCTGGCCTGGTTGTGCTGCAGCGGGCCATGTGGGGCATGCTGTTGAACCTCCTCGAGTCGCTGTGACAGCCTGTCTAGAATGCTTACGAAAGAGCCCACGTGTGAGCAGGGAAGGAGGTGCTACATTTAAGCACTTGCTCCAGGGCAGGCTCATAGAAGGTGCTCCTAACCTTCCCTCCCAACCTGCTGCTCCCCGGCCTCCCCGTCTCAGGAAACGGCAGCTCCATCCTCCCTGAAGCTCAGGCCAGCAACCTTGGAGTCCCCTAGGATCCTTGGTATCACTTTCCAGATCCATTCCCTCAGCAAATCCTACTGGCTCCGTCTTCAGTACATATCCAGAATCCAACCATGTCTCACCATCCCAGCTGCCGCCCCCGGCCGAGTCACCATCACCTCTGACCTAACCAGCCTCCTGATGGGTTTCCCTGCTCCGCCTCTGCAGTCTGTGCTCACGGCAGCCAGAGGGATTCCGCGAAACCTGTCAGGTCCTGTCCCTCCTCTGCTTGGAGCCCTCCAGTGGCTCCCACCTCACTCAGAGTAGAAGCCAAAAATCCGACCCCATCATAAAATGCCCTGCATCACTGCCTCTGGCTACCTCCCTGGTCATGTCTCCTGCCCCCACCCCAGGCTGCTCCAGCTACAACTGGCTGTTCCCGAACACACCAGACACAGTCCCACCCAGGGCTCTCCTGTGTGCTCTTCTGCCTGACGGTTCAGTGAGGCCTTCCTGGCAGGGGTGTACCCGGCTGGACCAGCCTGCATGTGATGACTGTTAAACTGGCGTGAATTTTGTGAGCTGGTTGTTAAGCCATTCACATCGGCTACGGTGGGAGTACCGACACCGTGGGAAGCGGCTACAAATCAACGCCTTTTACTTCCAGAGAGCCCATGACCAGCCACCACTGCGGTGACCACTCCATTTTAAATGAAATTTTAAAATACCCCTCTTCCCTGCTCCACCCCAACAGTCCCTATTCTCCCTCCCTGCTCTGTTTTTCTCCATAGCACTTAACACCCTGTCACACACTATATGTATACGTATTTGCTTGTGTTCTTGTTTCTGGTCCATTTCCCTCCCGTGAAAAACACAAGCTCCATGAGGGCAAGGAGTTGGTCAGTTTTACTCTCAGCTGCCTGCCACCGGCCTGGAACAGAGGCTGCCTCAGAGCAGGTGTTCAATAACCATGTACTGAATGGATGAATGGCACCTATGACTGTTAGTATGGGACACCATACTAGTCAAGGACAGTATTTCGGACACAACAGATTTGGAGCACAGGTGAAAGGTTAAAAGGAAAACACTGCATGGGACACAGCACTAGCCTAGGCGGCTGATTGCCCTCCCCGGACATTCATGCCCCCTTGGGTTTCCATCGCAGACCACTGTTACCAGCTGCGAAGACGCTGCAGGCAACATACTGAACCAGCCTTGGGGAAATTCACTCTTCGTGCCGCAGCTCAGAGAACTGCCGAGGAGGCATCCAGGGGTCATCTGGTCCCTGCTCTCCAACAAGCCTTGACCGCTGCCCACACTCCATAGCAGAACCTACTGTTCGCAAGACTTTTCAAAGTAGCATCCACCACCGCCTCTCACAGCTAAGAGTTAAGCAAATTCTCCAAAGACTCTTTAAGATGGTTTAACCTCTCCTCCAATGCTGAATTCCTTCTATAACATCTTAGACAGGCAGTCATAAACAGCCTCAATGGTTGGCAAGTTCACCTATGATTAAATCAAAATCAGCCAACTCATAACCTTTACTGCCAATGCCGGGCCCTCCAGGGCGCAATTCGGAGCAAGGACGGTTTTTCTCACTTATGGTAACTCTTTGTACCAAACTGGTGGCGGGCGCCTGGAGCCCAGTGAGCTATTTACTTCTGAAAGGGGTATGGTCCATATGGGGCCTGTTAAATACCCTCCCATAATGCACAGACAGACCTCCACAAGAAAGAATTGTTCAACCCTGAATGTTAATAGTGCTGAGATCGAGAAATCTTGACTTACCCGAAGACACACGCTTTCTCTCATTTTTCTTCATACTATTGACCAACTTGGTTTATATTCATTTCCATACTTTTGATGGAGACCTGGACATAGGAGAGATTTCCTTTCTCTCTTAAATCTACTGTAGGACAGCCAACAGCATCATCCCAATGGTCAATGGCAACTAACCCTGAGCCCCAGTGTCAGGGAGACAATAGAGAGTGGTGGGGACTGCAGTGAAGGGAGAACTCATCCATCTAAAAGGGATAGTCATTTCCCAGCTCCCGTCAATTGCAGCCACGTGGA
Organism: Diceros bicornis minor; assembly: GCF_020826845.1. Lineage (NCBI taxonomy): Eukaryota > Metazoa > Chordata > Mammalia > Perissodactyla > Rhinocerotidae > Diceros > Diceros bicornis. Next base: position 14,607,577 of record NC_080758.1, read on the forward strand.
AATGTGGGAACAGTGTTGACAGATCTTCTGATTTTTTCATGGAAGCCAGAAATCTGCATTTTTGTGTGAAATGTCCAGATTTTCAAATGTTGGCTCCATTTTCTATTTTAAATGTTCTGCAGACCAAACAAAACGCAGCTTGGCAGCCGGCTTGCAACCTCTGTGTTGCATCAGATGTTACTGCAGTGCCACTGGTGGGACATGAAAAAGTCCAGTGGAGGTAATAATGGAGGGCAAAGCTCAGAGGAGGAAAGGAAACAGGCTGATCATCAGAGGCGCAGGAATGTCAGCACAGCACAGCGGGGACCACTCCATTCACTCCAAGTGATACTGAGTCATTTCCAACTTTCCCTCCAAAGTCCGGTGCATCTCCCATACTTGGCTGGAGTGTCCCAAATATTGAGTGCTAATTTTGTACGAGATGCCACGACCCTCCCCTGAACACCGTTACTTGAAATAAAAGATAATCCTCTAGGCCTGTGGGAAAGAGCGTGCGGGAAGCAGAATAGCAGCATGTTTTACAAGTACCAAGCTCACAGGAGTATTTGAGGAGAAAAGGAGGTGATACACACAAAGAGGACAGCACGGTGCCTGGAAAAACTACAAATTTCACAAATGGCACTGTAGTCCAAGAAAAGAGGGGTGGACAAAGCATATCTAGAGGGGCATTACAATGCAGTTTTGGGATCCACAAGGAACCAGTCCACCCCTTATTTCTAGCAAATGTTGTTGACTTCAGTTTGAGAATCTATCTTTCTCCCACTCCATCCCTAGTCCCAGAGGTGGCCCATGACAAAGTACAGAATCCTCCTGAACAGGAGTTAATTAAGAGAGGGGTACATCACCTACATTCGAGTGCTTGAACCAGCCATACCTGAACTTGATTTCCCCAGATCTTTTCATTTCCCCAAGTCAATGAATTTCCTTTTTACTTAAACCAATTCAGAAATAAGTGTTCTGTGACTTAATCCAGAACAATCTCAACAGCTATGTGGCCCCTTGGCTGGGTTTTTGCTTAACTCCAGCTTTGGGGTCAAGAAGGCCGACTATGAATTCATTGTTGTCAGACTGAGCATCCCAGGTTCTGAGAGCTTTCTTCACCCTTGTACCCCAGCGTCCCTGCCTAATTACTCAACTTTCCAGTCCCCTTGTGTGGAATCCCTCAAGGCCTCCCTTTTCTCCCCTTTCACGTCTGTGGCCGTTGGAAACTACCACCCCAGTCCTTGCAAGGAGAACAACACAAGAAGTTCTTTGCCATTCTAAACAGTGGCTGACAACCATTTACGAAACCTGCAAACATTTCACCACTCCTAAATCAACCCCAGATGACAAAATAATAATCATCACGAAGCTAATGAAAACCCGAAGGAGGATGGATTTGGACCATGCTGCCATTACCCATGATGAGGGGTGATCAGGGAAAAGGCCTGAGAAAGACATAAAAATGAAGCAAACTGATTGCTCCTTGGAAGACGCCTCAGCTCCCATCCCCATGAGATTCAAGTCCTACTTTTTCCTGGAAACAATTTTTAGCATCTCTTGGCATCCTTCTGGTCAGGAATTAGGAAAAAGAAAAGAAAAGAGAAAGTGAGAGAAAGGCTTATTAATGCCTTTTCACTGAAATTAGATTCCCAGGGTCTATGGCGATATTTGGGAGAGCAGTCACAGACCGTGAGCCGGACGTGCATTGTGGTGGTTCCTCGTGGTGATTTAAAAACCGAGACATTTCTTACAAAAATCCAGATTTCAGTGTCTTGAAAAATCAGAACACAGAGCCTACATTCCTCCGGGTTAATTACCCTGCCCCATTCATTAACTTTGTTACCTATCTGGCCACTTTGGGTATCTGAGTTTGCAGTTATTGAGTTCAGATTTAGGTCCTGTGTATTTTTTTAAAAAAAAATCATTTAAAAATTATACTACTTTTGTCTGATTGACACAGAATGGCTGCTAGATTCTGAGCAAGTCTCCCCTCAATGGGGCCCCTCCACCATGACCTCACCCCCCCTCAACCTTTCCCCAGTCACACTAGCCTCCAGGCTGCTCCCATCTCAAGGCTTTGCACTTGCCGTTTCTTCTCTCTAGAATGTTCTTCCCCAGACATCAGCAGGGCCCCCTCACCCCTTCAGCGCTGTGCTCAGAGGCTGCCTGCTCGTGAGGCCTCCGCACCCAGGCACCTTCTATCCACCTTCTCTTGATTTTTCCCCACAGGCTTACCACCATCTGACATCCTGTGTACTTGACATATTTCAGTGTTTATTTTGGGTCTTTCTCCACTTAATTGCAGCTCCAGGCAGCAGTAGATTTTTTTTTTCTCTCTCTCTACTGTATTCCCCGTGTCCAGAATAATGCCTGGTACATAGCTGGTGCTCAATACCTATTTTTGAATGAATGAATGAATGAATGAAGCAGTTCAGTTTTTCACATTCAAGAGGAAATGGAGGAGGAGGGTGGTGAGGGGGACGACGAAGATGAAGTGAGGCAAACCCAGAAAGTCTGCCCACCTCGTCACTGAAAACCAGGCAGACGCTTCTGGAGAAAAAGACGTTTTCCACGACAGGAGAAAGGGAACGAGAATAGAAATGAAAATCGTGGAATCAGAGCCCAGGGTGATGTTGGCGTTCGCACAGCCAAGCGCTCGGGGTTTTTCTCAAGCGTTCTTCCTGGCCTCTGACCCACGCTGCCCCAAGTCCCCAGCTCTTCCCGGGGCCCGGTGTCCTGGCAGCTTCTCACGTGGGGACGAGGACAGCCAGCGTCTCTGGCCCTCTCTCAAGTCATCGGAAAAGCCTGAGCTCTCGTCCAGCTTGTGCCACGTCCCAGGCCCTTTTCCCATCTCTTCACTCCAAACTGTACCCGGCTGCATCTGTCCCCGACAGGGGACGTGGTTTCTGTGGTCACTTCTTCCTCCGCAGGTACTAACAGCATTTAACAGTCACCTGCTGTGTGTCAGGTGTTCTCCTCCACAGGTCACAGTTGTCAGCTCTTAGGATGCAGGTTCACTTCACAAACGAGGACACTGAGGCGGGAAGAAGTTACCTAAACCCAAGCTCACGAAGCTCGTACGTCATGGACTCTGGCATTGACCCTGGACAGACCAGCTCGTCACCCCGCACTGGGCTGCACCTGAGGCTCATAGAATACTCGAATAGCTAATAGAACACGTGAATACATCCTTGCAGCAAAGGAACGATTACAGCTAAGACTAACGTCTCTGTGTTTCCCTCTAGTGCCTGTCCCTAATTAATTAATTGTCCAGTTAAGTGAGGGTCAAAGAGAAGGTAAGTTTAATTCCTTCTACGGTGGTTAAAGAGGCAGGGAGCAGGGGTTATGAAGAGAACCTCTAGAACCATACTCCTGCATAAAGCCTAGCTCTGCTGCTTACTCGCTGTGTGACCTTGAACAAGTCACTTAACCTCTCTGTGCCTTACTTTCCTCATCGAGAATGGGGATACTAATAGCACTTCCTTCATAGAACTGTTGTGAGGAATAAAGAAGTTGATGTCTATAATCATTCAGCACAGATCCTGGCACAGAGTAAGCACTCAGAGGTCATTTTTATTAACACTGTATTCATTCAAAGGCTGGCCGTTCTCCTTTTGAAGATATGAGACATGAAATAAATGTGCCCAGACACTAATGTGCTCTGAGACGACTTGACCGACATCTTTGAGAGATCTCACTTGCTTCATCTTATTCTCCTGAGAACAGAGTGCAGAATTGCAATTCCGGTTTGTAGAAGGTTCTGGTTATTTTGGGCATTTGTTATAAGCAGCTTGCAGGGACGAGCTTTAGAAGTAAACGATTTCCTTTAAATAAATAGATCTCGGGGAAATTTTCACATCTTCTGATTTGTGTTTCTCAAACTTCACTCATGAATTCTCCCCTGTGTGCCACCTCTGCTAGTAAGTAATCACCTGATGGACTTGATTTTTAAACCATTTTTATCTTAAGTAGTAAAAACATGTGAAACCATTTGTTTGAAAAGCTTTATATGCATAATAAAGACAGAACTCTAAAAAAAATGTTCATGCATGTTTTAAGTTAGTGCGGAAAGGGTACACATCCCATTAAAAAGAAGACTGCCCTTCAGAGACTAATAGATTCTTCCAGAATGTATAAAGTCCCAAGACTGTAGCTACCTGAAGAACAGTCAGGAATATTCCCAGGAGCAAGTAGGCTGCACCTACACCCCTTTCTTTGAGTACTTCTGGGAGCAGGTGCAATTCCACGACACCCCAAGAACACCACTCTCAGAATACGCAGAATGTGTTCCCACCCCTCAGTGTATCTAGGCTGTATGACAAATCCCATACAGACGACATCGGTCCCATGAGCTGGTGAAGAGTCCGGGCTCAGAGGGCTCGAGTGACCTGCCCAGCGTCACACAGCAGGTGGGTGATGGAGTGGAGAGCCCATCCCACGCCCTCCCCAACAGCTGCCCAACCTCCCACACCTCCGCCTCGTGGCCCCACCTCACAGCCAAGGGCTGGCCTGGTCCGAGGAGGTCACTCCCCGCTGGCTGGCAAGAAACCTCAGAGGCTCTTAAAAGAATGCGACCCAGAGAAGGAGATCACAACCCATCGCCGTTACTCTTTCCATTTGTTATTCGAGAAGAAGTCCACTCATTCTCAGTGGAAGGGCAGGTAAAAGGCCGCAAAGACTCAGGCTCCTTGAAGAGGAAGGATGCCACTGACATGTAAGAATAGCCCCTAAATAGCCAGTCGCTCAGGGGGAGTCTCTGCGATTGGCCGTGTGCTTGTTCCAGGACGGCTGCATGCAGCTGGACTTGGGTCAGAGAGACCTGGAGAAGAATGTCATTGGTCACTGGGCCGCCACATGACCTGTCCAAGCTTCCGCTTCCCCGTTTGTTAAATCCCAGACACATGTACGTCTGGGATTTTATTTTATTTTATTTTTTTGCTGGGGAAGATTCACTCTGAGCTAACATCTGTTGCCAATCTTCCTCTCTCTCTTTTTTTCCCCTCCCCAAAGCCCCAGTACCCAGTTCTGTATCCTAATTATAAGTCGTTCTGGTTCTTCTATGTGAGCCACCACCATAGCATGGCTACTGACAGACAGGCGGTGTGGTTCTGCGCCTGGGAACTGAACCCGGGCCGCTGAAGCGGAGTGTGCCGAACTTCAACCACCAGACCATCAGGGCTGGCTCGGGACTTTTTTTTTTTTTTTGGAGAGGATTAAGTGAGCTTTAAAAGTGTCTGGCACATCATAACTCCTGTGAGAGATTATTAAATCCACTTCTTTCCTCCCCATTTTCCCTCCCTGAATATCAAGATTATTTTGATTCAAAACTCTCCAATAAAGTCATATCTGTATACTTTAATTCTTCAAAGTGCCAGTAGTCTGGGGAAGTTTCATTCATTAGATAATAGCATGAGGTTTAAACGTTGATAGCTAACTCTTACATACTCTCGGCACAGCCCTATGCAGTAGGCATTTTATCTCTGATCTGTGAATAGGGAAACTGAGGCACGGCTAGGCAGGACAGAGCTGGGATTTGAACCTGGGCATTTGGGCCCCCAAGTCCCAGCTCTCCATGATACACCACCATCTGTAACGGTGAAGACCAGAATTTAGACTAGGTTAGCTCGTAGAGCACATCAGATCTGGAACATTCTGAGTGGGTACCATTTCAACGCCGGGGTTAGGAGGGGGCCGTGTGTCTTTGGCAGGATAAGGTAGCAGGAGGAAAATGAGAAATCTTTTGTTTTTCTTTTTCAATTCATCAAGGTTTGTTGGGGTGAGCAAGAACCTCATTTTTTTCTTCCCATGACTTCTCTTTTATTTTAACGGGGAAATGTGCATTTTCAAGACGGCTCAATGGCAGCGTTGAAGTCTCAAGTTCAATCACAATGGCCCCATCGTGGCTGGGGGACTTTGGCCTTTAAGCTTGGGTTATAAAAACTTGGTCTGAGCCCAACGTCTGGCTTTAATAGACTATTTTAATTTTGTTTAATGAATATTATTTTAAATCTGTTTGGCAGTTTTAAAATGTGTTCTTTTATTTTCACATTAAAATTTACTAATGTTCAGTGCTTTCTTGGGGGCGGGGGTACAGCAAGGAGTGATAATAATACAAGCTACCATTTATTGAGTGCGTACTATGTGCCAAACACCCTGGGATGTGCTGTATGCCAGCCACCTCTTCCAACCCTCACAACCACCCAGGGGACAGCCACCGTAGCCTCCACGGTCTGGGAAGTGGTGAGGGTCAGCCTCTAGCCCAAGATGGCATAGTCGGTGAGTGGTAGACTTAAGGCTCAGAGCAGATCTGTCTGAGTTCAGCGTCTGTGCTATTAACCACCGCCCTCCATTCTCCTGATATTGAAAAGGGACTCGACTGACCAACAGCTTAATTTACATCATTGGCCCAGTATGCAATTCCCCATTACCTCAAAGGTAACCGTAGCTGGCTTAGCACGGCAAAGTGTTTTACGGCTATTACCTCATTTAAATTCTCACAACGGCCCTTTGAAGCAGTTATCATTGTTATTATTATCATCATCCCCCTTTTATAGAGGGGAAATTGAGATCCAGAGAGCCTAAGTCCTTTGCCTAGGGTCACACAGCTTGTAAATAATAATAATAATAATCAAGCGGTGACTGACACTGATATAATTCATACTATTTGCTGCGTACTATTTCAAACATTTCATGTTTATTAATTGATCTACACCCACAGTAACTCTTTGAGGAAGGCACACTATTATCCACCCTGTTTTACAGGTGACGAACCTGAGGCACGGAAAAGTTTGGTAACTTGCCCAAAGTTAAATAGCTGGTTAATGCTGAGCAGGGATTTGACCCCAAGCAGCCCGTCTCCTGGGTTCATGCTATTAATCTCCAGGCTGTAAGTCAGAGCCAAGGCTTAAGTTCGGGAAATCTGATTCCCTGACTCTTACTTGTTCCCCGCCAGCTCCTAAGGGAGGCAGAAGGCTGTCATCTGTCTGAGGGGGGAGAGGGCCGTGGGCTTTGCCTGATGCAGTTCTAGGCACAGAAGCCAAGGTACTGCTCTTATTGAATTAGGCGTGGCTTCTTTGGGTGGACGTCTGCAGAGTTGGGTCTTTTTCTCCATCCTGCTGCTTGAACACTGGAAAGTTCAAGAAGTCACGTCACTGCCCTCTGAATCCTCAACGGGAAAGTAGAGGCAGTGCGATTTTGGTGAAGGCACACTGGGATTCTGCCATCAGAGGTGCCAGATTGGGTCCTTCCTGCCTCTGAATCCCCAGTAATTAGCCCAGCGCCTAGAACACAGCTCAATAAATACTGCTGAATAAATGAGTGAAAGAATGAATGCATCTATAATTTTCTCCCATCACCGTGCAATGTATTAGGCACATGGGAGGCACTCGATAAATAACAAATCAGTGAAATGGTATATGAAATGTCCCAAGTGCACGTTCTTCCTTGTCCATAAAATTTGTCTTGTCATATTGCAATAGCTCAGCAAACACTCTGTAAAGGGCCAGAGAGAAAATATTTTAGGCTTTGCAGGTCATGAGATCTCTGTAGTAACTACTCAATTTGGCTACTTTAGCTCAAAAACAACCACAGGCAAGGGCTTAGACTAGCTAACGGCAGTGATGCAGCCCCCATTTCAATAGATTCCAACTCTCACCTTTCACTTACTTCTACAAAGACAGGCTGAAGATTCTGAGAATTGGTGGATGTCTCTTATTTCTGAGCCTAGTTTTAGAACCTGACCGTCGGTTAATATCCCCAAGGCAAAACCAGTGGAGACTGACTTTAAAATCTAGTTCTCCAGGATAGACATGTAGAAGGACTGGCTGGATATCCTAGTGGTTAGGAATCAAAACTGGATTCAGTCTTGGTTGTGACACAAGCCATGTAACCCTCGACAAGTTACTTCACCTCCCTGAGATTCAGTTCTCATATCTGTAAAACAAGAATAATAATAATAATAGCACGCTCCATCTAAAGTTTTCAGAGACAGAAATATAAGTGTTTACTTAGCACAGTGCCTGATATAGTAAGTGTTCAATAAATACAGGCCACTTGTTATTCCCAACCAAGTCTTGTGTTTTCTTAAAAATAAACCAAAAAAACTCTAATTCAGTAAAAATAAGCACAGAGAAATGACAGCAAAGCTGCAGGAAAAGACAACATTTTCAAAATCAGGTTCCTAAAGACACTCCAGCCCGGCATTCCAGGGGTCCCAAGGTGTCAGAAAATTCTCCACTCTAGATCAAACCACTAGCAAGGCCCCCAATCTCTCTGCCCACCCCCCAAAACAAAAGCCTGCTTCTCTATTCTTCTGTATTTGTCTTTTTTGTGGGTGCCAGAGCCATGCTGAATATATTTGGAGCATTTCTGACATTCGCTGACTTTAAGACATTCTTTCTTCCCCTCACCCCCCTCCTCCACACCCCAAAATGAAAGTCTGCAGGGAGTGTGGTCTCTTTAGCAAGAGGAGAGCACCAGAGAGCTCAGGCCCATCGCAGACCCGAGGCGGATAATCTTCTTGGCTCCCCTTGTTTTTCATGGCTGATGGGGCCAAAACTCTGCTTACAACACAAGCAGCAAGTCACAACTTGTTATACCACACAACACCATCCAAGCGGCGAGTTGCCGCTTCCCCCTACAGCACCAGTCACACAAAAGGCCAGAGGGGCAGGAATCCACCCCCTGTGCTCCTTCCCCTCAACCCCCTTCCCAACCAAGAAGGGCATTCAGACCTCTGCTGGAGAGACAAACATTTCTAGAACACCCAGAAACAAAAAGTCCGCATACGTGCAAATAATACACACCCACGAAAGAAAATAACCTATCTGCATTGACACCCTTGCTGTCTCTCCTAAATGGAGGTTTTCTCCCTACATGGAGTTTCCATCAGCGCCGGAGTTGGTACCAAACTCGGGGACGCAGTGGGCACTCTCTCCGTCTCTGTATTTCAGGGAGCTGCCAAGCAAGGAAGACCTAAAGGTTTGTACTTATACGGTGCACCCCAAATGCTAAAAACACATACAACGGTGCACCTCAAATGCTAAAAACACATACATCTTGCTAGAATAAAAAATTGTTTTGCAAACTATTAATACCTTAACCACAAAGTTACTACAGGAAGGGGATAGGAGGTGAAGAAATTGACCAGAAGGAACACAAGACATTTTCCACCTCTGGCTTCCGCATTTCCAAACACCAGGAATGAAACATCTGCTTTGGAGTAAAAGGTGGCCCCAGAACCTGCCTTTTCTCCCGAGCAGTGAGGGGGTGATCTGAAGGAGGGGATTTTGGCCCTCCCATCTCACTTTACCCCGAGAATGTCTTCAGTTGTCCCCAGGACCCAAATCAAATCGAGATTTTTTCAACCGTGGGCTCAGAATCCCCCTTTCTGTGTCCACTCCAACCAAACATATCCAACAGGCAGGAATTTAGACTTGGCCGAGGTAAGGAGAACGGGTGGTTTTCGCCCTGTTTTGGTGACCTTCATAGGGCTTATTTATGCACTTTAAGCTCATGACCTAATACATGTTGGTTTGGCTTCTCTTCTCATAATAGCAGCCTGTAAAAAGCTTTTGAGAATTCCCCGTGTTTTCTTATTTTGGGTCAAGAAAATAAAATCGATATCTAAGTAACCTTAAAAAAAAAACGGCCTGCACAATCTAAAAATTTGGAATGTTTCCACTAGGGCTAAGGATCTCTCTTAAAGTCTCAAAGATCATCCAAGTTAAGACCAACGCTTGCCATTTTTAAGGTGAGATATTTGGTAACGGCATCTGTGAGAATTAGCTAAGAGGGATTTTCTGAAATAAGTCAAACAATGACACTTAAAACTCACGTTAAAGCAATTACTGTGTGGAATTTCTCCGTGTTTTTCCCATTTCTTAAACAGAAGTGTATATGTTTTCAACATAGTTTCTTGCTGTAATTTTCTTTCTTGGCAAACCCACATCTTACCATGAAACCCAAAGTATGCACGATACAGAAACAATAATGGTTGAAACAGACCCGGCTGTCTCTGGCATGAATTTTCTTTACAAAATTAAAATGTCTTTTGGCTAATACACTGTACATTTCAGTTATGAAAGACCGTCCTTGGGAGAAGAATAGAAAAGAAAGTTGAACTGACAGATTCAGCTGATGCGAGACAAAAGTAAGTTGTTATATTCCTACAGTAGGAGGACCCGCCAGTTCCTCATTCTTTGGGGAAAAAAATATGCCGATTTTATCATTTTTCCTTTAGTTAAATTCACAGAGAGTTGACATTTCTCCTCGGAATGATTGTGAGTAGATATGTACGGATAAGTTACATCTGGGAACACACAGATTTTAAAAATCTAACTTGATTAGATGCTCAAAAGGAAAACAGAGGGAAAAAATCCAATGCCATTGAAATCACACACATTTTCTTGTTATTGACACAACACTATTGACACTAAATGACAAAATAATTTCCAACCCCTTTTAAATCCTTTGTGCATTTAAATATGTCTCAATTGGCATTGTCAGGCAGACGGCCCATGTGCACATTCCCAAAACTGGTAAGAAGCAAACCTGTCTCCCTGGCTATCTGTTCATCTACATTCCTGTTTTAAAATTCTGCATATATCTGAAAGCAGAGGCAGACTTTTCCAAAAAAAACAGGAGCAGACACAGCTGCGCCCTCACCAGTACCATCAGAGGGGCGATGATAGCGATGAGGAAGCTCCCACTTTCTGTAGACCCGGGACTGTGTGCAGGGACCCTCTTATCCATCCTGCCAGGCTGCAGCCCAAAGTGAGGGCCCCTGCAGCCCCCACGACCCTCAGCCCGCCTGTCCCAGATTCAGGCAAGCGGTGGCCTCCCTTAACCTTCCAAGTGGCGAAGATAAATTGTTCTGGTTACCTGACTCTTGGGACCACCTGTTCCAAATTATTCTTTGCTCTCCAAATGTTTACAATTCAACTCCCAAACAACAACCCACCCATAGCAATCCAGCACCTTCCAGAAAACTTGACTTGGACCGCCCACCGTAACATTTTAGGGCCCTGCCACTACCGGTAAATTTATTGTCTCTTTTTAGGAACTGAAATGCGAAGCATTAGAGCATCGAAGGCACAAATCAAATTAGCCCTGGTAAATAAACAGTCATTTTCCTTTACAGAACCACACACAACCTGCTAACTATCATGACTCACAAAGGCTTGTAGTTGTGTTTTCTAAATACTTAATACGATTTTTCTTTCGTTTAAAACAACAACAGCAAAAAACATCACGGCAGAGTCAGAAAATAATTGTGTTCCGCGCATTTAAAACCATCCAAATTCAGCATCTCTCTCTAAGGGACACAGAGCAGAAATGTTCTCCAAGCCAAGGTTTTCCTAGCACATGGATAAGGCACAGTCTAGCAGTCCGAGGGCTTAGATCCCGGCTTCACTTGCTTTCTGGCCTCTCCTGACTCAGTTTCCTTGTTAACAAAGTTGGGATAATAACAACAACATTAATTCCTAACCCAAAGGGTTGTTGTGAGGACCCATCCTAAAAATACACGTCAAGAGTTGACTTCAGGCCTGGCCTACAAGTGCTCAAAAAATGGCAGCGATTTTCATCATTATTAAATACAAAGATATCATTTGTAAGTGGAGAGATAGGCAAAGGCACCAATATAACGAAAGTGAGCAAAAAGGAAAAAAAAGCAGGAAAAAGGAATTTAAAAGCCTGTGACTTACGTCCTCCTCTTTCCCCTAAATACACCTGGGAGGTACTTTCACACTTTGAAACTGATTTTAAATCTCATGCAAGGAAGTGCGCGTTCCTGCCCCTCTGACTCATTGAGACAAGTGGGTCCCAGCCAGTCACTTCAACTATTTGCCACCTGACTGAGGGGGTTTATCCTTGGATTAGAAGAGGTGTTACTCAAACACCATTAGCCCAGTTAAGATCTTCAAATAGCGAAAATGAAGCATTGTCTCAAGCGAATTCTCTGCTAATTGTTTCCTTACCAGAATCTTCTTTTTGTTTGTATGTTGGGACTCTGTGAGCCGCCACCAACGATAAAGGGGAAAGAAGTGGGCCATTCAGAAGCTGTTGTGATCCTGGGGGGTAGGGGTGAGGGAGGAAGGTGGGGAGAGCGAGGCATTGTGGGGAGTGTGTGTGAGTGTGTGTGTGTGTTCTGTCAACAGGCTGTGTTTTCTCAACTCTGGGGTTAATTCTCTGTAAAGAGATTCCTTTTGAGCGGAGTCCACCAACTCCTTTTTCAGAGCAGCTAGCTAGAAAGAAAGTTTCCTTCCATCAACAAAACCCAGTCTTGGCAAGAGTCAGAAGGTTCAGCCTTTGGAGGTAACTGAATAACCAGCCACTTCACCTCCACCAACCCCACAGATAAGGAGAACTATATAATTAGGCGAATTCTTCCTTTATAAAAAATCTTTGGGGGAGAAAGGTCTTCTCTCTCCCAAGGAATTCATGTCAGGCCAGACGGCCTTGCATTTTATCTGTGCCTAAGCGAGAGGAAACCCCTTCTCACCCAGCCTGCACACACACACACACACACACACACTCAGCACTCAAACACACAGCATATACACTGTAGACCTGTGGAGTCTAATTACTGCCTGATTTTTATGCTTTTATTTCTTCCCCAAGCATTTTTGTGTTAAGGAGGGCTGCCCAGCAAAGACAAAACCCCAGCCATCCCTTACAGAAGATAATGTGCTGTGCGTGGATATCTAGTGGATCTTTAAGGTCTAAACAAGACATTTCCATTCCCTTCATTTTCCCCTGACAGCCACGGGCTCTCTCTGCCGAGGCATCTGTCATGAGCCGCTGGGAACCCCACTTATGCACCATAACGGCCTGCGATTTTATTATACAAGGAGTTTATTGCTGGTCTAATTAGTTTCAAACTGGGCATTCCAGCTGAGGACACCTAAAAAACATCTGGTGGAAGGAGCAAGAATGAGTCCTCGTTCTGAGCTGGTTACGGTTGGATTTTTGCATAACTCTGGTCTCTTGCGCCCGACACAAGTTATCTTTGGAAAAGTAACTGAAAAAATAAGGAAACAGTTTCTTCTTGTGGGAAAGGAGTCATCTTGTCATGAGGGAACCAAAAATGTCTTAAAGTGGACGTGCCTGGACTGTGTATACTTTTTCACAAACTGCCGGGGTCTCAACAGCTTGCTCGACCTAATTTGAAATGTACTTAGCTCCACCACAGAGAGTTTTTGCTAAGGACTATTCCGTTCTCCCAACAGCAGCTAGCATTTTATCAATTTATCCGTCTGGAACAAGGCTTGCAATCTCTTCCATGCAATTTAAAGCAGAAGAAATACCTCGTATTTGAAACAGCGTGTCTTGGGTGTTTTTGCCAAATGGTAATCCTATAACAAGTCAACAAATCATATCTCTTTATGATGTGTTTAATACAACACAAAAGGCATGAAAAGAAGATTCTAAAACTTAAGTGATTAAAACATCTGTTTTTTAAAAACCCCAAAGTATTGGGATAACATCTTTTTATTTTATTTATTTTATTTCCTTTGGTTATTTAATATTAGGAAAGAGATTTACGTGTTTATAGAGTATTCTCAGACACACAGCCACTACACTGGGTGAGCTATTTCGAGAGGAAGGAAAAATGCCAATTCCTTTAAGACAAAATGGTTAAAAATATTGTGAAGCTAAAGTTACATGAGAAGAACGGGGTAACTACTAACTATGTATGGGACATATGAACTGCTTAGAAAAAGTTCAGTTCCTTTCAGATCTAGCTGCATTGGTCGAAATGGAAAAATGTAGACTATCCTCCAAAGGCAAGGCGATGTTGAATACAAACAAGATTTTATGCTTAGTCTAAATAAAGCAAGATTCAAACAATCATCATTTGTTATATAAATTATTTATTAACTTTCCCTAGTCTGAGGATGTCTAAATGCAAGGAAGTATAAAGATGAAGGGGTTTAAGGTGATGGGGAAAGAAAAGTGGAAAAAAATTAACATTTCTTGGGTAAAGTTGCCCAAAAGATTGTTTCACAAGGATTATTTTTAAAAGGAGGTTCTCTCTCTCTCTCCAAAAGGGCAAGAGGCTAGTAATGCGGCTACTTGTTCAGTACTCATATTCTGGAAGTAGAAATTCACTTGAGCAAGAAGGGGCTCATGAAATTAATAAATTCGGTTTGAAATACAATTGTCCGCTGGTTATAATTTCCTTTGGAAGGGAGCTCCCTAACTCAAACCTAATTCAGCACTCAAATTCCGACTTGATGTTTGTAAATCATTCCACTTCCCTCTGTCTTGCTAACAACACCCAACCCCGATGTTCACTCGTCTCACTGCACTTCGTAATTAAAAGGTACCTCCACCGGGGGTGATTTATATCTCAACGTTTTAAAAAAAGTAATTAAAGATTACATTACATTTTGGGGAAAGGGGAAAGAAAAGAACACGGTATCCATAAAAATGCAGCATATCAGTCTTGCTTTTTAGAAAGAATTCAGAACGCAGCAGCGTGCACGCTGTCAACTCCTAGCCTAGGCTTCGCCTTGGGGAAGCAGGAACCTCGCACCACCAGACGCTCCACTTCCAACAGCTGAGAAATGCGCGTGGAGCATTTTGTGATGCGAGCATTTTTTACCAGTCAAGCTTTCCCATTATTCCTTGAGCTTATAAACTATTTATTTGGGGGCAGGAAATACATTTAAGGACCTAGGGCCGGCACGGCCGCTTAACCTCCAGGCTGCAAGGCTAAAAAACAATTCCCTTCTCCACTTTCTCCCATCACAACAAAACCCTCGCTTCCTTCTAAACATCCTTGGGATGTAAAGTTTTGTAAGTTTCGACTCCAACTTCAGCAAGCGCCAGGACGCCGGCTCCGGTACAAAGCCGGAGAGCTGGACCAGCGCAGGCCGAGCGCAAATGGGCTTTAAAAAAGAAATGCAGCTGGAAAGACAAGGCTCGGCGGCCGTTCCAGCCCCATCCCAAGAATTCCAGCCGCCTGCTCCCCGGTTACCCCATAAACAGCGCCCGAGGGCGTGAGTTTGTCTCCCGGCTCCCGGCGCCTCTTCGGTCCGATTGGGAGAGCGTCCCCCATCGCAAACCACTCGGGCCATAAAACAGACCAAAGGCAGAGGACCCAGCCGCGTCTATACCGCCTGCGCGCCATGCACTTGTCCCGCGCGCGGGAGTGCAAACTTCGGGGTCATTCCCCCGCAAGCGCACGGGGAAACTGAGGCCCGGAGCCTGGGAAGGACTTTCTCCAGACAGGCTCTGCCCGCTGTCCCCCCTGCCCGTGTGCCTGAGGGGCCCTGGGAGCCCCGGGCACCCCGATCCGGCCCGTGCGCGCCGGAGCGCCCGGACAGCTGCGGAGGCCCCCGCTCGGCGAGTGCGGGAGGCAGGCGCAAGGTGAGGGGTCCGCGTCCACCCGGGCCAGGCGAATCCCGGCGGGCCGCCCGGGGCGGGCGCCGCGGGAGGTACTCACCGCGCGCAGTGGAGAGGGCGCCCCGGCGCGGTGCGGGCGGGCGGGCGCGGGTCCGACGCGGCCGGGCTACTGCAGCGGGCACGTTGCCGCTGCCGCCGCCGCCGCCTCCGCCTCCTGGGCTGCCGCGGCCGCTGCCTGCGCGGGGAGGACCGGCCCCTTCCCCTCCCTCGGCCGGGCCCTCCCTCTGCCCCCGCCCGGGTCCCCGCGCCGCCGCGTGGGCGCGTGGGGGCGCCGAGGCGCGGCGCTGGGCTCCGCGGGCGCACACCCCCGGCGGCTGGACGCGGGGCGCGGGGCTCCGGCCCTGCAGCTGCCGCCGCGCCGCTCTGTGCGCCTGCAGCCCAGCCGAGCGCGCTCGCTCTCGCCGGCCGTGGAGGAGGCGAGGGCCCGGCCTCCTCTCCACCCACCGACACGCACACCTCCTCCCTCTGCGAGCGGGCACGGCCCCAGAGAGAAGAAAGAGTGCCTGGAAGGAACTTCAACAATTACCCTGGCCTTCATTCATTCATTCATTCATTTGTTCACCCACCTATTCATCCATTCCACATATATTGAGCATGCACTGTGCCAGGTACAGCTCATGGGAGATTCAGCTAGAATCAGACAGACTAGTTTTCTGCCCTCCTGTAACTTATGTTCACATGGGGGGACAGACCATAAACAATCAAATGAAGAAGCAAGACTATTTCAGAAAGTGGTGATCACTGTGGAGGGGAAAACATCATGTGCTGGGGGCGCGGGGACGGTAATCTTAGAGTAGTCAGGGAGGACCTCTCTGAGGAGGTGACATCTGTATTATGAGAAAGTGCCACTGCTGGTGATATCTGCGGGAGGAGAGTTCAGGGATCGCCCCCTACCTTTCACCCATTTTACAGATAGGGAAACTGAGGTCCCAAGAATTTAACTGGCTTTCCCAAAGTCAGTGGTACAACCCCTTCCACACACACCCTCAAATTAAGGCATCCCCTTACCTCGTCCTCTCACGGCCACCTCTTTCAATCTTCCCCACAATAAACTGTCTCGAATGGAGTCTGAAATACTTTTCTCCCTCTCACCCACTCTCTGATGGTTATGAACTCAGTGGGTGGAACACCTAGGATCCTTCAGTCCAAAAATAAGACCAACTGCTGCCATTTGTGAAGCTCAATAAAATACAGGACGCCCAGATAGATCTGAATTTCAGAGAAACAAGAAATAGGTGTTAATATAATGTGTCCTGTGCGATAGGCGGTACCTACTTGTACTCAAAAATTATTCACTGTTTCTTCGAAATTCCAGTTGAACTGAGTGTCCTATATTTTTCTTTGCTAAATCCGCCAACCCTAAGCTCATCCAGCGTGCCTTCCTTATCTCATTTAATCCTCAAAAGAGACACAAAGGTAGACGCTCTGAGCGTGCCCATTTTACAAATGATGGAGTCCAACCTCGAAGGCAGAGAGGAGCTGAGCCAGGGCTGACATTCAGGTCCAGCTGACGTCAAAGCGCTTGCGGTTGAGATGAAATACAGAGCCTTCAGCTCCAGTTGTAGGGTGCCTGGGAAGCCGCTGAAGCTTCAGCTCCCCGGCCCCTTGCTTGCTGCACCCCTTTATAAGGCCCTGGCGTAGCCCCTAGAAAGGGCCTAGAACTGTGTTCACATGGTCACCTGTTCACCTAAAATTTCCCGAAGTCATTTGCTTTCCACATTGAGCTGCGATCAGCAGAGAGCACCCTCTCTTGCCACTCTGATTCTCCGCTGTCGCCCTGGATCTTGAGTAGGATGAGGGGGAGTGGCCACTGGCATTCGGGGATCCAGCTGAGGGAAAGTTGAGTTGGGAATTTTGTAACGTTTATGGTATTTTTCAGCTTCGTAATATCTGAATTTGTTGTGATTTCTTAAGTCAAAGAAATATTTACATTTGGACCTCAATTTGGATCCATAGCATTGTATTCTTTTTCTTAAATAGGGTCCCCAAATTGTATATGCAGCAGGCCCCACTCTACCCGGATCCCCCTCCGGTCGTAGCTTCTTCCGTCCCCTTTCTAATCCCAAAACTTCAGCGGGAAGCAGTGTATTCGGTAAGCATGGCTGTTCTCCTCCCATGAGCCAGGTAAGCGTTAGACCTGCTGCTCCTGGCTGAAGATGACTCTTCTGCTTTCTAGATGCAGAACGTAACATAGGTACTTGGTCTTGATTTTCTCATCTCTAAAATGGAGATAACGGTACCCATCTCGTAATATTATTATTGTGACAATTCCCTCACATCTGCTCATAAAACACTTTCTGCTATGACTGTAGCTGGCACCAACAATTGCTCAACGAATACTATTACTGTACACACGACTTCACTTCCCACAGCGTCTTTGCAAAAGGCTCCAAATCATTATAAATGGAGCTTCTTAATGCTCTCCAGAGGTATCTAATTTATCTTGGCCCATGAGCCTTAATATAATGTTGTTTAAACAATGGTAGTAAGCAAAAATTGTTTTCCCTAAGGGAAGAGACTGGACTAGGAAATATCAAGTGAATTGTGTGCAGTGAGAGTGTGTGTGTGTGCGGGGTAAGGATGTGAAACGTGTTTCTTCCTGCAGATCCTGGGGAAAATGTTGAAGGACGTCTATTAACTAAGGGTACTCTATGGGATACAAAGGGTTAATCGGTTTCCTTCAAACCGTTTGACTCCTTCACCAGAATCTGGCCCATTATCTCATAAATCGCAGCCACACCCCAAGGCCCCCTGAGAGATACGAGGAGGCAGGTGCTTATTAATTTTATTCTTTCCTTCTCTTAGGGCTGTGGTTCTCAACCTTGGCTGCACGTTAGAATCTCCAGGGGAGCTTTTAAAAATCCCCATGCTCAGGCATCACCCTAGACCAATTAAACCAGGCTCTCGGGGTGGGACTGAGGCATCAGTATTTTTCAAAGCTCCTGGGTTGATTTCAGTGTTCAGCAGGGGGTCAGTCTCCATCTTTGGAAGAAGGAGGACTTTGATTACAGGTTCACAACAGATGAGGTAGAAACTGAGATAGGACTTAAGCTCCCAGTTCTTACCCAAGGCCGCTTAAAATCCAGCCACCTTCCTATGTAGGAGCGCCCCCTTTCCGTCTCTTTCTTTATCTTTATTTCTTTTTGTTAAGAATTTGCCCTCATTTCATAATGACCAGCAAAATAATGCCAGACAAGATCTGAACATGCTAAACCATAAAGTAGATTCTTTGGAGTGTAGACCACAGACATGCCTACCCCGGGGTAAAGCATTTTTCCCCCTACAGTCTTCCAAGTAAATGTTCTCTAAAGCCAGAAAACCAGCTTAACTTTGAAAACTACACACTTCACAACTAACCAACATGTATATACTTATCCTGCAAACACACGTGTATTCTCCATGTCAAATCATGCCTTATTTCTGTACACATTCCTTTCCCACCTGAAAGATTTCCTCTACAGAAAAGTATTCCATTTTTAAAAATGCATTCATTTAAACCTTGGCTCTTTCCAAAAAGGATTTGAGGTAGCATGCAAAAATATATGTATGGCTGTAGAATAAAGAAAACAAGAAAAGCAGTGAAAGGGAAACATGGGGAGGAAAAGAAAAGAAAGTCAAGGGTGAGGTTTGCACACAAAATGTGGGCTAGGAGGTCCTGAGCACTTGTCAGGAGTGGACTGAGAATTAAATGCTGAGCTTCCTGGCAGCCAATGCAAAGAGGAAAATGCGATCAATTACATCAGTGGCTTTCAAATTTTCTTTTGTTCAAAAGCAAGCATGCACTGAAGCTCAGCATGGAAAAAGGAGGTGAGGGATCCCAGCCCCAGCCTCATGCCTCACACCTTTCTCCTGTGGGCACTCGTAAGGGGTCTTGAAGAGACTTCCAAAGCTCTCCAGAGTCAAGATTGAAAACCATGGATTTTAAAGTGCTTCACTGTGTTCGTGATTCTCAATGTCTATAAGATAGAAGCAAACAGAACTAATTGAACAAATCAAAACTTTGCCTGATATTGATACAGGAGAAAAGTTTCCCCATGGTCCTTAGAAAAGAGGCAGTATGTGATACAGTGGGGATATGGGGGTCGGGCAGCGGGTGTGTTGCAAAGACACGAAATATAAAATACCCCTTCACCAAAATGAAAACCAAAAGAAAGCCAAAAAGCCTCACATCCTTCCTAACCCAAGAACACAAATACAGGCACAATCTGGACATCTCTCTGGTAAATAGTTTCCCGGTAGACTGCCTCTTTGTATCTAATTCCCAAACTTCGTAGAAGGCATGTCTCACAATCATCTGACCAGTATTTATACGGAAAAACTTATATCTGTATCCCCAAGACTCGACGTACCATTTCTATCAAAATAACACACAGGGAAAGTAACATTTCAACTGCTATTGAGAGAACATCAGAACCACATTTTGAAAAAACCACCACAAAGCAAAGAAGGGGATGTGAAATTGATGTGGCCGTGTCACCACGCACGCATCAACTATTTGTTGAAAACTTGAGGAATTGTTTGATGATGGATTAGGAAGCCGTGCTTTCAGCATTTTATATCCTAACAAGCTAGTTTGATGGTTGGTAGGCATTTTAAGTGTTTAGTTCCATTTTAGGAAATTGTTTTGGGGCTCGGGGTGACATGTCACGCATTATAATTTTTCCCATTTAAAATAACAGGAAATCAACTCTTGGGTGCATTTTCAGGCAGAGCATCAGCATTTCAGGATCCCCAATGTTCAGTAGGAGATGCTTATTCCCACGTGGAGAGCGGCTGTTTCCTCGCCTGCACCACCCTTCCCTGACATAGTCCTGTGTTTGTTTGTTTTTTTGTGAGGAAGATCAGCCCTGAGCTAACATCCATGCTAATCCTCCTCTTTTTGCTGAGGAAGACCGGCTCTGAGCTAACATCTATTGCCAATCCTCCTCCTCGTTTTTTTCCCCCAAAGCCCCAGTAGATAATTGTATGTCATAGTTGCACATCCTTCTAGTTGCTGTATGTGGGATGCGGCCTCAGCATGGCCGGAGAAGCAGTAAGTCGGTGTGCGCCCAGGATCCGAACCCAGGCTGCCAGTAGCAGAGCGCTTAACCGCTTAGCTTAACCGCTAAGCCACCGGGCAGCCCAGTCCGTGGTTTTTACTCTCACTCCATTCAGGGCTCTGTGCAAATGTCTCCACTCCAGGGAGGCCCCGCCCTGACCACTCTGTCCAACAGCATCCTTGTTGCGCTGTCCTCCATCCTGCTCACCCAGTGCATATATCCCTCCATGACACTACATCATATATTTAGCTGTTTATCTGGTCATTGTTTGTCTCCCCTACTGGAATATCAGCTCCATGTGAGCAGGGACTTGACTGTTTTGTTCATGGCTGTATTCCCAGTGCCTAGAACAGTGTCTGCTGCATGAGTAGACCCTCAATCAACAGTTGATGAATGAACGACAGATACAAACAACATGGTCTGGGTTCTGATGCTGCACACACAAGATGACCACACTCATGCCGCCCTTTCTAATTTCCTTTACGATCCACCCTGAAATAAATAAACAGAAATAAAGATGTTTGAGAAGCCCAATCTTCTAAAAACCAGAAAAGAGCTCAAGATGAGGTCAAAATTTTCTTCTTCTCTTTTTCTTTTATGCTCTCTCTTTCTATTTGTTCTTCAGGAAAACCCTGACGATTCAAAGATGGGGAATTGAGAGTAACCCGGATGGCTGAAGTCCATTCTTCCCTTCAGGGACCAGTTAGGAGACCACAGAGAAGGTGCCAAATGAGAGGAGAATGAGATGAAGCTCTTGCCTGTTGATTATAAAATCCAACAATGGAGCAACAGCCTTGATGAGACTGCCCAGATCTTTCAGTCATGCGCAGCTTTCAAATCGATTCCGACGTGAAGAACATATATATGGCTCCAAGCAGGTTCTCGCAGCCAAGCGGGGGCCAGGCCGGCTTTCCAACATTAAACTCAAGAATTTCTACCCCTCATCTGCTTGTCATTTCCTTCAAAGACCTGCCACTTCTTGCTTTCTTTTGTCTCTAGAGAGAAAAAGCAAATAGGATGACAAGATTTATGGCTTTTAAATACATTTGGCTTCTCTTTTCTCCTTGCTTTTAGCTGAATATATTATCGTTGATGGTGATACATACATATGATCGGTATGTATCAGGGGAACGGATCTTGGAAGTGCTGACTGAGAGACATCAGTGAGCTCCAGAATTCAACCATACCTTGTTCTAAATTCTAAAAGTGTTTGTGGTCCTGAAGACATAGAGGGTATCTGAAGAGACTGTAGGAGTCCCTCAAGTTCAAAGGTCCAGAGACCTTTTGTGAGTGGAACACTTTTGAGAGGGAAAGGGAGACTCTTAATAATACAGCATAAACCAGGATTGTCCCCAGCAAACCGGGACAGATGGCCTCCCTGCCACTCCAAACTAAGCAGGATGACCAAAGATGTGATATTTAATCAGATGATCACATGGGAGGCGGTTGCAAACTTACATGAGCAGACAAGGGGCTGTGAGCAGCCCTTTCTGAAGTTATGAAATCATCCACATAACACATCTCAGTACGGTTCAGGGCGTTCGGTCCACATTGCTGGCGAGACTCCAGTCCGTGCTCTGGCCCAATCTCTGGTTGTTATGCAACCTCATGGTGTTGAGAAAGGGTCCCCCCAAACCAGGTGGGATGATATCATGGATTCCTACGTGGATATTGAGAACACTTTTCCTGGATGTCTGCAGTTCTTTGTCTCTTAGTCTGCTGGAATCTCTAGAACAATAGAACTAGTGCCAGGGACCTCTTTGGCAGTCTGATGAAACCTAAGGACATCTCGGAATAATGCTCTTAATACACAAAAATGTGTATAATGCACACATGGTGCTGGAAAACTGAATACTGATAAGAAAAAAACGAACATAGACTGTTACTTCACGTTATACACAAAGTCAACCCAGGATGGATCACAGACCTAAATGTAAAGCCTAACACCATAAAACTTCTAGAAGACAACACGGGAGAAAATCATGGCAACGTTGGGTTAGGTGAAGGTTTCTTAGAACAGAAAAAGGTACAAACCATGCAAGAAAACAGTGATAAATTTGACTTCATCAAAATGTAAAACTTTTGTTCTTCAAAAGACAAAACTGAGAAAATACAAGGCAAGCTGCAGTCTGGGAGAAATGTAATACATCAGACAGATATGAAAAAACATATAAGGAATAGATGACAAATATAGGAAGAAATTCTATAACTCAATACTAAGAAGACAAATAAAAAAAAGAAATGGGCAAAAATTTTGAACCAAATTTTAAAAATTTTTTGGTTCATTTCAAAAAAGAAGATATATGAATGGCCAATAAGCACATAAAGAGATGCTCAACATCATTAGTCATCAGGGAAATGCAAATTAAACTAAAATGAAATACCACCACACATCCATTAGACTGGCTGAAATTAAAAAAACTGACCACACCAAATGCTGGCGAAGATGTGGAGCAACTAGACCCTCATACCCTGCTGGTGGGAAGGTGAGATGGTACAACCACTTTGGAAAACAGTTTGGCAGTTTCTTAAAAAGTTAAAAATTCCCTACCGTAAGACCCAGTCATTTGACACCCTAGAGAAAGGAAAACACGAATCCGCACAAAGATTTGTATATGAATATTAACAGCAAGTTTATTTGTAACAGCTAAAAATTGGAAACAGTGTAACTGTTCATCAGCAGGTAAATGAATAAACAAATGTGGTATATGCTACCGATGGATTGCTACTCAGCAATAAAAAGGAATAAAAGGAATGTATGATACGTACACAACATGGAGGTATGTCAAAATCCTTACCTTGAGTGAAAATGCCAGACCCCCTCCCCCTAAGAAAAAGACTCAATGCCTGATTCCATTTATGTAAAATTCTCAAAAATGCAAATTAATTTATAGTGACAGACAGCAAAGCAACGCTTGCCCACGGTTGGGTGTAGGGGAAGGATGGATTACAAGGGGCACAAAGAAACTGTTGGGGGTGATGGAAAAGTCCAGTGTCTTGATTGTAGTAACGTTTTTGTGGTGTGCATATATATGTCAAAAATAATAAAATTTAACACTTTAAATATTTCCAGTTTATTATACTTCAATAAATATTAAAATATTGTGATACAGTCATATGAGCTTCTTCTTTTTTTTTTTTTTTTGTGAGGAAGATCAGCCCTGAGCTAATATCCATGCTAATCCTCCTCTTTTTGGGGAGGAAGACTGGCTCTGAGCTAACATCTATTACCAATCATCCTCCTTTTTTTTCCCCAAAGCCCCAGTAGATAGTTGTATGTCATAGTTGCACATCCTTCTAGGTGCTGTATGTGGGACGTGGCCTCAGCATGGCTGGAGAAGCGGTGCGTCGGTGCGCGCCCGGGATCCGAACCCGGGCTGCCAGCAGCAGAGCGCGTGCACTTAACCGCCAAGCCATGGGGCCGGCCCGAGCTTCTTTATTAATGCATTAAATAATAAGATCTAGCAGCAGGGCTAATCACTTCCATAATTTCAAAGTAGTGCTGAGTATAAAAGATATTTCAAGATATTCGCAACACCCATAATGTGATATGAAAATACCTGTGATTTCTGTCGGTGACAGAGTCACAAGTCCTGCTAATGCTACATGGTTTGTTGCCACATTGGTATTTGAAGGGGATGCTAAATTTCATTTAGAGGCTGGTGAACATAAAGATACTTTTTTTCCATCCAAGTTTGCAGACCCCATGAATTGTAACCACGGATCCCAGGTTAAAAAGTCTACTTGACAGCGACCTCAGCTACCTGAAGGCAATAGTTTCCCTAGAAGGTAAGCATCTTTAAACCCCAGGAATATCTAGAGTTAATTACAGAAATGTCCTAAATGGGAAAGCAATTTTATCAGTAAGCATATTTTAACTGAGATAAGATTCAGAAACAAATGTGGAAATACTTGACAGGGTCAAAATCATCATGTTAATATTTTTTTGTTAAAAGGAATCTGTAATTTACATACTGTAATTTACATACTGTAAGAGACACGTTTAAGAGACTTAGGCTGTTAGAGTAACGTGTTGGTCAGACTTGTTGATTATAATTTAAAATATAGTTGAGTCATTGCTTAAATGTGCAGTTTTTCAATGGAAGTCTTACTAGGTTTATATGCAATCATTGGAACACTAAAGAGAATTTAAGATTTGCTGTGTAAGCATGATTTATTAGATTTATAAAAATGGATTGAGTTAGTACAAATGTTGGACAGTTAATGTACTTGCAAAGAAAATCCAGAATATCAAATTTAGAAATGCAGTTTAAAAACGTTGAAGACTTTTAATTAGCTAAGCTTATAAGTGGGACCAAACATTAGTCAATGATTTCCTTAAAGACAATGGCTGATTTTTGTTATTCTGTGCTTAGAAATAGAACAATAGATTCGAAAAGGAGACTTAAAAACTAAAGGGGGAAAACTAAGTTGGGTAAATTGTACATTTGGTAATTCAAAATTATTTTCTAGAATTTGTGTACTGCTTATTCTGTATACAAAAACCACCCAAACTCACATATAACAGTGTTGATGACTGGAAATGGAACAAGCCACAGGAAATCCAGGACCCTTCTGTCATCTCGTGTTTATTTTTGACCTCAGTGTCCCTCCTGTGCCTTTATTTGGGCCTCTGCCATTGAGGAATTAGCCACAAACACAAGAAAATTCTTTTCAGTGACCTAAGGAGAAGCAAGGTCATTCGTTACACTGGGCTTAGGAACAAATTTAAAATACTGAACCACTTAATTTTTCAAAACAGTGGAATCTAAACAAATGCTAAACTGGTGAACAAATGTGCATTCATTGCCAAAACCCCAGTTGGTTTGGACCACATTTTCCCCCGATTCCTTCAGCAGAGCTGAACCCCTTGGCCTGCCCTCTCTAACAGTGTAGAAGAATCCCAAGGGGAATAAAATAGTTGTACAATAAGCATTTTTAACAATCTACAACATTCATGGAAGTTAAATACCAATATACAAACTTGCCTCCTCATAGACTTGTTGGGAAGATCAAATAAAATAATCTTTTAATAATCTCCCCAATTTGAAATGACTACTTTCTTTACCAGATAATTCTCTTTCAGCATTCAGTGACTGTATTATTTAGGACATCAGTTTGGCTGCCGTGACAAAAAGACCTCCTCCCAAAGTGGCTTCTATTTGATACATTTTTTTTCTTACTTAAAAGTCTGAGTAGGCAGTTGATGGCCAGTTTGGTGGCTCCACAATCATCTGGGATCCAAGGTCTTTCTGTTTTGTTGCTTTGCCATCATCAAGTGGCTTCAATTTTGTAGTCCAGGATGGCTGCCCTAACTCCAGTCATCACATCTGCATTCCAGCCAGCAGGAAGAGGGAAAAGAGCTGTAAGGCTAACTCTTTTCTCCTAAGGGAACTGCCCAGAAGTTGAACACATCGTCTGCATTCACATCCTATTGGCCAGACCTTAATGATATGACCATACCTAGTTGCATGGGAATTTGGGAAATGTACACTTCATCTTGGCAGACACTGCCAAACTAAATATTCTATTACTATGGCAGAAAGAGAGAACAGGTACTGAGTGACAGCTATCAGTATCTCCCAATTTCAACATTAAACTTTACAGGTTTTTGAGTTTTGTGTGCATCGTGATTTCTCTTGTGAAACATTCCTTGTAAGCTTGAATTGGTATGACCATATAAGAGGGAAATTTGGAAATATCTGTTAAAATGTAAAGTGTGACCCAGGAATTCTATTACCTGTCTCCTCTTTATGTGTAGAAACACATAAAGTAGTCTACAATGAGCGTGTGCAAGATGTTCATCAAGCCTGGCGTAGAGGAGTAAAAAGATGGAAACAAACTAAATGGTAATCAAACAGAAATGGCTCGATGACCTGGTGTACCCATATTTTAGAATACTTAAGAAGGAGGAGAATCTATGTGTATGGGATGTGTAGTTCGTAGAATGTCATAACTAGTATGAGTGACAGCGTTTATATATTTTTAAAAGAATATATGTGTATACACACATACTTATAAATATTCAGAGAACTGGAAGAATTTGTATATTAAAAAGATCCAAGAGGGGGGCTGGCCTGGTGGTGTAGTGGTTAAGTTTGCACGCTCTGCTTCGGCGGCCCGGGGTTTGCAGGTTCAGATCCCTGGCGCGGACATATGCACCGCTTATCAAGCCATGCTGTGGCGGTGTCCCATATAAAGTGGAGGAGAATGGGCACAGATGTTAGCCGAGGGCCAGTCTTCCTCAGCAAAAAAGAGGAGATTGCAAACGGATGTTAGCTCAGGGCTAATCTTCCTCACCAAAAAAAAACAAAACAAAAGATCCAGGAGGATTTATATCTTAGAAAAGAAAACATACATATATACAAAAAAATACATTTTAAAAGAAAATATATATTTTAAAAGAAAACAATCATATATTCCAATATGTAGTATATAGACTGTATACTATAATATACTGTATGTAAAATTATATATTATATAATATATAATACATAATACTATAATGTTATTATATATGATATAATATTCTATTAAAATACCAGTTATTTGCAGAATGTCCCTCATTTAGATCAGTCTGATGTTTTCTCATGATTCAATTCAGGTTATGCATCTCTGGCAAGAATACCATACGAGTGATGACATGCAGCTCATAGCACGTGTTTTCTGTTTGTCGCACTAACGGTGGTATTAACTACGCTGCCTAATTAAGGTGGTGCCTGCCAAGCTTCACTCTCAAGTTACTCTTTCTTTCCTTAGTAATTAATGAGCATTTTGTGGGGATATACTTTGAGACTATGTACATATCCTGTTCCTCATCAGACTTTCCATGTAGTAACTTATTTATTCATACTCTTTAATTCAATGGGTATAATCTGGTATTATCTTATTTATTTTCATGTCCAGATTGGCCCAGATACGGCCGGGGGAGCCCCCTCATGCTGGCTTCTGTGTCCATTTGATATGTCCCCATCATTCTTTGAGCACTTCCTTCCTTTCTGGCCCAACAAGATGTTCAGGTCCGTCTTCTACCTGTCTTGACCCAGTCCTGGAATTAGTCATTTCTCCAAAAGTCTCTGGTGCCTTTCAGTGGAAAATTATGTTTAGAAACCAAGATCCGGACACTAAGTGTGTCCATTGCTACTGTTGTGTCTCTGCTCTCAGACCCCCTCAGTGGACAAAGCTACATACACATACACATACAGACGCATTTACACATACAGACGCATATACACACATAGATGCATATACGTATATATGTATACATACAGATGTATATACACACAGACCCATATACACATACAGACACTTACATCAATATTTATGAGTGTGATAAGCTGATCCTATAATTCATCTGAAAGAGGAAATGTTTGACAAGAACATCTTGAAAATGAATAACAAATTACCTTACCAGATATCAAAATAGATAAAGGAGCTATGATAATTAAAACTGAGAAGTGTTGGCACAAAGAGACAAACAGATCAATGTAATAGAATATAGAGTCTAGGAACAACACACATTTATGCAAATTTGCGTGGCTCAGTGGGGAAAGTATGATTACTCAATGCTGTTGGAACAATTGGCTCCCCATTGGGAAAGGCTAATTCTTACCTCTCTTCAGGCATTAAATTCAGTGTAATAAAAGATACACATTAAAAAAATAAGGAAGCATAAAGATACTAGAAAAATAACATGGGACTATTTCTATAACATTGGGACAGGAAGGCCTTCTTTGAGCAAGATAAAACAACACAAACATAACAAACAAAAAGACCCAAATTCATAACGAAGAAGATCAACCATTTTACTACAAAAGGTTTAAAACTTTTGTACACCAAAAAATAAAAGAAGCCAAATTAAAAGACAAGGGACAGTTTAGAAGAAACATCTGTTAAATACAAAACAGATAAACTATTAATAGTTCCAGATACATTTATTAAGAGTTCCTACAAATCAGTAAGAAAAAGACACACAACCAGTATACTAGTGAATAAACGTATGAATATGCGATTGATAAACTGTGAAGGAGAAATGGCCAATAAATACTAAAAAAGTTGCTCAACCTTGTTAAAAATCAGGAATATCCAAAATAAAACACACTGGAATATCCTTTTGTACTTGCAGGTTAGTAAACATAAAAAAGATTAATAGTAACCAGTTTTGGGGGAAGTTGTAAAGAAATGGATATGCTCATAAAATATTGGGAGATAGATCAGTCTTCTTTTTTTTTTTTTTTGTGAGGAAGATCAGCCCTGAGCTAACATCCGTGCTAATCCTCCTCTTTTTGCTGAGGAAGACCCGCTCTGAGCTAACATCTATTGCCAATCCTCCTCCCTTTTTTTTTTTCCCCAAAGCCCCATTAGATAGTTGTATGTCATAGTTGCACATCCTTCTAGGTGCTGTATGTGGGACTTGGCCTCAGCACGGCTGGAGAAGCGGTGCGTCCTTGCACGCCTGGGATCCGAACCCGGGCTGCCAGTAGTGGAGTGCACGCACTCAACCGCTAAACCACAGGGCTGGCCCTACATCAGCCTTCTTAGAGGCAAGTTAAACAATAAAAATATATATATATGGGGCTGTCCCGGTGGTGCAAGTGGTTAAGTGTGCACGCTCCACTGTGGCGGCCCAAGGTTCTCCGGTTCAGATCCCTGGCACGCACTGACACATCGCTTGTTGAGCCACGCTGCAGTGGCGTCCCATATAAAGTGGAGGAAGATGGGCACAGATGTTAGCCCAGGGCCAGTCTTCCTTGACAAATAAGAGGAGGATTGGCAGATGTTAGCATAGGGCTGATCTTCCTCACTATATATATATATATGTGTGTGTGTGTGTGTGTGTGTGTATTATATTTTAAATTTATATGTATTTATATTCTTTTTTGAAATTTAATATATATTCATATATACTTAAAGAAAAATAAACTTAAAGAAAAATTTCTTTCACCCCAGAAATTCAACTTCTATTTACCTACCTTCAAAAAGAAGTCAGATGGGGCACAAGGAAGCATATATAAGGATTTTCATCAAAGTATTATAATAGCAAAAAATTGAAAACTAGTTAAACCAATAGGAAATTGGTTAAATAAGTTAAGAGTACAAAAATTCTATGCAGCAGTTAAAAAGAATGAAGAAGAGGTACATGTTCATAAAAACGTCCAGGATATATCAGTAAATGAAGAGGAATTCTAAAATAAAAAAACTAGCTGGGCCGGCCCCGTGGCTTAGCGGTTAAATGCGTGCGCTCTGCTGCTGACGGCCCGGGGTTCGGATCCCGGGCGCGCACTGATGCACCGCTCCTCCGGCCATGCTGAGGCCGCGTCCCACATACAGCAACTAGAAGGATGTGCAACTATGACGTACAGCTATCTACTGGGGCTTTGGGGGAAAAAATAAATAAATAAAATAAAAAAAAACGAAAAAAACATGGTCTTATTTACATAAAAAAAAAAAACCCCACAAAACACACACAACTCTTCTTCCCTCCTGCCTTCCCTCCTTTTGCCCCCAACCCTCACCCCGCCCACCATATACTCTGGAAATGTACACATAAAGTTAATACCAGTGGTTACTTAAAGGGAAGGGGATTGGTTTTAGAGGAAGGGTACAAGAAGGGTCAAGAGAAACTTCATTTTATTTGTATTCTTTGATTTTTTTAATGATGATAATGTATTAATATATTACTGGGGTACTTAAAAATAAATTGTAAAACCAATCATTTTTTAAAAAGAAGTTATTTTAGGTTACAAGATATAATATATGCAAAGTACATAGCACAGATCCGGCACATAATAAAATGCTAGCTATCATTATTCTACTTTTAGGTATGTGATTTTTGACAAAATCCATTTCCCAGGAGACAGGATTCCAGGTTCCTGGCTTTATCACTGTGAAATTAACAAAAGAAAGGGCCACTAAATTGGAGTCGGGAGGGCCTGTAGGGGGAGCTCTCACGCCCTACCACACATCAGTCAATTACTCCGAACAGGAAGGGACAAATGATTGCATCTCTGACAGGAAGGTGTTTTCTACTGTCCTGCCCAGCAGGAGGAAGGAAGATTTCTCTCTCTGTCACAACAGGCCAGCCAATGAGAGACTGTAGCAACTCAGCCAATGAGAAGCCCCTGTGTTACCTGGCCCACTCACCCCATGAGACGTTACCCACAACCCTGCTCAGAACCAGCCTAACACGTTCTCTTTATAGGGAGGAAGGAGGAGATGGCTGAGACATATAGTTGAAACCGGTTGAAGGCAACAAGGCAATCTGACTTGACCTGACATAGCCCTGCCCCTGCAGCTCATTATACGCTCATTGTAATATATTACCATATTATGGAACACACCCATGGGTGCCATGACAGTTTACAACTGCTGTGCCAAGGGCAGGATATAACCACAGATGGAAAGAAAGAGGTGGCACCCTTGTTCCCCCCAAAAAGCCTACCCAGTTCCCCAAACACCTATGAATATTCCTCCCTTTCTTTACCTTGACCCCTTATAACTGCTGCTTAATCACCCCAAGAGCTGAGAAGTTGATTTGTGAACTCAGTTCCCACTTCTCCAATCTTTGGCCATTGAATAAAGCTTGTGCTAATGAACGCTCAGCTTCGGTCTGAGTTCAAAGTTGCGACACCGAACAGAGGAAGAACCCCAAGAAGAAGGGCAAGAGACCCTTCCTCGGGTCTCTCCCTGGCTGGGGAGAGAATTCAATTGGTAACACCTACACTTAGGACTCCCAGCTTCCTCCAGTGGGCTCTTTGTTCATTGTGCCCTCCCAACTCCCCTGTTTCCTCTATAAAAGAAAGTCCCTTCCTTTGTGTCTCTGGATTGCCTATGGTCAGCCACGGCCTGCATGTCCTGAGTTGCAATTCTTTTGGTTGTTCCTGAATAAACTCATTTCGCGGGTAAAACAACTGGCCAATTTACTTTTTAGGTTGACGTCACTACCTTGCTGTGTGACTGTTCCCATTTCTGATTCCCAGTTGCTCCTCTGTAAAAGGAAGGAGTAAGACTGAAGTCTGTCTGAGTATTAGAATTCTATGATTAGACACATTTTGCAAAAGTCCTCACAAATGAAATTTGTAGTCGTTTCCTATTGTTCTGTAACAAATCATCACAAACTAAGTGGCTTAAAACAACACACACTCACTAGCTCACAGTTTCTGTGGGTCAGGAGTCCAGGCACCTTACCTGGGTCCTCTGCACAGTGTCTCCCAGGCTGCAGTAAAGGCATGGTCAGGCTGCGTTTTCACCCGGAGGCTTAACTACTAGGGAAGGACCCAACCCCAAGCTCATTCAGGGTGTTGGCACAATTCTTTCCTTGTGGCTGTAGGACTGAGGGCCCAGATCCTTAAAGGCCATTAGCTGGAGGCTGCTGTCAGATCCCAGAGGCCACCTGCAGTTTCCGGCCATGTGGTCCTCACCATAGGCAGTTCAGCTCACCATAGGCAGCTCACATCCACCACAGGGAGTTCACAGTCACCATAGGGAGCTCACACTCACCACAGGGAGCTCACATCCACCATAGGGAGCTCACATCCACCATAGGGCACTCACAGTCACCACAGGGAGCTCACAGTCACCACAGGGAGGTCACAGTCACCACAGGGAGCTCACAGTCACCATAGGGAGCTCACATCCACCATAGGGCACTCACAGTCACCACAGGGAGCTCACATCCACCATAGGGAGTTCACAGTCACCACAGGGAGCTCACATCCACCATAGGGAGTTCACAGTCACCATAGGGAGCTCACATCCACCATAGGGAGTTCATAGTCACCACAGGGAGCTCACAGTCACCATAGGGAGCTCACATCCACCATAGGGAGCTCACACTCACCATAGGCAGTTCACACATAGCTGTTTGCTTTTTCAAGGCTAGAATCTCTCTTACTGCAGTGCATGCTAGTGAGATGGGGTCACACACAGGTGTATATAAAATCTTTATATACTTATTTTGTATATAAAATCTTTATATACTTATTTTGTATATAAAATCTTTATATACATATTTTGTGTATAAAATTCCTGTGAATTTTATTATATATAAAATTCCTGTGATTATATATATATAAATTACATGTATATATTACCGAATATATATTATTGAATATATATAATTTATATATATATAAAATTGCAGAAATGAGATTTACTATATATAAAAATCACAGGAATGACTCCCGTCACCATTGCCATGTAGTGCAACCTAATTAAGAAAGTGACATCCCACCACCTTTGCCAAATTCTATTGGCTAGAAGCAAGTCACAAGTGCCCCCTACACTAGGGTAGGGAATTCTACAAGGCATTAACACTAGGAAGCTGAGATCATGGGGACCTTCTCAGGATTCCACCCGCCACAACATCTCTAAGTTGCAATTATTAAAACAACAATCCTCTGTCTTTCCATGATAAAGTTATTTAGACAGTGGAGTAAGGGGGTGGAAATGGGATTTATCAGGAAGGTAGAATTCCATTTTCAAAGTGGAGTTTTGCAGCAAAGATGACAAAGCCTGAACTGCTAGAGTTTTTATTTTATGATTCAGAGCCTACTATATACGTTAATTTTAAATCGTCCCTTCAAGCCACAGAGCACCGAAAAATACATATTTAAAGAGCATGTGAAATTGAATCACCTCTAGACAATTATTTCGAAAAATTAATTTCTGCCTGATTGTTTTAAAAAAAATCTAGTCTATCATTTGGATTCCACTTTTTCCCATAATTTTTTATACAGTTATATTAAAAATTGAAGCTCTGGGTAACTCGGGCATGCTTGGAGGGCAAAGTTAAGATTGAAGGATCAAATAAAATGAGTCCCCTTTGAAATGTGCATTTAGACAGCGATCATTTGCATGAAATTGTGTGAAGCAAGGAGGATAGGAATTAACCTGATACCCTCTCAAAAATACGGCAATGTCAATCAAGCAGGCCCAGATAGTAAAGACGGATAAGAGAAAGAGGAAGGAGTGGGTACTGGTCTTCACACGGACAGCTGTGTGTTAGGATTGAACGGAACTTCCGCTGTGATTATCAAGGTCTCCCCATCTACAGTGCTGGGATGTAAACTTGCACCCCTTCTGTACATGGCGGGCATTTTCCCATCCCAAGACACCTTTGGTCTAGTTTAGAGAGAGAAACAAACAAATCTGCAAATGCTTTCATCAGCTGGCCTAACGAAACATGTGTGGGGGCAAAAGGTTTGGCTGTTCTTCATCCCCCAGCAAATGCACAATTAGCCATAACGGTTAAAACAAATGTTTCTGTTAGGGAGCCACTTCCCAGGCCGATAAACATCTTCAACAGAAGTAAATGTTAGGGTGTTAGGACAGAGCAAAATAAAGGACTTTCCAGCCAATGCTGCCAGTGAAGTTGAAATGTAGTCGCAGGCTGGCAGCCACCTAGAGATTGCTCACAATCAGAGCTCACGTGAGTTTGCCCCATACTTGTATGGGAAAAGAGGAGCCCCATCAGATGGCCTTCTGAAGTGGCTATCCGTGCAGAGGAGGCAGCTGGGTGACATCAATTTGCCCCAATCAACTGCCCCTATCAATTTGCGGGACTCAGGGTCATTGTACAAAGGGAGGCCCACTTACCATAAATATCAAAATGTTCAATAAAACATGTTCTAGCCTCCTACTTTTACAAACGTACCTTCATGATGATCTGGAGAGCCAGGTTCAGGTTTAGAATTCCTGGACTTCTCCACGTTCTGGCTGAAATGTCACCTAACCCACAGCCTACCTCCCCTTTCTTTCTACCTTCAGCTCCAGCCTACCACGAGGGGCTCTGTGCACATGTGTTTGCACGTGGCAGCCTGTGTGTCCAAGCTCTCACCCACCCCCTTGACCTCCCCTGGGACCGTAGGGTGTGTACCTTGCTGATGCAATTTACTCTTGGGAGGACAGCCCTGGGGAAGAAGCTCACACAGCTTTGGAAGGAAATTCTAGGGTCCAGGGTGCATGGTCTGGGAGACTGAGTGTGGACTGTGGGTGTGCATGTCCCCATAGCTTGGCTGACTCCTCTGCAAAGGGAGGGCACAGTCGGAGGAGGACCAGCTGGGGGCTTTGTGGTCATTCTAGTTTAAATTGAACCAACTCTTCCCAAACGGCTATGAACAAGAGGCCAAAGAGATTCCTTGGGGAGAAGAGGGTAGGAATAAGGCAAGCAGAGGAAGAGGGCAGAGTTCACATTCTTCCCGCTCCAGGAGCTTGGTTAGCTACACACTTACTCAGGGCCTCCAGGGTAAAGGTGGCTCTTAAAAATGAGAGAGAAAAGGACTGCTTTTTTAAAGAAAATTGGACTACGGAGGGAACATTTTGAAAACAGATGTTTGGAAATATTCTTGCTAAGGGATTACTGTTGATATATTTACATTATTCAAAAATTATGGAAATTACCTATATAAATGCTCAAAGCTGTACACAGTTTAAAGACCTGGAAACAGAATTTTCTAATATAATTAAAAACCATCCCAGCCTAGCATTTCAGTGGGTTTTAAACTCATGTATTAAAAGTATAAAAAGTCAACGCTTTTCAATTAGTTTTCAAGAACAATAGCTTAAGCACAGGCAAGATAGAAATAACCTGACAAATTTCAATAAAAACCTTTGCAAAATTGGTGTATAGAATTGAAAGATGGAAAGCATTTTTAAAAATAACTACAGCCAGTGGTACCCGTCTTCCAGTTGGAGGACGTATCTTTATGGGGTTACTTCTTCATTTTATGATAGCCATTAAAATCAAGTATTGATAATAAAATGTACCATATAATTATAAATGAAGAATTTAAAAATAATGAAGTTTATTGAGTCATAGTGTTTTCAATATTCAAATAGTAATAATAATTTAGTGAGAGTAAAACGACTTTTTAATGTCATTGAATAATCTTTTTCAAAATATTTATTTCTTCTTTATCACTCCCTCTTTACATTTTTTCTGGCATCTACTCTATCATTCACAGGATATGTTAATAGAATCGAATATGTATATAATTCATAAGTAAATAAATAAACATTGGGGGAGTTGTTTCAAAATGTTTTGCCTGATCAGAAGTTTGGAGACCACTGATTGAGGGTAGAATGTGATCCAGGATAAAATCCAAACAGGTCCGGTTTGTCACCAACCCTTTGGCAGGTCAATCCGAGAATGGATGCTGTCTCTTTTTTCCTCTTAGACTTTTCAGATAAGTTATGCCATCTGCTTCTGGGGAAGGAGAGGGCGGAGTTAGTCTATTCCATTCAGCGCTCAGAGCCTCTGGTTTCTATTTCATAATCAGAGTGATGCAGGCAGCCAGAAGGCACAATTTGCTTTTGTTTAAACTCTTGGTTTTTAGGACAGATCTGAGGAATCCTGTTTACTCAGTCTCAAACAGAGAAGTCACTGCTGACGGCAAGAGACAACGAAATCCACAGAGCAGTGGTGGGCATGTTGGCGCTATGCGAAGAAGTGTTTGCTGACAGACGTAAAGGAGCTAGCAGTCATAATCGCTACCGTTCATAGAACGCTTATCCAGCACCGCACTGCGGGCTTTATGTGCGAAATCCGCACAACATTCCTATATGGTAGGAACTATTATTCATCCTAATTTTAAATTTTGCATTTTGAAATAATTTCGGAGTTTTGGAAAAATTGCAGAAATGATACAGCGAGTTCCCGTATCCCCTTCTCCCAACTTCCCCTGATGTGAACAATTTACATGCCATAGTACAAGTATCAATCTCCAATCCCAGGAAATTAACACTGGGGCAATACTATGAACTAAACTACAGACCTTGGTCAAATGTCACCACTTTTCCCACTCACATCCTTTTCCTGTCCCCAAATCCGATCCGGGAAGCTACATTGCATGTAGATGTTTTGTCTCTTAGTCTCCTCTAATCTGTGACAATTTCTCCATCTTCCTTGTGTTTCGTGGCATTGACACTTGTGATAACTAGTGATCAGTTCTGTCTTCCCATTTGGGTTAGTTTGATGATTTCTCATGATTAGATTGAGGTTGTGCCTCTTTGGCAAGAACACTACAGAAGTGATGCTGTGTCCTCAGGGCATTTTATCAGGGGTTACATGATGTCACTATGTCTTATTACTGGCGATGTTAACCTTGATCGCTTGGTCAAGCTGGTGTCTGCTGGGTTTCTCCACTGTAAAGTTACCAGGTTTCCCTTTGTAGTTAACAAATGTCTTGGGGATGATACTTTGAGGCTATGCGAGTATCCTGTTTCTCTGCAAACTTTCACCCACTATGTTAGCATTTGTGGGTGGATCTTGCCCGCAACAATTATTATTGTGTTGTTTGCCTAATAGGATTCACCCTCATTTCATACATGAGGCAAATGAAGCTCACAGAGCTGGAGCAACTTGCCCAAGGCCACAAAACCCATGACCCGCCTCTGCTCAGAATTCTGACATGGCCCCCACCTCACTCAGGGGAAAAGCCAAGGTCCTGACAGGAGTCCCCAAGGCCCCCCACAATCTGGCCCCCATGACATCCCTGACTTTATTTATACCCCACTCTCCTCCTCGCCCACTTTCCATGGGGCTGCACTGGCTTCCTTGTTCTTCCTAGAAAATGCTCCCATGTCTGGACCTTGGCACTGGCTGTTCCCACAGCCTGGGACACCCTTCCTCCAATATCTGCTTTGTCGCTTCTTCACTTCCTTGAGTCTCTGCTCAAATGTCACCTTCTCAGTGAGGCTGAAAAGGTGTTTATCCCACTCACAATCCCGGCACTCTCTATCCTTCTCTCTTGCTTTCCATCTGATATGCTATTTTTACTGATGTTTTATGTATGTATGCAAATAGGTGTTATTGATGGCCTGTCAACTCTCTTGGCTGTAATCTCCCTGAGGAGGGGGAGTTGTGTGTTTTGATTCCTGCTGATTCCCAGTGTCTGCGATAGTGCTGAGCACACAGTAGACACTCAATAAACAGTTGTTGAATGAGTGAATGAACTTTGGAACATGAATGAAGGACTTAGGAATATTGTCTTTACAGGTAACAGAAAAACACAACTCACACTGACTTCTCTCTCCAGGGAGGTAAGAGGCTCTCCTAGTGGCAAATCTGGAGGTGGAGGCAGCTATAGGAGGATGCTTTCAGGACTCTGGCCTCCCTTCTCTGTGACGGTCTCAGCTCTCTGGGTTTTCTGCATGTTGACCCATTCTTGGGTTGCTTCCCCAAGAATCTCTAGAATCATCTCTTTCCCTTTTAGCTCCATGTTGCCTACTGAAGTCTTCACTCTCAGGTGGGTCCTCCCCCTCTGGGGGCCCCTGGCCACTGCAGGCTCACATTACCCTTACAGCCAGTGCTTCCAATGGAAAAAGAGGACTTTTCTTTCCCAAGATTTCCAATAAAATTCTGGATTTCCAATAAAATTCTGGGACTGGGGCCCACTGGCTCGGGTTGCATTGAATGCCCATCCCTGAACCAATGACTGTGAACAGAGGGACAAAATTCTCTGACTGGTCTGGCCTAGGTCATGTGCTCACTCTTTTTTTTTTTTTTTTGTGAGGAAGATCAGCCCTGAGCTAACATCTGATGCCAATCCTCCTCTTTTTTTGCTGAAGAAGATTGGCCCTGAGCTAACATTCATGCCATCTTCCTTTGCTTTATATGGGACGCCACCACAGCATGGCCCAACAAGCAGCACGTCGATGTGTGCCCCTGATCCAAACCTGCGAACCCCGGGCTGCTGAAGCAGAGCGCGCGCATGCGCATGCAACCGCTTGTGCCACCAGGGCGGCCCCTCATGTGCTCACTCTTGGTAATGGGGTGGGATCATCTTCCCCAACTGCATGGCCTGAAATTTACTGAAGGGGTTTTCAGAAGGAAAACCGGGGTTTCTAGAGGAAAGGGGAACATATGCTGGCTGGGAAAAATTATTACCATTCTGCATGTCAAATTTTATATACCCTTCCTGGTCACACCCACTGGGATTCTGCTTCTTTAGGTCTGGGGAGGGGGTCCAGGCATTTGTGTTTTTAGGAAGCATGCCAAAGGGATTTTGATTTACAGCCAAGATTGGGAATGACTGGTTTATGGAATTTGTTCTGACCTCCCTGGAGTAAGAAGGGGGCCCATTTCACAAATGTGATTCTAAAGTTTCCCGGCTAAAAGGCATTGACAGGACTTCACGTCCATTGTGCTGAAGACTGTGGTAGGAGACATCTGCTACTTTGTGTGCTCTGCAGCCTTTGCTTAGTTTCAATGGGAGCCGTCAATTTCGTGGCCCTGCCTCTCCTACCTCAGGGCTAACCATGTGACTCAGGAGGGCCAATCAGAGTCCTCCATCTCCCTGGCTCTAGTGCTTGGTTCAGGAATGGGGGGCCTGAATCAAGCCAGGCCAATAGGAGTTCTTTCTGGGGCATTGTCTGGAACTTTCGGGGAAGTGTTGCTCCATTTACTTTGAGAACACAAGTATGAGGACCATGTGAGCCCAGAACTGCTGACAACAGTGTTTATTTCAAAGTGGGATGCAATCTGCCTGTAAACAAACCAACCTAAAGAAGAGAAGAGGCGAGAGCTGAAGAGAAGGGTGCTAGTGATGTGTTGGTAGTGACCCGGATTCAGCTGTGACCAAAGCCGACACAACTACTGGACTTTCGGTTGCGTGCGCTAAGAAATTTCCTTTGTTTGATTAAGCCAGTTAGGGCTGTGTCTCTGTAACCAGAAACCAGAGGAGTCCTAATTAGCTTGGTATGAGCTACAGCCACCTCAATTTAAGACCCATAAAGACCCTTAGCTCTTTATCTGACGTAAAGACTGGCACAAGGAATGCCTTTTGAATTAGGAAGAATAAGCCATCTCATATATTAGTACGGCTATTACATGCAAGTCAACGTGTGTGTTGACTACCCTCTATGTATAAGGCATGGTGCAAGGCACTATGAAATGAGTGGGGAACATCCTAGAGGTGAATAAGATATAGTCCTGCCCTTGAAGCCTGTAAAATGCTGTGCAGTCATTCTCAAACTTTGTGATGCATAAAAATCACATGGCGAGTTTATCAAAGCACCAAGTCCTAGGACTCAGTCCCAGAGATTGATCAATAGGTCTGGGGTAGGGCCCAAGAATCTGCACTTCTGACAAGCCTTCCCCAACCCTCACCCTGCAGGCGACTCAAACCACACTTTGAAATGGATCTATCAGAGAGAGGTGGAGAAGAAGAAAAGAGCAAGAAGGAGACAGAAAAAAAATTTGAAGAAATAATGGCTGAAAATGTCTCAAATTTGAAGAAAGACACAAATTCATAGATTCAGGATGCTCAATGAACACCAGGAAGAATAAAGATGATGAAGCCCACGCTGAAGTCAACCTGAAGAGCAAATCATGAAAGCAGCAAGAGAAAAACAACATATGACATATAGGGGACGTGATTTAATTAATGTTTGACACCCCATACGGAACCGTGGAGCACAGAAGAGAGTGGAACGACATCTTTAAAACGATGAAAGAAAAAGAAACCCTGTCAACCTAGAATTCTATATCCAGTGAAAATATCCTTTAAGAATGAGGATTATTATCAGATAAAAGAAAACCAAGAGAATTTGTTTTTCCAGCAGACCAACACTGCAAGAACTGCTTCAGGGTAAAGGGAAATGGTACCAAGTGGACCCCTGGTGCCTCATAAGAGTGAAGACCATCACACATGTTAAATACCTGGATGAATATCAAAGACTAGATATTTGCTTTTTCTCTTTTAATTTTTTTTATAATATGTATGACTGTTTAAACAAAAATTATAGCACTGTCTTGT